>NC_137771.1:130824960-132024960 GCF_963455305.1 Plecotus auritus | reverse complement strand
GATCTAGAATCAGTATTTGTAGGAAGTATATCAGGCTTGCATTAGTCATGTGGTAAAGTGAAACTTTTAAAAAAAATCAGGAATTCAAGATTTTATGACTTATTCTAGACTATACCACTAACTAATTTGGTGACTTTGCATAAGAAATTTCAGTTCTTTGGGGGAGGCCTCTAATTCCTCAGCTGTAAAATAAGGGTGTTGAACCAGGTTTCTTATAGATACAGTATTCTAAGTGAGTATGGCCTAACCTGTATCCCCCAAAATTCATACCTTGAGTCTGTAACCCCAGTCTATAATTCCCAGTTCCTCGGAATGTGACTTTGGAGATAGGACATTTAAAAAGGAGACTAAGTTAAAATAAGTTGTTAGAATGAGTCCTAACTCAATCTTAAGTCCTTGTAAGAAGAGGAAATTTGGATATACAAGGGACACCCAATGATGCACATGTGAGGACACAGTGAGAAGGCAGATCTTTGAGCCAAGGAGAGTTCTCAGAAGAAACAGCCTGCCAACAGGACTTCTAGATTTTGGACTTCTGGACTTCTAGTCTACAGAACTGTAAGAATACATTTCTGTCATTTAAGCCACCCAGTCTAAGGTATTTTGTTGTGGCAGCCTTAGCAAACTGGTACAGAGTAGAATCACAGAATAGTGTTTACAAAGTTATCCTAACAAAAAATAACCTCATAACCACTCTGCTGAAAAGCACTCACTGGCTCAACAATTCTTTCAGCACTACATATACTGCTTTGAAATAGTATTGTATTGCTTCTTATTTCATAGTATTATTCTCTTTAATTCTCCCCAATGACTATTACAGTATCTTATACAGTCTTCAATAGTTTTTTTTTTTAATTGATCGTTTTTATCCTACTCTACCACTATTTTTTCTTATCTGTGAAATGAGTTCCTTAAAACAAATTGCCTTATGTACCACAGGATTAATTTAACCACAGATATTTTCTCATTTTTCATGGCAAGTGTAGCCTAAGAATAGACAAATGACTACAAAGATACACAAGAAAGATTTTAAGTTTGTTATTTTAAATGCCTAAAGCAGAGAGTAAAAAATAGAGAATATATATATATATATATATATATATATATATATATATATATATTCCAGATCATTTACTGAAAACTTGTTTTAGGATTAAGACACTTAGAATATTTGACATCCTGTGTCTGGCACCCATTACATCCTATATTTTAGGATTTATTGTCAGAGATGTTCCACTGCTACATCAATTCTCTTTTTATTTTATTTTCTACATAGAGTTTATGACAGTGATTATGCATGCATGTCCATACAGCTAATCATCTTCCTAGAATCCCTCATTGGAGTACATCTACTTTGCTTTCAGAACAGATCTGCTCTAGCCCATAATATCTGTAGTAGTAAGTGTTGTTTATCACAAGACAAAAATACAAATTTTTATACTAATTTACAATGGAATATATCCATTCTTTTCCTTCCTGGTTGATTTTATAAGTTGTAGTTTTAAGATGCTAATAAGCTTTTTATTTTTAGTTCAATTAATTGGCAGTCCATAAGATTTTATAACAGTTTAAAAACACTTCAGCTGTTTCTTAATAGACGTTTTCTTAAAAGTTTTCAGAAATACTTGACTTTACAATTATTTACAAAGCCTAACAATTTGACATAAATCAACAGATTTAGAACCAATAAACAAATCAATGTTGGACAAATGATCCCTAGAACAGTTTCAGAAATTCAGTATTAATATGGTATTTGGAAGCAAATATTTTACATAGAAAAGATTCAGTAATTTTTTTATGTACCTGGTCATTAATTTTCATATTAACTATTATTTTCTTTGGATATAAGACTTATATAAAATTATTATGATCGTTATTATAATTACGAATGCATTATTTAATTTGAAATAAAGTCTTTCTAGTCAATGTTTCTTTTTTGTTTTCTTTTTAAATATGGAACGCTTCACAAATTTGCATGTCATCCTTGTACAAAGGCCATGCTAATCTTCTCAGTATCATCCCAATTTTAGTATATGTGCTGACAAAGCAAGTACTATAACCATAGTTGGATCATAGCATCAACATCATCTGACAGCTGGTTAGAAATGCAGAATCTTAGGCACTATCTCAGATGATCTAAATGAGAATCTTCATTTTTAATAAGGTTTCCAAGTACTTAGTCTTCACTTTCATGTCTGAGGAGCAGTCAACAAAAGGATTTATTTTGGTATTTAATAAATAGTCCTGAAATTTTGGTTATGGACATCTTAACTTTTAAATATAGAATGCTAGGAAGATTTTTAAGGAAAAATAATTTAAAAATTAATGCTAAAACAAAAAGAGGACTTATGTCCATTTGGATTAAATTTACTGCAAACATCTAATACTAAAAAGAGTGTTGTAATCTAATCTACACTAATAAAAGAGAAACATGCAAATTGAACATCACTCTGCTATACTCACCAGCCAATGAGGAGCAAGTATGCCAATTAACCCAACAAAGATGGCGGCGGCCACGGAGCTGGAGCGAACAGGAGGCTTGGGTTGCCCCCGGAGATGGAGGAAGTCAAACTTCCTGCCCACCCTCGCCGGCCCTGGCCTCCACTCAAGGCTACAAAGTTTCAATTATAGAAGATAAATAAATCCCAGATACCTCATTCCAGCCAGCCCTGGAATCCACTCAAGGAGGCGCTGAAAAAAAAAAAAAAGAACAAAAGGACGGGCTGGGAGCTTGGGTCACTGGGGGGTGTGGCCAGCCTGCAAACAGCCATCAGCCCCTCACCCAGGCTGGCCAGGCACCCCAGCAGGACCCCAAAACCTGGAGGGGGTGTGGCCAGCCTGAAAACAGTCCTCAGCCCCTCACCCAGACTGGCCACACCCCCATGGCCCAATCCCTGTAAACAGGCAGTCAAACATCCCTCGAGGGGTCCCAGATTGGAGAGGGTGCAGGCTGGGCTGAGGGACACACCCCCATGCACGAATTTCATGCACCGGGCCTCTAGTTTAAATATATAATACTACATACTATTACTAAAGACATAAAACATAGTTTCTTCAGTAAAATGAAGGAAAGCCAAAATTCTGTGTCTCTTGTGTCTTGTATCTTCTCTCCTCTCTCTCTCTCTCTCATACATACACAAAACAAGCTCTCTGATATTTGTAGTAAATCTGTGTTATCCTATCTAATAAAAGAGAAACATGCAAATTGACCGTACCTCCGCTATGCCCATAAGCCATGCCCACCCGCCAATCAGGAGCGAGTATGCAAATTAACCAAACCAAGATGGCAGTTAATTTGCATATCCAGGCACAGAGCAAGACTGAAGACAGCGTAGAAGGAAGCTTAGCTCTGCAGAAGGGAGTGAAGCTGCAGAGAAGCAAGTGGGGCAGCGGAGAAGGGAGGGAATCAGGTGGGGCCCTGGAGGTGGGAGGGAAGCAGGCAGGGCTATGGAGACAGCTGCAGGAAGCCCTCTTCTTGCAGGAATCTTCCTGCAAAGGGCCTCTAGTATTCCTATATTCCCCTTTATACCATTTAACATCTATCCCTCTATGACATTAAAGCTTGATGGCTTTAAAAATGTTATATATTTTTTTTAATATATTTTATTGATATTTCACAGAGAGGAAGGGAGAGGGATAGAGAGCTAGAAACATCGATGAGAGAGAAACATCGATCAGCTGCCTCCTGCACACCTCCCACTGAGGATGTGCCCACAACCCAGGTACATGCCCTTGACCGGAATCAAACCCGGGACCTTTCAGTCCACAGGCCGACGCTCTATCCACTGAGCCAAACCGGTTTTGGCTGTTATACATTTTAAAATGTTATATAGCCTTTGTAGCTATATTTATCACAGTACTTTTCTTTTTTCCCTTTCAGAACTGATATCTTATAAGTTATATATGTTGGACATTTTTCAGATTTGAAAGTATAAGAATGGAAGTAAAAAATGGGTTAGAGTTACTATTTATACTAAGCATGAATGAACATTCTTTATCTTCCATATTCCTGGAAAGTTAAATGCCTTGTCATAAAAATGGTTGCCTTTTGCTTTATTTTGTTTTTTTCTCTTTTTATAATTAAAAATATATCTATCAGAATTTTTCAGTCTTATAAACTCTCTCTCTCTCTCTCTCTCTCTCTCTCTCTCTCTCTCTCTGTCTATGACACATACATATATATATACTCTCTCTCTCTCTCTCTCTCTCTATATATATATATATATATATATATATATATATATATATACTAAATATATCTAAATACACAAACTAAATATATAATATACTAGAGGCCTGATGTATGAAATTTGTAAATTTGTGCAAGAGTAGGCTTTCCTCCCCCCAGCTGCTGGCACTGGCTTTCCTCTGGCACCTGGGTCTCGGGCTGGCTTCCCTCTGGCGACCCGCAGGCACCCGGGACCAAGGCTGACCTCCCTCCAGCTGCCTACAGGCACCAGGGACCCAGGCTTCCCTCTGGCCAAAGCTTCATACTGAATGACGTCCAGTCTAATTAGCATATTACCCTTTAATTATTATAGATTAGTGGCCCGGTGCACAAAATTCATGCATGGGACGGGGGTTGTCTCAGCCCAGCCTGCAACCTGCAACCTCTCCAATCAGGGACACCTTGGGGGATATTCGGCAGTCAGACATCCCTCTCACAATCTGGGACTGCTGGCTCCTAATAACTTGCCTGCCTGCCTGGTCACCCCTAACTGTCTCTGCCTGCCTGCCTGATCGCCCCTAACTGCCCTCCCATGTCAGCATGATCTCACCCCCAATTGCCCTCCCCTCCCAGCCTGATCTTGCACCCAAATGCCCTCCCCTGCCAGCCTGATCATCCCTAACTTGCTTCTCTTGCTGGCCTGATCTCTCCCCAAACTTCCCTCCCCTGCCAGGCTGGTCACCCCCAACTGCCCTGCCCTGCTGGCCTGATTGCCCCTAACTGCCTCTGCCTCAGCCCTTACCACGATGGCTTTGTCCGAAAGAAAGTCAGATGCCCGGAAGATGGCCAGTCGACCCAGTCTAATTAGCATATTACCCTTTTATTAGTATAGGTAGATTATATAGGATAGGATTGCTTAAATGGGGGAGAAAAGCCTTTTTCAGCTGGAGGAGATGCTCTTGGCAGACAAAAATACATAATCTTTATATCTGAACTGATAGCCACCATATGCACTATACTGCCAAACCAGTCATTAAAAAATTGAACCACTTTCTTACACCTTACACCAAACAGTTGTTGCCCTTAAAACCCCTCCTCAGCTACCACCTTAGGTTCTGCCTTCCCATTTCACCCAGGTTAGGTTCTAATTGGTTGGTTTCTATGCCAGTCAGCATCAGAAGCTCTGCCTCCTAGGCAGCCATTGGCTCCTCACACTTCACCCAGATTTGGTTCTGATTGGTCTGTTTCTATGCCAGTCAGCATCTCTGGGCCTATCTGCGGGCCTGCTCAGTAAGGCAGGGCTGATCAACAGCCACCCCAGGCTGCTGGCAAGAGGGCTGAACTGCTGATCTCTTGAGATGAGAGAGGCGTGGCTTCTGGCAAGGCCCGGAGAGAGAGAGAAGCAGAGTCTGATCTACAGCCTTGAGGGTCTGATCCACACTTCACTCTCTCTCCAGGCCTCACCAGCAGCCGCAGTAACCGGTGATCAGCCCTCCCTTTCTCTCTCCCTGAGAGGTCAGCAGTTCAGCCCTCTCGCCAGTTCCCACCCACCAGAGCCTGCTGTGCGTGCAGCCTGGCATTTGGTCAAGTCTTCGGTCATTTTGGATGTTATGGACCCTGGGATTTTATATATTAGGATAGTATAAATATCACTTTGTATGTATCTACATATACATATTATAAATATGGATGTGTGTGTGTGTGTGTGTGTGTGTATATACTAGTATATATGTGTGTGTGTGTGTGTGTATATATATATATATATATATATATATATATACACATATATATATATATATTCAAGAAAATTATCAGTAAACCAACATATTTGAAATTGAAACTTGCATCTAAACTGAAGCACTGTGAGATGTAATTAATTTTAATACAGAAAAAGGGCAAAATTAAACATTATACTAAGATTATAATACTTTGGCCATTTGACTTTGCTCTTAAGTATGTGGGTTATTTCTGTTGCACTCACAACATCAAAAAGATATGGCATGGCTTGTTGTCATCATGCACATGTGGGGAAGGAGAGATCCAAGGTCAATCAAGCAAGAAAAAAGTTAAACAGGCAAATTGGGCACAACTGTGATTGAGCAGCTAATCTAAGTGGCTGATTATAGTTTGCCTGCCTACTTAAACTTGCAGCTGTGCCTGAGCGAGTGGGTGGAACCACTGTGAAACAGATGGCAGACTGTTTTTGAACCTGGGTTTTTTCTCCACCTATGCAGGGCCTTTTTAAGTGGTCACAGAAGGAAATGCTTGAATAAGAAATGTTAAGTAACGTCAGCAATGTAGTAAGACCTGACACATCAGAGCTTTATCCTATCATCATGATTGGGGATCTATTCTTGTAATCACAAAAGCCAGTCTCATTTAAAATCCAAACTGTGGTCTTGTGTTTTACATTACTTCTTTAACATGTCATATTCTCATGAATTTCTTTTCTTTTTTTTAAAAAAAAATTTGTTTTTAATTTAAATTCTCTCTCACTCTAGATCATTTTGTATATGCTTATAATGGCATGGATATATGGCTGGGTGGGCATAGTTGTAAGTATATGGCTGGGGAAGAATGGGGTTGGAGAAAAATGAGTTAGCCAATTTTGCAAGGTAAACATAGACTATTAACATTGGATAGACGTTAAAGGCTACTTAGTTCCCCTAGTCAAGGGAACATACTGAAATACATATGTAATCCTCATATACATATATGCCATAAGTAGTAATGGTCAAACCAGAACTAAATTCCAGCTTCTTGCTTGCTTAATTTTTGTAATCTTTAAGAAGGGAGGGTAAGAAAGGAGGCTGGTCTTAACTAATATTAAGACTCTTTCCAGTCTCACTTTATGATCCTGAAAATTTAATCAAATTGTGACTCAACTAAAGAAGATGAAAGCTATTTTTTTTCCTAATTACCAACTCTTTATCATGTCCCTTATTTAATAAATTAATAATACCTTGTTTAATATATTCAACTTACTAATATGTCACTATCATCAATTCCTTTTGACAAATAAAATATTTACAACTAAAAGCTAAATTATTTGTCCAAGGTGTACCAATTATAAGTAGCAGGTAAGTGATTTAAACCAAGGCCATTCTGTCAAACACAAAGCCCATGCTTTTCCCATTAGATCAAGCTGCTTTGTCTGAGTGTCAACCCGACTCACAAGAAAATATGTGGTAATGTGGAAGTGTGGTAGATGTCTCTGGACTTTTCATTGATGAATCCATTCATTCTTTCCTTAACTATTTTACCAAGGATCGCCAAAGTGCTGGGAAATGTTGTGTCATGACTTATATGAAGACTAGTAGCCCTGTGCACGAATCTGTGCACCAGTAGCTCTCTGTGGGGCCTGGCCACTCCATACCCGCTTCCCAGAGGCTATCCATGGCCCAGAGGCCCATCCGTAGCCGGGTGCGGAAGCTTGCCTTGTCGCCGCAGCAACAAAGCAAGCATACCTCCAGGATGCTCAGGCTGCCTGCTCTCAGCAGCTGCCCCCAAGGGACTGGGGGACTCTGGCGGGGCTAAGAGGACTGGGCATCACCATCTTGTGGCTATGGGTGCTGCCATCTTTGTGATGGAGTGACAGTTAATTTGCATACTACCCTTTTATTAGATAGGATACAAGAAAAATAGTCTTCCTTCAAGAAAGTTGTCTCCTAGTTAATTTCACTGGACATATTCTAGACTAGTAGTTATTAATTTATCAGGATATCTTAAGGGATTGTCAAACTATAGCGAATGGGCCTAGTCCATCCTGCTACCTGTTTTTATTAAAAATGATTTTTCAAAAGCGTTTATTGTGTATGATTGCTTTAGTGCTACAACAGCAGAGTTGAGTAGTTACTAGAGACATTATGATATACACAGCTGAAAATATTTACTATCTGGTCCCTTACAGAAAAAAAAAAAACTGTGTCAAGCCCTTTGCTAGGTTATTTATTTATTTATTTATTCTCCAAATAGCTGTGTGAATTTAACTACTGGTTCTATCTCCAACTAGCTGTGTGAACTTAACTTCTTGAGGCAAAAAATAAATAACTAAAATTAGATGAATAGCTTGATTCACCCAGGACTGTGGAGTTAAAAGGAATAATGCATTAACAATGACCAGCACATAACATATGTGCTTAATAAATATTATTTCCTTTAACTGTCACCTGAACTCAGAGCCACCAGAGAAATAATAGAATTAAACAATAGTGGCCTGCTATCTATCTATCTATCATCTATCTAATCTCTCCTTCTATATATCATCTATTAAATCCTATGTAATAAAGAGGGAATATGCTAATTGACCCTCACACCATCACAAATGTGGTGGCGCTCACAGCTAATAAGGAGGACATTTGCTAATTGACTGCCCTGCCCTCAAAGATGGCAGTGCCCACAGCCACAAGATGGTGGCGCCCAGTCCCCTTAGCCCCGCCAGAGTCCCCCAGTCCCTTCAGCCCCCTAGCCTCCCAGGGCCAGCCTGAGGGATGACCAAACAACTGAACAAGCAGGCTGTGTGGGGCCACCAGGATGGCAGGGGGATTAGTGAGGGAGAACCAAATGACTGAACAGCAGGCTGCATGGGGCAATCAGGCCAGCAGGGGGTTAGTGAGGGACGACCAAAAGAGTGAAGAGCAGGCTGCATGGGGTGACCAGGCTGGCGGGGGGGCTGTTGGGGGCAACCAGGCTGGCAGGGGGGCAGTTGGGGGTGACCAGTCCAGCAGGGGAGGCAATAAAAGGTGACCATGCTGGCTGGAGGGGGGGGCGTTTGGGGGCAACCAGGCTGGCAGGGTGGCAGTTGGGGGCAACCAGGCTGGCAGGGGGACAGTTGGGGGCAACCAGACCAGCAGGTGGGCTGTTGGAGGTGACCAGGCTGGCTGGGAGGGCAGTAAGAGGCAAGCAGGCCGGTGGGGGGGGGGGGGCTGTTGGGGGTGATCATGCTGGCGGGAAGGGCAGGTGGGGGCAACCAGGCTGGCAGGGGGGAAGTTGGGAGCGACCAGGCAGGCAGGCAGGTGAGCGATTAGGAGCCAGCAGTCCAGGATTGTGAGTGGAATGCCTGGCTGCCAGTTTGGGCCAGCAGTCGGACATCTCTCGAGGGGTCCCAGATTGGAAAGGGTGCAGGCTGGGCTGAGGGGACACTCCCCCCCACCACTGTGCATGAATTTCATGTAGTGGGCCTCCAGTTATATTTGCTAGGAAACTGTTCTCAAATCTGTAACATCAAATGCACAAATTAGATACAGTATAGTTTCATCTGTTTCTACCAGCACCATTCATCATTCAGCAAATCATTTAAAATTTTTTGTATTATCATTTATTCAATACATTCCTTTCAATAGTCACAAAAGTGACACAATACTGTTTTCAAAATACCATTTTATTACTAATCCTTTATGTAGTTAGATCATATGTAATACTATTTTTTGAATTATGATAGCTACAATGAAAATTTTTGCATTTGACAATCTGTTCACTACATAAAATAAAATACACCAATGAGTCTTTCTATCATATTTTAACTTTTAGGAAGTTTGTCAAAATGTGTGCTATACTACTATAAAATAAATTTTAGTGCTGTTTTATGAATTTTATTATTATTTTTTTAAATATATTTTATTGATATTTTACAGAGAGGAAGGGAGAGGGATAGAGAGCTAGAAACATCGATGAGAGAGAAACATCGATCAGCTGCCTCCTACACACCCCCTACTGGGGATGTGCCCGCAACCAAGGTACATGCCCTTGACCGGAATCAAACCCGGGACCCTTCAGTCCGCAGGCCGACACTCTATCCACTGAGCCAAACCGGTTTCGGCTGTTTTATGAATTTTAGTAAAAGACTTTTTAAAATAAAATAACAAGAATTTAATATATATTTATTATAAATTTGATTCTTCCTACAAATTTTATTTATTTGATTCCAGTTTTGAGACACAGTACCTTACTTATTGGTATTTTACATAACTTAAAATATTAAATTTTATTTATAAATCTTCACATTCAGAGAAAAATTTGTGTACTTATTTGTTTGGTTAATAAATACAAATATCAATAGCTATTACTAATTTTAGTAAGTAATTTTCAAAGAATTGTTTTTTTCTTTCTGACATCTAGTTTATGGATTATTCTAGAATCTGATTAAACCTCTCACACACTTTTAAAATGTCCCCTTATCTATCCCATCAATCAGAATTTTACCCCTTATTCACAATACTCAGAATTATTTAGTATGGGCAATAATAACCTAATAAATCAATTATCTGAACCGTGAGTATAAGAAATCTTGCAGTGGGAACATACAATATTTGAAGAATTTTGCTATGCAATAATGCATGACTATAGAATTTTGTAGTTTGAACAAATCACCACAGTAACAGATCACTTATTTCAGTCTGCAGATTAATACTAAGAATCCTTTTAGAAATTATAGAAGTATAAAATACAGAAAAATATATATCATATTAAATTTTACTCTTGGTTTTCAAATTTAATAAAAAAGAAAAATGCATATATAGCATGCTTAGCAAGCTCCAATGTGTCATGGAAACCAGTACAGCCTGTTTTGAAGTACTTGGTATGAGAAGCAAAGAAAGTGTGTCTCAGAGGCAGCTTCTGTGACTTCATATGGGGATTATATGCCAACTCTCCAAAGGCAAAAAAATATCTGACAAACACTATTTTGCAATCTCTTGTCAAAGACTACAGTGAAAAAAAAAATGGCTTTCAAACTTTCAAAGTCCCCTATTCAATTAAAAATAAAACAGAGCAGTTCCCTAGAGCTAAGAAGTGTCCATTATTGAGCTTGAACATCGACAAAGAAAGAAACTGCCAAAAGAATCAAAATTGGGATATGGAAACCCAGATAGAAAAAAGTTTAGAATTTTACAACAAATAGGTTACTTAGAGAACTAGTTTTCTCTTATAACCATTTATTTGAGTTACTATCTTTAGAATGAATGCTTAAAGGATATTAAACAATTAATAATATGCCTTTTCTTTCTATTTCTCATTCTTTCTTTCATCTTACTTTTTGCCAAAATTTTATTGTGTTTAAAGTAGTATGTCAAGTAAACTTTTCCCAATGGCAAAATCCTTGGATGTATTTTTCTTCCTAATTTGCATGATTTCCTAAAATAGTTCATACAGTCTTCTGCTTTATATATTCTTTTTATTCTGGTTATTCCAAAATATGTATCAAATAAAACCTCTCAACTCTATATTTGACTATCAACATGAGTACCCAATAGCTGTTTCAAATTAACTTGTACAAAAACAAATTCATGGCTACAACTTTAGTGGTTTTCACTTGCCTGCATTGGCAACCACCCAGTAGATAGACTCCAAATGCTAACATCATATTTGACTCCACTTTTTACCTCATATCTCATATGGCAGAGATGATTAAATTTCCACTAATGCTACATTTATCACTTTGCACAGAAGAGTTATTATAGGAAAGTGACTGTCCAAAGAGCAGATGCATTTTCCAGCCCCTGTGCATATAACTTCTGGCACAGTGCCTCCTTTTCATTAGTGGAAAGTGATATGTGATATGTTTTGCTTTCTTGAGCAACATGGTTAAGTGAACGTGCTTTCCCCATTCTTCCTTTCTCCATCAGCCAGCTGGACAGCCATGCCTAGGCAACCCTGGAAGCCATATGATGAGGTCAGCAGCATCTCTATTGCCTTGGTTTCCTGAATTACTGCGGGAAAAGTACTGCCACCACCACCATCATCATCACTCACACACTGACCAGAAACATTCATATTGGACTGTTGGAGAGTGAAATGAAAATTCAGTTGTTCTATGCCACAATGGAGTATGTTTCTTACAATTGCTAGTGTTACAATAACCAACACCCTTCATATCTAATCCAACAGCAAATCCTTCAAAATATATCCCAAATCCAGACACCTCTCTCCACTTTTGGTGCCATGATAATGGCACAATAGTTCAAGCCATCATCAAATTTCAGCTGAATTATCGCAATAGTCTAGTAACTTGTCTCCTTTTATTTATTATTTATTTATTTTTTTACTTTTTCTGCTTTTATCATGTATCCATTCATTAGCTAAAGTGGTTCTTTTAAAACAGAAATATGCTCATGTAGCATTCCTTTATGAAATAGTTCAATGGACTTCTAGTACATTTAGAATGAAATCCCGAACCCTCAGATGATGTCAAGACCCTTTGTGACGGGAGCCCAGCTACATGTACAGTATCGCCCCTTTAATTTCCACTCTCTTCTAGCTAAACCTCTCACAGGTCACACAGCGCTCACTCCGTATTTTTGTATTTACTAAGGCCTCTTCCCTGAACACTCTCCCTTTGGATATCTAGATAGTTTTTTCCCCTCACTTCACTCATGTCTCAGCTCCAATCTCACTTCATTAGAAAATAATCCAGTGATGATGGCACCCATCTCCTCTTAGGCAGCATTTATTTACTTTAGTAATACTTTTTACCAAATAATACATATTTACTTGCTTATTTACTTTTTCTATTTACCCCAATAAAACATGAGAAGTATACAACCCCTGCCTTTGAAAAGATCTCCTAAGAATACCAAATGACACAGTTATCAGGCCACAGAGAATAGATGTTTTCATAGAAAATTACCAATCTCTGCTTCATTTGTTGAATAAATGGACAAGTCAAAGAAGGAATTAATACAGTGCTAAATATGTTGCAGAGCACATTTGATTGAAATTAATTAAATTAACAGTGAAATTCATTTCATTAATTACTTGAATTAATATTTTTTGCCTAAAACTCAAAATATTTATCTTCAGAGATTTTCTTTAACTTTCATAATCTAATGTTTGTATCATCTTCATAAATGCTCTCGGATAAAAATGTTTAGATCAACTCTTAATAATTTGAATTATAATCTTCTTTAACATGTCAGGTTTTGTTTTGTTTTTTTAAAATATATTTTTATTGATTTCAGAGAGGAAGAGAGAGATAGAAATATCAATGATGAAAGAGAATCATTGGTTGGCTGCCTCCTGCATGTCCCTTATTGGGATTGAGCCTACAAATCTGGCATGTGTTCCAACCGGGAATGGAGCCATGACTTCCAGGTTCATAGGTAATGCTAAACCACTGAGCCATGCTGGCTGGTCAATATGTCAGATTTTTAAGTGAATAAAATAAGAGAAAAGAAAGTGTTTATAATTTTGACCATACCTTTATACTTATTTATTGTTTTAATTTTTTTTCGTGATTCACAATATAGTATAAAATAATATGATCATATCAATACATGCAGAAAAAGCTTTTGACAAAATCCTACAACCATTTATAATAAAAATTATCAGAAAACTAAGATTAGGGGAGAACTTCCTCAACTTGATAAAGCATACCTACAAAAGCCTAATAGGTAGCATCATAACTTTATGGGAGAAACTAGATGTTTTCTGGCTAAGATTAAGAACAAGACAATAATGTCTGCTCTCACCACTCATATTTAACACAATCCTGAAGTCCTAGCAGATGCAATAATAATAAAAGGAAAGGAAATAAAAGGTATACAAATTTGGAAGAGAGAAATTAAACTGTCTTTTTTGTAGACAACACGATTTGTCTATGCATAAAATCCAAAATAAAAAACTCTCTTGACAAAAAAAAAAACCTCTTCTGAAACTAATAATAATTATAGCAATGTTACAGCATACATGGTTAATACACAAAGGTCAATTGTTTTATTATATTATAGTGGTGAATAACTGGAATTTTAATTTAAAAACACAATACTATTGAAATTATCATTAAAAAATAAATACTTAGGTATAAATCTAACAATGTACATATGCAATTTCTATTGAAATCTACAAACTCTGAAATAAAATAGGATCTAAATATACAAAGATATATTCTATGTTCATAGATGGGAAGATTCAAGTAAAATCAAAGCACAATCCATGATAAAAAGTTGATGATATACTTCATTAAAATTAAAATAATTTATTCTGTGAAAGATAGTTAAAATAATGAAAAGATAAGGCTTAGGAGAAAATCTTTGCAAAACACATATTTAATAAAGTACTGGTATCCAAAGTATACAAAGAATTCTTAAAATTCAACAATTAGAAAACAAACAACCCAATTTAACAAAGGGCAAAGGATCTAAACAAACACCTCACCAAAGAAGTTATGTAAGTGACAGATGCTTATTAAACTCTGCTCAATACCATATGTCTTTAGGGAATTAAAAATTAATACAAAAATTATTAAACACTTATTAAAATGGCTAAAATCCAAAGCACTGACAACATCAAGTGCTGGTAAGGAGGTAGAGCAATAGGAACTCTCACTCACTGCTGGTGGGAATACAAATTAATACAGCCATTTTGGAAGACAGTTTAGTAGTTTCACATAAATCTAAATATATCCCAAAAATATGATCCAACAACTGTGATCCTTGGTATTGACCCAATTAAGTTGAAAACTTACGTTTACACAAAAACCTGCACACGTTTATGGCAGCTTTATATATAATAGCCAAAACATGGAAGCAACATGAAATTTATTCAATAGTAGAGGCCCATTGCACAGAGATTCGTTCAATAGGCCTTTCTTCCCTTGGCTTCCATCACCGGTTTTCCTCCAGCACCCGGGACCCAGGCCTGCACTCAGGCTGGAGTCTGCCATCTTCTTTGCTGCAGACTCTGGAGTCTGCAGTCTTGTCTTCGCTGCGGCACTCCGCTCTTGTAGATCCCTTCACCCCCCACCCTCTCTCTCATAGCAGGCGTCCTTCCCTGCCTGGTCACTCCGTGCCTGGAGCAGCTGGGCGGCCACCATCTTTGGTCTTCTAATTTGCATACTCACTCTGATTGGCTGTGGGCTAGTGGAGGTACAGTCAATTTACATGTTTGTCTATTATTAGGTAAGATGTGAGTGGATAAACAAATGGTAGTGCATCAATGCAATGGAATATAATTCTGTAATAAGTAGAAATGAGCTATCAACCTATTAAAGACATGGCTCTCTTTAAATGTATGTTGATAAGTGAATCATGTCAATCTTAAAAGCCTACATAATGTATGATTTCAACTATATGACCTTGTGAATAGGAAAAACTATGGAAATAGTAATAAGATCAATGAATGATAGGGGTTTAAAAAGAAGGAAGGGCGGAGCACAGTTAATTTTAGAGCAGTGAAATTATTCTGTGTGATAAACAGTGGTGAATACATGTCATTATATTTTTTTCAAAATCCATGCAATTACAAGACAGACTAAAGCCTAATGTAAATTATGGACTTTAGTTAATAATGGTGTATTGATCTTGTTGGATAATAATGGTGTATTATCAATTGCAATAAATGAACCACATATTTTCCTCTTTATCACAAAACAGGGCAGCAGGACAAAATTTCTTTTACCAATTGTGTTTTATAATGGGTTCCTCCTATTCAGCACCATTAACTATTAATAACTAAAACCCAGTTTCTAATTTTATTACCTTGTTTTCTGGTCTTTTACCCCTGATGTTTTCACACACACACACACACACACACACACACACACACACACACAAAAAGGTTAACATGTCTAGATTTACCAGGTAATGCTTGGTAGATTGTGAGTTTTTCACTGGGGACTGAAAATTGATTAAAATAAAAGATGCAAATTAAGTAAACATGTTTTAATTTAGATGATAAAGTAGCACTAATGAATCTGCTTATATGAAACATAAAAGACACATTAATATGTGTATTTTTCCCACATGCACACCTGCTATATATATATATATATATATATATATATATATATATATATATATTTGAGGATATGTAACCATTTCAGAGTATGATCACTCTAGGTTTCTCCAAGTTGTCTGAAAGGGTAAGAGCTCCTTCATTTTTACTGCTGCATAGTATTCCATAGTGTAAATGTAGCACAGCTTTTTTATCCACTCATCTATTGATGGACACTTGGGCTGTTTCAAGGTATTCTATTGTAAATTGCGCTGCTATGAATATAGGGGTGCATATATTCTTTCTGATTGGTGTTTTGGTTTTCATAGGATATATTTCTAGAAGTGGGATCACTGGGCCAAATGGCAGTTCCATATTTAATTTTTTTTAGGAAACTCCATACTGTTTTCCATAATGGCTGCACCAGTCTTCATTCCAACCAGCAGTGTACTAGGGTTCCAATTCATAAGTTACTTTAAAGAAAAGGAATTGGTCCAGGTACCTCATTGCAAACAGCCCCATTTTCTCTATTGTCTATGGTAGAAAATGCTTATATTTAATTATTTTCTTGAAACCAGATTAACTCATTTAAACAATCTAAATTTATTTTTACTACCTTAATGTAAATGGAAACCAATTTCACAAATTAGTAAAAGTTTCTTAAAATATATTTTATTCTATTTTAAGCCATTATTTCTATTGAAAAATTTCTTGCAATTTCAATTTCATGAACTAAAATATCAAAGCATACAAAAATGTTGATAAAAGTAAGTTCACAAAAATATTCTGAAATGGTCACATATCCATACATATCTATATATCTATATACCTATATATCTATATTATCTATATATATATAAAACAGGTGTGCATATGGGGAGATATACATATTAATGTGTCTTTTATGTTTCATATAAGCAGACTCATTAATGCTACTTTATCATCTAAATTGAAACGTGTTTACTTAATTTGCATCTTTTATTTTAATCAGCTTTCAGTCCCCAGTGAAAACCTCACAATTTACGAAGCATTACTAATCTTTTTTGTTTCTTCTCAAGTTGAAGCAAAGCAATTATATCAGCTTATTAAAAAAACAAAACAAAATAAGACCCAAAAATTATTTTGTCATTTAGTGGGACCTACTATGGTATTCAACTTAAAACTATTAATAGTCATGATTTCTAAGAGGCTTTTTACAATTTTCCTTGATTTTTAATGTTGGTTAAAATTTCATTAATTAATATGTATAATATACAGCCTATTTATGCTTAAATCAGAAAAAAAATTATTACATTATGATAGTGTATATTAGGCCACTCTTTCAAATTTAAATGAATTGTAACCATCCTCATAATGAGGTCAAACTTTGAAAGCAAATTTAGGCTAAGAATTTTTTAGAAGATGTAAAGTAAATGCAATAAAACAAATGTGTCTAAAATCAACCCAATTTTAAAATAACTGTCCTGTATTGAATAACACCTTTAAATAAGGAATTCCACCTTTGGTTTCATTCTAAATTAGGCCTCACTTCATGTAAGACTTCAAATGAATAAGTTGATGAATGGAAGCTATCTTGTTATTCTTCATTTATTTTGTATATTACATTTAATGTTTTTGATATTATTTATAATTTAAGAGTAAAGAATCAGAGTGTGGTCATTTATCTCTTTCATCTAAACAAATTAAATTCATTTATTTTAAATCATAACAATTTACTTTTTAAAAATATTATTGATCTCAATCTGGTAATCAGGTGTAATATAAAACAGATAACTAGAAGTAATATTGGAAAGTAATTAAATTCACAACTATATACAAAATTTCATTAATTTATTTCTAGAAGTTTTGTTTTGTTTTGTTTTTTAAATATATTTTATTGATATTTTACAGAGGGGAAGGGAGAGGGATAGAGAGTTAGAAACATTGATGAGAAGAA
The DNA here is from genome assembly GCF_963455305.1 of Plecotus auritus. NCBI lineage: Eukaryota > Metazoa > Chordata > Mammalia > Chiroptera > Vespertilionidae > Plecotus > Plecotus auritus. The sequence goes on along the minus strand of NC_137771.1, from coordinate 132,007,150 downwards.
ACATCGATCAGCTGCCTCCTGCACGCCCCCTACTGGGGATGTGCTCGCAACCAAGGTACATGCCCTTGACCAGAATCGAACCCGGGACCCTTCAGTCCGCAGGCCGACGCTCTATCCACTGAGCCAAACTTGTTTCGGCAATTTCTAGAAGTTTTGACAATTCGTTATCATAACCTTATCTATTAAGCAAGAAATAAAAAGTCAGTATATTGAAGATCACTTTCCACCTTATTCTCCCATGTTTAGAGGTTTTATCAAAGTTTCTGGTGATCCACGAATTGCCTTTACCTTTGAGACTGGGACTCTGAAAAGCAGATGCTGTTCCATGTGCACAAGTGGGAGTGATTTCTTAGAAAGTACAGGACAGGTTGCTTGTGATCTTGGAGCCCAGTAGGAAAACAGTGGCAATTCACTTTTCATCATGTAGACTTCAGTCTCACTGAGGTGTCCACAATCAGCCTGCTGCCCCTAGTCCCTATCCCCTCTGACTCAGACTCTCCCTCTGAGGCTAATACCCCTAAGTCCTTTGGAGTAAGGAGTGGAGAATATTTTCCTGGCTGTGAAGAGTAGATTGGGAGCCCAGAGCTCCTCCAACATATATGACTTTTAACCAGTCCTTCAATTTCAGCAACACTCCCTCCCCCTTCCTCACTTCATACATCCACCAACCCTAGGAGGTATGTTATGTTTTAGATATTATAGCTTTTTCTCAATACCACAGCATAAATGGGTTTGTGTATTGACTTTTCTAACCTACAACTCCTACTTGATGCTTGCTATCCATAGTTGAAATCCCTCATCAGCTATCATCTTTTCATGTAGCCTACAGACAGTTTGTTCCTTCTGGGTTAATAACATAAAAATGTTTCTATTTTCTATATTGGGTAGTTGGGGAGTTAGAACGAAGCAAAGGAAAATTCACGTGCTCAGACTGTTTATTCAGAATTCTCAAATAATATACTTGAATATATAAATTAAATATTTGAATATATAATATAAATGCATAAACCCTAAAATAAAAATATAAACATTATTTACATATTTTATAAAACAAGTACTCAACTGTTCATGCACAGGTCATAAAAAAGCTTTAATAAGTCATATAAATTTTTTGTTGAACCAGATAAATTGCTAATATTCTATCATACTGGATATCAAAAAAGGCAAAAAAAGAAGCCACATAAACTGCATTGTCTGACTATATTTGTTAAAATTAAATATTTTTAAATGATAGTTTGAAACATCTGATCTCAAACACTGAAAAGCACTAATCTGAGTAACTCTTTAGTAAAAACAAGCAAATAAACAGATAAATAAAGAAAAGAAATAGCAATAGGAATATTACATTTAAAAATCTATGGTATTCAGCCAAAATAATAATCTGAGACAAATATATACTGACAATTTAATTATTACAAAATAAAAGACTATAAAATAAACTAGTCATTTTTTAAAATAAGAAGAAAATAACATTATTACAAAAAGATAATAAAAGTCAAAGCAGCATCAATGATAACCCAATTTTACAATTAACATTTCTAACTCTCAACTTTGATATGTGCTCCAGAATTCCATTTCTAAATGCTACTCAAGATTGCTCCCCAGATACTTGGCAACATCTGCAACTCTATAGGTCCACAAGTAAACTCATTATCTTTTCTAAGAGAGCATTGTGTTCCTATTATATTCCCTGTCATGTTAATATCCTAAACACCCATTCAGTGTCTCATGTTGAAAGCCTTCAGATCATCTTCAACTCATTCACTTTTTTATTTCACAAGACCAAATTATTAACCATATTTGCATTATTTGACAGGGAAAATCTTCCTTGAATCTTAGTTATAACTTTTCTCTTAATTATTGCAAAGCACAACTGGCTCTAGTTTTTCTCCTTTCTCCCAAAGGACTACCAGTTCTCTCTCAAAACAGAACTGTTTTTGTCACCTTCACTTTAAAAGAAAAAGGGGAAAAAAAACTTCATTGGAAAAAACATATACACATGAGCATGCACCCACATATACATACAAACAAAATTTTATGAGTTCTAGTACTTATTCCTAATTCTATAGAATACTATTCAGGATCTTTCATAATGTAACTTTGATTTCTATCTTAAAATTATGATTCTTTATTTTTACTCCCTTATGTATCACCAGGGCTTGTTTACAGGCACACTTAGCTCTAGTAAAACAAGAATGCTAACTCTTCTCTAATTTTCTTGTCATTTTATTGAATATTTTTCCTTCCTCTTTCTCCTTCCGGTCACATTGAATTCATTATCGCAGACTTAGCTCAGTTTTGTGTCCTCAAGAAATTTTATTTTCCTTCCCCAGCCCTAATCTCTCTTTTGTTTATAACTATACTGTAATGTGTTTGTGTGCATACATATTTCTCTATGAAGGCAGGTGTGTGCATTTCCCAAATTTATATTTCCCAAGAGGTTCTAGCATAAGTCCTTGGACCATGAAGGTTAGTACTCAAAATGTGTTTGTTCTAGCTAGATGCAAATAATTAGGGATACAATTGTATTAGTTCTAAAATGTAAAACAATTGAGGCTGATTATGGCCCCATCTTATTAAGAACTGTGATAGTTTGAGATTTTAATTTATTTGCAAGTTAATAAGTTAGCATAGCTCTGATTCAGCGATGGTGGAAGAAGATACATACAATATTCTAGAATCAGAGACAAAGTACTTTTCAATCACAGCAGCCAGATCATCAGCATTTGCTTCAGTTCTCCAAGCTCTGTTATTCACAGTGCAGCTCAAAGAGGGACTGGTGATGCTGCAGTGGCCTATGTTAAAGGAGAGGAATCCTGATTTTAGGGAACCCAAATAATTTATAATGGACAGAAGCTTGTATGAATTTTATTTTGAAAAGATTATCTTTATTACTTTCTCAAGAAATAAACCTACCCTCTACCTTAGAGGGAGATAGGGCTTCTTGTCTTCCAAAGCTGTTTATAAACATCACTGAATAGTTAACTCAGAACAAAAATAGTCAGTAACTCTGTTCACAGGATGTGCAGACAAGCAAGAAACCAATGAGCCAGGCCAGTGTGGCTCAATGGTTGAGCATTGACCTATGAACCAGGAGATCACAGTTAGATTCCTGGTCAGGGTACATGCCCAGGTTGTTGGCTCAATTCCCAGTAGGGGGCATTCAGGAAGCAGCCAATCAATGATTCTCTCTCATTGTTGATGTCTCTATCTCTCTACCCCTCTCCCTTCCTCTCTCTGAAATCAATTATATATATATATATATATATATATATATATATATATATATATATTTAAAAAAACAATGAGAATTGTCTCCTAATAACTATTTGTATCCATAACATTCTGATGCAAGCATGAAGAACATGACAGTGGAGTAAAACTGAAGTCTTTGGAGTACAAGATTAGAACTGTTACTCAGTCATTCATTAGGTCATTTAACATTTACCAAGTATCTATTAGGACCAGACACTGATCCAAGTTCTGGTGGTACAGCAGTGAACAAAACAGTGTTTCTGCCTTCTTGAAATTAACATTCTACAAAGAGGGGGCTAGAAAATATATAAATATAAATATAAATATAAATATAAATATAAATATAAATAAATATATAGTGATAAAATTTGTGAGAATAAAAACAGGGCAAAGGGATACAAAGTAAAAATGCTTACTTAGATTGAGTGGTTCATGGTGTATTCAGATTAAAAGATATAATATGATTAACATGGAGCCATGTAGCTATTTGGTGGAGGGAAGCATTTAAAAAGATGGACTAAGTTTTAAAGCCCAGAAGGAGACTGCGCTTGGTATATTTGATATTATAGAAGCCAGTGCAACTGCAGTGTGGTGCATACGGGTGGGAAGAGCGTGTCAGGGAGCTGTGAAGGTGATGTTAGGAAGTTGTGGGTAAGGGGAAACATTTAAGGCCTTACAGGATATTGTAAGCACTATTGGTTTATTCTGATAGAAGTCATTGGAAGATTTTTAGCAGAAACCTAAAATAATCAAATATAAATTTGTAAAGGATTTTGCTGAAACTAGGCTCAATGGTGAGAGGACTAAAAGCTAGAAAACCAGTTTGTGGTTGAGTGCAATAGTTCAGGTGAAACAAAATGGTGGTTTGGGCTAGGTCATTTGCAGTATTTGTGATGAATTGTTGGGTTTGAAATATGTATTGAAATATATATTGAAAATTGACAAGATTTTATGAGTTTGGAGGGATGGAAAAGTTCAGTTAGCTTGATTCTAAAAAATCTAGTCTAATCAATTATGTCAGGAAAATACTATATAATCACCTATTTCAGTGGTCGGTAAACTGAGGCTCACGAGCCACATGCGGCTCGCGAGCTGCAGTTTGCCGCTCTGTTGACTAATGAGTTTGCCGACCACTGACCTATTTAATCTCATTTATACTTCACCATTACATATTTCTGAAGGTATATTTTTCTATATTATCTTATCACTAGAGGCCCGAAGCATGAACTTTGTGCCAGGGGCTCAGCCCCTGCCACCGCCAAGACTGCCTCAGCCCCTGCCACCACAGCAGCTGCCGCTGCCTTGGGGCCTGCCCACAGCGGCGGCCAGGGGCCTCTGCCTCAGCCTCTGCCTCGGCCCTTGCCACAGTTTCATCTGGAAGGTTGTCCAGAAGGACCTCTGGTATAATTAGCATATTATGCTTTTATTATTATAGATGTTCAATATTTTTCATTAAATTATCTGTACAATACCTGGAGATCTTAACTTGTTAAATGTAGGATGTTCTAGATCCTAATTTTTATGTTAAAATGTATAAATATTTTAACTAATTATTTTCAAGTTGTTATTCTTTTTTTGCTTGCATTACAAGTAAGGCTCTTTGATAAATATTTTATAAGTAAAATGTTTTCAAATAAATTATTTTTATCAATATCAATACTTTTTTTATATTTTACCATTTTCAGAGTCTAAAACAATTACAGGACTCCTTAATTTACTTTCACTTTTCACAGGACATATGTCTATCCTAATAAAAGAAGAATTCAATCAAAATATTTTTTCTACAAACTGAGATATTCTAAAGCAAAATCATAGAATTTTAAGGTCTCAACTAAATCTAAAATTATAATGAGCACCACACATAAAAGCATATACTGCCACACTGGAAAAGATTTTCGTTAAAAAAAATCAGCTTTCTATAAAAACATTGCAGCTAAATTATTCTGTGTATGTATAAAAATATTTATTTCATAGCCATAGCCACTATTTAAATTGGTAGAATATCACCTCTGCATCAATTCAGGTCTCTGAAAAGTAGAAGCCAAGACAGAGTACATGTGCAAGAGAATTGTTGGGGAACCACCAGTGAAGGACAAAGAGAGAGCAGGAGAAAGTAGAGAGAGCCTTCAGGCTACCGTGCATATCTGACACCCATGAAAGGACAATGTGAAGGAAGATTGGCAGAAAGAACTTCAGTGTGGGCTTCAGTGTAGTTCTAGGGGAGTCTTACCCAGGCCAAGGGTAGGCCATGAGCAAAAACTGTCCAGTAGAGTTTTCCTGCATTGGGCAGGAATTGTCTAGCTCTAGCACTACTGTCATGCTCAGACATTGGCTAGAAGCAGTTGTGAGGAAGCATAGCTTGGGCAGGAATGCCACAGTGGAGCTGAGGAAGCATTGATTCAATTATGTTCCCCACGGCAAGTTCTCTCATAGGGAGAGTTGGGCAGTGAACCTCAGAGTTGTAAGGGCCTCTGATTAGAATTAACTGATATTCTTTATGAAACACCAAGTAACATTGAGATATATCCTTCATTACTTAATTCTTTTCAAAGATTTTCTTCTGCAAATAGAATCAACTAAGTGACTGTTATAGCTTCACTTTGTCTATGAACCGAGAAAATGTGGCATTAACAATTAACAAAATTAATTTAGAACATATTTTGGACTAAATAAAATATCATCTTTCACAAAGTCATGAGTAAACAAATTTTTCAGCTCCATGTGTTAAATTGTCATCCCCAGGCACATTCTTCTAAAATAACTGCTTTTTGTAGTAGAAGCTTACTTTTATTAACAGACTAGAGGCCCAGTGCACAAATTTGTGTACCTTGAAAGGAACTGTGGGCTGTGAGGCTGCAGTGGGCACAGGGGTGGGTCTTGGCCCATCCTCTACACCCCTGCCCAGCCCCTCCTGCCACAGCCCCCAGTCCCCTGCCTGCCAGCAGCGCTGCTCTCGCCACCACCGCTCCTACGCGCTGACCATGCTGGCCCTGCTTGCACTTGCTGACGGCAGCATGGAGCAATTGGGGCCAGCGCCAGGAGTGGGTGCAAGCAGGGCTGGCACTGGCAGCAGGTGTGGGCATCCGGCAGGACCAAGGCACATGGGAGCAAAGAATTTTTAGTAACCACTGGAGGCTCGCCCCAATGACAGTGACTGGCACCCCGCCTTGGTCTGGTGTCCCCGCTCATCTGCTCCACCATTCCACTACAGCCAATGTCCGCCATGTTCCGCACACACCTCCTGGTTGTCAGCGCACGTCATAGCAACTGGTTGTTCAGTTGTTTGGTTGTCCGCTGTTAGGTCTATTTGCATATTAGGGTTATATATATATATATCCTATCTAATAAAGAGGGAATATGCAAATTGACTGTCATGCTGTGACAAAGATGGAAGCTCCCATAGCCACAAGATGGTGGCACCCAGTCCCCTCAACCCAGCCAGAGTCCCACAGTCCTTTCAGCCCATCCAGGGGGGCAGCAGGTGCATGGTGCGGCTGGACCTGCCCTCAGGCCCCCCAGCTGCCAGGACTCAGGTAACCAGGGCCAGCTGAGGCTTGTGCTGCCTGCAGTGGCAGCAGCAGAGGTGTGATGGGGGTGTCACCTTCCCCTGATCACCACATCACCTCCTTTCCCTGAGAGCTCCTGGACTGCAGAGGGGCAGGCTGGGCTGAGGGTATATATATATACATGCACCAGGCCTCTGGTATATATATATGTGTGTGTGTGTGTGTATATATATATATATATATATATATATATATATACACACACACACACATATATACACATATATATATATATATATATATATATATATATATACACACACACACATATATATACTTTTGTCTTCTGGTTCTCGTGTGACTGCCCTGCTACTTTTGTTGGATCATAAATATTGAGATGCAGTTCGTGCAAGTTAATTTTTTATCATCAAAGCTTCTTACTCTTGCATTGTAGAAAAAATTCACTTTCATTTTTCTTGTTACTGATGGCAAATATGTTTGTGGCAAAAAAAAAAATTGCTAAACATTAAAATCAATACTTGTAGATCTGTAGTCAAAGTAACCAGATACTTTTTATATAGCCACAGCATGAATGCTTAGCTTTCATTTCTCATACATATTTCATGAGCACCTAATCTGTCATTTATCAAATGTTATGATGATCCCATTGACTGCTGGTCTTGTGACTTTTTGCATCTTGCAGGACCCTGTATGGCCACAGCAACTAGATGGTACACAAGCAGCCAGTGGGATTTCAGTAGTGACCATTTCTCTCTTCAATGCCACACACATAAAAAAGTTAGCAGCCCTTACTTCTCTTACATGGCACCTTTCCTTCAATTAGGGTGCACACTGCATGCTATCTTGAAAGAAGGAACTTAAATAGAGTCTGAAAATGTCAGGAAGAAAAGAGAGGCAGTTAATCTTTCAGATTAAACCATCTGTTAGAAGTGAAAATTCTATTCACTGCATATGAATAACACAAATCACTAAATAACATCATAGCAAAGGCTGCAAGTACATGATGAAGATCTTACAAACCTATCTCAGCTCATTTTAATGTAACAGTTAATAATAATAATCATGCATTGTTAAAAAATAAACAATTCAGAAAAAATCCTAATAAAGATAGTACACTGAAACAACAGGCCTAAGTCAAGACTGCCTCTGGCAAACACAGACATATAATCACTCTAGGAGCCACTAATGTTTTCTAGATGGGAAATTCATATACATCATAGTAATTGAGAATGATTTTGAACACTGCCCATAGGAAAGATGAAGTTAAGCAGAAAAAAATTAATGCCAGCAAACTTTGAACTAAGATTTTTTTCTCGGGAAAGTTGATCAGAAAACTATAGCAAATTTGATAGAGATTAAAGTGAATGGTGTTTTAAAGCAAGGTTGGTGTGTGGGGTTTGGGCCAAACTTTCCTGAGTTTGTATTCTCCCTCCTCTTCACATGACACTGGGGAAACTGAATATATAGTACCTCCCCAAATTTCAGAATTTATATGTAAAATGAGATAATAATGACAGCAGCAAGGCTGTTATAAAATATCAAATAATTTTAAATACTTAACAGTTCTCAAAAATATTAGAGTGCATTAGTACAATCTTACAGATCTGTAATGCCAGAAGCTGTTGAATAAAATTGGAAAGGTTGGCATTTAGGAAATTTTAGACATGTTAGATTTAGTTACTGCTATTTCCCTTTCTCTGATAAAAGTACTAATGCAGGCAAAGGGAGCCAATAGCATCATTATGTGTAGTAAAAGCAAATACAGTACAACTGCTGCTGAGAAATCTAAAGCAACACTAATGGACAACTGTCTTTCAGTAAACCCTTTTCAGTGAAAATGTGAGGTCACCGGATCACTGTGGAGGGATTCTGACAATGCTATCCTTATAAAGATTCCACATCTTCTAGCAAGCAGTAAAATTGTCCAGAGTCCTATAATAGAATGTGCTTTAGCAAGTCATTCTTGGGATAATGCAATACAATACCATATGTATCATTCAGTTTGAATAATCATTTCTCAACTGATACCCTCTGCAGTCAGCCTTTCACATAACAATGCAACTTTGTCCAGCCTCATGCTCCACTGGCTTTCAAATGACTTGCACTACTGGCTTTCTGAATGTAGCTGTTGGAGTTCTAGAGTTAAGGAAATTCACAGAGGAAATGATTTTTTTTTTTTCATAATGGTATATTTTATTTAAACCAACTCACAAAATGTTGCTCCCTAGATTCTCATCAAGCAAGTAGTTTTTGCTATCATTAGCACATTGATGTTAAAACTCTACCGGATAGGGGGCAGAAGCGGGCAGGGAGAGGTCAATGAGGGAAAAAGGAAGACATATGTAACATTTTCAACAATAAAGAATTTAAATAAAAAAATAAAACTCTACTGGAGTACAACCAAGAGTAATAGCTACATTTACTTACAGCTTATTGTGTGCCACTCTCTTAAATGCAAACTTTCCTCATTTCACTATTTTGAGCACATTTTAGATTAAGTGACCTGAAGGTTAGGGAGGGGAAATAATTGGGAGAAATCATGGATCAGTGAGCTATGAAGCCTGAATCTAAAGAATTTGGTTCTGACTTCAAAGCTTGCACTCTCAATACCAGACCACCTGCCACCGCTTGTTTATTGCCCATTTGTCTGCCATCCAAAGAAAATATTTTCTCAAAATATTAAAGAAAAAATACATAATTTGATTTTAAAAACAATGATTTATAAACTCATGGGAAGCAAATTCTGGGATTGTAAAAAAAGTAGATTTCAGTTATAGTTGTCTGAAGGATACCTGGAACTCTGCCACTGACCAGTCAAACCAGTCACCTACCCTATCAGCAAACAAGTTTCCATCACTGTGAAGTGGAAGAGTTATAGTAAATGATGAAAACTTGGAAGTGTCCAAAATCTTCTCTAACATTTAAATGTGACTAAAGGGCTATGTTTAGCATTAAATAGCACATAGTACTCATGTTGATGTCACTCTCCACCTGGTGCTTTCACATGGCACATCTCACAACAGAGGCAACTATATAATTCATCTTCTGTGATTGGGGACATTACATAACCAGCCAATATTAGACAACCAGCTCAGAGTATAGATGTTGATTTAAAATTGTCTCCAAAAGGTAAGATATTTTCACTGTAGTGTCGATCATTAGAAATATTAAACTTCTTAAGATATAAGTAGGATGCCTTAGTTTCATGTCAATTTAGGATTGGCCATTTTAAAAATTTGCATGAGATATGGAAGGCAGAATGGAAGCAATTTCTGTGTTTATAGTTTGGGGTTATTGTAGATGCTGTTTCTCAATATGTTTTTAGGATGGTTTTTTAGTCTTTTTTTTTTTTTAACTTCTTTTTTTCAAATTGCCCTTCTCATCCTCTTGAAATTAAATACTAAGATACAAGATTTTGTCCAAATTGGATTAAACTTTGGAGGACCAAAAACAATTGTAACAAATTATATTTTTAATCCACCCCTGAGGCAATTTTTCTCCCCTTGGAGAGGATATTATCCCCATTGTTATGGGGTCAGGTGGTGCTGCTGTGTATGAATGTGGCCACCAATGTGGGTTCATCCTGCTGCCATGGAGAAGCAGCTGGGCCAGCTGCTCTGCCAGCTTCTTCTGCAGTTCCCCTTCACCGTCTGTAAGTCCTGAGCCAGGAATGTGTACAACTCTGTTAATGAAGGGCAAAAACCCAGTCTGTACAACACCCATATCATCAAGGCTACAGGTGGTGAGAGACAGGCACACAGATTCCAGTTCATCCTTTTGGATTTCAGTCCATTCTTCCAAATTCCAATTATTATTGCTCTCTACTTCACACCCAACTTTTCTTTCTTACTTCTGGCTCCATTGACTTCAGGCCCAACACAGGAAGCAGGGACAAAAGCCTGAACTGGGCTGCTTAACCACCTCCCATAGTTGAGTAAGGACTAATAGCTATGATAAATACCACATATTACTCACAGTTGGTCTTTTTGTCTAATAGAAACCCACTTAAGAATAGATGATGATTATTTTCTAATTTTAAACTAAAATACATTAGCATAAATCTAAATATATATTCCCAGTTTTCCTTTCTTTCATTACCCATTCTAAGTTCTTTTAAAATTAATTCATATAAATAAATAAATAAATAAATAAATAAATAGGAATAAAAGAAAGAAAAGAAAATCCCTGTGTCCCTGATAACAAGCCTCACTTCTTCATGCCATTAGTTCCTATTTCTTTCAGTATTTAATACATGGTTCCAATGTCATTAGCATATTCAAAATGATCCAGGGAAGGTGCATTCTTTGATACACACGTTTTCTCTAATTACAGCACCATTTGTCATCCGTGTTTGTAAAATTACATTTTCATCTCTCAGTTTATCTTTTCTTAAAAGTATTTTAAATTAAGTGATCTTAATTTGCATTACTTCTTGTTGAGTAGCAATGTAAATTACTTTCTGATTTGTTTTTCTTCCTTACACTCTGGGAGGCCAAGAGCTGGATGAGACACTCCTTTATCTTAGTATTTAACTTTTTCCTCAGATCATTAATGACCTTTAAGATGACCCAAATGTTATAATAAAACAACAATAATAAAATTAATAATAAAGTAATAAAAAGTAACAGACATTTCCTAAAAAGTAATGTAAGGTACAAGATCAGAGGAATTGAACAAAGAAAACAATTGTTTATTTCAAATGAGGAATTAATCTCACAGGGAGAAAAATTAAGTAAATCTGTTTAGGTGACAACTCATAGTCCCAGGACAAGAACTGCTGTTCAGATTGTGTCTGTTGAATAAAAAAAAAAAAAAATTATAACATAATATAACATGGAATATGATTTTCATACAGTTTGAATGTATATTTAGAAATACAAAGAACTGCATTTATTTAAAAATCTAATTATAAAAATAAATGCACATACGTTTATTGTGAACCTTAGAAATATTCAAATATCTAAGAAGTTACTATGAGTTCTATTCTGTGATGCACTGTTTAAAATGGGTGAAAAACTTTGAGGATGCCCTTTAAAACATTAAACATATATGTGTATATATATATATATATATATATATATATATATATATACACACACACATATAAATAGCTATATATAATAGATGTTCTTAAAATGTCAATAAAACTTAATTTAATTTTAGTTAATTCTCTCTCATCACTGATGTTTCTGTCTCTTGCTCTCCCTTCCTCTCTGAAATCAATAAAAATATATTTAAAAAAAGAAAAGTAATATAAATAGTAAGGTTTTCATTTTTTTGTTTTGTTTTATTCAGTTTAAAATATTAAAAATACATATACATACCACCAAGTAAAATATCTGGCACATGATTGTGAATGTACATAGTTGATTTAAAAGTAAAATAAATAAATAACTTGACTCTCACTATTGCTCCTAATACTTTATTCACTTAAGAGGAGGTAGATGTTTCAATCACCATGGCTATATAACAATTTGTCTGTTTGTTTGTTTATTGTGACATGTGTGTTGTGCTTTCATTTTTTTAAAATATATTTTTTATTTTTTATAGTATTGCAAACATCTCCCATTTCCTCCCCTTTTTCTCCTCTCCCAGCCCCTACCTCCCCACCCAGGTCTTCACAACCTTATTGCCCTTGTTCATGGGCTGTGCATATCTATACTAATAAAAGGGTAATATGCAAATTGGTCAGGATGCCCTCACGCAACAACCGAACAGCAGGCTGCGTGGGGTGACCAGGCTAATAGGGCGGGCAGTGAGGGGTGACCAGGTCGGCAGAAGAGGGCAGTGAGGAGTGACCAGGCCTGCACGGGGAGGCAGTTTGGGGTGACCAGGCTGGCGGGAGGGCAGTTAGGGGCAATCAGGCAGGCAGGAAGGTGAGCGGTTAGGAACCAGTGGTCCAGGATTGTGAGAGGGATGTTCGACTGCCAGCTTAAGCCCAATCCCTGGGATCGGGCCTAAATCAGCAGTTGGACATTCCCCAAGGGGTCCCAGGTTAGAGAGGGTACAGGCTGGGCTGAGGGGACCCCCCCCCACCATGCACAAATTTCTTGTACCGGTCCTTTAGTAAGTATATAAGTTCATTGGTTTATTGATTCTTATCCCCTCAACCCCACATCAAGATATGTCAGTCTGTTCCATATATCCCTGCTTTGGGTCTTATTTTGTTGCTCAACTCATTGTGTTCATTAGATTCCACAAGTAAGTGAGATCATGTAATATTTGTCTTTCTCAGTTTAGCTTATTTCAATTAGCATAATATTCCCCAGGACCATCCATGCTGCATGAAAGGGGGAGATATCCCTCTTTTTTACAGCTGCATAGTACTCCATAGTGTAAATTCCCACAGCTTTCTTATCCATTCATCCAGTGATGGGCACTTGGACTAATATGTTCTCCCATACAGTGGGCTTTCTTGTTGTTTTGTTGATGGTTTCTTTTGCTGTACAGAAGCTTTATATTTTGATGTTATTCCCATTTTTTCTATTTTCTCTTTAGTTTCCATTGCTCTAGGAGTTGTATCAGTGAAGATATTGCTTCAGCATATGTCTGAGATTTTGCTGCCTGTGGATTCCTCTAATATTTTTATGGTTTCCCAACTTACCTTTAAGTCTTTTATCCATTTTGAGTTTACTTTTGTGTATAGTGTAAGTTGGTGGTCTAGTTTCATTTTTTTGCATGTATCTGTCCAATTTTCCCCACACCATTTATTGAAGAGACTGTCTTGACTCCATTGTATGTTCTTGCCTCCTTTGTCAAATATTAATTGAACATAATGGCTTGGGTCAAATTCTGAGTTCTCTGTTTTGTTTCATTGTTCTATATGTCTGTTCTTGTGCCAGTACCAGGAAGTTTTGAGAACAGTGGCTTTGTAATACAGTTTGGTGTCTGGTATTGAGATCCCTCCTACTTTGTTTTTCTTTCTCAGGATTGCTGCAGCTATTTGAAGTCTGGCCTTTGTTTTGAAGTCTATTTTGTCTGATAGGTGTATTGCTACTCCAGATTTTTTTTCTTTCCATATGCATGTAATATATATCCATCTCTTCACTCTCAGTCTGTATATAAGTTTTGTTCTGAGGTGGGTCTCTTGTAGACAGCATATACATGGTTCATGTTTCTTATCCATTCAGTGACCCTATGTCTTTTGCCTGGAGCATTTAATCCATTTATATTTAAGGTTATTATTGACAGGTATTTATTTATTGCCATTTTTATTTTTTTATGTCTAGGATCCTCCCTCTCTCCTTTTCTTCTTCTTAGAGCAGTCCCTTTAATATTTCGTGCATAGCTGGTTTGATAATATACTCTTTTAACTTTTTTTGGGGGGGGAGGGGTCTGGAAAGCTTTTTATTTCACTTTCAATTTTAAATGATAGCCTTGATGGATATAGTAGCCTTAGATTTAGGCCCTTGCTTTTCAATACTTCAAGTACTTCATGTCATACCCTTCTGGCCTGAAGTGTTTCTCTTGAGAAGTCAGTTGACATTATAATGGGAACTCCTTTGTATGTAATTTTCTCTCTCTCTCTCTCTTGCTGCCTTTAAGATTCTTTCTATGTCTTTAATATTTGCCTTTTTAATTATCATGTGTCTAGGTATGGGACTCTTTGTGTTCATCCTGATTGGAACTCTCTGTGTCTCCTCAACTTGTGCAACATTTTCCTCCACCAGGTTGGGGGAGTTTTCTGTCATTATTTCCTTAAATAGGTTCTGTGCTCCTTGCTCATCCTCTGCTCCTTCTGGTGTTCCTATAATGTGGATGTTCTTATGTTTCATGTTGGCCCAGAGCTCCCTTAAGCTATCATCCTGCTTTTAAATTATTTCTTCTATTTGCGGCTCTAATTAGGTATTTATTGCTACCTTGTCTTCCAAATCACTGATTCATTCTCTGCTTCATCCAATCTACTTTTAATATCTTCCAGTGTGTTCTTCATGTCAGATATATCATTCTTCATTTATGTCTAGTTCTTGTTAATGGCCTCTAATTCCCCTTTCATGTTGTTGTAATTTGTAGCTGGTTTTTTAAGCATCTTTATAACCATTGGTTTGAACTTTAAGTCTGATAGGTTGCTTGCCTCCATCTCATTTAGTTCTTTTTCTGGAGATTCCTTTCTTTATCTTACTTGGGGGTTGTTTCTTTGTCTACCCACTTTAGCTGTCTCTTTGTAATTGCTTCTGTGTTCTTGAGGGTTATAGTGTTGTAGTGTCTTTGTTTATCTGAGCTGGATGCTCCAGACATTCCCCTTGTGTGCATTATTTGGGGTCTCCTGTTGTAATTGTGACTTGATTATTGATGTCCCATTTGTGGGAGGGATCTTCCCTCCAACTTGCTGCCAGTGAGGTTCAACCCCAATGTCATTGTGCCAGCTGTCCAGTGGTCAGGGTCTCCTTATCCCAGAGGCTGGGTCTATCTTGAGTCACTCACCTTGGTTGATCATGTTCTGAGCTCTACTTCTTTCCCCCAAGGAGCTAGCCCCACAAGTGTCAACTGAAGGCACCTGGCATCCCACTGGCATTTGCTTCAATAAGCAGTCCTTATAACAAATTATTTAAAAACTTAATGGCAAAGAGCAACTTATGGTGCTCATGAATTTTTCAGGTCAGGAATTCAGATGGAGTATGAAAAGAATGTCTTATTTGTTCCATATTGCCTGGGGCCTTGGTTTGAAAACTCAAAACTTGAATTGTTCAGTTTTTTTTACTCATATATTTGGTGGATGATTTTGGCTGTTGGCTGGGGGCCTCAGTTTCTCTCTGAGATCATTCTTATGGGCTAACTTGGGCTTCTTCACAGCATAAATGGTTTAGCTTGCAAGGCAAGTTTACCAAGAGAGAATTATGCAGATATTTTATTGTTTTTTATTACCTAGCTTCATAGGTCACATATATCAGTTCTGCTATACTTCTTTGGTCAGAACAATCATAACCCTTCTTTCAGATAGAAGGTGAAAAAATAAAGACTTTGATTCTCAATCAGAGAAGTGGAAAAATCACCTTCAAGACAAATAGGTAAGTTCCTTACTATTAAATATTCCTTCCTATTGAATATTTTGGAATAGTTTGAGGAGGATAGGTGTTAGTTCTTCTTTGGGAGATGATGTTGTAATTTTTTGAAAAATGTAATATGTCTAAAACTGGTACTTATCTTTCTTTTAGTGAGTTTCCCCTGATCATGGTCTATGATCTTTTTAATATATTGCTAGATCTGATTTGCTAATATTTTATTGAGGATTTTAGCATCTGTGTTCATCTCAGATATTGGCCTGCGATTTTCTTTCTTTGTAGTGTCTTTATCTGGTTTTGGAATTAGGATAATGGTAGCTTCATAAAAAGAGCTTGGAAGTGTTTCTTCCTATTGAATATTTTGGAATAGTTTGAGGAGGATAGGTGTTAGTTCTTCTTTGAAGTTTGGTAAAACTCACCTATAAATCTATATGGTCCAGGACTTTTGTTTGCTGGAAGTTTTTAATTACTGCTTCAATTTCATCAGTTATAATTGCCCTACTCAGGTTTTCTTATTCTTCCTGATTAAGTTTTGAAAGATTGTATAGTTCTAGGAATTTTCCCTTTCACCCAGGTTGTGTAGTTTGTTAGCATATAGTTGTTCATAGTTATTTGCTTACAATCCTTTGTATTTTGGGGGTGTCCATTGTTATATTGCCTCTTGCATTTCTGATTTCATTTATTTGGCTCCTCTGTCTTTGTTTCTTGATGAGTCTGGCTAGGGGTTCATCAATCGTGTTCATCTTTCCAAAGAACCAGCTCTTGGATTTATTGATTTTTGTACTATTTTTTTAGCCTCTATGTCATTTATTTCCGCTCTGATCTTTATTATTTACTTCCTTCTACTTCCTCTGGGCTTTTCTTGCTGTTCTCTTTCTAGTTTCATTTAGTTGTAAAGTTAAATGGCTTATTAGTCGTTTTTCTTGACTCTTGAGGTAGACCTGCTGAACTATGAACTTCCCTCTTAGGACTGCTTTTGCTGTGTCCCATATGTTTTGTATGGTTGTGTGTTCATTTTCATTTGTGTCCAGGTAGTTTTAATTTCCCCAAACTTAGTCTTACATATTTTTTTATGTGTTCACTATACTTCAAAGAGCAAAATGATTCATTCACATATCTTTACTTATGGCATTATTTGGTTGCCTCTCTTCTGTGTTAAGAGGTATACTTCTAACCCACTAAATGAAGGGTAAATTCTAGTTTTAGACATTATATTATGTAATATTTATGACTATGTGAGTCAGAAGTTTTGTCACATCATGTAGTTTATAAAGACATTCATTTTTGAGATTTTAGATATTTCATTTAAAGTGAATACTTTAGAACACCAGTGTGGTAGAATAAACACCATTTATAAGATAGAACTCAGAATGCAGGTAGCCTTGGGCTGAGGGACAACTTAATTTTTTTGCAAAATTATGACACCATGTTTTTTTAATCTTCCCTGAGATATTATGTAAAATCCTACTGCCTTTTCTCTTTATAGAAATTCTTATATTCTTGAGATTTATACTTACACAGCCCCTTCTTTTGGACATAGCACCATGGAGGTGGAGATAGTTTGGAATTTTCATATACATCTATATCAATCACACAAAAGATAGATAGATAGAAAATAGGCTGGTTTGTTTTGTAGTGTTGCTAGAAAAAGAAACTCTGGGACCTGAAGTTCAGTCACATGTATTAATATACTGTTCATCTATTTTAAAGACAATGCCTGCTCACCCCCCACTTCTCCCACCCCTGCAACCAGTGAGTAGAATCAGAAGGGCCCAGGAATTATGATCTCTCATAGTATTGATGAATATATAGGAAAGGATGGGATTACAAATAAAATGTAGAGAGCAGAGACCAGGGCAGATATTTAGGCAATGTGTACATTTAGGGAAATGAAAAACAAGAACCCACATTCATAAATTGCATCTATTTAAATAGACATCTCATGCCTTTCAGGGGTGGGGAAGGTTCTGCCCGTGGGTCCAAGAAGTCCTTTGGCCTGGCCCTGCCAAGGCATTAGGGGTGAGTTAATTAAATGTTTGACCAAATATAGCAGGCTAATTTTTAAGTTGAAATTTTATATGCCCCATGAATGATATTATAAAAATCCAAATGGCCCTTGGCAGAAAGGCGGTTCCCACCTTTAACATTTAGCTCACAATAGAACTGTTTGACTCAGAAGTAACTATATTTTATGTTTAAAAACAAATACACAAAAAATAAAAGGTGTAAATTTTGTGTGATTGCTTCTGACCTTCATTATTATTGCAGGGAAGGAGAACAAAAATAAATGAGCAAAATAACTTTTTACTTGTCTTTATTCTTGATTTGCTTATGTTAACCAGGATAATCCTCTAATCTTATATTTTTAGGTTTATAAACTGATAAACTGAAGTAATATATTCATGTCTAAGTGAATATATTCCATATATATATATATATATATATATATATATATATATATACCTTATGTGATCTAAGGTAAAGTAAATATTATCCAAATGAACTGTAAATACTTTTATTTTTAAAGAAAACATAGCAAAGATATTATTTTTAATTTAAATTCTAATCTTCCTCCACCAAACACCCTTTGTTCAGAAGAAGCAAATATAGAAAAAAATAGTCAAAACTCTCCCTATATTTCCAGTTTTTCTTCCGCTGTCTATAGAGTCTCACCCAAGCAACAACGAAAAAGAAACTCTGAACATTACTTGTCAAAAAGTAAAAATATAATAAATGAAAGAGCATGAAAGGCCCACCACTCCAACAATGTCAGCTTTCTCTTGTGATGGCAGGCTACTTAAATCACCAAAGACAGTAGCAGTAGGAGAAGATTCCCTGGTGTTCAGGTTTCTTTCTAAAAGAAAAAGTATGGTCTGCTCAATTCTAACAGCTGTCAAGCATTTTATCACCAATCTTTTCAGCATCCTGTTTAGTTAAAAACACTGTCATTAAGGGGAAAGGAAAACTTAATAACAAAACAATACAGAGCAACATCCCTCATGCATGTTTTTTAATGTGTCATCAGAAAACAACTGATACAGTCATGTCAATATTCACATCAGAATATTATGAAAATAGAAATGTATTTTATGAATATAAAAAAGATAGGTGAAAGAAAGAAACAAAGAAATAAATAAAATGGAATATTATACCTGAGTCTGAATTATAAAATTATTTTGTAGAATTAAAGTATGCTTTGAAGTTACTTCACTACTTATTAAATTTATACTTATTCATTCTCAAAGGGTAGATCGCAAGAATATTTTTGAACTTCACAAGGTCAGAGTTATGCACTCTAAATACAAAAACTTAAAATTCTAGAATATTATATTTATGTTTTTGTGAAGATAGATGGATGTGCTTTTGCTGCAGTAATACTAATAAGTACTACTGGCTTATTAAATTATTAATTCATTTTGCCAACAACTGTTAGTGTAAAATAAAAAGTCTAAGAGGCTTTTCTAAATGTGCAGTCTTGTTATTAATTCAAAGGGATCTTCTTCCTTTCTCCAGTGTAACTAGAACAGTGATTATCCTGGTGAGGTGGGTAGAGCTTATTTATAAGTCATTAGTGCTATATGACATGACTTTCTGGGTACATGCAAAGTCTTTCTTTTTTTAATGAGAAAAGGCTGAACATGATCTAAACAAAATGTGCCTGGTGAAATGAATGAGCAGAAATTCAGGGCAGAAGTCATGCATGAATATATTCTCAAAGGTAAATATACTAGTCTGAAGCCAGTTACTTTGAGAAAAGCTGACAGTGATCACACACACACAAAAGAGCCCTAATTGTATAATAATATTTCTTTTCACTTGTTTTCCTATCTATATTGTTTTTGTGATCCTCTTTCCCAGTCTTTTATAGTTGTCATCTCATCTTTCTTCCTTACGATTTTCTTTCGAATATGTCTTTGTATACCTTTATTATGTTGCAGTTTCTCCTGCAATATAATTTAACAAGGCACAAGCAAAAAGAAAATCATTAGAAAGGAAATCATTGAGCTTTTGAGCATTATTTAGCATGCTTTAAATTGGCAGGTCCTGGGCAATTAACAATAAAACTTGTGAAAAAGACAAATTTTCAGAGGTTTATGTACTGAGTTAAATTAGATTGTTTGAAGTATTTCTAGGAAAGAAACGGGTGATATCAGAATGCACACAAACTGAAGGAGCAATGTTTTGGGAATTATGTGGTGGTAGTCAATGCAAAAATGGCCAAGTACCAGTTAGCTCTGTGCCTATTTGTTTTGCTATTTTAGAGGATGATTTAGACATTGACTTAACCTGAGTTGCTCTATTGTAGTTTTTCATGATTTTAAAAGACATTCATGTTTACTTTCTTAGTGTGTGCACAGAACAAACAAACATTTAGGTATTTACTCTTCACAGCTTAAATCCATGACTCTAAAACTGTCAATACCCCAAATCCATTAGGCAAATACCTTAAAAAGTATGAGAAATAAGCAACTAGAAGCATCAACAAAAAAGTAGAAAGCTTCATAAAAAGATTCTTATTTGACCTTCCAGTTTACCATCGAATATCAGGATAATATACAGAGCAATGGACAAATGAGTGTTCTCTGAAGGTGAGCAAGAATTCCTCTTTTTTAAAAAAATAAAATTATTTACTTATTTTTAAATTATATTTATTGGGATGACATTGGTTAATAACATTATATGAGTTTCCGGTGTACAATGCTATAATACATCATCTGTTTATAATATTGTGTGCTCAACACCCAAAGTCTAGTCTCCTTTCATCACCAAAGATTTCACCTCCTTTACCCTCTTCATCCAAAGAATTCCCTTGATCAATATTTTGGAGCTTGAAGAGCTGCTAGTACTGGATTCTATAAATAATGCCATTTCTGTCAATGCCCTTCCACATATCCAACACATTAGACAAGAATAGGGAGAAATCAAAGTTTCTATTCAATGTCTGCCTATCTATCCTTTGGTTTCTGATTTCGATTGCCAACTTCCTAGGTTTCCTCACACTTCTGGCCACCAAAAGTACTCATTGCTTCAGCCTTCTTCACCACTTCAAAACTTATGAAGTATTTTCTCAGGACTTATATGGTAATGTGAACATATAGATAAAAAGTGGTTAAGAATCTATTTAGGACCATTATATATGAGTGGCCAGATCATTATGTGTTCAGAGATCATAATATTCTGGCCACTCAGTGTATATGTTCTCATTTATACTGCACCTGAATCTTTTAAGAGAGGTATTATCTTCAGTTAATAGATAAAGAATCAGATATTTAAGAGATTCATAATTGTCCTGGCTGGTTTTACTGAGTGGATAGAGTGTTGGCCCCTGGACCAGAGGGTCATGAATTTGATTCCCAGTCAAGGACACCTTGGTTGCAGGTTTGATCCCAGGCCCTGGGCAGGGTGTATGCAAGAGGCAGCCAATCATCGGGTCTCCCATCAAGGTTTTTTTTTTTTTTTTCTTTCTCTCTCTCTCCTCCTCCTCCTCCTTTCCACTCTAAAAATCAATGGAAAAATATCCTTGGATGAGGATAAAAAAAAGAGAGAGAGAGAGGCATTCATGATATTAAGTAGCAGGCATAATATCAGATCTGGTTGAGGATATATTTGGAACTCAAAAGCCCTGGAAAGTATGCATCTAAAGCCCATACCTTTTCCTTAGTATCAATATGAGAAACAGTACTTTTACAATGTGGAAGCAAGTGTTCTTCCTGATTAGACTAGTATACAGGATAATTGTGAATCTCTTAAAAATCCTGATTCTTTATAGACTAATATACTTTTAGGAAGACAAAAGAAATGTTAGCAGAGGTGGCATCTTCTGTTTTGTATCCGTTTCTTCTCTCTTCATATCTTGCCTGGAGTCTTCCGTTTCTTTTCTCTCTGATCAGTCACATCTGTGGCCAGCTCCCCTCCTTGCTTCTTTCGTTGGGTCCTGCTGGTGTTTTCTAGATCCAGTGTGGCTATTAATGAACTGAACTGTGTCCCCACAAAATTTGTATATTGAAGCACTAACCCCCAGTACTTCAGAATGAGACTGTACTTGAAGATAGGGCTTTTAAAGAGGTCATTATGTTAAAATGAGCCCCAATCCAATCTGGCTAGTATTCTTATAAGAAGTTAAGAGTAGGACATACAGTCACCAGCAATGCACATACAAAGTAAAACTCATGTGAAGACAACACAAGAAAGCAGCCATCTGCAAGCCAAGACGAGAGGGATCTGCAAGTCAATCCTGCTGACAACTCGATCTTGAACTCCTAGCCTCTAAAATTTTGCTTAAATAAAATTCTGCTTTTAAAGTCACCCAGCCTAGGTTATTTTGTTATGCTGCCACAGAAGACTAACACAGTAGCTTTCAGACACTAGGCTTACTCAAGTTGAAAAGCAGAGGGAGAACTGGGAGGCTTCCATTTGAAATTTTCGTTGAACAGAGTCCTTCCCTCAAGAGCTTTGAGTGACATTGGGGCCATTTGCATGTGGCTAAGGTAATGGATAATCATATATTAATGTGTCATGCCTGGAGTTTTAACTCCAGGCTCCTGGAAATACATCTTAACTCTGAGGGAGGTCACTAATAATTTATTTCCATGTATTTGGAAGAAGAGACAGAAAATTAAGAGGAGGAAGGGCTCCTCAAGTTTATGTATTCAGTCATTCTACCTTTTTTTCAGTATTAAAATGCTGAAAAGAGGTGGAATGAAAACCTGCTTATGAGTTCCATATCTGGTGAAACTCTGTCCATGAATTCAGAGAATAGTGAAAGAGGAAAGAACAATTTAAAACATTCCAAAATGAGGTGTACATGTCATAATAGAAGAAGAGTATCCTTGGGATTCCTCTAAAGTGCTGAGGGAAGGACTTTGATATTGGTAGTCTCTTTAAGAAGTGACTCAGAAAAACACATGGTTGGAAGTGCAGAAATGGATGGAATGGCAGGTAGAAAATACAAAAAAGCATTGGTCAACTGGAACTACAATTCATAGTGGATAGTCTCAGGGGTAGCTAGGGGGACTGGGGCATTTATCTACAGATTCCATCCCCCAGGCATAGAGGATTTGCCTAGGTATGTTAACTCCTTGGGGACAGGGCATCAAAGGCATGTGATAAATTAAATGTACTCTAATTTTACAAATTAGCTAAAACATGGACAACCACATAAGTTGTCATCATTATTTAAGTGTTACTCACAGTGAATATAATCTATTAAAAAAACAACTGCAGTTGAATATCTATATTTTATATAGAAACTATATAGAGGCCCAGTGCATGAAATTTGTGCATGGGGAGGGGGGTGTCATTCAGCCCAGCCTGCACTCTCTCCAATCTGGGACCCCTCCAGGGATGTTCGACTGCCCGTTTAGGCCCTATCCCGGTAGGATTGGGCCTAAATGGGCAGTCAGACATCCCTATTACAATCCAGGACTGCTGGCTCCCAACTGCTCACCTGCCTGCCTTCCTGATTGCCCCTAACTGCTTCTGCCTGCCAGCCTGATCATCCCCTAACCACTTCTCTGCCAGCCTGATTGATGCCTAACTGCTCCCCTGCCAGACTTTTTGCCCCCAACTTCCCTCCCCTGCAGGCCTGAGTCCCCCCCAACTGCCCTTCCCTGCAGACCTGGTCACCCCCAACTTCTCTCCTCTGCAGGCCTGGTCCCTCCCAATTACCCTCCCCTGCTGGCTATCTTGTGGCAGCCATCTTGTGGTGGCCATCTTGTGTCCACATGGGGGCAGCCATCTTTGACCACATGGCGGCAGCCATTTTGTGTGTTGGAGTGACAGTCAATTTGCATATTACTCTTTTATTAGTTAGGATAGAGGCCTGGTGCATGGGAGGGGGCCAGCTGTTTTGCCCTGAAGGTGTCCTGGATCAGGGTGGGGGTTCCCTTGGGGTGTGGGGCGGCCTGGGAGAGGGGCTTGTGGTGGTTTGTAGGCCAGCCACACACCCCTGGAGACCCAAGTGGAGGCCCTGGTATCTGGGATTTATTTATCTTCTATAATTGAAACTTTGTAGCCTTGAGAGGAGGCCAGGGCCGACCAGAAAGCTTGGGTTCCTCCATCGCCGGGGTAACCCAAACCTCCTGCTTTCTCAAGCTTCATGGCTGCTGCCATTTTTGTTGGCATTTATTTATCTTCTATAATTGAAACTTTGTAACCTTGAGCAGAGGCCAGGGCCAGCCAGAGCGGGCTGGAAGCTTGGCTTCCTCCATTGCCAGGGAAACCCAAGCCTCCTGCTTGCTCCGTGGCTACAGCCATCTTGGTTGGGTTAATTTGCATACTCGCTTCTGATTGGCTGGTGGGCATGGCTTGTGGGCGTTGCGGAGGTACAGTCAATTTGCATGTTTCTCTTTTATTAGTGTAGATGAAAAGGTTGGTAGAGTGAGACATGTAACTTTGGGTAAAGCTGTTGTGGCAACATGACATCCATGAAAGCTTGCATTTTTAACAAGATATTCATCAAGTCAAGTCATCTTAGATTAATATTTACAATTGGGAGGCTTCCATGTGAAATTTTTAATACAATGTAAATAAAACAATGTATTAATGTATGTGGCCTGGGAGAAACTACATGGAAAAAGAGAAAATATTTAGCTGGATGATACAATAAATGCAGTGAGTATAAACTGGTGTGTATATGTGTAAATGTGAATTATAACTCATTACTTTATTGGCCAGTTTTATTGCATGGGCCCAGAAATTTTAGAGGTTTAGGAAATGTGGGGAGCAGAAGCACATGTATGAATTTTTATTAACATAAATGTATGCCCAAGAAAGTAAACAAATTGTAATGTATACTATAATGGATTTATACAAGATGAATGCCTATGGGACCAGCACGCATAACAAGAAGCTAAAAAGGATCAACAATATAAAAATTCCCTCATCGTCCTTCCAGTCATTACTTTCATGAAAGGTAATGCATATTTGACTTTCAACATCATAGATTGTTTTACTTATTTTTGAAAATTGAGAAGAGGAAGGGCTCCTCAAATTTATGTAAGTGGGCTTATAAGTGTGTATGTTTTAGTTTCTTACTTCTTTAATTTACCCTCATTGCAGCTTAGATTTCCATTGTGTGAGTATAACGATTTACCTATACATTTTATTTTCTGAACAAGTGAAAATTGCTATCACATGGAATTGCAGTGCTTGGGAAATTTGGATTTTATACTTTAGAAATGATTATATCATTGTTTTCTAACTACATGCAATCAAAAGAAGCCACCATTTCTTACTAAATTAAAACTAGTCTGCTCTTTCTTTTCTACCTGTAATTTAATACTGCAAGAATAAATGTTTCGTGCGGTGTTTTTTTTGTTTGTTTGGTTTTTTACTTTTATATGTAGGAATTTGTGTGTTTTACTAACATAGTTCATGGAATTTACATCTGACTGTTAACTTTTAATAAATCATTCACTCAATATATAAATACTAGAGGCCCGGTGCATGAAAATTCATACACTGGAGGGGGGAGGCGGTCCCTCAGCCAGGCCTGCCCCCTCTCACAGTCCAGAAGCCCTCAGGGGCAGAAGGTGACCTGGCGATCCGGGGAAAGCAATGCCCCATTACACCTCTGCTGCTGCCACTGCCGGCAGCACAAGCCTCAGCCAGCCCTGGTTACCTGAGCCTCGGGTGGCCCTGGGCAGCTGGGAAGCCGCCATCCAAGGCTTGTCTGTGCCTCGGGCTGGCCCTGTGTGGCTGGGGGTCTGAGGGGACTGGGTGCCGCCATCTTGTGGCTGTGGGTGCCACCATCTTTGAGAGCATGGCAGTCAATTAGCATATTTCCTCCTTATTGGCTGTGGGCACTGCCATCTTTGGGGGCGGGGCAGTCAATTAGCATATTTCCTCCTTATTGGCTATGGGTAGCGCCATCTTTGTGACAGCGTGAGGGTCAATTAGCATATTCCCTCTTTATTAGATAGGATTTTTGAGCACCTACTGTGTGCAAGCTATTTTGCTGTGTATAAGTGCTATGATGAACACAAGAAATCCTAGACCCTGCCCAATTGAGTTCACAATCTAAAGGGGCCCAAAGAAAAGCAAAATAGCAATTACAACCCAACATGTTAACTAACAAAAGAAACACAATACTGTTTCTTAGGAGAACAAAGAAAGAGCTATCACCCATGTTTGTAGGATGGCAGGGTGCAGAGAAAGCTTCCTGGAGGAAGTGATAAGTTTATAGTTATTCGAGCTCCTTGGGATTGTCTTAGCAAAGGGCAACAGCATGTGTTCAGGTCCTGAGGTGAGAAATTGATGAGATGTTGGAGAGAATGAGAATCCTTCCTTTTGTTTGGGACTTAGAGTCATTTAGTTTCTTCATCCATAAAATAAAAAAAGTAGATTAAGTGAGCAGTAAGCACTCTCCTAACTCTCTCTAATACTTATCTAAAACATTGGGCCCAATTAATCTGGCCTCTAGAGCTACACTGAACACTTATGCAAAGAGAAATCTTAAATGTGATTGTTTTAACCTTCTACAGAGCTCAGGGAGTGATGTGATATTCACAGAGGTCCTCACAGTGTTGTTGAATGACTTTTGGAACAAAAACAAAAAATTGCCATAAGTAAAGTTTAATATACAACCTTCTTTTACCTCAATTTTGAATATCATTCACTTTAGATCTATGTATGGTCCTCAAACATTTTTTTAAAATATTTTAATATGTTTTTATTGATTTGAGAGAGAGAGAAAAAGAGAGAGACATCAATGATGAGAGAGAATTATGGATTGACTACCTCCTGCATACCCCCTACTGGGAATCAAGGCCACAACTGGGACATGTGCCCTGACTGGGAATTGAACCATGACCTCCCGGTTCATAGGTCAATGCTCAACCACTGAACCACATCAGCTGGGCTGGTCCTCAAATATTCTAGACATAAAAGCCACTTCAGTAGAACAATTAAATCTTGTTCCCAAACATCAGGGGGCATCAGAGATGGAAATAAAAATAAAGGAAATCTTCACTAGAATGGTTAGACTAACTAGCAGAACTTCTCATTAAAATGATCAGTTCATAAAAGAAACAAAAGCATGCTTAATTTCATGAATATTAACACTATGAGACCAATCTTGAGTCAAATAAAGAACAGATTTCAAAGCACCACTAGTACTGCTTTGGGCTGTTTTGTGAATTACTTTTGCAAAAGGCTAATCAACATAATAACTCCCTTTCCACTCACCTTGCCACCACACTCACATACACTTAGAAGCACTTATTAACTGTCCTTGGGAGTTTCTAAACATAATGTGCTACAAGTCCCTATATTGAATTAAAAAAATTTGTAAACAACCTATTTAAAAATAAAACAGAGAGAAACTTCATAGCTTCTCTGCTTAAATTACTTGAAGTTTCTTTATTCATATACTTATTAGACATGTTTGGGCATAATCTTGATATATCCAAAAAGCACATTAGTTTTCTAACAGACTTTTCTTAGTATGTGAGACATCATATTACCTAGTCCTTTTTTATGCATATCTGGTGTTTCTGTCACAAAAGATATGTAGGTATATTAACTTTATCGCCCCATAAATTTACTCAAAATATATGTGTACATGCTTAAAATGTGTTGCACAAAGGGGATGACATTTTTAAATTGTCTATAATTATAACATGCATAAATTACTACAATTAATATTTGTTTTATTTTATTCCATTTATTTATTTATTTATTTATTTATTTATTTATTTATTTATAGAACTGAGATCTGTATCAGGTAGAGGTTGTGTTCAGCACCACACAGGGGGAACTGATTACAGTGGCTAAACAAAAGGGAAGGTGTTTATCTTAATTTTTCCAACTGTTTTTTGTTACTGTTTTCTTTTTTTCTTTTTTTTTTTGACATAACAGTCAGTGCACAGATAGGTAGGTACAGGGATATTACGGTACCTTCGGGGAACCTGCCCCTTCTCCCTCCTTCTATTCCTCTATCCTTAGCTTGCAGGTATGTCTTCATGTCAACCTCACTGTAGCAAGATGACTACTCTCTACATTGTATGGAGAGAAAAGAAGGAAATATCAATGCTTATGTCAGTAAAGCATGTTTCCCAAAAATCCATAGCAGAATATCATTTGGCTACCCCTACCTTAAAGAATTTGAGGCAGGATGGTATTTAGCTGGGGATTCTCCCCTTGAACAAATCATTGTAAGAAAATGGAATAAAATAAATAGCATTAGAGAAGTGACTAATAATGTCTGTCATAAGATAATACCTACTGAAAATGGGATTTTTTTACTGGTTTTATTACACTTAATTATCCTATATGCAATTTTCCCTAATTTAAAAAGTTTTAATAAACATTATTGTAATGTCCACAGGCCTGTTGAACAGATATTTACTTTTTTTTTCTTTTTTACTACAATAGTTTAATATTAATTCAAGATATATGTGTTGTATAATATTTTATAAAAAGTATTATGTCAATTAACAAGTCAATATTTTAAACTTTCAGGTTTTATTTTACATCTGTCCACTTTCTAGCCATTATTCCCACAGAGGGTAATGAAAATTACAGTATTTTAAAAAAAAATATTTCTCCAGTAATTTTAAGCATGTTTTCTTTATTTATCCTTAGCTTTTACATTATTTTAAGACATGATCTTAATGAGTACTCTTCAAAATCAGCTTGGGATGTGCAAACTTCAAAAAGGTTTAGAGGTTTATTTCAGTACAAGTAAATATAAAATTCATATATTGAGAATTTACACAGTGATTTAAAATCTTGTATGTTAGATACTTCTATAGAACCACTAATTTTAAATAATGGAAATATGAATATAATAGCTAATCTGCCACTTCCTTAAGAAAAAAAAATTATCTTTAAGATAATTTTTCAACTTCTTTAATAATTAATAATTAAGAATTTTAGCCCTCTGTTTTATTACTACTGAGTTGAAAAATTAAATATGAAAGCAAGAAATGAAAATGACATAATTCCCTGCCTCATGTTAATTCTGAGGCCTGTCCCTGTAAACAATACTTGGACCAGGTGAAATAATTTAGCTTCTTGCTCTATAAAATATTACTACTACAAGATAAGACTGAACTAACTGTAGAGTTTACTTATCAAGACTAGCAGCTTGCTCATCAGGTTTCTCTTGGAGACCCTCACATCACTATATCCACAAATTTAAAGCTATTTTATCTTAAATGTTGACCAATTCCTACAATCACCCAGGCCCTCAACTCTCTTATAGAGTATCATATTCTCTCTCAAGACACTGCTAAGACTATCAAGAGGCTGTTCTGCTCACTGCCATATATCTACTAAACTAAGCTTTGTCTGACTGATAGACTTTTATGATGACCTTTTGCAAACACTACAGTAACATTATGGTACATAGTGATACCCCAAACTGGCAAGCTAGGACTCTCTCATTGTGGGTCCCTGTCCTACAAAGTTTGAAGAATAAAATTTGCAGACTAAAAGATTTTAAGCAAAGTTGCTTCCTCTTCTTTCCCTTATCTTGTAACATTCCTTTGTTCTCTGTGCATGTAAGATAAACAGTCTGGCGGCTTGGAGCTGTCTCTGACCATCATGTATGCATTCCTCTCCCATGGATCCCCTTCCCCTAAAACTGCCTCTCCTGTCTCTAAAAGCCTTTCAATAGTTTTATGAGTAAGCATCAAAACATCTAATATCATATAAGTTAGACAAAAAAATTTGCCTGCTTTAAATCCAGATTACTTTACTGAAGAATCACTTAGTATTGATTACCAGTAGAAATCTTAAGGTGAAATTAAATTTTATCTAATCTGACAACTAAAAAAATGAGGAGTAGCCTTGCATTTTCCCCAAAACTTATTACTTTGGAAGCACATTTTGATCATTCAGAATAATATCTTGATCAATAACAATAATATCCCTGCAGGTTCATTTTTAAATTTAAAATAATAGCTCAAAGGCCAAAATTAGTGAAAATCATACAGACTTATATTTTCCAGAATTAATATAGACCACTACAAATATCCTATATTAGAGAAATTATGTTTATATTGGGTGGCTACTATAAGTTTGGAGTGAAAGTTTGACAAGCAATTTGGGGCATTTCTTGCTTTTCAAGTCAACTTTCTGTAAATGGTGAAGCTAGCTACACTGATGTAGGGAGAGGGATGCATAGCTTCCTTCCCCAACAGCTCTCTTGTATTTACAAACTACTGCATCCAAAGTGTCTGCTTTGAACAAATTAAAATCTAGCTCGGTAACTTCTGACAAGCTGATTATCTCTCATTCTAACATCAGAAAGCAGCAGTATCTCTTTCCAGTTGTCCACATCAGACAGTGGTGGCAGAACAATGTTTCATCCTAGATAGAAATGGTAAAAAGATAGATAGAAAAGAAAGGGGAAAATTAGATTGAGGAGTCCTGAGTGCATTATCAGGAGGTGATATAAAGAAAATTCTGGCTCACAGACATTTTATCATCTCTTCCCTCTACCCCCCCCCTCTACTTTTCCCCCATTTCTTCTTATTTAAAGACATTGGAACAGAAATAAAAGTTGCCTTTGAAAAAGGTTAATTCATTTTGACTCAATTATAAAATTTCTGTATAACTTGAATTCCATTAATAAGAAGGTCTTTAACCTTCCAACCTTCTTTTCAGACTGAAATATCAAATTCTTTTCTTTGTTGTTTTGCTCTTTCCCCTAAGCTTGACATTGTCTATCGAACTCTGTAGCAAAAAATGTATAATAATACTAGTAAAAGGGTAATATGTTAATTAGACCGGATAGACCTGACATCTTCTGGACACCCTTCCAAACATCCTTCCAGAAAAAGCCATGGTGGCAGGGGCCAAGGCAGAGGCAGTTAAGGGAGATCAGGCAGGCAGGCAGAGCAATTAGGGGTGATCAGGCCAGCAGGAGAGAGTGGTTAGGGGTGATCAGGCTTGTAGGGGAGAGCAGTTAGGGGCATCAGGCAGGCAGGCAGAGGCAGTTAGGGGCGATCAGAAGGCAAAGGCAGTTAGGGGTGATCAGGCCGGGAGGGGAGAGCAGTTAGGGGCAATCAGGCAGACAGGCAGGTGAGCGGTTAGGAACCAGCAGTCCTGGATTGCGAGGGGGATGTCTGACTGCCTGTTTAGGCCCAATCCCTGCCGGCCGGGCTGAGGGACTCCCCTACCCCCACCCCATGCATACATTTCATGCACCATGCCTCTAGTCAGGTAATAATCTTCTAAAGGCCTAGACTGGATTTAGGCATGTGTCTGTTTTAGGCATGTGCCTGTTTTTCTATGCAGCCATCCCTCTTTGTATAGCTCTTGTAGAATATTTGTAGACATGTGTTTGGAGAAAGCATCATGGCACGTGACACATGAGGTGATTTTCTCCTGATGCCAGCAGTCCCAGTTCACACAACATGTGTCTGGAGCAGATGCAGTCAACATGATGGAACATGAGCAGATTGCCTTTCTAAGACAACTGTGTCCAGCATTTCTTGGAAATAGTAAAAAATGCATCCTTAGAGAAGTCTCTAAGTTAAATAGGCCACATGCTAAGAGAGCTACCAGATTATAAGCAGTGCTTGAAAACATGCCTCTTAGTTTTTTAAAATAAATGTTAGCATAACTCATAAAACCTAAAAAGTTAAATTAAAACAAAATCACCCACCCTCTTTTGCAGATGATTTAAACTCTTTTGGAACAAACACAACAACAATAGAGAAGCAGTTCATAAGAATAGTATGTTAACATAATGAGTCCTAAGTCACAAATCTAATATTGTTCTCAAAAGTCAAGAGGAAAAACTACCAAGAAAATGAGATAATAGCTTTTTTACTAGTGGGCTACAGCAAAGATTTATTGTCATAGGATAAGAAAAAATATTCAACTTTGATCAAAAATATAATTAATTCAAAGTTAAAATCAAGCACAAAATGTAAGGTACTTTTAGTTTCCAAGCTTATTGGAGGCCTGTCTGGACTATATAAACAAAATGACAAAATGCAAAATGATATCTGCTCTCTTTCTCTTCAACTTTAAATGATATATTGAAACTTAGAGCATATTAGAATTTGAGGTGATATTTCTGTTAAAAAGTTTACATACAAAGGAGGACTAGATTCTGCTATAATCAATATATATACCAGGGGTCCTCAAACTTTTTAAACAGGGGGCCAGTTCACTGTCCCTCAGACCATTGGAGGGCCTGACTATAGTTTAAAAAAAAAAAAAAACTATGAACAAATTCCTATGTGCACTGCAGGCCCGGGACGAGTCGGCTGCTAAGCAGGATAGGCAGCAGCACCTGGCCAACCGAATAAATGTCTTTGGCTGGCCCCTGATATATACACTGAGTGGTCAGATTATTATGATCTCTGAACACATAATAATCTGGCCACTCAGTGTATATCCTATATAATAAAAGGCTAATATGCAAATTTTCCCCTTGACCAGGAGTTCAACCAGCAGGCAGGCCAGCCAACTGCCCATGTCCCCTCCCCTGGCCAGGCTGGCTGGACCCCATCCATGCACGAATTCATGCACAGGGCATCTAATATATATATAATAATATGGCCACTCAGTATATTATACATATACTGAGTGGCCATATTATTATGTTCAGAGATCATAATAATCTGGCCACTCAATATATATACATCTAATGAGCTGGATCTTAACAAACTAAGAGAAGTTTATCCATATACTACGTCAGAGCTCCATGGGCCAAAATTTCCCTATGGAAGACCCCTTCTCAAAAATGTTACAAACAGAAGGGATTGGGCAATTCATAAACTAACAAATAAAATCATAGGCAAACACACTGAGAAAAAAATTTAAGCAGAAGACACCTAAAGAAATAGGAACTAATGAAACAAAAAGGAGCTGTCTCCATCTATTGCACTGAAAAATTTATGTGACAATATCCAATGCTGGTTTGGGAGGAAAATTTGGTAATTTGTAACAAAACTTGTAAATATGTTCATATTCTTTAACTTTAATAATCATAGCAAAAATACCAGTATATGATCAATCATCTTTATTGCCTGAGTTCTATCTCCATACCAAGAAGCTATGCATTTCCAAAGAATTGGTTGATTCCATTTTGTAATACTGTTAGTTAAGTAAGCACACCTCTAGACTAAACAACAGTCCTTCCTCCATTTGGCTGTTAAAAAATATAAAGAAATCTATTTGATGTACATTTGTAATGAATTTATAAAACTTCATAGCATGCATTTCATGCCTTTTGCTTCAATTTATTTTTTCTATGCTTATTTCCCCATCACAGTTTTATTTAGACAAAAAAAATATATATGTTATTGATTTCAAAGAGGAAGGGAGATGGAGAGAGAGATAGAAACATCAATGATGAGGATCATTGATCAGCTGCCTCCTGCACGCTCCCTACTGGGGATAGGCATGTGCCTTTCACTGGAATCAAACCCAGGACCCTTCAGTCAGCAGGCTGACACTCTTAACCACTCAGCCAAACTGGCTAGGGCTATTTAGACACTTTTGGGAATAAAACAGGACATAAAGCCCTGGCTAGTGTGGCTCAGTTGGTTGTAGTGGTATCCCATGTACCGGATGGTTGCAGATGATTCCAGGTCATAAACTAAATGTTTATCAGATGATATACTATATGAAAAATAATTTTAACAATACTGAGGACATAATAATACTTAATAAATATCTATGATTGTAACTTTATAAAAATCAAAAGATAAGAGATTATCTTATTCAACTTACAAGTGCTGAAATATATAACAGATCGGTGGTTTCTGAAAGTTGGGTTTGAGGAAAAGAAATGAAAGTGTCTTAAAGGTACAAACTTCTTAATATAAAATAAATAAATCTTGGGGATGTAATACACAGTAAGGTGACAATAGTTAAAAATACTGTATTGTATATTTAAAAGTTGCTAAAAGATTATATCTTAAAAGAAGTAAGAGATTAGATCTTTACAAGAAAGAAATTGTAAAAAACATAATGTGTGGAGATGGATGTTAGCTAGATTTATTTTGATCATCATTTTGTAATACATACATACATATATTGAATCATTATGATGTACACATAAAACTAATATATTCTATATCAATTATATCAATTTTTAACATAAAGACATTTAAAATTTTTAATCCTATATAATAAAGAGGTAATATGCAAATTGACCCTCACGCCATCACACAAGATGGCCACCCCCATGTGGTCAAAGATAGCTGCCACAAGATGGCCGACAAGGGAGGGTAGTTGTGAGTGATTAGGCCAGCAAGGGAGGGTAGTTGGGGGCGACCATGTCGGCAGGGGAGGGCAGTTGGGGGTGACCGGGCCAGCAGGAGAGGGAAGTTGGGGACAATCAGGCTGGCAGGGGAGGGTAGTTGGGGGCAATCAGGCCAGAAAGGGGGCAGTTAGGCATCGATAAGGCTGGCAGGGGAGTGGTTAGGGGCAATCAGGCAGGCAGGCTGGTGAGCGGTTAGGAGCCAGCAGTCCCAGATCATGAGAGGGATGTCGGACTGCCGGGCCTAAGCCGGCAGTCAGACATCACCCAAGGGGTCCCAGATTGGAGAGGGTGTAGGCTGGGCTGAGGGACACCCCCCACAGTGCACGAATTCTGTGCATTGGGCCTCTAGTATAAGATAATTGTTAATAGAATATAATCACTTAAAACTATAAGATTGAAATAAAATGAAACTATATTTAAAATGAAATTTAATTTAAATTATAATATAAAGTATAATATAATTTCAGTGAAAAAATTAGGGGTTTTGGAACATAATTTTGTACATGTAAGAGAAAAAGAGAGGATATAAGTTTATGTGCAACCACAAAAAGGAATACTTAAAAATGTCAACAATCTTATTTAAAGATATTCAATTCTTGTTTTATGTATTTTAATCTAGTTTTTACATAACTACCATAATATAAAGTGTTACCTTTTTAACAGAATTAAATGTCAAATTTTGTTAAATGTTAAGTATTTTCATCTTACATTTATAATGAAGTGAATTTTAACTTAAACCTTTACCTGGCCAAGGCCATGGTCCTTAGGTAGACAAAATTTTACAATTTACATTTTATTAATGAGGCATTTGAGATCTGGATCAGCAAAGCAACTTTCCAGGGCCAGAACATTGCTAAAGTTGGGGGGAAATTAGAGACCCTCACACATTTCAGTCCCTATTGTAGTGCGTTTTCTACTGCAATTATGCTGCTCTCTCTTATTATTCTCTTCTCTCAGCCTGCTGCAAGATAACCTCTGTCTCCGACTTACGTATGAGGTAGGCATATGTTTAATGCTTATTTTTCGCAAAATTCAAATTAATTTGAAGCTTAGTTGGACATTTCCAAAGGTCTGTTGGAGAAGCCCTCTGCACTTCATTTCTGCTTCTGCAGAGAAGTGTGTCTGTCCTTGGAGATGAGAGTGAGCACAGCCCAAGGAGGCGGACAGCCCTTACACTGGGAGACGTCCGTGGGCAGATGGGCCGCGTTCAAGAATCTCTGAAGCTCCTCGTGGAGGCAGAAGGCCAGCGAAATGGAAGGGGACGTTGTGAATTCTGGCATTAGGCTGACAGCAGAAATGTGAGGGTAACCTGTTCAAGGCAGCGCTCCTGCTGAAGGCAGCTGGACGATGACAGGAAAGCCACAGGGTCACTGCTCACACAGCACTTGTGGCCCGGCTGAGGGAGCTGTGGGGCCCGGAGCGGAGGAAGCAGCTGGGCTGAGAGGAGGGTCTGAGTGCTGAGGCAGGAGGCAGGTGGTCACAGGAGGAGGAAAAGATGAGGCTTGTGCTGAGGAGCATCTGCCCCTCGCAGGCTCCCTCGGAAAAGCTCTACAAAGATTTAAATGTAAGGGAAGCATTTATTTTGACTAATCATCCTCAAAAGCAAATTTGACATCCACAATGCTGCAAGGAAGAGTGCTGTGTACAACAAACCAAAGATGGGACTTTCTCTAGGGCTACATAGCCTCAGAAAGAGCACCAGCAGCAAACATTTCCATGCGAGGCCAGGCGGCCACTGAGGACTCATCCCCTCACTCTGACTTTTCTATTGACTGATGAGTGCCTCCAAGCAAGTTGCTGAGTCTCTTTGAACCTATCTTCTCTCCTGGAAAAATGAATATCTTTCTGTAACACATATACCACTTTCCATAGAGTGAACGTTGCTCAGCAGAAAGCTACCTATACAAAATATAATTATAAAAAAAATGTTTTTGTGTAATTGTTACACATACAGTTAAATCATTATCTGTTTTGTAAAATTTTTATCTCTGAGAACAATTCTTAAATTATTGAATGGAACTTGCCAGGCTGATTTGACTGTTGCTTTAAATGATTTCTAATAGATTTAATAATAGAGAAAACCAGGTAGGTATAGTGGCTCCAAACATTATGTGTAGCTAGTGAGAAGGTCCTGTTTCTACGGAAACATGGATGCTCTTCTGACAAAAATAAACACAGAAAGCCAGAGCCCTCAATACACTTTTTAGGAAAATAACTAAAATCATTTGAATACTAACTACTAGTACCTACTAGTACATCATTCTTGCAAGTCTTGCATTTTTAGGTAGATATTTAAAAACTAAAATGTTATTTTTGGTAAAGTAGTACTACACACACACACACACACACACACACACACACTCAGTTTCATGTTGGTTTTCCTATTGCCTTCATCTAAAGCAGCATGTTCCAAACTTAACTAACAATGAAAACAGATTCCCAAATCCCTACACCATAAATTCTGAGTCAGTAGATGTCAGGTAGGGCAAAGTAATCTGTATTTTTAACAAGAACACTAGGAAACAAGGAAGTTCAAGAAACTGCTCTAAAAGACCACTTGGTACTGCAGTAAGTAAATAACTCTGTTCACCTAGCTTCTGCCTTAGGACAGACCATTCATGACAGCACTAATAAACTGTGCATGAAATTGATTTCATCTCTATTGGCGACATAATTTGTCCTGCAGTATATCCTGTATGCTTTTGACTCAGCTTTCATTTCAGCTATTTTTTTGTTGACTGATCTTGTATATAATCTCATTTACAGGGAGAATTTTAATTTTTCTCAATTATGAAGTTTGTCTTTCTCCCTCCCTTCTGTTTACTGGTTTTTCAAGAAGGAGATCTCAAGTCCTAGAATTCAATTTCTCCTAACTGATTTCAGTCCAAATTAAAAGCTGAAAACCAAGTAGAACTCATTGCAAAGAACATGGTCAGAACAGAAATATGGAAGTTGCACTTTTAAAAAAATATTTTGTACTTTGTAAATGTCTTTTCTCTTAATGTAAATTAGAATTGAAGCCTTTTTTATTTTCAGACATAAATAGGGTGGTAACACACTGACAGTCTTAGCCACCATACTCGGTGCTGTTTTATAATGGGATTACACTAAAACAAGAAATAAATCATTTGAGTTTGTTTCCTTGTTTTACAGACTTTTCACATTCCAGCTTCTTGGCATAAAAAGGATTAATAGAACAGAGTGCACTGTCCCAGAATACATAATGCCCTCCCATTCTATGTCCTTGAGCAAATTAAACTGAAAAAAAAAACACACACACACAAAAAACAACAAAACACAGCAACAGAAAAAACCTCTTTGCTAAAAGAAATACAATGAAGTAACAAACATATGCACTAAGATAAAGTCTACCATTATCTAAGCTATGTATCATGAATAAATAATGCTCTTTAAGAAATGACACAACTCCCTTTAATCACTAGATTACTTTTCAGCAAATTGTTGCTGCAGATTTGCATGCTATCTAATTTACAACCCAGTGAATATGTGAAGAATGAGAGAATGGAGTTGTTTTGTGATTCACATATCATCAGTGCTCACCCAAGTTATGCAATACATTT
The DNA here is from genome assembly GCF_963455305.1 of Plecotus auritus. Classification (NCBI taxonomy): domain Eukaryota; kingdom Metazoa; phylum Chordata; class Mammalia; order Chiroptera; family Vespertilionidae; genus Plecotus; species Plecotus auritus. Next base: position 131,969,553 of record NC_137771.1, on the reverse strand, counting down.
GAAACTAATTTCCCTTACAAGAATAAAGATGGATTGATGGGTACCAGTCTGTATTATTGAGATGATTTCAAATGTTAAACCATTTAGGATTCATCCAAATAACAAATTTTAAGGTTTATGGAAGATTCATTTATTTTCAATTAATTATAAATAAAATCTTATTACTAAAACTGTATTATTGCTACTTGATAGTTGTAAAATAAAAAGTCATAAACAAACAGTTAATGAAATAGCCATTTCATTAAAAACATTTAATTTTTTTCTATAATTAAAATTAATTTCTGACTGTGTATCCATGCTGTGTGCTAGATGGAAATTTTTAATCTTATCATGCTTGAACTCTCCCTTCACCCACTGCAGATTTGTTCTATAATTCTAGAATCTTAAATAGTGCCAAAGCAGTTAGGTAAAGATTGGAAGACACTCTGAAAAGAGGTCAATAACCAGAGTCCACAGAGTGTATCCAGCCTCAACTTTAAAAACAATTCAACTATTTCTTCAGTTTTAATATATGTAGAACACATTCAAGTCATGGTTCTTAAGAGGTATTGTTACAGAGTCAGCACTTGGAAAAATATTTTTGATTAAGAATTATGTAATCAAAGGTAATTTATCATTAACCAATGAGCAAAGTGAAGGAAAGAGAAAAGCGAGAAATATCAATAAGGAAGAGCAGGCAAGAGGTAATTAAAACTCTAAGCAAAGGTCTATCATAAAAACGATTGCAATTTTTCCAAACACTGCCAAAACAAAATCTGTTTTTCCTACACCACGGTACTGCCAATTAATTTTCATGCTAGAAGGAAAGCTTAGGTGACTATGCCTTTTTAATTCATAGTTTAGTTCCACTTAATCAGGGCATACCTCAGAGTGGGCCTCTAAGGTAAGTTTAAACTAGTAGGAGAAATAGTAGGGAGAAATTTACCCATTAATTTAAGAAACAGCCTAAGGGTTTAATTCAGTTTTCTGCATTTCAAAGGCAAGGGCACTTGTGAAAGGATAGAAGAAAAAGCAAATAAAGTAGAACCATCTCTTGCTGCTGGTTGTGTAGTCTAATTTTACATTGCCTCTTCTCACTTAATGTCCCATCTGGTTTGTAAGTGTAAGAAATTTACACTGTTGACTTACAAATAGGTACTCAAAGTTTGCCTTTTTACCATGTGAGTCTAACATTTTGAATGGATAACAGTGAATACTCTTGATTTTTTATAGTTCTTTTGAGGAAGAACCACTTTAAAAGTAATTTCATAATCTTCCAAACAAAATAGTAAAGAAAGCATTGTGCATAGTTGGGGTGAATTAAACATAATCTAAGTTGAAGGCATGAGCATCCTCTGAGAGGAATTACTTTAAAGAGCACATCTTGATATACGTTCACTTCTCAGCATAAATAATTAAATTGAAGAATCAGTAAAATGGCAGCTTCCATATTAATCATTACTACAGAGAAGGGGAAAAAGTGACATGTGGTTTTATAATCATAATGTGATCTTTCTTTATAAATATTTATAACTAACATAGTTGGTTTTAACAGCTTTCATGTAAATGTAAGAGGGCAGAAAAACACCATACTTCAAAAATAACATTTTAGCCCAGCCAGGCAGGTGTGACTCAGTGGTTGAATGTTGACCTATGAATTAGGAGGTCAGGGTTTGGTTCCTGTTCAGGGCACATCCCTGGGTTGTAGGTTCAATCCCCAGTAGAGGGAGTGCAGGAGGCAACCTATCAATGATTCTCTCTCACATTGATGTTTCTATCTCTTTTACTCTCCTTTCTCACTGAAATCAATAAAAATATATGTTTCTTAAAGTAACATTTTTGTCATAGACTATAAAGTTATAAAAATAATTATAACATCAGAGAAATTTAAAGATATTATTTTCATTATAATCAGTAATTTAAATGGAATTATCCTATATAATAAAGAGCTAATATGCTAATAAAGAGCTAATATGCTAATAATTAGACCGGATGGTGGAACAACCTTCCGAATGACCTTCCGGAACAACCTTCCAGAACGACCAGTGAGCGGGGCAACAGGACTGCGAGGCAGCCAGGGCTGCGAGGGCCAAGGCAGCCCAGGCTGAGAGGGCCAAGCCCCTTGCATGAATTTTGTGCATCGGTCCTCTGGCATATATATATATATATATATATATATATATATATATATATATATATATGAATATATACACACATAAGCACATGCATGCACACGCTTAGTTTTTGTCTTGATCTCTCATCACACATTTTATAGTGTTTTTTTGTATTCTGAATGTGATCTTCTGAATAAAATTTTAAAACAAAACTGCTTGAAGAAAGCTAAACAATATACAAAGTAAAAATACTAATTAGGAAGAAAAAACAGTGTTTGCTATAAACACTTTCTTAGTATAAATAAGAGAAGTAATAGAATCGTGTAGCATTTTACTCACCAAATCATCATCTGCTTATCTGCCAATTACATTTAAGTAAAGAAAGTATTTAACTGAAAGGTGAAAACAAATAAAATAAAAGGTAGTATTTCTTCTTCCATGGACATGCCAAAATTTAATATTAGTATACTGGAGTGAGGAGTGTGGGGTTTTTTTTATGTGTGTGTGTGGGGCGGGGGGGATGTTCCTTAAGCTTTAGTGTTTATTTAGACCATTTATATCACTTGTATGAGTAAAGATGCATATACTCATCTCCACTCCAGTATTACAAAGTTGTCTCTTAGAATAGGGTTTAGAAACTTGTATATTAACAAACAAAATGAATCTTTCTCATTCACACCAAAGTTGGAGAATGACTCATCTCTATTATCCTCTCTTTTTGTGAAAGCTTTCTATAGCTTTATTTAAATATAATTAGATTCAGGTATACTACTACTAAATCAATTATATATATCACTGATGGAGAGATTTGGGAAGAGCAGAAGGAAATTCAAAATAAACATATTTAGAAGTTACACCTTCTGAAAACTAATACTACCAATTAGAAATGTCTAAAATTAAAGACATGTTTCAAATATCTGTGTACTGTTCTGTTACAACACACATCAGAGAATAAACTCCCCTGGACACCATGGTTTTCCTATGGATTGTGGCCAAACTAAGACATCTGAGTGACTATGGGCAGTATTTGATCCAGGCATAATTGTTAATTGATTTTGTGTGGACACCATTCATTGTCATTATGCTTCCCACCAACATTGGGATTGTCTCTGGTCCTCTTAGGCATTACTTAACCTCTTGTTAGCTCTTGAGATTGAGAGTGTTAACTAGATTCAAATAAGAAAAGATAAGCATCAGAGAGACTAATAATTTGAAACAAAAGTCAATCAAGTCAGTGCAATGGCTAGTGCATTCTATGTCATTACTTCATGGCCAAAGGAAAACAACATACAGTGAAAACATTCAGAATTTGTGGAGACTATATGATTTTTTCGGTCTATCTGTGTTCTCCAACTCTTGAGACTGTCACTTTTCATGTTTCTCCCCCAGGGTATTCTACCATTAAGAATCATTGCATAATGAATAGGCATCATGAACTTTTTTCTTTTTTTATTGTAGTAAAATGTATATAACAGAAATTTTACCCTTTTAACCATTTTTAAGTATACAGTTCAGTGGCATTAAGTACATGCATATTGATGTGCACAGACATAATGAACTTTTCAAAATACAAATATCTTGGTCCCATATCCAGAAATCCTGATAATAGGTCATTACTTAAAAGTAGTCATCTGCCTTCTTAAAAATCGTCCTATAAGTGACCCTGATGGACAACTATAGTTTACAGCCACTAATTTTATGTAATTCCTTCATTTAACTCAGTCATTCATTCACTTAATCTCTTGATTAATTATTGGAATGTCTGCAATTTGTCAGACTCTGGGCTAAATTTCAAGTATACATTGAAATTATAATTAGTATTATCTTTGTCATTTTGCACATTATTTATTAAATGTACAATATGCCAGATACCATTCTGAGGGATATATATTTATTTGATTTAATATAATCAGTAGTAAGGTTCTAGAAATGATAGAAAATAAAAATTAGTATAATTATGTCACATAACTTTAGAAAAGTGTATTTATATTTTCACACCAGAGAAAAATTTTATGCAATGCCAGAAATGAAATTACCTCAGCCATGGTACCAAGGGATAACATTGCTGATCAAAGGAGTCCTTGTAAATTTTTAATATTTTCTTCTCTGCCATTAATTATTTTGAGGCAAATACCAGTTCTGAACATAAAAGTAAAAAAAGAACCTTTAATAAAAAGAGGTGCACATGTTTGTATCAAGAGAAAAGGCTCCATCAATGCAACTCTCATGCAAAGCCATAATCTGAATGTAAAACCTATTGTAACTAAAAAAGTTTATAAATGCTTCCTAAACCTGGAACATGAGCTAGATAATGGCTTGCATATATGCTTTGGACACTTTGAGTTCTTTAAAGCTAAGAAACCTTTATTGCATTTTAAGATGGCTAAATAACTTGCCAAAGATCAAAGAAGCAGTATTAGGTTATATAGTATTTCAATCTTCATAGTTTATGCTCTTTCTATTGTGTTGCAAGGATTATACAATAAGACCTGTATATTGCTCAGATATTATTAATCTATAAGAGATGTGACCAGATGACCATTATGCAAAAAGAAAAAAGGTATGAAGAATGAAAATAAAAATTTGTGTAATCCAGGTAATATTTCTTATAGAATTACTAATCTGAGAACTCATAAGATACATAGAAAATTCTTAAGGGCTGAAGACATAAAAGATTATTTAAAGCAAGTGGATCAATCTATGCAACATGGTGGAGTCATGAAATAACAAGATTCAGAAAACAGTAAATCATTGAATGTGGCCACAACATGAAGTATAGCTAAGGAAGCAGGAGGTAGCAATAGAAGCAGGTATAGTTTAGAGGTGTAGATAACACTGTTGGCAATGAAACACTGTTGATATTTCTTTACATAGGTTAAACATGGATAAATATGCATTTTAGATTGATCCTTTAGGTGCCTATGTAAAGAATAGATTGGAGGAAGAAACCCCAGAGGTTGGGAGGTTACACAGTAGACTATTTAAATATCATATGACATAAAGAGGAAAGGAAGAATTTAAGATGTGTAAAGATGATTGGATTCATAGTAATCAGACAATGATTGAATGTGGAAGTATCTATATATATAAAAGCCTAAGTACCTGGTCGACTGGACGACTGGATGACCAAACAACCAGATGGTAGCTATGATGTGCACTGACCACCAGGGGGCAGACGCTCAACACGGGAGCTGCCCCTTGGTGGTGAGTGCAGTCCCACAGCAGGAGCACCGCTCAGCTGACCGATGGGCACCAGACGCTGGGCTCACGGCTGGCGAGTGCTGCTGTTACAGTGCAAGCCTTTCCTGCCTCTGTGGCAGCACTACCGAGTGGCAGCGGAAGCCAGTGCAGTGGGGCCGGAATGTTGGACTCAGGGGATGTTGGGCTGCCAGTTTCAGCTCAATCCCCGCAGGGCTGAAACCAGCAGTCCCACATCCCCTGAGGGGTCCCCGATTGCAAGAGGGTGCAGGCCAGGCTGAGGAACCCTACCAGTGCATTAATCCATGCACCGGGCCCCTAGTTAGAAAAATAAAAATCTTTTTTTTTAAATTTTATTTAATGTTTATGTATATATATATAATATATATACATATATTATATATATATATGTATTGATATATACATATCTGTACACACATCATTTTCTATGCAGTTTTTCCTAAACAATTGAAGAAGCCTATGCAAGAAACTAATATAATAATTATCTATTAAAAGAATAGACTAAGTGGCTTAGAAATAGAGGTGGCTGACTATCATTTTTACTTTCTTAATTCTGTGCTATGTGCTCATATTATTCAAAGTACTGAGGTAATTGCAAAAACTGACATTTGGGTTGTTAGTGGTGACATTATCAGAATGGAGACTACAGGTGGAAGCTATGATTTGGGGGAAAATAATTTATGAATACATTTATTAAGCACAAAGTAGTTAGAGTAGCAAGGTACAAAATGTTTCATAAAAAAGTTTGCTACATAGTAAGAGCTCAGATGTGGGATTTGAATCATAGATGTAAATATGAGACTTGTTAACACATAGGGGATAGTGGTAACTGTGAAGGAGAATAAAATCAACAAGAAAGAGTGTCTGGGAGAGATGTGCGCAAATGTCATGTATCTGAGAGGATGATATAATGTTTAACTTATGACTCCGTCAAGTCCCATGTGCATATTAAAATTTTATGAGTAGTCCCCTAACAAATGTAGGTGATCAACATTAATTAAATGACCAAGTAAATGAGAACTTATAAATGTGTTTGTTAATTTTAGTTAATTCATCTCTTTTACCGGTACATACTCATAAACAGTGTCCCATGCTGAAAAACATAGTGATTTCTCTGATAGAAATATTTGAGTATCTACATATGTTTAGTAGAAGTCAAAGTTTTGGGAAAGCTTGCAACACAAGAGACACAAATGAGGGAAACACACAAATTAAATGTTTTGATTGAGGTCACACTCCTAGTTAGTGCTAGACATCATGGCTTACTCCAAGTTCTAAAATAATTTTATTACTAATATATTTACTCTTGTAATCTAGAATACAGCTTAATTTCAACAACAGAAAAAAAAGCAAATGTGACTTTTGCCTTGCAATTTTTCTCTATAAAGCTAATTTCCTTCTGACCTAATACAGAGAATAATAGAGTTCCAGCAGTAGATTAATCCTCTTAACTCAGTTTAATAAGCCTAAGAATAAAGATACAAGGGGTACATTTGTTGCACCAGGAGGGAATTGCATAAGTGCTGAATGGGCAGTGTGTTTTGCCAGCTACCTAAAGTACTACATCATGCAGACAGGAAAAAGATATTTTTATGCTGGAACAAACAATGTGGATATGTAGTTTTTAGGACTCCATTTAGCAAACACAAGATTGCAACCTTTATAGGAATTTCCCCTCAGTGAATAAAGATAAGGAATTAAAGAAAATTCCAAAAGTGTATTTTTGATGGCATACATAACTGCTTCTTAAATGTAGCAATGTTTCTTATGCCTTTAAAATATTTTGTTTTCAAATTGTGCATAAGATAGTGTAAAATGCTTATCTACTTGAAGATAGGTGAAATAGCTCAACAGTATAAAATTCTATCCACTTGATTCACACATCCTTGATAAATTTTTTTTGTACTTAAGTTTCACCAAATAGGAAGGTGATATTAATAAAAATCAACATAAACAAGATATGTTTATGCTTATAACCACAGACATGGATTTGAATTTAGAAATTTGGATACTGTGGAAATAAATTTCTATATAAGTAATCATTGTGGTCACAGTTAAACATTGGTTCTCAAACGTCTCCCATCTCAAACAATTCAGTTCTCGACCAAGACCAGTTGTTCATAGAAAACATCTCAGTTGTCAAACAAAACATTGAATCTCCAACAAACAACCCTTTCATGCAGACACCAATGTGATCAATCATGTGTCTCTCAGGTGACAAACAAAGGAGAGAATGCAGGAGTATGAGTCAGTTTACCATTAAACCTCATTTTGTTAATATCTCAGGAAATTGTGCTGCAGATATTTTCATGTTTTTTGTGTTTTTTTTTGCTTTTGTTGCTGCTTATCCTATATAATCCTATATAATAAAAGCCTAATATGCAAATCGACCAAATGGTGGAATGACTGGTTGCTATGACACGAACTGACCACCAGAGGGCAGACGCTCAATGCAGGAACTGCCCCCAGCCCACAGACCTCAGGCCAGCCAAGGCGGGTGCTAGCTGGGCAACTAGCGGTGGCAATGGGACAATCAGGAGGATGGAGACGGCCAGTGAGCAGGTGGCACCGTCTCCCAATTGCCCGACCGATCTCCTGCAAGTGGGCTGTGCCAGGCCGGCCAAGGCAAGTACCAGCAGGGGCCCCCCAATCACCCTGCCAGTTGCCACACAGATTGGCCCTGATTGTCAGCCAGACCTCGGGACCCCACCCATGCACAAATTTCATGCACCAGGCCTCTAGTTATTATTAATTATGTACAGTAAGTCACCATGAATCCTAAGGAAGTTGGTGATAGCAGCAAAGTGAAAAGGCAAGTTGTGAGAACAATGGTAGAACTTAAAAAAGAAATGACTACAAAGTATGATAGAGGTGTTTGTGTGTGGCTACCGAGTATGGCATGACAAAATCAACAGTTAGCACATTTTTAAAACATAAAGTGGCCATCAAAAATGCTGATGTCGCTAAAGGCTTAAAAGTGCTCTTGAAACAACCATCACCGGCAAATGAAGAGGTAGAAAAATTGTTGTTGGTGTGGATAAATAAAAAGCAGTTAGTGGTGATAGCATTTCAGAGGCAATGATATGAGAAAAAGCAAAGATGCTACATCCTGACCTCCTGAAAGTCACCAATGGAATGAGTGCTGAAAGTGATTCCTTTAATAACAGTAGGTGGTGGTTCGATAAATTTAAGAAAACAAGTGGCATTCATAGTGTAATGAGGCATGGAGAGGCTGCCAGTTCTAACAAAGCAGCTGCTGGTAATTTCATGACAGAATTTCCAGAATACGTAGAGGCCAAGGGATTTATTGCCCAACAATTGGCCAATTGCAATGAGATAGGCCTCATCTGGAAGAAGATGCCAATGAGGATCTACATCACACAGAAGTCACTGCCAGGACACAAGCCAACGAAGGACAGGCTGATGTTATTTTTGTGTGTGAATGTGAGTGGGAACTTTAAATTGAAACCTGTACTCATCTACCCTTCTGAAAACTCATGAGTTTTTAAGAGAAATAATGTCATAAAAAACAAGTTGAATGTGATGTGGAGGGCTAATAACAGGCAATTATTTTTACTGAGTGGATTCATGAAGTGTTTGCCCCAAGTGTGGAGAAATACCTCTGGGAAAAAAAAATTGCCACTCAGGGAATTTGTTGTAATGGACAAGGCTCCTGCCCACCTCCAGGCTTGGAGGCTGAGCTGGTAGAGGAGTACAGCTTCATCGCTGTCAGTTTCTTGCCACCTAACACAACTCTTCTCATCCAGCCCGTGGACTCGCACGTCATTTCTAATTTTAAGAAACTCTCCACAAAGGCACTGTTTCAGAAGTGTTTTGAGGTGACCTCTGAAACGAATTTAACCCTCAAGGAGTTCTGGAAGGAACAATTTAATATCCTTACTTGCATGAGTCTCATAAACAAAGCATGGGGGAATTGTATTCCAGGACCATGTCATCTGCCTGGAAGACACTGTGACCTGAGACTGTTGCTGAAAGAGACTTTGAGGGCTGTGAAGATGAGCCTGTGTCTGTTGTGGAGGGTATTGTGTCTCTGGGCGAGTCCACGGCTTGGAGGTGGGTGATGATGTGGAGGAGTTGGCGGAGGACCACAACATGAGCCAACCACCTAGGAACTCTAAGACCTTCAGAGGGAGCAGCAACAGGTGGCAGCTGAGGAGTTTCTTCAGAGGAGGAGGATGGAAGGAAGGGTATTTCTACTTCACTAATCAAAGAAATGCTTGGGAAATGGGGAGAAATGCAAAGTTTTATTGAGAAATATCATCCTGACAAGTATGATAAACTTGTTCAATGACAATGCAGTGTTTTACTTCAGACAAGTGGTAAAACTCAGACAAAACAAACATCATTGGATAGGTTTTTAGTGAGACAGAGGCCCAGTGAGACTGAAGTTCTAATGGAGCAAAGAGACAAAAGAGAAAGAACCCCAGAAGAACAGCTATGTGCCAATTTTATGAAAGGGGACTCCCCTTCCAAACAATAACCTCCCTCCATTCCTCTTCTCCATAGTCAATCAATAGTTCTCAACATTAAAACTAAGTTCTAGTGTGCACATTTTTATTTATTACTGTACATTTCATTTCCTTTTTAATTAAGTTACCATTTACATTTCATATCCTTTTTGTTGCTAAACTGTCTATAGCTTAAAGGGTACATTAGACATGTATTGTATATAAGAAAGGTTAAAATAGGGAATCATTTGGGAGACTGGAAAGAACAGATTCAATTTACATTATTTCTAATGGGAAAAAGATTTTGTTTTTGAACAAATCGCTTCTCAATCAGCCTTCGGGAATGAATTAAGTTCGAGAACCGAGGTTTCACTGTATACCGGGACCCTCACAGTAAAGAAAAGAGTAGGAAGAAGGCATGCATTCAGATTATCATAAACTAGGAGCCACAAAACGGCAGGAGCTAAGAAGGTAACCTAAATGTAAAATGTGTCCAAAGTTAAGCCTGGAGAACTGGAGAGAAAGAGGCTTACCCATCGAGACAGATTGGGTTAGATTAAGAAGTTGAGGAATTTACTCTCTAAACCCCTGGTCGGCAAATAGCGGCTCGCGAGCCACACGCGGCTCTTTGGCCCCTTGACTGTGGCTCTTCCACAAAATACCACGGCCTGGGTGAGTCTATTTTGAAGAAGTGGCATTAGAAGAAGTTTAAGTTTAAAAAATTTGGCTCTCAAAAGAAATTTCAATCGTTGTTCTGTTGATATTTGGCTCTGTTGACTAATGAGTTTGCCGACCACTGCTCTAAACCATTTGACTATAGGCACATAATTATGATGTGGATAAGATTTCAGATAGAACCAATTGGATCTGGTCTAATAAGGTTAGTCTAATGGGTGTCTGACTAGTTTAATTTTAAATAATAAGATATAGATTATATAAGAAAAGATATTTTCTAAGAAATATAACATTTGGACTGAAGAACAATCTAGTATGGGAACTATCTATAGACATTTTAAGCTATGTGAACTTCAGAATATGTTAAATAAATGATAGATAGATATAGATAGATAGATGATAGATAGATATAGATATATGAAAATTAAAAATAAACAAGGAAAGTAAAGCCTGACATTAATTTATCCCATCACTGTTAAATTCCCCATTATACAATTTGTTGTAATATTTTTTGTTCATAACTTTAAATATTTTCTCTTCAAAAAAGCATTGCATAAGTTAATTGAATCATGATATATTTTATTACAATATGACAAAACATTTAAAGTTATATTTTAACATTTTTATATTTCCAATCAGAGTGACTATAAGTAGCTTACAGAGTTAAGATAAACTTATATTCTTCACAGGTCACTTCTTATACTAGTGGATAAAATGTGAAAAGATGTAACTGAAATATTAAAAGCTACACATAAACATTTATCTAAATGCAGCAGTTTATGTCTTAAGAGAAGCAGATGCAGATTAAAATATAGCAATTTGGAGGTTGTGGGGGAGAGGGAATGTCTGCAGAAGGTAAAAGGGGAGGAAACAGGATTGGCCAGATCTAACAAAATCTCACCCATCTCAGTGGGGACCTCTGAGTCCTGATTTAGGACACTCCAGTCTTAACAACTGGCTGGGGGCCTCCTGAGGAGAGCTTGGTGTTGCTGCAAATGCTGCAGGGGTTCCCACAGGAGCTGGGAGGTGTCAGCCAATAGCAATCTTCACAGGTCAAAGGCAAGTGCTTTCTTGTTACACTAAATAATAAAATGTCTGCATTAGTAAATTATATAGAGACTTTATCATACCTACTTATTACAGACTTTCAGAGATCATTGCAATGAGATCTGTGTTCCCCAAAACATCACTCATTGAGTATAGTTAGTTGCAGAAATGAATATTTATCTAAATGAAATCTTGTAATAAACCACACTATCAAAAATTAAATTATTGTATTAGTATAAATTTATTCCATAAATTCAGATTTATACATATTTTAAATTTAACCAATGAGAACCGTGAGTTATTTTAGTGAAAACAGACATTTGAGATTGGAAGTTATGGATAAGAGTTACAGTATACAACTGCATATAACCACCTCCACATTCCAATGTAATCAGGTTTTGTTTCCATTGCACAGCATCTAGGAAATCAGAAAACACTTTTAAATCAGGTAAAGTTGGCCAGAGAGCTGTCAGCATGATAAAATGACATGTCAGTAGTTTCCACATTATAAATATTTGGAAAGCACTTTTGAGAATGTATGTTAATTTTATTACAATTTTTAATAACTGAAGCATATATAGAAATGAAAAGTGGATTACAATATGCAGAATCTCAGAAGCACACCCTACAGAATAAAATAATTTAAAAAGTATTATTTTGGACTATAATAAGGGATCCATAGCAATAGCTTTTCTAACTTACATATGTTTAAAGGCTCAAATACTCCTGAATATTAATTTGCATGCAGGAGGAAATTGGTAAAATGAGTGGTTGATAAATTTCTTAGCTTTGGGTAGGCTGCATTAGATCTTTTAAGTATTGTTTTTAATTTAACAACCAACTGCAGACACTTTATTAAAGAATGACTAGAAAAAGAAAATAAAGATTATATGCCTGTAAATGTTACCTAACTAAATAGGGGCTGCCTATTTTATTTTTCAACCAAAGAGAAGAACCTTGCACTTTTTAGAGTGTGGGTGGGGCATTCTTAACATAATTATCCACTGAAGCCAAATGTAGACTGTAATTAAACACATAACAGAAAGGTGAATTTCTATGAACCCAATTTGCCCAATTCCATTGCAAGTCTCTCTCTCTTTCTTCTCTCCTCTCTCTCTCTCTCTTATCTTCTCTCTCTCTCCCTCTCTCTCTCTCTCTCTCTCTCTCTCTCTCTCTCTCTCTCTCTCTCACACACACACACACACACACACACACACACACTCTCACAAACACTTTCTCAGCAAATTTACATTCATGACTTTATGCTACTTATTTTTTCATCCATGCTTCAAATCAGAGTTGCTCAATAGGTTTCAAGTGTGCTGAACTTTAGTCCTTTACTTTAGCATTTGGGACAACAGTGGAGCCTGGGGCAGCCCTGGCAAATGAAACTTTACCCAATCCAGTCTTCTCAGTTCTACCCCATGAGCTCATCTTCCTCCTTGTACCACAGTGGACCATACAAACATTTCCATTTTCCATTTTGGTATTTACTTGAGAAATCTTGGGAAACGCTGAAGATTATCAGCTTAACTGTGGGAACTATTTGCTTTGGTGGTTAGTTATTTTACCTTAAATTGTGCACATCACATCAGTAACAGCAAAGTTAACACAAGTTGGAAGTAATTATATGCATACTTTCTGAATATTGATTATTACAGAAGTTATAAAAATCTAATTCCAGAATGATTTATTTCTCAAATGTTTTCTAGAGCTTAATCTGAATGCTAGTTTTTTGGCATGCAAAAACTAAACATGAAGTATTCAATCACTTTTATAATTTATTATGATAAGAAAAGTATAATACTCTATAATAAAGGGGTAATATGCAAATTGACTCTAATGGTGGAATGACTGGGAACGACCGGTCGCTATGACACGCACTGACCACCAGGGGCCAGACGCTCAATGCAGGAGCTGCCCCCTGGTGGTCAGTGTGCTCCCACAGGGGGAGCACTGCTCAGCCACAAGCCTCTCCCACCTCCTTGGCAGCGCTAAGGATGTCCAACTGCAGTTTAGACATCCCCCAAGGGCTCCTGGGCTGCCAGAGGGGTGTCTGACTGCCAGCTTAGGCCCAGTCACCCAGAGAGCCAGCAGGTGGACATCCCCTGAGGGGTCCCAGAATACAATAGGGTGCAGGCTGGGCTGAGGAACCCCCCTCATGTGCACGAATTTTGTGTACCGGGCCTCTAGTATTATAGAAGTTTTAAAAATAGAAAAAAAATGGAGTAAAACCTCCATAAATTCAATACTTTAGCACTGTTATTTTTTATTTTGCCTGTTCCTAACATTCTTTTTATTTGAATATAGATATTTTTATAAAACTATGTTTTGTTTTTGCCAAATCAGCATTGCTCTTTAAGTATTTTCTATGCTCCTATCTATTTTGCCCATCTGGCCCTTTTATTAATGACTGAATAATCCACCAAGTTGATATACCATGGTTTCGTTAACCATTGAAAAAAGATTTCTAAATCAGTGTATGTTTACTTAGCTTTCATTTTCCAAGTATATAACACCAGCATGAGTATTTAGACCTGTGCAGATGGCATTGTATGCATATCATGCTATATGAACATAAAGATGGTTCTTGATTGTTTTGTTCAAAACACTTTCCAAATGAATTATGCTAAATTTCACTGCTGTCAGTGGTGTATAGCATAACATTTGAACAGCTCTCCTATTATCAGTGAGTCTCTGCTATTTACTCTTAAATTATATTTAGTTTTAAGAAGACTGGTGGTGCCCACTCAGCGTGGCTCAGTGGTTGAGCGTTGACCTATGAATCAGGAGTTCACAGTTCAATTTTCAGTCCGGGCACATGCCTGGGTTATGGGCTCAATCCCCAGTGTGGTGTGTGCAGAAAGCAGCCAATCAATTATTCTCTTTTCTCATTGATGTTTCTCTCTCTCTCTCCCTTCCTCTCTGAAATCAATAAAAATATATCTTAAAAAATAAGAAGAAAAAGACTGGTAGTGAAAAAACAAATCTAATTCTTCCTTCCTTTCCCATACCCCTTGCTGAGTTTTTGCTTCAGCCTTTCTCTCTGCCCTTCATAGCAAGCACAGAAGAGTAACCAGTCTTCTGTGCCTGGCCTTTTATTTCCTTATGATAAAATTATTTTTCTCTTTTTGACTTGTTTGAGCAACCAAACTAATGTCAGCTGGACTGTGGGAGCTGCTGAGCAGCAGTGGGAGAATACGAGGAAAGCCCAGGCAGCATGCACAGCGCTGCTCAACTTTGCAATGGTAAGTTTATGCTCCTCCAGGATTTGTCAATTTTGATTTTGCAGCTCAGTCAGCAATGCAATGTGCGGTTTTCCTTGTCTGAGTTACAAAATAAAGAGTCATTTTATCTCCAAGGTGATGAGCTTGAAAAAAATAAAGATAAAACCTTCATCTCTCCATATCTATTATCTTTTCCACCTGGATACCATAAACTTTTGAAACATGTGAACTATAGAAACTCTGGAGAAAGGGGGCTACTGCAGTGACTGAGCATGTTCCAACTTCTGCGTGAATGGAACTGCTCTCAGGTGTCTTCAACCCTCGTTATTATTACATGATGATGAGAGGTAACAAGAAGAGAAAATGTAGAAAATAAGAAAATTTTTGATTTATTATTAATATTGAAAACTGAAAGTCTAAAAATAGAGTATATCTAACAGGAAAATATGTTATTCTTGATCAGTAATATAATGATAAAAGTTTTAATAGATCTCAACATTTTCTCTGGGCATTGCTTGCTCATATATTGTTCATATTCTTTTTTTTTTTTTTAGAGAGAGTCTGCTTCCCTTTGTTTTTTTTTATAGATGTTGTTTTAAACATAGTTTAAAAACATTTTAAAGTTTTTCTTTTTTTTTTCCTGAAAATATATGTTGAATATTTTCCCTTGCCAACTATCTTCTTCTACTATCTAATTATTAATTGCTAATTCCATTATGTTATATTAGAAAGAGAGAATAAAGAACTAGAAAGCAAGTGACTGAGCAGTTACTTTGGAATGAGATAAATTTGGATGAGGATCTGGTGTCTGCTACTTTAGCACTGTATAATCTTTACTTCCCTAAGTCTTAGCTTTAGAGCCAGGGGTCCTCAAACTTTTTAAACAGGGGGCCAGTTCACTGTCCCTCAGACTGTTGGAGGGCCGGACTATAGTTTAAAAAAAAAAAAAACTATGAACAAATTCCTATGCACACTGCGAGCCCAGGATGAGTCGGCTGCTAAGCAGGACAGGCAGTGGCACCCGGTGGGCCGGATAAATGTCCTCGGCGGGCTGCATGTGGCCCGCGGGCCGTAGTTTGAGGACCCCTGCCGGTTTAGACCATAGGATGAGACATGTCCTCAAGCTCACTGATTCTTTCTTCAGTCATGTCCAGTCTACTAATGAGTCTGAGAAACGCATTCTTCATTTTTTATAAGACTGTTTCTGATTTTTAACATTTTTTATTCTTTCTTAGGATTTTTATCTCTCTCTGCTTATATTACCCATCTGTTCTGGAATGCTATCTACTTTTTCCATTATAACCCTTGAAATATTGATCATGGTTATTTTAAATACCAGTCCAATATAGCCAATATTCAGGCCACATCTGGTTCTGATGTTTGCTTTGTCTCTTCAAACTAAGATTTTTTAATTTTTTGCCTTTTAGTAAGTTTTGTACATTTTGCTGTTGTGGTTGCTGGTAATTGGATATGATGTATTAGGTCAGTGGTTGGCAAACTGCGGCTCGCGAGCCACATGCGGCTCGTGATCCACATGCGGCTCGCAAGCCGCGATTTGCCGTTCTGTTGACTAATGAGTTTGCCAACCACTGGATAGGGGCTTAATCACAAGGAACAACAACAGCCTGTAATTATTGGAATTGAGAGTCTAGGTCAGTGGTTGGCAAACTCATTAGTCAACAGAGTGGCAAACCACGGCTCGCGAGCCTCATGTGGCTAGCGAGCCGCAGTTTGCTGACCACTGTACTAGGTAAAAGGTACTGATAATTCAATATTTAGTAATGTGGTAGTAAGGTGTAGGGGTGAGAGGAAACATCCTCTACTACATTACTAGGTCTCATTCTTTTGGACTGTGACAGACACATGTGCTTCCCAGGTTTTTTATCCTTGTTTTTTTGTTTTTTTTTTTTTTAATAAATCTTTATTGTTCAGATTATTACAGTTGTTCCTCTTTTTCCCCCCATAGCTCCTCTCCACCTGGTTCCCACCCAACCCTCTGCCCTTACGCCCCCCCCACTGTCCTCATCCATAGGTGTACAATTCTTGTCCAGTCTCTTCCTGCACCCCCACACCCTTCTCCCCCCGCGAATTGTCAGTCCACTCCCTTTCTATGCCCCTGATTCTATTATATTCACCAGTTTATTCTGTTCATCAGATTTTTTATTCACTTGATTTTTAGATTCACTTGTTGATAGATATGAATTTGTTGTTCATAATTTTTATCTTTACCCTTTTCTTCTTCCTCCTCTTCTTAAAGAATACCTTTCAGCATTTCATATAATACTGGTTTGGTGATGATGAACTTCTTTAGATTTTTCTTATCTGTGAAGCTCTTTATCTGATCTTCAATTCTGAATGATAGTTTTGCTGGGTAGAGTAATCTTGGTTATAGGTCCTTGCTATTCATCCACTTTGAATATTTCTTGCCACTACATTCTGGCCTGCATAGTTTCTGTTGAGAAATCAGCTGACATTCGTATGGGTACTCCCTTGTAAGTAACTAACTGTTTTTCTCTTGCTGCTTTTAATATTCTCTCTTTGTCTTTTGCTCTTGGCATTTTAATTATGATGTGTCTTGGTGTGGTCCTCTTTGGATTCCTTTTGTTTGAGGTTCTGTGTGCTTCCTGAACTTGTAAGTCTATTTCTTTCACCAGGTAGGGGAAGTTTTCTGTCATTATTTCTTCAAATAGGTTTTCAATATCTTGCTCTCTCTCTTCTTCTGGCACCCCCATAATTTGGATGTTGGTACGTTTGAAGTTGTCCCAGAGGCTCCTTAAACTATCTTCATAATTTTGGATTCTTTTTGCTTTTCTGGCTGGGTGTTTTTTGCTTCTTCGTATTTCAAATCTTTGACTTGATTCTTATGATCCTCTAGTCTGTTGTTGGATCTCTGTATATTATTCTTTATTTCAGTCAGTGTATACTTAATTTCTAGTTGGTCCTTTTTCATATCCTCGAGGGTCTCACTAAATTTATCAGCGGTTTCAAGAGAATTATTGAAAAACCTTATAACTGTGGTTTTGAACTCTATATCCAGTAGTTTGCTTTCCTCCATTTCTTTCATTTGTGACCTGTTTCTTTGTCTCTGCATTTTGGCAGCCTTCCTGTGATGATAGAGTGGCTTTGTGTGCTAGGTGTTCTATAGGGCCCAGTGGCTCAGCCTCCACAATTACCTGAGGTGGACACTCTTAATGCACCGTGCTGTGGGCTGTGTGCACAGCCTTGTTGTAGTTAAGCCTTGATTGTTGTTGGTATCACTGGAAGGAATTGACCTCCAGGCCAATTGGCTGTGAGGATCAGCTATGTCTACAATGGGAGAACTTCTGTGCTTGAGACACCCTTATGGGGCAAGACTTGCTTCAGTGGGGTTTTGGTGCTCACTGAGTCTTCCCCCTGAGTGTGTCCCTTATGGATCTGAGGAGTTGTAATCTGGATGGTCCCACTCTGACCACTGGGTACACTGGCTCTTGGATCTCCAAGGAGAGAGGCCACCCAGCAGGAGCTATGGAGAGATCTTCAGATTCCTCTTCTTTGTTTGAGGTTTGGAGGTGCCCAGATGAGGCCCAACTGTGAAGCAATGGAAGCTGCTGTGGGGCCTTGGGCCTTCTTTTGGAAGTTCTGGGGCTCTTTGACCCAGCTGCAGTTCATTAGGTAATTTTAGATTGCAAAGGGCCAGGACATTCATATGCAAAAACCTCTGCACACAGCTTGGGTGGGGCGGGGTCTCAGGGAATCAACAGGGCAGAGCAAACAGCTATGGCTGATCCTCAGCCCTCCCCTAAGAAACCCCCAGGTCTCAGTGTCCCTTATAATCGCTGCAAGCACCTCTGAGAGAAAGCTGCCTTCGAGTTCTGCCTGATGCCAGACAGTCCAGTTTATCTGCTATGAGTCTGGGTCCCCAGATTTTTGCCTGGAACTGGAGTTCAGAGCAGTTGGGAGCTTGTGTCTCCCTCCCAATTGAAAAGACAACTGTGTACTCAGTTGCCAGCCCCTTCCACACACGTGCCTCCTTACCTCTGCACTTTACTTCTGCACCTCCTTTGAGTCTCAGAGTGCTTTGCTCTTTTCTTCTAGTTGTAGAATTCCCATTCAGCCAGCCTTCCTGTGGTTCTGGATGATGTCTGTTTTGTCTTTAGTTGTATTTTTTTTTATTTTGTTATTTTTATGTTTAAAGTATTACATGTAGTAGTACATATATCTCCTTTTTCCCCCCATTGACCTTCCCCCAGCCTCCTCTACCCCCTGTCGCATGCCCTCATCTCACCCCCCCCCAGTGTCTTGTGTCCATTTGTTGTGCATATATGCATGCATACAAGTCCTTTGGTTGATCTCTTTCCCCCCCTCACCCCAACACTCCCTGCTTTAACCACTGTAATTTGACAGTCTGTTCAGTGCTTTACTGCCTCTGTATTCATCATTTTGTTCATCAGGTTATAATTTTCTTTATTTTCCATAAGTGAGTGAGATCATGTGGTATTTTTCTTTCATTGCCTGGCTTATTTCACTTAACATAATGCTCTCCAGGTCCATCCATGCTGCTACAAATGGTAAGAATTCCTTCTTTGTTATAGCAGTCTAGTATTCCATTGTATAGATGTACCATAGTTTTCTAATCCACTCATCTGCTGATGGGCATTTGGGCTGTTTCCAAATCCTACCTATGGTGAATTGTGCTGCTATGAACATAGGGGTGCATATATCCTTTCTGATTGATGTTTCTAGTTTCTTGGGATATATTCCTAGAAGTAGGATTACTGGGTCAAATGGGAGTTTCATTTTTAGTTTTTTGAGGAAACTCCATACTGTTCTCCACAGTGGCTGCACCAGTCTGCATTCCCACCAGCAGTGCACGAGGGTTCCCCTTTCTCCGCATCCTCACCAGCACTTGTCTTTTGTTGATTTGTTGATGATTGCCATTCTGACAGGTGTGAGATGGTACCGCATTGTCATTTTGATTTGCATCTCTCGGATAATTAGTGACTTTGAGCATGTTTTTATATGTCTCTTGGCCTTTCTTCTGTCTTCTTTCAAAAAGATTCTATTTAGGTCCATTGCCCATTTTTTTTTTTATTGGATCATTTATCTTCCTTTTATTAAGTTGTATAAGTTCCCTGTAGATGTTGGAGATTAAACCTTTATAGTGATAACATTTGCAAATATGTTCTCCCATACCGTGGGCTCTCTTGTTGTTTTGTTGATGGTTTCTTTTGCTGTACAAAAGCTTTTTATTTTGATGTAATCCCATTTGTTTATTTTCTCTTTAGTTTGCATTGCCCTAGGAGCAGTATCAGTGAAGAAATTGCTTCGGCATATATCTGAGATTTCTCTGTATGTGGATTCCTCTAATATTTTTATGGGTTCCCGTCTTATGTTTAAGTCCTGTATCCATGTTGAGTTTATTTTTGTGTATGGTGTAATTTGGTGGTCTAGTTTCATTATTTTTTTTTGCATGTATCTGTCCAATTTTCCCAACACCATTTATTGAAGAGACTGTCTTGACTCCATTGTATGCTCTTGTCTCCTTTGTCAAATATTAATTGAGCATACTGGTTTGGTGAATATCTGGATTCTCTATTCTATCCCATTGGTCTATATGTCTGTTTTTGTGCCAGTACCAGGCTGTTTTGAGAACAGTGGCTTTGTAATATAGCTTGAAATCTGGTATTGAGATCCCACCTACTTTGTTCTTCTTTCTCAGGATTGCTGTGGCTATTCGGGGTCTTTTTTTATTCCAGTTGAATTTTTGGCGAGTCCATTCTAGGTCTGTGAAATATGCCATTGGTATTTTAATGGGGAGTGCATTGAATCTATTGATTGATTTGGGTAGTATGGACAATTTAATAATGTTGATTTTAACAATCCATGAATATGATATGTTCTTCCATCTGTTTACGTCTTCCTCTATCTCTTTTTTCAGTGTCCTGTGGTTTTCCATGTATAGGTATTTTACCTTGTTAGTTAAGTTTATTCCAAAGTATATTAATTTTTTTGGTGCAATGGTAAATGGGATTGCTTTTTTAGTGTCTCTTTCTGTAAGTTCATTATTGGTGTATAGAAATGCCATAGATTTTGTGGCGTTAATTTTGTATCCTGCTACATTGCCGAATTTATTTATTAAGTCTATTAGTTTTTGCCCATTGAGTATGATGTTAGCTGTGGGTTTATCATATATAGCTTTTATTATGTTGAGGTATCATCCTTCTATTCTCACCTTGTTGAGAGTTTTTATGAAGAAAGGGTGTTGGGTTTTGTCAAATGCTTTTTCTGCATCAATTGATATAACTATGTGATTTTTATCTCTCAATTTGTTTATGTGGTGTATCACATTTATTGATTTGTGGATATTGTACCATCCTTGCATTCCTGGGATAAACCCTACTTGGTCATGGTGTATGATCTTTCTGATGTATTTCTGGATCCGATTTGCTAGAATTTTGTTGAGGATTTTGGCATCTATGTTCATGAGGGATATTGGCCTGTGATTCTCTTTCACTGTGTTGTCTTTATCTGGTTTTGGTATTAGGGTGATGCTGGCTTCATAGAAGGAGCTTGGAAGTGTTCCTTCCTCTTGAATTTTTTGGAATAGTCTGAGGAGGATAGGTTTTAGTTCTTCCTTGAATGTTTGGTAAAACTCCCCTGTGAAGCCCTCTAGCCCGGGCTTTTGTTTGTTGGAAGCTCTTTGAGACTGCTTCAATTTCTTCCATAGTTATTGGCCTATTGAGATGTTTAGATTCTTCCTGATTGAGTTTTGGAAGATTATATATTTCTAAGAATATGTCCATTTCATCCAGGTTGTCCAGTTTGTTGGAATAGAGTTGTTCATAGTATTTTTTAACAATCCTTTGTATTTAAGCGGGATCTGTTGTTATTTCACCTCTTTCATTTCTGATTTTGTTTATTTGGGTCCTCTCTCTTTGCTTCTTGGTGAGCCTGGCTAGAGGTTCATCAATCTTGTTTATCCTTTTAAAGAACCAGCTCTTGGTTTTGTTGATCTTTTGTATTGTTTCTTTGGTCTCTATGTCGTTTATCTCCACTCTGATCTTTATTATTTCCTTCCTTCTGCTTACACTGGGCTTTTCTTGTTGCTCTTTTTCTAACTCTTTGAGTTGTAGGGTTAGGTAATTTATTACCATTGTTTCTTGTTTTTTATAGTAGGCTTGTAGAGCTATGAACTTTCCTCTCAAGACTGCTTTCGCTGTGTCCCATAGATTTTGGATTGTTGTGTTTTCATTGTCGTTTTTTGCCATGATGGTTTTTATTTCTTCTTTGATCTCTCTGGTAGCCCAGTCATTATTTAATAGCATGCTGTTTAGTCTCCATGTGTTTGATTTTTTTGGATTGTTTTTATTGTAGTTGATTTCTAGTTTTATGCCACTGTGATCTGAGAAGATGCTTGATATGATTTCTATCTTCTTGAATGTGAAGAGACTTTGCCTATGACCCAATATATGGTCTATCTTTGAAAATGACCCATGTGCACTTGAAAAGAATGTATATTCTGTGGGCTTTGTGGTGAAATGTTCTGAAGATGTCAATTAATTACATTTGGTCTAGTGAGTCATTTAGGATTAATGTTTCTTTGTTGATTTTTGTTTAGAGGATTTCTCCAATAGTGATAGTGGGGTATTAAAGTCTCCTACTATGATTGTATTGCTGTCAATCTCTCCCTTGATATCCTCCAGGAGTTTTTTTTGTCTGTTTTTTTTTTTTTTTTTGTATTTGGGTGCTCCCGTATTTGGTGCATATATGTTTACCAGAGTTATTTCTTCTTCTTGGTTTGCTCCCTTTAGTATTATGAAGTGGCCTTCCTTAACTCTTGTTATGTCCTTCACTTTGAGATCTAATTTGTCAGATATAAGTATTGCTACCCCAGCTTTTTGTCATTTCCATTCACCTGAAAAATATTTTTCCATCCCTTCACCCTCAGTCTGTGGGTGTCTTTTTTTCTGAGGTGGGTTCCTTGTAGACAGCAGACATATGGGTCGTGTTTTCTTATCCAACCCTATGTCTTTTGATTGGGGCATTTAATCCATTCACATTTAAAGTTATTATTGATAGGTACTTATTTGTCGCCATTTTTATTCTTTACCCCTGTGTTCCTTCTTCGCTTCCTATTTCTTTTTTTTACAGCAGACCCTTTAGCATTCCTTGCATTGCTGGTTTGGTGGTAATAAATTCCCTTTGTCCTTTTTTGTCAGTGAAGCTCCTGATTTCACTTTCAATTTTGCTTGATAGCCTTGCTGGGTACACTATTCTTGGATTCAGACTCTTCCTTTGCATGACTTTTTATATTTCATTCTAGTCCCTTCTGGCCTGATGAGTTTCTGTTAAGAAATCAGTCACTAGTCTGAAGGGGGTTCCTTTGTAGGTAACTTTCTGTCTCTCTCTGGCCACTGTTAAGATTCTTACTTTGTCGTTGGTGTTTGCCAATCTAATTATAATGTGCCTTGGCATCAGTCTTTTGGGGTTCATTTTGCTTGGGACTCTGTGAGCTTCTTGGATTTGTGTGAGTTTTTTCTTCCCTTTTATAGGGAAGTTTTCTGTCATTATTTCTTCAAACAGGTTTTCTATTCCTTGCTCAGTTTCCTCTCCTTCAGGATCCCCTATTATGCGGATGTTTTGTTTCGTGTTGTCCCAAAGTTCCCTTAGGCTCTCCTCCTGCTTTTTGATTTTTTTTTCTAGAAGCTGCTCTACTTGGGAATTTTTTCCTACCTTGTCTTCTAGCTCACTGATGCGGTCTTCTGATTCTTCTAGTCTACTCTTGATGGTTTCTATTGAGTTCTTTATAGCAGCGATGTCATTTTTTCATTTCTTCTTGGTTCTTCTTCATTTTCTCTTGGTTCTTACACATATTGTTGAATTTGTCTTCCATTCTTTTCATCCACTTTATGACCATTTATCTGAATTCTTTCTCTGACAGGTTGCTTGCCTCCTTTTCATTTAATTCCTTTTCTGGTGATGCCTGTTTTTCTTTCATATGTGGGCTGTTTCTTTGTCTCCCCATGATCTCTCTTCTCCAGGTATCGGGTTAGGTAGTTCTCTCTCTCCTGCTTTGATTTAAAGGCACAAAATACAACACAACCAGGTACAATGCACAAGGCACTGAACAGAAATGTATTCACAATACCAATAACCCCAAATAAAGGTGACCACCAGAGAAAGAAAAATTAGAGGGTAGGAGAGAAAGAAGAAGGGGAAAAAAAAGAAAGAAAGGAGTGCAAAAATGAAATTGGGAAAAGGAAAAAAAAGTAAGAGAGAAAAGAAAGAGAATAAGAAAGAAGAGGGGAACAAACTATATATATGGGGAGAAAACTCCAATAGAACAGCCACTAATCCCAACAAATGCCAACCACAAGTACCTGGATATGAATACAAACTACAAGGAACAACTAATATCAAGCGAGGCAAAAGAAAACAGAAGCAAAAAAACAAAACAAAACAAAAAAATAAGCAAAACAATCTTACAAACAAGCATAAAAATTCAATATAATCAACAATCAAGCAAACAACAATAGGACAGAAAGAAAAAAAATATTTGATAGTGAAGACAGAGAAGAGAGAGGTGTGTATGGACTTGGAGCAGGGTATTGGAAATTAGATATATAAGTAAGGTGAAATTTTAACAGGGGGTAAAAAGAAGGAATAGGGAAAATCTAAAGCAGGAAAACTAAGAGAAACAGGACAACAAAAGAGGAAAAGTTAGGAAGAGAGTGATGGCATGAAGGTAAAGTTGAGATAGAGTAAAATGATGCTAAAGGAAAGATGAAAATAGAATGTAGAACACGAATCCCAAAGTAAAATAAAGAGAAAATAAAATGACACTTTTTTTAAAAAAAAAAGGTAAAATGGTAGTAGTAATAATACTGATTGAAAATAAAAATATAATAATTACAAAGGTAAAATCAAGTGAGGAAAAAAGAAAAAAAATTAGTTTCTTAAGTAAAAGATGAAAAAAATAAAAATAAATAAAAATATGCAGTAGTGAAGGTCATTCACTTCCTCTACTGTTCTTGGCAAGCCTGTTTCCTAGTCAGGACAGTATTGCAGTTCCCTGCATTCTACTGCTCCTCAGTATTGTAAGCCAGTCCTGATTTTTAAGCAAGCAGTGTGTCTTAATTTCTTGTATTCCTTTATTTGTGTTTACACAAGAATCAATTTGTGATTCAACCCCTGGGTGGCAGTGTTTCTGGATTGATCTCCGGGTCTATAGGTCCTCTCTAGCCAGTGCTTAGATCCTGCTTTCCCTGTGGTACTCAATACAGGTTTGTGGGAGTGCCACAGAGAGCTGGTTCTCTGATGATTATTCCCCGCTCTGATCCCCAGGTTCCAGAAAAATAACTTTCCCATGCAGTCTCTTAGGATGTCTCCAATTGGGTGATCCTATGTATTGGGCTTAGTAATCAGAAGCAAGGATTTAAAGAGGAAAAAGAAAATAAAAAGAGCCAGTGTAAATGTGCAAAATCCGGGGCTGCGCGCAAGACTGTGCAGTCTTTTATCCCCCTTGGGTCTAAGCAGCCGGCACACTTTTAAAATTCTTAGGCTGTCCTTTGCTTCAGATCAAAATGGGTTGCTTTTTAGAGTTACTTTCTATTAGCAGCTCTGAGGACCCCATTCCACATTCATGGATCATGCCAGCACCAACAGCCAGGGATTTTTCTAGGGGCAGACTTCCCCTGGTCTTCCAGCTCCCACAATGTGCATGTTCCTCTCTCCCGCCGGGACCAGAGACCTCACCTTATCCCAGGCAAAATCTGACCTTTTCGTGGTGGAGAGTAGAGCTCCTCTGAATCTGTGTGCTTGTGCCAATTGGGGACCAGTGTTCTTGGGTTCTCAGCTGTTCAGTGGGTGCCATAGTTGTATATTCCCTGGGCTTTTCAGGTGTCTGACAACATCCACTTTCCCCTTCAAGATGGCGAGGTCTCCACATCTGAGCCAGTTGCTCCAGGAGGGAACCCAGGAGCAGTGGGGGCTGTCCGGTCAGGGGAGCCCCATGCAGCAGTCCCCCACAGTCTCCTGGAGTATAGCTGTCCCTCAACTCACCAACAAACACTCCCCGTGCGACCACACATTCTACCTTTGTTTTTCTCACTCACACACTATCTTGCAGTCTGCCTTCCTGTCAGCAGCCATCTTCCTTTCTCAGTCCACATGTTTTTCTAGTTGTAGTTTTGAAGTGGTTGTGCGAGGCAGCAATTTCAGGTGTTTACCTATGCCGCCATCTTGGTTTCTCTACTTCCCAGTTTTGTTTTGTTTTCCCTCTTAGGTGGGAGAGAATGGCCGGAGAGAGTGGGCTGAAAAGGAATGTTTCCATCCTGCACAGTTCGTTAAACTCTGATAAAACTCCAAAAGATGAGGCTCTAGTGAAAAAGTTTCTCTTGAAAGCAGGCCAGGTTAAGAACAGAATGCCATACATGCATTTCTTTTTTTTTTTAATTTAAATTTTTTATTGTTTAAAGTATTACATGAGTCTCCTTTCACCCCCATTGACCTATTCCTGGCCACCCCCAAACCCCAGCACATGCCCTCACACCCCTACTCTCTGTGTCCATTGGTTATGTTTATATGCATGCATACAAGTCCTTTGCTTGGTATCTTACCCCATCACCCCCCGCCTTCCCTCATAGTGTGGACAGTGTGTTCAATGCTTCTGTATCTCTGGATCTGTTTTTATTCATTAGTTTATATTGTTCATTATATTCCACAAATGAGTGAGATCATGTGATATTTATCTTACTCTGACTGGCTTATATCGCTTAGCATAATACTCTCCAGTTCCATCCATGCTGTTGCAAACGGTAAGAATTCCTTCTTTTTTACAGCAGTGTAGTATTCCATTGTGTAAATGTACCACAGTTTTCTGATCCAGTCATCTGCTGATGGGCACTTAGGCTATTTCCAAATCTTAACTATTGTAAATTGTGCTGCTATGAACATAGGGGTGCAAATATCCTTTCTGATTGGTGTTTCTGTTTTCTTGGGATATATTCCTAGAAGTGGGATTACTGGGTCAAATGGAAGTTCCATTTTTAATTTTTTGAGGAAACTCCATACTGTTTTCCACAGTGGCTCCATCAGTCTGCTTTCCCACCAGCAGTGCACGAGGGTTCCTTTTTCTCCTCATCCTTGCCAGCACTGTCCTTTGTTAATTTGTTGATGATAGCTATCCTGACAGGTGTGAGATGGTATCTCATTGTTGTTTTGATTTGCATCACTCCGATGATTAGTGACTTTGAGCATGTTATCATATGTCTCCAGGCCTTCTATATGTCCTATTTAGGTCCTTTGCCCATTTTTTGATTGGATTGTTTATCTTCCTTTTGTTAAGTTTTATGAGTTCCCTATAAATTTTGAGATTAAACCCTTATCAGAGATAACATTGGCCAATATGTTCTCCCATGCATTAGGCTTTCTTATTGTTTTGTTGATGGTTTCTTTTGATGTGCAGAAGGTTTTTATTTTGATGTAGTCCCATTTGTTTATTTTCTCTTTAGTTTCCATTGCCCTAGGAGCTGTATCAGTAAAGATAGTGCTACAACAAATTTTGCTGTCTATGGCTTCTTCTAAGATTTTTATGGTTTCCCACCTTACATTTAAGTCCTTTATCCATTTTGAGTTTATTTTTGTGTATGGTGTAAGTTGGTGGTCTAGTTTCAGTTTTTTGCATGTAACTGTTCAATTTTCACAACACGATTTATTGAAGAGACTGTCTTGACTCCATTGTATGCTCTTGCCTCCTTTGTCAAATATTAATTGAACATAATGGCTTGGGTCATTTCCTAGGTTCTCTGTTCTTATCCATTGGTCTACATGTCTGTCTTTGTGCCAGTATCATGCAGTTTTCAGAACAGTGGCTTTTTAATATAGTTTGATTTCTGGTATTGTGATCCCTCCAACATTGTTCTCATTTCTCAAGATTGCTACAGTTATTTAGGGTCTTTTTTTATTCCAGATGTATTTTTTGAGAGTTTGTTCTAGGTCTTTGAAATATTCCGTTGGTATTTTAATGGGGATTGCATTGTATCTATAGATTGCTTTGGGTAGTATGGACATTTTATGATGTTAATTCTACCAGTCCATAAACACAGTATATTCTTCCACTTGTTTATGTCTTCCTCTATCTCTTTCTTCAGTGTCCTATAATTTTCTGACTACAGGTCCTTTACCTCCTTTGTTAAATTTATTCCCAGGTATCTTAATTTTATTGTTGTTGCAATGTTAAATGGGATTATTTTTTAGTTTCTCTTTCTGTGAGTTCATTATTGGTGTCTAAAAAAGCCATAGATTTCTGGGTGTTAATTTTGTATCCTGCTACATTGCTGAATTCATTTATTAAGTCTAGTAGTATTTTGATGGAATCTTTAGGGTTTTCTATGTACAATATCATGTCATTCGTGAATAATGACAATTTTGCTTCTTCTTTTCCAATTTGGATGCCTTTTATTTCTTCTTTTTCTCTGATCACCATGGCTAGCACTTCCAATACTACCGTATGTCGAACAGGAGTGATGGAAGTGGGCATCCCTGTCTTCTTCCTGCTCTTCAGGGAAATGGTTTTAGTTTTTGCCCATTGAGTATGATGTTGGCTGTAGATTTGTCATATAAGGCTTTTATTATGTTGAGGTATGATTCCTCTATTCCCACTTTGCTGAGAGTTTTTATCAGGATAGGGTGTTGGATTTAGTCAAATATCTCTTCTGCATCAATTGATATGATTCTGTGATTCTTTTACTCTAAGTTTGTTTATGTGATATATCACATTTATTGATTTGCAGAAATTGTACAAGCCATGAATACCTGGAATAAATTTCTCTTGGTCATGGTGTATATTTCTAATGTAATGCTGGATCCAGTTTGCTAGAATTTTGTAGAGGATTTTACCATTTACGTTCATCAGTGATATTGACCTGTAATTTTCTTTCTTTCTTTTTTTTTTTTAAATATATTTTATTGATATTTTTACAGAGAGGAAGGGAGAGGGATAGAGAGTTAGAAACATCGATGAGAGAGAAACATCGATCAGCTGCCTCCTGCACACCCCCTATTGGGGATGTGCCCGCAACCCAGGTACATGCCCTTGACCGGAATCGAACCTGGGACCTTTCAGTCCTCAGGCTGACGCTCTATCCACTGAGCCAAACCGGTTTCGGCTGTAATTTTCTTTCTTTGTAGTGTCTTTATCTGGTTTGGGATTAGGGAAATGCTGGCTTCATAGAAAGAGTGCCTTCCTCTTGAATTTTTTTGGAATAGTCTAAGGAGGATAGGTTTAAGTTATTCTCTGAATGTTTGGTAAAACTTCCCTGTGAAGCAATCTGGTCCAGGGCTTTTGTTTACTGGCAGTTTTTTTTATTACTCTTTCAATTTCATCAGCCTACTAAGGTGTTTTGATTTTTCCTGACTGAGTTTTGGAAGCTTGATTTTTCTAAGAATAGGTCCATTTGGTTGAGGTTGTACAGTTTGTTGGAGTAGAGTTTTCCATAATATTATTTAAAAACCCTTTGTACGTCTGTTGGGTCAGTTGTTACTTCACCTCTTTCATTTATGATTTTATTTATTTGGGTCCTCTCTCTTTGCTTCTTGGTGAGCCTGGCTAGAGGTTCATCAATTTTGTTTATCCTTTCAAAGAACCAACACTTGGTTTTATTGATCTTTTGTATTGTTGTTGTTTTTGGTTTTTTGTGGTTTTTTTTTTTTTTTTTTTTTTTGTCTCTATGTCATTTATTTCTGCTCTGATGTTTATTATTTCTTTCCTTTTGCTTACTTTGGGCTTTTCTTGTTGCTTTCTTTCTAATTCTTTATGTTGCAGGGATAGATAATTTCTTACCATTTTCTTCTTTGTTTTTGTTTTTGAGGTCATCCTAGAGAGCTATGAACTTCCCTCTCAGCACTGCTTTCACTGTGTCTCATAGATTTTGGATTACTGTGTTTTTATTGTCATTTGACTCCAGGATGCTTTTTATTTCTTCTTTGATCTCTTTGGTGACTCAATCATTGTTTAATATCATGCCATTTAGCCTTCAAGTGTTTGATTTTTTTATTGTTTTTATTGTAGTTTATTTCTAGTTTTATGCCATTGTGATCTGAAGAGATGCTTGATATGATTTCTTTCTTCTTGAATTGGAAGAGACTTTGCCTGTGCCCAATATGTAGTCTATCATTGAAAATGACCCATTTCCACTTGAGAAGAATGTATATTCTATGGCTTTGGGGTGGAATGTTCTGAAGATGTCAATTAATTCAATCTGATCTAGTGAGTCATTTAGGATTGATGTTTCTTTGCTGAGTTTTTGTTTTGAAGATTTATCCAGTGGTGTCAGTGGGGTATTAAAGTCCCCTACTGTGACTGTGTTGCTATAGATCTCTCCCTTGACATTTTCCAGAAGTTTTTATGTATTTGGGTGCTTCTGTAATTGGTGCATATATGTTTACCAGAGTTATATCCTCTTGCTGAATTGCTCCCTTTAGTGTTATGAAGTGGCTTTCCTTATCTCTTGTTATGGCCTTCACTTTGAAGTCTATTTTGTCAGATATAAGTATTGCTACCCCAGATTTTTTTTTTTCATTTCCTTTCGCTTGAAGAAACTTTTTTCATCCCTTCACTATCAGTCTGTGTGAGTCCTTTGTTCTTAGGTGAGTCTCTTGTAGACAGCAGACATATGGGTCATGTTTTCTTATCCATTCAGGCACCCTATGTCTTTTGATTGGAACATTTAATCCATTTACGTTTAAGGTTATTATTGATAGGTACTATTTAGTTGCCATTTTTATTCTTTATGCCTGTCTTTCTTCTTCCCTTTCTATTTCTTCTTTTTACAACAGTCCCTTTAGCATTTCTTGCATTGCGAGCTTGGTGGTAATAAACTCCCTTAGCCCTTTTTTGTCTGTGAAGCTTCTGATTTCACCTTCAATTTTTATTGATAGCCTTGCTGGGTATAGTATTCTTGGATTCAGTCCCTTGCTTTACATCACTTTGTATTATTTATTCCATTCCCTTCTGGTCTGATGTGTTTCTGTTGAGAAGTCAATTGATATTCTAATGGGGAATCCCTTGTGGGTAACTTACTGCCTCTCTCTGGCAGCCTTTAGGATTCTTACTTTGTCATTGATGTTTGCAAATTTAATTATGATGTGTCTTAGTGTCAGTCTTTTGGGGTTCATCTTGTTTGGTACTCTATGTACTCCTTGGACTTGTGTGGCTTTTTTCTTCCAACATCAGGGAAATGTTCTGTCATTATTTATTCAATCAGGTTTTCTATTTCTTGCTCTGCTTTCTCTCCTTTTGGCACCCCTATTTGTGGGTGTTGTTTCATTTTGTGTTGTCCCAGAGTTCCCTTAGGCTCTCCTCCTGCTTTTTAAGTTTTCTTTCCAGTTGCTCCTGTGTTTGTGTGTTTTTTTCTACCTTGTCTTCTAACTCACTAATGTGGTCCTCAGCATCTTCTAGTCTACTGTAGAAGCCTTCCATTGTATTCTTTATTGCAGCTAGGTCATTCTTAATTTACCATTGATTCCTTTTCATGTTGGTGACATTCTCATTCAGCTCCTTATAATTCTCATTGAGTTGTGTGTATTTGTCACCCAGATGTATGATCATCCTTATAACCATTACTCTGATTTCTTTTTCTGACAAGTTACTTGCCTCCATTTCATTTAATTCCTTTTCTGGTGATTCCTCTTTTCCTTTCCTTTGGGGATTGTATTTTTGTCTCCTCATTTTTTGCTGTAATATTTTAACTGTTTCTATGTCTTAGATCCAACTGTTTTGCTACCCAGGTTCTTTTGGGGGTGATGCTATGTATTTGGTGAATTTTGGGACCCAGTGGTGCAGTCTCTCAGATTCCCTAAGCTTGGTGATCTATTGGAGCCCCCTACTTGAGCTATTTGGGTTCTCCTGATGTAGTTGGGTCTTGAATGTTAGTTTCTTATTTGTGAAACTTACCAGTACATGTATTTCAAAGTGGCTACTCTTCCTTTCCCCCTGCCAGAAGCATGAGGGGATGTTCCTTCAAACTTCATTGTGTTAAACTAGTAGGTCCTTGCAGATAAAACTCACATAAATGTGAGGACTCCCCAAAGACTGGGTTCCCCCTGGAGTTTTTAACTTCAAATTTATTCACACTGAACCTCTAGTAATTCTTCAATTATATTTCAAGTTTTCCTAACACACTGGTTCCCAGGGAGGTTTCTGCTCTAAGTTGTGATCTTCTGTGTCTGCCTGTCTGTCTCTCCAATTTTGAGAGTAGCTGTTTGCTCTATGACCTCAATTCTCTAATGGGTCTAAGAAAAGTTGCTAATTTGCAGTTTATTCTTTCTATTAAATTTGTTGTTAGGATGGAGTATCAACTTCCTTGCTTCTTCCATGCTGAACTAAAAAGCAGAAGAGACCAGGGAAGTTATAAAAATTATAAAAAATGATCCATGAAAACTATTTAGTCAATGTCTGGCAATACATCATTCTTAGGAAATGTGAGATATTATTATTAAATAACCGCTGTATTGACAGTCTAAATATTGAATATATTTCATTATCTTATGACAAAGTCCCAGAGACAAAATTTTTATCTACATCATAAGGCTATTGATTGCTAACATACCTTCTTAAGATCTTCTAAAAATTTAGTATTTTCATCAACTTAGTTATCATTATTCTTAATAATTTCTAGCTTATTAGCAAGTGTGTGTATCTTATTGTTTGAATATGTCTCATTCATTATTAATAAAGCTGAACAGATTTCTATATATTTAGTGGATATCTGTGTTCTTTTTTTGTGTGAATTTCTTGTATTTGTCATTAAAGACTTCATTTTTATTCAAGTAACACAAGTAGGATGAAGAAAGGACAAAACCTATATGTCTAATATGGGAATAAAAAGTTGACTTCATATTACATTTGATATGATTAAATGAAGATCATAATTTCTTCATATAAAACAAAAAATATGGAAGAATCTATGTTTGATATAAGAAGTAATTTAAAGTCAAAACATTGTCTTTTAGTCTAGTTGTTATGGTAAAATTATTATTAATCATTTAGAATTTATTTCTTCTACAAATCTGAATTGCATGTATTAAATTGATGTTTTAAATATAATAAGCAAGTACCATTAATATTATATTATGTATTTTTCTAAATTTCCTCTCTGTTAATTATCTCTAAAACTTCATGTTTTAATTTTAATTGCTAATTTAAAAATGTTTTCATATTTCATAATTTAGTAATTATGCAATGACTTATCAAAATGGACTAGGTTCTTATTCGCTGGTTTTGAAAAAAAAATATGAGAAAATATAACTTAACTAAAATAATTTTTTAAAGCAGAGAACTGGTTTTGATATTAAATACTGGTAAGAACATTTCTTATTTTCTAGCAAGCTTAGTCTGGTTACCAAAAATGGAGTGGTAATTTTTTCTGTTTCAAATATTTCTCTTAAGAAATTGCTAGCAATATTTTACTTACTTTTTTTTCACTCTAGGATAAATTCCAAGTTATTTGAAATATGCATTTGTCATAAGTAAGTGATAATAAATGCTCTCCTCTAATGTTAGAGAGGAACTGCAACTAAATCTAAATTCAGGATTGAGGAAAGTCTTTAGTTCTTATGCAATGACCTTAAGATAGGAAAGAAAATGAAAGGTAAAGTAAGGAAAGGTTAAAAGAAAAGAAAAGAGAAAAGAGGAGGGGAGGGGAGGAAAGGGAAGGGAAGGGAAGGGAAGGGAAGGGAAGGGAAGGGAAGGGAAGGGAAGGGAAGGGAAGGGAAGGGAAGGGATGGAAAGGGAAGGGAAGGGATGGGAAGGGAAAGGAAGGGAAGAATAAGATGAAGGAAAGACAAAAAGGAGGAAGGAAATCCAAGAGCCAACTCTTCATATAGTATACAATCTGCACATTAATGTGACTTTTGAGAGACAATTAAAGGATTTAGAAATGGTAGATTCTTCACAAGCATAATATTCATTTCCAATATCTAACTGGTAAACTTTATGAAAAAGAAAGAATAGCCCACAGATTCATTTTTCTCTGCATATAAAATCTAAAATCTTCTACTCCATGTACTCTCCCTTTCTGCCTGACTCTCTGTTGTTGTTAGCCCTAGGCAAAGTGGGCTAATTTGACTTTGGTTCTCTTGAAACTCCTTTGGAAATATCTCTTACAGAATCCAAGAACCTTGCCAAAACATTTCAGCTGATTCTTTGGTATATAGAACACCTCATTCACCATGCCACAAACAGATCTAAAGAGACAGCAGCAAGTCAGACAGATCTTGCTATATATTTCCTCTTTAGAATCACAGAATAGTAGAACTTGAAAAGCCCTTTAAATTTATCAAAAGACTAAGTGACTTATGTAAGGTTATATGGCCTATTTAGGACTCAATTTAGGAATTCTGATTCCATGTTCTTTGTTTTTGTGGGTCTTCCCCCTGCCAGAAACCGATAATTGTCCCACTAATAGAAAGATGTGGACAGGAAACCGGGAAGGCTGGTCAACAACCTTAATTGTTTTAATCACTCACTGTTTAGTTGAAACATTGTTAGCTGAAGCAGCCTCCACCTCTGTTTCTCCTATGTAAATTTCTGTTTTTGGAATTTCCTGCCTAAAGGTTATGGGCGTATCACATTGTCTCAATAAAAGAGATAGCAAGGCCAGAGCAGGTGGTAGTCCTCCCACTAGAGGTGGGCTCCCGCCTGGCCCCCAGTATTCCCAAATTAATACTTTTCCAAGTCTCTTTTTATTTGTGTGCGGCCTTCTCCAGAACCCAAACCCTGAACCGGAACCCTGAACCACGCAGGACTTGAAAGGGGTTCCCACATCCCCCCAACATGCCACACTAACAAGTCTTTTGCATGCAAGAACATTGTCTCAGTCCATCATCATGTTGGAAAGTATAAAAAAATATATTTATGGTGAGTGACAATGACTGATAATATAAAATATTCTACTTTCTAATAATGTTTTCTATTTTAACCTATCCAATTTAGGACACAATAGTGGGCAGTTAGTCAAGTCAAAGAAGTTATTCTACCTAAATATAAGACTGATTATGCTTTTTAATATTGCTATTTTTAATTAAGCTTACTACGAGGAGATTTCAATCAGAGAGAGAGAGACCCAAGCCACTCATTCATTCTCTTTTATAGTGATGTTCATGAGGAAAAAAAAAAAAAATGATGAATTTAAGGCTAAAATTAAGTGTATGATTCTCTGAACTTCAACTATTCATCTTATTCCTTTCACATTCATGTGATTAATTGAAAATTTCTTACACATTTTATTTCAAATACTCATAAAATATTTCATTTTTTAATTTGAATTATAGCTATAAACTAAATATCACTTGATCTTATCAGGCTATGACTAAATATAGGTTCACCTTGACATTTATTCACCATCTCAGTGGATCTGAGCTGACCCACTTTCCCCTCAAGCTGTCTCCCTATTATTTCAGGGAGTCCCCATAAACCCTTCTCAGTTACAGTCTCCTAAGTTGTCCATCTTCCAACTTCTTTTCCCTCTCAAATCTTTGTCCATGTCCTCTATCTGTAAAGCTATTGGAAGGATTATCACAATGTCACCATAGCCTCTGCCACTACCAGAACACCAATGTCAGTACCAAAGACAGTGTCTCCTCACGTCAGCAAAACCAGTGGTCCCCTGGGTGCCAGACTACTGAATTCCATGTAGTGTTAGAGAAAATAACTCTTTCTCAACTCCATGCTACTCTTTTTATCTAGACCCCCCAAAATAACTGAGTTCATGCCCAGAGTTCCACAAATCTCATAAAATTACTTTAATTAATTTCAGCCCATAGCAGGTTTAATAATGTTGTACAGAAAGCAATGTTCAAGACCTAATTCCTGGATCCTATGAATATGATGATATTTGGAAAAAGGGTCTTTGCAGATTTGATTAAGTTAAGAATCTAGAGAAGAGCTCATCCTTAAGGTGGTTCCTAAATCCAATGACAGGTGTGCTTATTAAAAAAAAAAAAAAAAAAGGAGGAAAGAAATTTTCACAGAGGCACATGGAAAAGAGCCATGTGAAGATGGAAGCAGTGCTTAGAGTTATGCCGTGCAAACCAAGAAATGCCAGGAGCCATCAGAAGTTGAAAAAAGTAAGGAGAGATACTCTCCGCCCCTAAACCTTCAGAGGGAGTGTTGCCTTGCCAAGACTTGATTTTAGACCTATGACCTCCAGAACTGTGATAGAATAAATTTGTGTTGTTTTAAGCCACCGAGTTTATGATCATTTTTCTGGCAGCCCTAGGAAGTTAATACATGCCCCTTCTAATGGAGTACAAACCTAAACAAAAATGTACACCAGGGAGCAGATGACATACTATCATTCAGTGTTAACTAGTGGCCCAATACACAAAATTCATGCATGGGGGTGGGGGAGAGTGGGGTGTCCCTCAGCCCAGCCTGCACCCTCTCCAATTGTTCCTTCTCCAATCTGGGACCCTTCAGGGAATGTCCAACTGCAGGTTTAGACCCAATAGATGTTTGACTGCCAGTTTAGGCCTGATCCCTCAGTTGGACATCCCTCTCACAATCTGGGACCACTTGCTCCTAACCGCTCACCTGCCTGCCTGCCTGATTGCCCCTAACCACTCTGCCTGCTGGCCTGCTTGCCCCCAACTGCCCCCCTGCTGGTCTGCTCACACCCAAGTGCCCCCCTGCTGGCCTGATCACCCCTAACTGCCCCCCACTGCTGGCCTTCTCACCCCCAACTGGCCCTCCTGCCAGCCTGCTTGCCCCCATCTGCCCACCCACCAGCCTGATCACCCCCAACTGCCCTCCCCTCCTGGCCTGCTCACCCCAATCACTTCTGCTTCAGCCCCACTACCATGGCTTTGTCCAGAAGGCTGTCCGAAAGGTCTCCTGGTCTAATTAGCATATTACCCTTTTATTAGTGTAGATTATTTATTGGGCAGCTAATAAGTACTAGAGCTAAAGCATGAAAGAGGTAAACATGGTTCTTTCCCTCAAGAAATGTTCAATCTTGCCAGGAAAGGAGACACTAAAATTAGTAAAATGAAACAGTTTTTATGACAGAGAAAAAGAGAATTGTGGGAAACTAAAAGAACAAGAAAAACCTCTGAAAGAAGAAGCATATTAACATTTGGATCCATAATATGATTAGGAGTAGTCAAAAGAAGAATTTGGGATAGAGTGGTGTCAGGGGAAAGTGTGGTGCTAACATTACAGAGAGGAGAATGGAGAGGCTCTAGGTGAGAGAGAAGAAAAAGTGTGACATTTTGAGGAACTAAAATGTGCCCGCTATTGCTTCATGATAGAACAGGAAGGAAGCATTAGTAACATAAGAACTGAAAAGGCACAAAAATCCCAGATCCCAAAAGTCCTACAATTCATCTTAAAGATGACAAGATTATCTTAAGAGCAATGAGAATAGGTATTAGATTCTGATTTTCCTAGGGCTGCTAATACAACGTACAACAAACCGAGTGACTTGAAACATAAGAAATGAATTGCTTTATAGTTCTGAAGGCCTGAAATCTAAAACTAAGTTGTCAGCAGGGTCATGCTCCCTCTGAAGGTGCTTGGGGAGGTACTATTCCATGTCCTTCTCCCAGCTTTTGGTAGCCACAGCTGTCCCTTGATTTGTAGAGGCATCACTCCAATCCTCTGTCTTCCTGGCATTTTCTCTGTGTGTCTTCACATGGCTTTTTTCTGTGTTTGTCTGTGTTAAATTTCCACTTTTCACAAGAACACCATCATTTTTGGATTAAGATCCACACTAATAACTTTATTTTTTACATGATTACCTCTGTAAAGACCCTATTTCCAAATAAAGTCACAATCTGAGGGACTTGGGGTAAGCACTTTAACATCTTTTTGGGGATGGGGGTACCATTAGAGAAACAGTAACAGAAATAGAGATCTTTAAGTAAGAGAAAAAGAAATCATATCATTAAAATTGATGATAACTATAGGGTATTCTGGTAAATAGAAAAGAGTAATAATGAATGAGAGGAGATTAGAAGTTCCTAACTTAGTTATTTTATAATAGAACAGTGTTCCCAAAGTAATATCTAAGTTTTTCTGTCTTACTCAGAGCCCTAGCTTCAAGAAAAATGCAAGTCCTCCTCTAATTACACAACAAAAGCTTCATGAATACCAGTGAAAAGGGGCAAGAGAAAAGAGAATGTTACATATGCTCTTGCTATCACTATAGTCCTTAACTTCATTTTCTAACAGTATAAGTCACTTCCCTTGTAGTTTATTAACAAAGGTTTTTTAGTTTGGTATTATATATATTTTGTAAACTCATAGCTACCTTAACCAATATGTTAACATATTAAAGCAAGTCTAAAATGTGATTATAGCTAAGGAAAATGAATTTCTCTCCATGATTTTTTTTATGTAAAAGATTGTATAATTTCAAGATTATCTTCTTGAATGTAGAATGCATTTTGGATTCATGTTGGGTCACTTGCCATTCAATTCCACACAATAAAATGGTCATTTTCTGTTTGTATTAGTGTGTATATGTGAACTAGAGGATATTACAATATTCAGAGAGTAGACACAAATGCACCGCATGTTAGGGAAGTGTCCAATTTATAGGGAGATAATGAAATGTATGTTTTATGAAGGGCAAGTGAATTTCTCAAGGCTTATTCTTAAGGGAATTGTGTCTGCTTGAAAGAGTACACTCAGAAAGCAAAATCTATACTGTTCTACAGGAGACACTATAAAAATGCAAATTAAGATTGAAACATGCCTTATTCATGAATTTCCTAAAGTATTAAATTTGAACCTCTTAAAAATACAAAGCTAAAGACAGTTTTCATTTAAAAAGCCAAAAATAAAATATGTATTTAAAGGGATAAATTATACATCAGCATGATTTATAATTTATTGCCCATGAAACTTTTATCAAAGAAACAAGGAGAGTGGTATGTATGCAAATACAAGAATGCAAAATAAACATATTTCTATAATATGTGCATTAGAAAATAAAGGGCACTTAACTTAAATTGATTTTCTCTTTTTTAAATGTGGCTATGATACAAATATATTGTTAAATAGTAAGGCTTAAGGTATTGCTCACATCAGAGATGTGCTCTTTTGTGATTTGGTATTAAATCAAAATATTTATCTTGAGTAGGGTCACCTTCTGTTCTGTTTCACATAATCCAGTTAGTGGCAGCAACACGTGCCTTTACTAAGTCTTTAAAGATTATTTATTTTCACTTGTTTGTACTGTTGTTAAGTTCGGGTTCCTTCCTGACTTATTTCCATAAGTGTCTCATGCTTGACAATTCTACATATTTAATAGTCAAGGAGAATATCAAAAACATAAAGCATGCTTAAATTTTCTAATTCACTACTTCTGGCCTTTTAATAAGAGCCTTTGTGAGAGCTATGTAAACCTCTGTATCTTTCCACTCTGTCTCCTCTTCAGACTTATGATAACGAAAAAAATGTAGCCTGTATCTGGGACTGTTAAAGAAATTATAATCATAATTCAAAACTTAACAGACTATAGCATCAGTTCAGATTTACTCAGCATTAGTTATTAGCTTCAAGAAATAGATCCCATTTATTACACCACCACACATCCATTTTGACAATGTACAGTAAGTAGAGAGGAAACATAAATAAAACCATGAACTATTTTTAAATTTATGTTTCCTTCTAGCACAACATGACTAATTTTCACGATCTCAAAGACATTACAAATAGAATACACTATGCATTAAAATTTTTTCTTGAAGGGTGCTTACCAAACTCTCTTGTTTTCAGAGGGTATATTGCATATGAAGAGTATAAGTTTCATTCCAAACCAAAGCTGCATCAGCTGCTGCTACCTTTGTGTATGAAAGTAGATGGAACTTAGAAACTTTCAGAAAGAATTGCATAAATTACAGAGCAATCGACAGGGGGTAGGGGAGGCTGGGGGAAGGTCAATGGGAAAAAAAAAGGATATATATTACTGTATGTAATACTTTAAACAATAAAAAAATGAAAATTTTATCTCACATGAATAAAGTTCTATAAAGAAAAAATAAAACAACTTACAGAGCCTTTTCTAATTAGTGATTATTTATAGTGCTTAATCTATTCCTTTTTAAGGATTTTTCATATATTTTTCTAACTTTGCTCTAGTCAAATATCCA
This sequence comes from Plecotus auritus, assembly GCF_963455305.1. NCBI lineage: Eukaryota > Metazoa > Chordata > Mammalia > Chiroptera > Vespertilionidae > Plecotus > Plecotus auritus. Next base: position 131,929,689 of record NC_137771.1, on the reverse strand, counting down.
GATCATTCTCTAACTTAGGCCAATTTTATAATTTAATTGCAATTGACAGTTTACATACTTGGTCTCAGATACTGTGTCTCATTATCCTTACTAACTCATTTTACTTTATTATACTGTCTGAAATTTTACTATAAGTTAATCCATAAATAAACTATTTCACAATGCCATAAGCTCTAGTTACCAGTTACATATTAGCAAGTCATTTGAACAGATCCCTAAAATAAGTAATGTTGAGAGAGTGAGGCATTGGATGAGGGAGGATGAGCAATTTAATAGCTTGGAAGTGAATGGGGTGAATGGGAATGGGAGTAAGGATGGAAGCTGAGAAAAAGCTGAATGTGGCACATAAACATGGTCCAAGGTAGAAGAACAAGAGTACATGGCATTTGAAAATCATGAGATGGCAAGTTCTAGAGAGTTGGACAGCAGCACAAAATGGAGTGGACAGTGCACATACTACGTTATGTCTAGAATCAACTTTCTCCGTGTGCATTTCTTTGAATTACTTTTAGTAACCTTTGATTAGTACCAGCTTACATTTGTACAAAGCCTACTTCCAAATTTTCCAAATTTCTTTGTAGTTTCATTTTTCTGCCTTCTACATTGTCATCAAACTTAGTGCTATTGGTCAATTCACTATGATCCTTCCATTTGAATTCACATATCATGAATAAGAATGGTGACCCTGAGTATAAAAAATGAGTAGCAAACATGCATTAGTTGTTTTACATAATCAATACTCTTCATAGAGAATTACAAAAGATAATATTTTAAATCCTCATTGCCTAGTTTCAATTACTAAATATTTTCCCTTAAGGAATTCTTGCAGATAGGAATATAATGCATATGCTTATAGAACCTAAATACTATAACTTAGTTAGACAGATCCTGGTAAGAATCTCTGTTGAAAAAAATCCCATTTTAATTTTCACATTACCTAATAATTTCATTCTATTTAACACTACATTGGTATGTAATCATTTTTTGAATATAATTATCTATAGACGGATGATGATGTAATGACAAAGTATATGATGATAGTAGTAAATGTCTATTTTGAGTATCTCTAAATTATTTACAAATGTGTTCCCCTACATTTCGTTTCATCATTACCACATCACTATAAAGTAAGCAGAAGAAATATGATCACAACTGGTTAATAAATGAGATTCAGAGAGATTAAAAGGATCTTCCCTAGGTAACAAACCTATATAATAAAAGCCTAATATGCTAAGTGTCCGGTCATCCATTCAACCAATCAAAGTGTAATATGCTAATGATATGCTAAGGCTGCTCAACCGCTTGCTATGACATGCACTAACCACCAGGGGGCAGATAGTAGACTGGACAACCAGTCACTATGATGTGCACTGACCACCAGGGGGCAGACACTCCAACCAGTAGATTACCTTGCTGCTGGGGTCCGGCCAATTGAGATTGTGCAAGACGGGCTGGACACGTCCTGGAGCCCTCCTGTGGTCCCTCCCACTGGCCAACCTCTCGCATCTCTCCCCAGCCCTAATCGTGCACTGGTGGGGTCCCTTGGCCTGGCCTGCACCCTCTCACAATCCAAGACCCCTTGGGGAATGTTGGAGAGCCGGTTTTGGCCCGATCCCACAGGCCAGGCCGAGGGCTCCACTGGTGCATGAATTCATGCACCAGGCCTCTAGTATACATATAAAGCAGAATCAAGCTTAGGCTAATTATTTGATATTCTACTACAAGGTCCTCATTGCCTTGATGGTATGTCTAAATATCTTAAGTAGATATAGAAGCAGTAGGAAACCATGGTGTTTAGTTTTTGTAGGAAATAAAACCAGGGGGGAAAAAGCACTGAGAGAGAGAAATTAGGGCAAAGATATATTTTTATCATCTTTTTCATTTTACTGAGAACAAGTCTGTTGTTTTTGTTCTAGTTCTACTTTCTGGAGACAACTGAAGCTTTCAAACTACCTTTGACCAGTGTGGGCGGTTCTGTCTCCTTCATGCCTTCTCTTAGCAGGGCTTTAGGATTGGCAGCCTCTTACTTAAGCTTCACCAGTCACACAGCAAAATGGAAGCTTGATGTGTCCCAGGCAAGAGCCTGACCTCAGGTCCCTATCACAGACAATTTCTCTGGGTTCTGTGTTTCTTCAGTCAGATTTTCCTAGGGAAGTTTTCAGTAACAAACAATCTCCCAACTTCAGTGGGCCAACAAAATCAAGGTTTCTTTATTCTTCAGTTTATACTTCAGCTGGGCATCTGTAGCAAGTCTTCAGCTATGTTCCATATGTCCTGTCCCCTGGGATCCGGGCTGCTGTGAAGTTCCTATCTTGTTCTCATGGCAGAAGGAAAAATGAAGTGGCTGGAACTCATAATAGCTCTTAAAACTTCTTTCCAGGGTCTCATATGCCACTTCCTTTGGCTGAGGCAAGGTCCCTGACCATGCCTGGAGAAAGCACACTCTTCTTCCAGGGAAGCACGCACATCCTGCTGCTCTCCCAGGAAGAGGATTCCAGATCTCTGCCAGGAGCCATGTGACTGCAGTGCCTGCCTGTGAGAGATGCCCCTTAAGTGTCAGGGATGATTTTCCTGATAACTGAAAACAATATGTGATCTTAGCACACTTAGAAATTGTCAGAAAAATTGTTTCTGGCATTTAAGGTGCGTTATCTGTAATTCCTGGCTTTACTGCAATGACTCGCCTATTGTTATTTCAATTATGGTGTTCCCCCTGGGCAGTCTAAGTCTCAACTGATAACATCTGTGACTAAAACACATTTCTTGAGCAAGGTTGTCATTTGATGGGCATGGATTTCAAATACACAGTGTTTCTTCCTGGCATCAATTAAACTTGAGTTCCAGTGACACACTGTGTCCTACTCACTAATCCTTCAAACCCTGATCCTTGCCACTTCTCCCATATATAACAATTAGCATGTGCTTCAATACCTATGTCATTGGAGTGTTCCAAACAGTACCTATCTTTTATCATCCTAAGTAACCTTTACTATGCCTGCCATTCCCTTAAAATGTGATTGATATAGCTGGACACCAAGTAAAAGAGAGTGAGATTATTTTAGTACTATACACTACATTTCCAGAATGTATCACTTATTCATTAGTGGAGATCACAATATATTATAGTCTTGCTCTGTACACTATGTCTCCATCAGTGCATCCTAAATTAATTTGTGGTAGACTTAAATCATATTAATTTGTGTTGATCTTAGAATTATCAAACCCCTCAAAATCATGTTTACATAAAATGGCATTAATTCATTGATTTTAATTCCATTATTACTCAGGTTTCCTTTTTTTCTCTCTCTTTTGAATCTATTAGATTACGTGTGGAGGTTTGCACTATACGTTACATTTTTTTCTTGTTTGATGCAGGCCATTCTTCAAATTTGCCAAGATATTTAGAATCCAAGTTTTGCCTGCAATATATTAACTACCTATCTAGATTTGTGTCACCCACAAATAAGATGATCATGACTTCTGTGTGTTCAGAAAAGACATCAATAAAACTGTTGAATGGGCCATTTTAAAAGAAACAGAACTCTGAAACCTATTGTTGGAGATCTTATCGTTGTAGACAATGATCCGTTAATCAGCAATCACCTGCCTTTCAATCCACAATCCTTTACAGCATCCTGTGTGTTTCTGCACCTTATCCCTAAAGATATCATGACAGTATGTGAGGGCTGTCAAGCTGTAACCAGCCTATCTGTTGCCAGAATCAGTTCGGATGCCTAATAGCCACTACAGATAGTCCCTCTTCCTTCTCTGTTGTTGGCTTGGTGTGTTCTTTCTAAGCATATACACTTAGTGAAAAAGGAAAATATTTCAAATGCTCATAATTACCATGTTAAATTTATTATCCACATTCATATTTATCATGTACAGGCAGTCCTTAGGTTATGTTGGACTTGACTTACATCGTTTTGTGGTTACGTCACCATCTCCCATTTGCAGTATTTATAAAAAAAAAATTCTGTCATTTCAACGTATGAACATATGTGCTTTATGTTTTTTTATTATTTATTTACCACAAGTTAAGGTCAGGAATTGTTATCTTTCTTTTAATTTTTTTTTACTGTTTCACTTCATTACTGCTGTGTATGTGCTCCATGTGAGTGACATAGGTGCTTATGTAGGTGGGTTCTGACTTACTGTGAAAATTGAGTTATGTCATGCCATAGGAACAGTTCTCTGATGTAACCCAAGGACTGCCTTCATAACTTCCCTTAAGCCACCAACCAGAAATGAAAATGAGATTAGTCTTTAATTATCTTACACACTATTTATTTAATGACTGAATGGGCCTTTGATTTTCAATCTCTTATTGATTATACTAGAGGCCCAGTGCATGGATTCATGCACCAGTGGGGTTCCTCAGCCTGGCCTGCACCCTCTCGCAATCCGGGACCCCTCAGGGAATATCAGAGAGCCAGTTTCAGCCAGATCCCTACAGGCCAGGCCTAGGGACCCCACCAGTGCATGAATCCATGCACCGGGCCTCTAGTGTGCATATAAGATCTTTGTTTAATCTCTTCCTGCCTCCCCCTCCCTCCTTCCCTCTGAGATTCATCAGTCTGTTACATGTTTCCATGCCTATGGTTTCCACTCCTACATTGAGTGTCTGTCCCCTGGTGGTCAGTGGGTGTCGTAGCTAAAGGCCGGTTGGCCAGTTGGCCAGTTGGCCAGTCGCTTAGGCTTTTATATATATAGAAATGTGGACATTACTGCATATTAACATTTCCAAATTCTTGTCAAGTTTATGGTATTTGTGTTTTAATTTCATAGTTTTATGTATTAACTGGACACTTTTAAACTGCCTGATTAGAATCCAAACCAGCATATTACATTTCCTTCACCAAAGTGGTAATTATTTTTTTCAATTTACTAGGATTATTTGTGATGAAATACAATTTGTTTCATCTAAGTTTTCTCTAAAGTATAAGTTACTTCTGTCCTATTTTTTTAAAATGTTGCTATCCTGTCAAAATGCATACCATATTATATCCAGAATTCAATAAAATACACCCAGAATAAAAGACAGGGCATTGGTATCTGGACCAAGGGACTCAAGCTAAACATGACAAGGCACTCACAACTGACAACTGAATGTAAGCAAGTAGCAGGGCAGTTCCTTTGCATACATCATTATATTTTTATTAAGTGGATACGTTCATTAGTGTAACCCAGCTATTTGATTGTGAAGATGAAAAATGGATGCCCAGAGCACCTGTAATACACTCAGTGTCTCATACCTCATACGAATAAAATGTCTATTGTACCTCAGTCCAGGGATTTTTTTCACCAGAGTAAAAATTTTAAAAACTATTGGACTTTAAAATATTGCCAACTTTTACATTCCACTGATGGAATTATGCAACATTTCTTGAGAGCCATTTGACAATATGCATCAGAAAACTTTAAACATTTGGTACAGCTGTGACAAATGTATCAAATTACATGGCACATGTTTGACAAAACCTCACTAAAAGAGTCAAGGACAAAAAGCTGGCCTAAATAACCAGTAAAGTGTATGTTTTCAAATATCTTATAGAAAAGCACAAAGGAGTTCAAATGAAATAATTAATTTTGTAACAATACCAGTGCAAGAAGAAATCTGAAAGGAAACTAAGAGTAAGTATTGGAAGGCAATTTTAGGGAGATAGTATTTACAATCCTGAGAGACTAGTGACTAACTCAATAAGCATATATGAAATTGTTACCCCATTTCCTCTATGACCCAGGCTTTCATTATACCAATAGCAACTTGCATAACACAAAAAAAGTATGCTATTAAAATGCAAAGAAAAATGCAGATAAAGAGCTAATATTTACTGAGCTATAACTCTGAGTCATGTACATTGAAAATATATTAAATATATTATTACATTAATTCTTACAGAAAACAAAGAAAAATCTAATGGGCATATATTGATCATTATCCTCATTTACTTTATTAAAGATTAAACCACTTTCACCAAGTTCAAACAGGAATAAATTGGAAAAATTAGATTTGAATTCAGGTCTATGTCATTCAAAAACTCAAATTCTTAATCAGTATGCTATGAATAATTTTCTATTAGTCATGATTAATCTATCAATCATAAATGAATTATATATTTAACTGATAATTTAATCTTAAAAATCACTCCTCAAATAAAACACATTTAAAAAATAAAAAAGACTACTTATCTAAATTCAAAGAATAATTTTCCTCATTAAAACTCATTCTTTATAAATATGTGATTATATTGCAATGTAAAATTTGACTGAAATATGTTTTATTTTAAATAATGTGATTGATAACTCTATTGCTCATAAAATACCCAGAGAATTCAATCATAATTATAATCAAATCCATATGCTCTACCTCTTAAAACACATAATAGAGTAATGTTGAATTCACCAGATTTTTTTTTTCTTTAAATTTTCCTCCTCTAATGTAAGTATAAGTGTTTTTCACTTTACTGGCTAATGTCCAGAACTGACTGACAGGTATGGCAATGAAATGCAAATGGTATGCAAATTGGGACACTGAATTAATAGCTATGTAAATACAGTGTTTTAACTCAACTGGGTTCCTAAGTAAGTGTAGTCTCACACATTTATGAGGAATAAGCCTTACGCATCCCCAAATATAGAAAAATACATACTTTCTCTTAGTATTATTGCTCACACCTTTGTTTAGGTAAAGAACATAGACTGCTTTTCTTTCAGTTTTTCTAAGACCTTTTCTTTCTTACGGATCGAATTTTTATCTCTTTCACAAAGCTTGTCTAGACCCTCTCTAGTCCGCTTAATTGGCACTTAATGATGATCTCATCTCCTTTCTTAAGTGTTGATGATTATGATGATGATACTATTAACTATGGACTAGCTTTTGTGAAGTAATTTCTGATTACAGGAGGGTAATCTCTCAAATTCCTCTGAGAGACTTGAAAGTATCTGCTATTGCTACTTGCCATTCTTGCTCCATCAACATGGCCACTCATTCCAATTTTTTCCTTAACCCCATCTTTCATTACATAATGCAAATCAGCAAAGTTAGTGGATATAATTAACATTAAAATAAATTTAGGAATAAATGGGTATTCCTTTCATCCATGTTCATTTTATCTTTACAATTAGCTAATACTTTATAACAAAATCTTATAAGAAGAGTTCTAATATTCTTGATCATTTTAATTCTACTTAGATTCAATGTCAAGAACTGTAGCTTTAGTAATATTCCTCATTTACTTTAATGTATTATTTATATTTTATATATTATTAATATTTTCGATTACTTGAAAGTTTAACATGAATCCAAAATATTAAATTCCTCATTTTTTTTGTTTGTTTGTGGTAGTGTAAGTGTACTAGGATTTTTTTTCTCACCTGAAAGCATATAGTACATGTCAGAAAGAATCCCCAAAAATATGATTAATATTTTTAAATGTTGTTGTTTAAAGTGGTAAGATTCAGGATTTAAAAGATTACTCCGGTGTAATACCTTAGTTTTTTATAGCATCAGGTCATTGAGACAGTAATTGCATATTAATAAATTTGACTTATTATTATTTAGAAATACTACACAATCTAATGATTTAGATGGCAATAGAATTCCCTGAACTTTCACAAATCCTTTCTAGTTATTTTTATTCCTGAAAATGTGCATTTTTTATAATTACAGAATGATAATTAACTTAGAATTTGTTTTATCCACAAATGGTCAAATTCCAGTCTTATTTATGTTCTCTTCTCCAAAATAAACTGTTTAAGTTTCCAAAAGATATACAGATATTGACAGCTTCTGAGAAAATGAACCTTTTGTTTGCTCAACAATTCTTAGGTGTCTCTTAAATGTATTTTGTCATGGACATGGGAGAGCACGAGTTCAATTATGGTCAGTATTGGCACCTTAGTAGTGGATGAAATAAATGGCATATAAATGTTTTATTCATTACTAGTGGCCCGTTGCATGAAATTCGTGTATGGGGGGAGTGTCCCTCAGCGTGGCCTACACTCTCTCCAATCTGGGATCCCTTGAGGGATGTCCGACTGCCGGTTTAGGCCCGATCCCACAGGACACCGGCAGTCGGACACCCCTCTGGCAATCCGGGACCACTGGCTCCTAACAGCTCACCTGCCTGCCTGCCTGATCACCCCTAACCACTCTGCCTGCCAGCCTGCTTGCCCCCAACTGTCCCCCACCGGCCTTCTCACCCCCAACTGTCCCCCCTTGCTGGCCTGATTGACCCCTACTGCCCCCCGCCAGCTTATTCACCTCCAACTGTTCCCCCTGCCAGCCTGATTGCCCCCAACTGTATCCCCCTGCTGACATGATTGCCCCCAACTGCCCCCTCTTCTGGCCTGCTTGCCCCCACCTGGCGCCCCTGCTGGCCTGCTCACCCCCAACTGGCCCCCCCTGCCAGCATCTCACCCTAAACTTCCCCCACCACTGGCCTGATCACCCCCAACTGCCCTCCCCTCCTGGACTGATTGCCTCTAACTGCCTCCGCCTTGGCCCTGCCACTATGGCTTTGTCTGGGCGGCGGCCATGGAGCCGGCTGGGGCGACCAAGGAAGCCAAGCCTCTTGCCCACTCCAGCTGGCTCCATGGCTCCAGCCGGCGCTTCCATCTTTGTTACATCAGTTTGCATATTCCCTCCTTATTGGCTGTGGGCACCGCTATCTTTATTGTGAAGTGACTGTTAATTTGCATATTACTCTTTTATTAGAAAGGATGGTGTGCTCATTGTTTAATGAACAGAAATAAGAGAGCAAGTAAAACCATGTTGGTGAAGGCCTGGAGAGATCGGTGAGGGTGGGTTGGAAGAGGTCATTGGGGGTTAAAAAAAAAAAAAAAAAAAGGAACATATGTAATACTTTCAACAATAAAAATTTTTTAAATAAATAAATAAATAAATTTTAAAAGTAAAAACAAAACCATGTTGCATAACAAAATGCTACTTCAAATAATATAATTCCTATGGACTCATTAGCCATACTAGGTTACAAATTTACATAAGGGATTCCTAATCCTTTTTTCCCTTCAAATTGGGAACAACAGTATTTTAAAAGGTCATAAATATAATGGGAGGGGTGACTGAATAGTAGTATGAAGGTTTTATCTAGGTAAATAGACAAGTAGCTTGGTTTTTAGATTGATGTCCCTGAATTTCATTTCACCTTGCTTGTGAAACTTTGTGCATAATGGTAATTTGAGAAAATTATCAGAAGTTAATTTTATATTCTGTGCTACTTCATCATGAATTTCAATCAGTGTGGAAAATATGTGCATAAAGTAGATGAGGAATACCATCATAAATTCAATATACTAGTATAAATATGTCTATTAATAAACTCATAATTCTCTCTTTATTTATATGTTGTCATACGTATCACTATGTTAACTGTCCCAAATTTGTTTAGACAGTGATATCTAGTGATCTTGTAAACTATATGAGGTAAATTATCCAATCATTTCATGTCATTTTCAAAGAGAATCTCATACAGTATCCTCAATTGTCAATCTTTCAAAATATATTGCATTTGAAGGATTAATAGTATAATAAGAAATCACAATAGAAGACATGGCCCTGCCTTAGATAAATTTCTATATTGGTGAAGAACACAGATAAATGCAAATAAATTCAAGGGAGCATATTCATATAACACACATTTAAAAGCCACTTATTCATTCCACTGTTAAATTTCCAGAGTGATGTATATAATGGGACCCAAATGATGTTAGAAAGTTTCAGGTAATGGTGATTTCTGAATAAGTTTGGTTGTAGAGGGAAAATACACTATTTTTACTTCTTCAAACTCCTCAGGCAGCAAAATTTACTCACTTTTAAAAAGATTATATTTATTAAACATCATCTATGAAACAGATCTTTTTCTATACACTAGGTTAAACAAAATTAGTAAGGAGGACTTCTGGTTTCTGATTGAGCATGTAAAAAGCTTGGCAGTCTCTGCCCTGGACTGGTGGCTCAGTTGGTGAGGACACATATCTAAGTTGCATGTTCATTTCTCAGGGGGGTAAGGGAGGGAGGTAACTGATAAATGTCTCTCTCTCTCTCTCTCTCTCTCTCTCTCTCTCTCTCTCTCTCTCTCTCCCCCTCCCTCCCTCCCTTCCTCCTCTCACTCTTAAATCAATGGGAACATCCTTGGATGAGGAATTTTTTAAGCTTGGAAGTCTCCAATCAATCCTAACAAGTAAAAGGCTACATAAACTAAAAATGCTACCACTCTTCTTCAATCTGTAAGAGAAGTAAGAGCACAGGGCAAAACATCGCCCCCCAAACCAACCCCAATTGGGGAGACTAATAGACAAATACTGAGAATTACTACTTTCCAGAGCAGGAACCCACAGTACAAAAATCTTTACAGGAACCACCCAAACTACGTCTGGCTATCAAGAAAAAATTCAAGACATACTAAAAGATACAGTGTGTTTTGCTTCGGAGAAGTAAGAAAGAGTAATGAGTTATTGCTGATTGTGTTTTCTATTCAATCACATGTTAAAAGAGAACCTTGGTTGTTCCTTATGAGCTTCGCATACAAGTAGACAAGACCTTGTCAGAAGTTGGAAGTTTAACATAAAAGTCTACCAAACATCTTTTGGCTTATTTTAATGCATTTATTTGTAAATTCATACTTCATTACAAAATAAACCATTCAAGACAAGTGCTAGACAAATTAATGCAACAGGTGTTCACTGGATTGTTTCAGCAAAGCAGGATGTGTAGCTCATTCTGACCATGAACCACTTTGTGAAAGTACCCTTGGCAAGTGACAAAATGCAGAAAGAAATACTTGGATGTCTTTTCACAAAATGCTGGAGATGATGCTGGTCATGGAGGCAGGGAGCCTATTTATTTATTTGATTATTATCTCATTTAAAAATGATTTGTAGCTGCTTAAGAAACATTTTATATATAAGTAGAAAATATGCAATATAAATAATGAATCTATTTTTCCAACATAATACAAAGTAAGCTAGTTAAGGTAAGAAAACTGAATGGGCTTTTCTTTCTCTGAAACTCTTTATGAATTTGGGTTGGTGACTATTTAGCATATTTCTCCATAGGCAACTTAATTCAGTTGTATTGCTGTATGCGTGGGTTTCCAAAACACAGAATCTATAGCCAATGTTAAGTGTCACATATAGGCCTAGTTTTCCTAATAGAAATCTGTCATACTTTGTGCATTGCTTAAATTAAGAAAGAAGAGTTTTTAACATGTACGTGTCTTTTATTTGTTTACTCATTCATATCTTGCCTTGTTCCATAAATATTTGAGGCAATCACATGCATTTACATATTTTTATAGTATTAATTTCTTATGCAAATAGAGTAAGAGATATGATAGTTACTATTCCAAATTGGAATTGAGGCTGGGAGACAAAGTACAGAATCATGCCCACTTATCATCATCTTCATTCTCTTATTGAATATATACTAGACCTTAACATCACAGACTAAAAACATACATATTATCAGTTGAGTTTTATCAGTTGCCTAAAACCATATCCAAACTATTTTAATGTAATAATAAAATTGAATTGGTGAACCAGTGTAAGCATAGATTTAGTAACAGACTAATTCTTAATCCATTTAAGAATGAGAAAGAAATATCCACACCAGCTTTAGGTTGGTCAGACTGTTAATACAATAGGATTGCTATGGGTTAAACTGTTTCTTCCAAAAAAAAGGGATATTAAAATCCTAATTTCTAATACCTCAGAATGTGACATTTGGAAATAGGGTCACTTGCAAAGGTAATTAATTAAGATGAGGTCCAGCTGGAGTAAGGAAGGTTTGTAATCCAATATGACTGACTGGTGTTCTTATTGGAAAAGGCAGAGACACTCAGAAAGAGGATGTCCATGTAAAGACAGAGGCAGAGATTGGAGTTGTGCTGCCACAAGCCAAGGAATGCCTGGCTACTATAAGCTAGAAAGAGCATGGAAGGCTCCTCCCCTAAGAGCTTTGGAGAAAGCATAGCCTTGTCAACACCTTGTCAACACCTCCAGAACTGTAAGAGAACAAATTTTTGTTTTTTAAGCCACCCACTTTATGGTACTTTGTTACTGTTGCCTTAGGAAACTAATACAGAGGTAAAGAATATTGGGGAAAAAATAAGCTATTTATAAATGACAAATATATTTTTATTTAATTTTAAATGACAATTTTAATGTCTTTCATTTTTATTTCACTGAGAGTTTGTAATCTTAAAGGCCTTTTATCCTTGGCATTTCAAGATGATGAGAACAGAATTACATCTTCAGGGAGGGAGGCTGCTTAGTGTGGTTAACTGAATTCATCTCATGGTTTTATATATTGCTTTTCTTTTATGAATTAATCTGTTTTCAACATTTTCGGACAACACAGATCTCCCAGCCATATTGAGAATTAACCCCTGTGTTCAGTTATTTCCTAGCTTGTATTGCCAAATATTCTTTTCTTTCATTCTCATCTATACTAATAAAAGGGTAATATGCTAATTAGACCGGGTCAACCAGCCATCTTCCATACTTCCAACTTCCTCCCAAAGCCACAGTGGTGGGGGCCGAGGCAGAGGCATTTAGAGGCCATCAGACCAGCATGGGTGGGCAGTTGGGGGTCAACAGGACAGCAGGGGAGCGCAGTTGGGGGTCATCAGGCCGGCAGGGGAATTGTTAGGTGGCGATCAGGCCAGCAAAGGCGGTTAGGGGCAATCAGGAAGGCAGGCAGGCGAGCGGTTAGGGGCTAGCAGTCCCGGATTGTGAGAGAGTGCAGGCCAGGCTGAGGGATTCCTCCCCCGCACCCGCCCCGTGCATGAATTTCATGCACCAGGCCTCTAATAGTTTCATAAAAGAGAGCACAAAGCATTTTAAGAATTTTCACTTTTGTGAAACATTTTTCTAAAATTGTATTTGCCTAATTTTCAGATGTTTGTATTTATATATGCACAAATATTTAAGAGCAATATATGTGTATATATAAGTGGCCAGTAATAACCATTTAACTTTAAATTTAACCAATGCTATGTCATTAAAAACTTAAAACTGTGTTCTATATTTCTCCCTTTATATTTATCTTTGAAATAATCTTTGGATTTAAATTTACACAACATCTGCCCAACATGTAAGAGGGATTTATTCAGTGATTATTTCTTTCATAATTGAATGAGCATGAAGCCTGTGGGCTGGGGAGAAATGTCTGCACAACTAGAATCCTGGCTCTAATTAGAGAAACAGCAGAGCTGTTGAAATGCATGTGAGCCACATGCTTGATTTTGGACAGAAAAATAAAATTTAACAATTATGGAATTGATACCTAACCAAACAATATACATATGGCCACCATGAACAAAAGTTTCAAGGAATTACAATAATGAATAAATTATCCAGCATTGGTTCTTGTATCAGTTATATCTATAGTCTTCATGATGTTGTGTGGAAAAGCAGTACCAGATGCAACTGGGAAGGTCATTAAGAAGACATGACAGCTGATTTGATCCTCAAGCTGGACCTGGGAAATGGGAGGCTCTCCACTCCCACTCTGACCTTTGAATTCATATTTGCCTTCTCAGCACAAGAATCTACCTAAGGCAAAACTTTAAGACAGAAATGTGTTACTGAGACTATCTGGACTGGGTACCTGACTGACCCCAGTTAAGGCCAGTATATGAACTTGGAAGATCCTGGTGGATGGGAGCAAAAACTCTCCTTGTCTTGAGGCAACCAAATACAAGCCTTGTAAGTAAGTTCCCTTGCTTATTAAACCTGTCACCTGCCAATCTGGAGTGCCCTGCCTTTATCTTCAGTCTCTCCCTGCCCTGCCTGTCTAGGGACTGGTTTCAGATCACATCACAGAAGCTCCCAAACAGGTTTGCAAACAATAGATGCATGTAGGAAAAAGCGCATTGTCATATTTATTATTGATTGATTGTCCTCAACATTATTCCAAAATAATTTTTCTATTATTTCAAAGCAATGACAAAAGAATGAGCTCTAGAGATTTTTTTTTTTTTCACAAACACAATACATTCTTCACTGAGAAAATACCACCTTGTGTGGTCATCAGAATAATGCCTCTTCCAAGATAATTAAGTGTTATTATCAGGAACCTGGGAATACGTTATCTTACATGGAAAAAGAACATTGCACTTGTGATTTAGCTAAGAACTTGAGATAATTACAATGAACTATCCGGATGTGTACTTAAAATGGTTCTATAAAACTAAAAAAAAAACCACAAAAAAACCTTTCTAAGGTACAGTCAAAGAGAAACAGATATGACTATGTAAAGATGGCCAGAGAGTTGCAACTTAGGTGACCTTGTATCTAGAAGAAGGGGACCCAAGGGCGGGTAATGTAAGAAACCTCTAGAAGCTGGAAAAGGCAAGGTAACAGAGTCTCCTCAAAACCTCCAGGAAGTAATGCAGCCCTGGTGACACCTTGATTTTAGATCATTGAGACCCATGTCAGACCTTCTGAACTATGGAGTTGTAAGGTAATAAATGTGTGTTATTTTAAGCCACAACATTTATAATAATGTGTTACAGCAGTCATAAAAAACTAATACACCTCAGAGGGATCCAAGATGGCGGCCAATAGGCCATCAGTGAGAAAGAGAGTGTGAGTAACTGAGAGCTTGGAAGGGGAGTGAGTGGACATGTGGGGCGAGTGTGTGTGTGACAGTTACATTCTGCAGGACTGCTGAGGACTGGTGGACCAGGCTCCCCTGGCCACACAGCCTCTGCTACCTCTGCAAACTCTCCCAGGGCAGCCGGCTCTGCCACAGAGGCCATGCCATCTTGAAGGGGAGAGTGGCTGTGACTGGGAGCCTCACCTCCACCTGGGGAGACCTCAGACACCACCCGGGACCCCTACAGTCACACCAGCCAGGGACCTGCTGACTTAGCTGCAAACTCACAAACACCTAGATTCCAGCTTCCCCAGCCACCGGCTCCTAAAAAGTTTGTCCAGGGGTAGACAAAATGGCGGCCGAATAGGTGGACAGGTCCTGTGCTTTCTCATGGAGCAGATAGAAGAAACAGCTGAATCGAATAACATCCACCCGGAATTGGCAAATTAAACACAGCTGGCTAGACAATCCATGGACAGAAAAGGTCAGAGGTTGCCTGGAGAGAGGTTGGATCAGAGATTTGGGCTGGAGGGAGAAACGTGTGCAGTGGGGCCTAGAGTCTCAGAGGGAGACTGTGCTGCAGCAAATCCATGACCCTTGGGGACAGTGTAGTCCTCGACTGTGTAAGGGGGTCCACAGGGCTGCTGGCAGAGGGGGACTCTATATCTAAGCCCACAGCTGTGGGAGGCTGCACCCAGAAGTTCTGCACTGAGCAATGCAGTGCGGGGGCGGGGGGGAGGGGAGACACGCAGCGGCACAGTTGCTCTGTCTTTATATTTTCCTTGCTTTTATTTGATAAACCCAGTACATAGGATATTTCAATTACAAAAACTCACCAAGGCTGCTGTTCAGGGGAAGGTGGTTTTGTGGAAGCTAGAGAGTGGAATAGGGAGAGACGACAAGGAAGCCAGCTCTGGGACAGTGCAATCCCTCCAACCCTGAACAGACATTTTCATCCTGAAGACCAGGCTCCTCCTAGCAGGGCAGCTGCACCCAGCCTTGAGTTCTGCAGGAAAACAAAGATTCTAAATACCCCCAGGGAGCCCTGGGGGACTGGATGGAGGGGCCATTTTTTCCTGGAAACTAAAACAGAAACACCACCACCTAGGGGCTGTGTCAGAAATAGACACTTGTATAAATAAAACTGAAAGGAGGCAGACAGATAAGGTGGGAAGATTGATCCCGCCTGCCTAAAACCAAGGCTGTGGCGTCTGACACAGAAGAACAGTGGATACTGTGAACTTCAACATGGTGCTAACTACCTAACAGGAAATTAAAACATGGAAGGCAGAACAGTAGAGAAGGGGTCTTAAATCAACTCCCATGGGACATTAAAACCAAGCTGAAGTGAACAAACTTTACTACTTCAATTTTTTATTTTTTACTTAAGAAACTACATTTTATTTCTTTTTTTTTCTATTTATTTATTTATTTATTTATTTATTTATTTATTTATTAGTTTTTAACCTTTCAGTTGTTTTCTTTTTTGGGGGGATTAGTGTTCTACATTCTATTTTTATTTTTTATCATTATTTTACTCTATCTCGTTTTTTACTTTATGCCAACTCTTTCTTCCTCACTTCTTTTTCATCCCATTTCTCTTCTGTTCCTGCTCTAGTTTTTCGCTCTCCTTTCTTTTTACCCCTTGTTAAAAATTGATCTTCTTTATCTGCTTTATTGACACATTACTATTTTGTAGTCCCTGTTGGCTTACTCATATATCTAATTTTCTCTCCCCTGCCTCAAGTCCATGCACCCTTCTCTTTTATCTTTCTTCACTAGCCAATTTTTTTCTTGTTGTTGTTTGTTTGATAGTTTGTTAGATTGTGTGTTTTTTTATTTTTGTTTTTATTTTATTTTATGTTTTTGTTTTTCTTCTTCTCACTGTTCTCTTCTTCTACTAATAGCTTAATTAGTTTCAGTCACCAAACTCAGGGCTATCTGCTTTCTACTCTATTCTCCTTTTCCAAAAATAGATGAAGAGATGATAGATAGATAGATAGATAGATAGATAGATAGATAGATAGATGATAGATAGATAGATAGATAGATAGATAGATGATAGATAGATAGATAGATAGATAGAAGAAAGAGGAAATTTATTTTATTTTTATACATATATAAATTTTCTTTAATATATATTCTAGAGGCCTGATGCATGAAATTCATGCAAGGGGTTCAGCCCTTACAGCCCCTACTGCCTGGGCCCTCACAGCCCCAGTTGCCTCAGCCCTTCAGGCTGGGGATGCCTTGGCCCTTGTTGCTCCGGCTGTCTCAGCCCTCTTGGCCCTAGTTGAGTCAAGGCCCAGTGGCCCCGCTTCCCCGCTCACTGGTCATTTGGGAAGGTTGTTCTGGAAGGTCATCCCAGAAGGTCGTTCTGGAAGGTCGTTCCACCTTCCAGTCTAATTAGCATATTAGCTCTTTATTATATAGGATTTATATATATATATATATATATATATATATATATATATATATATTTAATTATTATTATTTTCAAATATTATTATTTGTTATTCTTTTTGTTGAGTATTTTGTTTTTTAATTTTCTCCTTTTCCACTCATTAACTTTCTACCTCCTCTATACTGAATAGTAGCCATTACCCCATTCATTGAATTCCTTTACCTTACATTCTGGAAATAAGCTCTGCCTCTTTAGATTCAGATCCCCTCTTTTTTTTTTTTATGGGTGTTTGTTGTTTGCATTTTTTGGATTACTTCTTGGTTTTGTGGAGTTTTCTTCCCATATACGTATATTTTTCCCCTTCTTTTTTCTTCTTTTCTTTTCTCTCTTACTTCTTTTCCTTTTCTCAATATCATTTTGGCACTCTGTTCTCTCCCCTAATTCTCTTTTCTCTGGTGGTCACCTTTATTTGGGTTTATTGGTATCATGAATACATTTGAATTTTGTTCTCTCTGTGTCGTGTATTGTCAAGTTGTACTTTGTGCCCTTTGGTCAGTGCAGTAGAGAGTGAGCCACATAACCAGACAGACTGAGAGGAACAAAATAAAAAGACAAAGAAACAGCCCCTACATGAAAGAAAAGGAGGAATCACTGGAAAAGGAAGTAAACAAAATGGAGGCAAGCAATTTGTCAGAGGAAGAATTCAGAGCAATGGTCATAAGGACACAAAAAAAGATGGAACACAAATTCAACAATATGTGTCAGAACCAAGAGGAAATGAAGAAGAACCAAGAAGAAATGAAGAATAACATTGCTGCAATAAAGAACACAATAGAAAGCATCAACCATATATTAGAAGAAGCTGAGGACCGCATCAGTAAGCTAGAAGACAAAGTAGGAAAAAACACTGAAGCAGACCAACAACTGGAAAAATATCTTAAAAATCAGGAGGAGAGCCTAAAGGTGCTTTAGGACAACACAAAATGAAACAACATCTGCAAAATAGGGGTGCCAGAGGAGAGAAAAGAGCAATGAATAGAAAACATGTTTGAAGAAATAATGACAGAAAACTTTTTGATATTAGGAAGAAAAAACTCACACAAGTCCAAGCAGCACACAGAGTCCCAAACAAGATGAACCCAAAAAGACCAACACCAAGACACATCATAATTAAATTGGCAAATACCAACAACAAGGTAAGAATCATAAAGGCTGCCAAAGAGAGACAGAAAGTTACCTACAAGGGATCTCCCATTAGACTATCAACTGATTTCTCAACAGAAACACAACAGGACAGAAGGGAATGGCATAAAATAAACAAATTGATGCAAAGCAAGGGACTGAATCCAAGAATACTATAATCAGCAAGGTTATCATTCAAAATTGAAGGTGAAATTGGGAGCTTCACAGAAAAAAAAAAAAAAAAAAGGGCTAAGGGAGTTTATTACCATCAAACCACCAATGCAAGAAATCCTAAAGAGACTGCTGTAAAAAGAAAAAAAATAGGAAGGGAAGAAGGAATACAGGCATAAAGAATAAAAATGGTGACAAACAAGTGCCTATCAATAATAACCTTAAATGTAAATGCGTTAAATGCTCCAATCAAAAGATATAGGGTAGCTGAATGGTAAGAAAACATGACTCATGTATCTGCTGTCTATAAGAGACCACCCCTCAGAGCAAAGGACTCACACAGACTAATAGTGAAGGGATAGAAAAAAAAAATTTCAGGTGAAAGGAAATGAAAAAAAAATCTGGGGTAGCAATATTTATATCTGACAAATTAGACCTCAAAGTGAAGGGCATAACAAGACATAAGGAAGGGCACTTCATAATATTAAAGAGAGCAATTCAACAATAGGATATAACTATATTAATCATATATGTACCCAATGCAGGAGCACCCAAATACATAAAAAAAAAAAAAAACCTACGGGTAGATATCAAGGGAGAGATCTATAGCAATACAGTCATAGTAGGAGACTTTGACACCACTGGATAAATCTTCTACACAAAAAATTAGCAAATAAACATCAATCCTAAATGACTCACTAGATCAGATGAACTTAATTGACATCTTCACAGCATTTCACCCAAAAGGTACAGAATATACATTCTTCTGAAGGGCACATGGGACATTTTCAAAGATAGACCTCATATTGGGACACAGGCAATGTCTCTTCAAATACAAGAAGATAGAAATCATATCAAACATCTACTCAGACCACAATGGCATAAAATAAGAAATCAACTACAATAAAAACAATGAAAAGAAATCAATCTAGTGGAGTCTAACTAGAATGCTATTAAACAATGATTGGGTTACCAAAGACATCAAAGAAGATATAAAAAAACATCCTGGCAACAAAGGACAATGAAAACACAACAATACAAAATCTATGGGACACAGCGAAAGCAGTCTTGAGAGGGAAGTTCATAGCTCTACAGGACTACCTCAAACAAAAAAAAAAAAAAAAGAAAAAGAAGAAAAAAAATGGTAATAAATTATCTAACCCTACAACTCAAAGAATTAGAAAGAGTATCAAGAAAAGCCCAGAGTAAGCAGAAGGAATGAAATAATAAAGATCAGAGTGGAAATAAACGACATAGAGACAAAAAAAACCCAAAATACAAAAGATCAATAAAACCAAGAGCTAGTTATTTGAAAGGGTAAAGAAGATTGATAAACCTCTAGCCAGGCTCACCAAGAAGCAAAGAGAGAGGACCCAAATGAACAAAATCAGAAATGAAAGAGGTGAAATAACAAACAACCCCACAGAAATACAAAGTAATATAAAAAAATACTATGAACAACTCTTTTCCAACAAACTGAACAACCTCGACAAAATGGACATATTTTTAGTAAAATACAAGCTTCCAAAACTCAATCAGGAAGAATAAAAAAACCTGAATAAACCGGTAATTACTGAAGAAATTGAAGCAGTAATCAAAAATCTTCCAGCAAACAAAACCCCTGGTCTGGAATGCTTTACAGGGGAGTTCTATCAATCATTCAAAGAAGAACTAACACCGATTCTCAACTATTCCAGAAAATTCAAGAGGAAGGCATACTTCTAAGCTCTTTCTCTGAAACCAGCATTACCCTAATCCCAAAACCAGATACACTAGAAAGAAAGAGAATTACAGACCAGTATTCCTGATAAACATAGATGCTAAAATCCTCAACAAAATTCTAGTGAATTGAATCCAGCATACATTAGAAAGATCATACACCATGACCAAGTCGGGTTTATTTGGGAGATGCAAGGTTGTTATGATATCTGCAAATCAATAAAAGTGATACATTACATAATCAAATTGAGAGACAAAAATCACATAATCATATCGATGGATGCAGGAAAATTTGACAATATCCAACACCTTGTCTTAATAAAAATAACTCTCAATAGAGCAATCATACTTCAACATAATAAAAGCCTTATATGACAAACCTACAGCCAATATCATAATCAATGGGAAAAAACTAAATCCATTTCCTTTAAGAATAGGAACAAGACAGGGATGTCCACATTCACCACTCGTTTTCTATATAGTACTAGAAGTGCTAGCCATAGTGATCAGAGAAGATGAAGAAATAAAAGTCATTGAAATTGGAAAAGAAGAAGGAAAACTGTTCCTATTCACAGATTACATGATATTGTACATAGAAAACCCTAAAGACTCCATAAAAAACTACTATTCTGTGTAATAAAGGGATAATCTGCAAATTGACCTTAAAGGCAAAACAACCAGAATAAACATTCAACCAGTCACTGTGAGGCACACTGACCACCTCTCGTTTCCTTTCCCTGACCAGAAGGCTTCAATTGTCCGATGGGGAACGGAACTGGCGGTGGGTGGCGGGGGACATGGGTGGCAGCAGGCCAAGGCCCCCAGCCCACCAGTTGCCCCACACACAGAGGAAAACCCACAGTGGGGACCAGGCCAGAAAGCAGACAGGAACTGCTCACCTCTCAGTCCCATACCCCAGCCGTCAGGCTCCGATCTCCCAACGGTGAACGGGGAACCTGGGGTGAGTGGTGGCATGTGGCAGAGACAGCTGCAGGCAGCTGGGGAAAATGTCTCTGTTCACAGGGCAGGCCTAGGGACTGTACCCGCACACAAATTTTGTGCACCGGGCCTCTAGTACTTACTAAATTAATTCAGCAATGTAGCAGGATACAAACTTAACACCCAGAAATCTATAGCTTTTTTATACACCAATAAAGAACTCACAGAAAGAGAAACAACAACAAAAATCCCATTTAACATTGCAACAAAAAAATTTAGCATATCTAGGAATAAACTTAACTAAGGAGGTAAAAGACCTGTATTCAGAAAACTACAGAATGTTTAAAAAAGAGTTAGAGGAAGACATAAACAAATGGAAGAACATCCCATGTTCATAGATTGGTAGAATCAACATCATTAAGATGTCCATACTACCCAAACCAATTTATAGATTCAATGCTATCCCCATTAAAATACCAGCAACTTATTTCACAGACCTAGAACAAACTCTCCAAAAATTTATCTGGAATAATAATAATAATAAAAGATCCAGAATAGCCACAGCAATCCTGAGAAAAAAGAACAAAGTTGGAGGGATCACAATACCCGATATCAAGCTATATTACAAAACCATGGTTCTCAAAACTGCCTGGTACTGGCACAAGAACAGACCTATAGACCAATGGAACAGAACAGAGAACCCAGAAATCTACCCAAGCCATTATGCTCAATTAATATTTGACAAAGGAGGCAAGAGCATACAATGGAGTCAAGACAGTTTCTCCAATAAATGGTGTTGGGAAAATTGGACAGATACATGCAAAAAAAAAAAATGAAACTAGACCATCAACTTACACCACACACAAAAATAAACTCAGAATGGATAAAGGACTTAAATGTAAGATGGGAAACATAAAAATCTTAGAAGACTCCATAGGCAGCAAAATTTCAGACATATGCACAGCAATATCTTTACTGATACAGCTCCTAGGGCAATGGAAACTAAAGAGAAAATAAATAAATGGGACTACATCAAAATAAAAAACTTCTGCATAGCAAAAGAAACCATCAACAAAACAACAAGAAAACCTAATGCATGGGAGAACATATTTGCTGATGCTATTTCAGATAAGGGTTTAATCTCCAACATTTACAGAGAACTTATACAACTTAACAAAAGGAAGATAAACAATCCAATTAAAAAATGGGCAAAGGACCTAAATAGACACTTTTTGAAAGAGGACATACAGAAGGCCAAGAGACATATGAAAACATGCTCAAAGTCACTAATCATCCAAGAGATGCAAATCAAAACAACAATGAGGTACCATCGCCCACTTGTCAGAATGACTATCATCAACAAATCAACAAAAGACAAGTGCTGGATAGGATGTGGAGAAAAAGGAACCCTCGTTTACTGCTGGTGAGAATGCAGAATGATGCAGCCACTGTGGAGAACAGTATGGAGTTTCCTCAAAAACTTAAAAATGGAACCCCCATTTGACCTAGTGATCCCACTTCTAGGAATATATCCCAAGAAATCAGATAGAAACACCAATCAGAAAGGATATATGCACCTCTATGTTCATAGCAGCACAATTTACAATAGCTAAGATTTGGAAACAGCCTAAGTGCCCATCAGCAGATGAGTGGATTAGAAAACTGTGGCACATCTACACAATGGAATACTACGCTGCTATTAAAAAGAAGGAACCTTTACCTTTTCCAACAGCTTGGATGGAACTGAAGAGCATTCATTATACTAAGTGAAATAAGCCAGTCAGAGAATGATATATATCACATGATCTCACTCATATGTGAGATATAATGATTACCATAAACTGATGAACAAAAATAATTCCAGAGACAAGGAGCAGAGGAGGGGGGATTAGAGATCAACCAAAGACTTGTATGCATGCATATTAGCATAACCAATGGACAAAGACACTGGGGTGGTGGGGGACTGCCCTTGGGGTTGGGAGCGGCCAGGGGGGGTCAATCAGGAAAAATGGAGACATATGTAATACTTTAAACAATTAAAAAAATGAATATACCTGTTGATACTTAAATTTTAAATACCCGATTATTCTTTAAATATGCTACATAAAATTAAATTAATTATTATCTCTTTGGATGAAGCTAGGGTCACAGTGACTAGTGTGTAATTTACAAAAATATTATTTTGAGCCCATCTGCCAAAAGCTAGTGGAATATAACAATATTTGGCTATAGAATGTAACTTGTATAAATTATGCAATAACATTTCATTATGGTTGCAAAACTATTGGTACCCAGTCACTTAAAAGCTGAGTTTTAGTACTTTGAAAAATTCAGTTTCAGTGAAACTGTAAAATATGTTCTCCACTGGGATAATATCTGAGAAATAAGATGCTGCACTCTGCTTAGCTTCCTGCCTAAATCAGTACATATTTTGTAACATGGGAAAGCCATCCAATCTATGATATTTTCATTATAGCAGCTCAAATGGACTTAGACAATGAATCACCAAAAATCTCTAATTTTAAAACTTTTAGCAAACTGAAATTATTGAACAAAAGCTCATTAAAGAGAAAGAAAAATTTATCCCTACAAAAGCAAGGGAGAAACTGAATACATTTAAAGATGAGAATGCAAATCATGTATACAATTTCATTTTGAAAATTCTGTTTTTGTGATTCAGAATATATTAAGCATAAAAATAATTTATGATGGAACTTTGATTTTTCACTTGAAAATGTATATGCTGCACCAAAGTGGAATAAAATTCATATTTTCTAAAATATCATGTAAACAAATTTGACAAACGATTTA
This sequence comes from Plecotus auritus, assembly GCF_963455305.1. Lineage (NCBI taxonomy): Eukaryota > Metazoa > Chordata > Mammalia > Chiroptera > Vespertilionidae > Plecotus > Plecotus auritus. Next base: position 131,905,840 of record NC_137771.1, on the reverse strand, counting down.
GATAAATTATAATTAGTAAAAACTTAATTTGACAAGTCTTTTAAGAAACATTTTGAAGAAAGAGCTTTTGATTCTCTAGCAGAATGTTCACCAAGCTTGTTATATGCCTTAGTATCTATAGAAAGCATATTTTCTCAATTAAACATATGAGTATATACCAAGAATAACTATTCTGTTTATTTTTAATGCACAAATAATAAGATTTTAACGTGGCTTTAATATACCTGGTATATCTGAATTTTATTTTTAAAAAGACTGTTATATTTTTTTGGAATAAAACTATTTAAAGACTAAATCAATATTATGAAGCCAATTGGTTAATCCATAATTAAAGAATTCAAAACATGAATTAATTTTAATTATTTTTTTTACAATTTTCACTCTCAAAACAGTCTCAGTTTGGATGACCTCCATTACCCTTCAGTTCAGGATAATCTTCCTTTGCTACTTCACTAATCTCAAAAGCACTCCTCAGTTTGCTAGACACTCCCCTCCCCTCCTCATAGACCCTGACCCATCAACTACCACCCCTTTCCATCCCCCTAGCATTAGCTCTTCAGTGGGATTTGAATTTAGAAAATGGTAGAAAGAATTGTTGACTTCAGGCAGCTTCTGCATTTTAGTTATCAGAGAGAACACATTGTGCATGAGTTTAGAAGAGGACAAAGAAATTGTAGGTTGGTCACAGGAATTAACATCTTATATAGAATATTACTTATCTGTAGTCATAAAATAATCCCTAACTTTCCCTGGATGTTCCAGCAGAACCTTAGAGCTGATATGAATAGCTATAACAATTGTTGGTTTTGAGGAGGAGCCTTGCTGATTTAAGACAGAAGATCAGGATTGCTTTCGTTATAATGCAGAAATACTCAAAATGATTGACATTTAATTTTTATAGAAGTGTATCCTGTCCAAAAAAGATCATTACAAAATTCATCAGAAGCATTCTGTTTATTCTCTATTATAGCAGATCCTTTATTCTGTAATATTTGTGTATACGTCTGTCTCCCACTAGACTCTGAGCTGGTCAAGAAATGGGATCTTATCTTATTAATCTCTATATCCCTAGGGTCTGGGCACAAAATAGGCACTCAATGAGTAATTGCTGAATGAAAGAATCGTGAATTGAATCATGTCTACAAATTCTCATATCACAAATACTGCAGATGCTTGTAGAATATAATGAATTATTTGCATTATTGTTATACGGTCGGTTACCATGGGGAAGCCGTTCTTTTATCTCATTAGAATTATCAAACAATATCCATACAACTTGCACCAATCTTCACAATGACCAGGACTCTACCCCATAAGATTTAAACATTTATTTAGTATTTTTTCTTCAAATCCAGTAACTCTGTAACCCAAGCTACAATGTCATTTAAAGTATAAAAACATTGCCCTACCCCGTGGTCGGCAAACTGCGGCTCGCGAGCCACACGCGGCTCTTTGGCCCCTTGACTGTGGCTCTTCCACAAAATACCACGGCCTGGGCGAGTCTATTTTGAAGAAGTGGCATTAGAAGAAGTTTAAGTTTAAAAAATTTGGCTCTCAAAAGAAATTTCAATCATTGTACTGTTGATATTTGGCTCTGTTGACTAATGAGTTTGCTGACCACTGCCCTGGCCCATGTGGCTCACTTGGCTGGAGTGTTGTCCCATGCATGGAAGGGTCGAGGTTTTGATTCTCTGTCAGGGCACATACCCAGGCTGTGGTTTGATCCCTGGTCAGGGCACATATGGGAGGCAACTGATGGATGTTTCTCTCATCTCCTTCTCCATTCCTCTCTCTCTAAAATCAATTAAAAGAAAAAACATAGTGAAAAGGAAAATAATCTTTCAAAATGTCAAGATGCTTTTAAAATCAATCATCCATGTTCACATAATTGTTAGTACCCCCCCCCAAAAAAAAAAAAAACAAAAAAAACACTAGACGCAGGCATCCTCAAACTACGGCCCGCGGGCCACATGCGGCCCACCGAGGACATTTATCCGGCCCGCCAGGTGCCGCTGCCTGTCCTGCTTAGCAGCCGACTCGTCCCGGGCCTGCAGTGTGCATAAGAATTTGTTCATAGTTTTGTTTTGGTTTTTTTTTTAACTATAGTCCGGCCCTCCAACGGTCTGAGGAACAGTGAACTGGCCCCCTGTTTAAAAAGTTTGAGGACCCCTGCACTAGAGGGAGAAACAAGTCTCCTAAATTGTATTTTTTTCATAGTATAAATTAACTGCAGTTGGCAAAAGGAAAACAAACAGAAACAGAAATAAAAAGTAATGAAGAAAGTAGAGTAAAAATACATAAGGAGAGGAATTTACTTTATGTACAAAACTTCTTTTAAATTTATTTAATATGTAATGAGCCTTGGCAATTTGAAGGTATCCTATTTTAGGTCAGCTTCCCCAGAGAATAGATTTTGAGTCTCTGAGATTTGCATATAGGGAGTTTATTAAGAAGTGCTCTTAGAATAACACCTGTGTGTTTCAGAGTCATCAATTAGGCAGAGGCATAAGTTAAATTCTGGTGCAATTGCAAGAAAGATTCAGTCAATTCAATGGGGGCTACAGAGCATTGACAGCCCTTCACAGTTGTCCCAAATAAAGGCAAAAGGGACTAGGCTTTGTACTCCCAAGTCAAGCAATCAATGGGTTCAAGCTGAGGGCAATTCTTGGGGTGGGAATCATTTTTGAGTCTTCAGAAGCCAGTCTTCCTGGTATCTGGAGAAATACATGTGTCGGTCCTGAGGAGAAAACTGAGCAATGCACTGAAGTATTCACTATTGCCACTCCTTGAGCAACTCTGATCCACTTACTTCAGATACTAAATACTCCCCACCTGGGAGCAGCTACTCCAGGATTCAAACTTTTCTACTCTTCCAGAAAAATTTATAATAACAAGGTTAGTGGAAGGAACTACAGCTTCTTCTATAGCTGGTCAGGGGACCACAGTTGATATTCATTATTTCTCTCCTCTACCACCATTGTAGATTCATTTCTGCTGAAAAGAGTATTTTACTTGGTGAATTAGACCCTCATCCTTAATGAGAAAGTGTACCTAGTAATAGGTCTGCCCATTTATTCTCAAAATTGAGTGAAGGAGTACCACAAGATGGCCTGTTATATCACTTGAATGTGTAATATATCTTTCCTAACTGAACCCATGGTATATAGCAGAAGCTCTATTTCTTCCGGGTAGTGACAATTAATTTCCCTGCCAGGATAGTGATTTTTTTCCATGCTTGCTTGTCTCTTGGTAAAAGAAGCCCAAAGCAATGAGTTAGCAGCCATAGCTTAAAGTGTAGTGAAATATTTGCTGTATTCCCTAATAGAACTTTCTTATGGAAATAAGGACCTCTAGACCCACTGATCAAAAGTTATGGGGATGAGGGTTAGAAAACACTTCCCCAAGTGAGTTGTTGGGAATAATATTTTATGGGGCCATTCTTTCCCCTGTATTCTCAGATGCATACATTCATACATAACACCTGATAATAATTGTTGATTTAAATTCTATACTACATTTTGGGGGAAGGAATAGCAATATTAGAGAACATCATCTCTAAACTGGTGCCTAATATACACTTTCAAATGGCCATCTCATTGTGTGGTCATGCTGCAAAAATCTGGGTGGTATAGTGTATAAGACTATTGACAGAGTGGCCATTGCCTACAGTCATACTCCATGCACTGTAAAGTGGATTCCACAGTGTTAAGCAGACTTTTATGTTGGCGAAACAACCTATAAACTCTTGGATTGTGGAGCTGGCTGAGGCCCCGTGGGGAAGGCAAACCCACTTATGTGGAGCATGTGTTTATTTAAATGAAGATGAATTGCTGCCCTTGCTAGAATACTAGGGTTTCAATGAAATCGCATTGCTACCAAATAGCTTACTGGCCTTCTTGAGGGAAGGCGCCTTGTTACTGGCTCAGCATTGCTCTTTGTTCCTGGAAACACACATTTGGCAGCAGCAATAACTAGCTCAGCCTTTCTGAATTGGAGCCCATGTTGTTGAGGACAGGCATAATCAACCTGCCTGCCACCCTGGCTTTTCCATTTATGCTCCCCTTTTGCCAAAATTGGGTGGTTGATGACCAAATCTGGCTGAAGTTAACTGGCCAAGATATTCTGTATACTCGATTGTTTAGTGCTTCTTCCATGATAGATGGTCTATGGAAGAAATTGTCATTAAGTACTCATTTTTTTTACACTTCATGCCCACTCCCATAGGTCCATCTATATAACTCAATCCCAGAAAATACTTTTTCCCGACTGTCAAAACTTTCTCTTTTTAGCCCCTGAAAAACCTGATTCATCCATCACTGCCCATGAACCTACATATATTCTAACCTCAGGTCACTTTTTCTCCACATAGATGTGCACTTCTCAAAGTTATACCCATTGGGAAGAATTCTCCTCACCTCTGTCTTTTAGGCCTACCCCTGATTTTTAGCTGGCATGTCAAGCCAACTCATTTTATGACACAAACTCAGCTTTTCCCTCCTCCATCAGCTATTCATAATGAACTCCCTATGCACCACAGGTGCATGCTAAGTCATACTCTCCAGTGAGACAGTGTTAAATGATATCAGTCTGAGCCACCTGCTTATGTTGCTTACCTGTGCCCTCTGGCCATTATCATGAATAATACTGCCATGATGAATTGCCACTGGGCCTGACCAACCTATGATTAGGTAAGTCTGGCAGAACCCAGTTTTGCATGGTTACCTGATGTACATATAGGTTCTCTATCGAGACCCCTAGCATGCCATGGCTGCTAATCTAATAGAAAATAATTTTCTTCTACAGATAGCATAGCTTTGCTTCAGAATACTGAAGGGTCCACATTATAATTCTCCACTTAGGTAATGTGATAATGCCACATAGTGATTTTTGCCTACCACAGAGATAGATACCTTTAATATCACAGAGTATGCTGTGTTATCATCAAGCAAGGGCTCCACGTAACAAAGTTACTTGTACTATTGCCAGATCCTTCTACAGAATGCTTTCTGTTCTGTGTTCAACTCAAAGCTGTTAGCCTTCCATGTCACTTTTTACCAAGAATTGTGTTTCCATTCTTAGTGGTGGAAGATAAAAGATACAATAGCCCTAGCTGGCTTGGCTCAGTGGATAGAGCATCCACCTGCAGACCAAAGGATCCTGAGTTTGATTCCAGTCAAGGACATATACCTTGGTTGCAGGCTCCTCCGTGGCCCAGGTCCTGGTTAGGGCTTATGCAGGAGGCAACGAATCAATGCGTTTCTCTCACATAGATGTTTCTCTCTGTCTTTCCCTCTCTCTCCCATTCTCCCTAAAATAAATAAATAAATAAATAAATAAATAAATAAATAAATAAATAAATAAAATAAACCAATGGAAAGATATCCTCAGGTGAGGATTAACAACAACAACAACAACAAAAAAAGATACAATAAACTGTTCTTTATATATGTCTGGCATATATCAGATCACTGAAACTGAACTTCACTAATAAGCAAGTCCCTGAATCTCCATAGGGTTTATTGCCCACCCTCTGGACTGCATATATCTTAATAAGGTCACCAGCATAAATGCTTCTACTTCATCCCGTCTGCTTAATATAATGACACTAGAGGCCCAGTGCATGAAATTCATGCATGGGTAGGGTCCCTAGTGGCTGCTGGCTACCAGCGGGGGCCTCCCTTCCCCGGCTGCCAGCTGCCAGCTGCCAGCCTGGGCCTTACTTCATTCCATGCCACCCCCTGGTGGTCTGTGCGCACGCCATAGCAAGCAAATGAACTCCCAAGGGGACACTTTGCATTAATATATATAGATTGCAATTGTGGACCAATGCAATATTACCATATATGGTTTGTCCAAATCATTTAGTTCCTTTCAGGCTATATTTATTATGCAGAGTAAGAGAATTAATTTAGCCCTAAGATAAGACTATAAAAGTATATTTTTGTCCATTACATATGAATGTTAACTGCTCTGGTTCCCCTTCCCATTAGGGTTGGGAAATAATGACTTCATCAGAACAATGGCTGTTATCCAAGTTCCTGTAGCCTTATTATACAGAGCCAGGACTAGAGGGAGCTAAGTAAAACACTTGCATATGACACAAAATTTAAGGGAACAAAAAAACTCAATAATAAAGATAAATAATATTTCAATACAATATTTTAAATAATCAAATTACAATTCAAAATATCAAACAAAAATTCATAATGAATAAAATATAAAAATCTATAGTAATGACAGAATCAGTATTTCTGATTTTTCTTTTGTCTCAAGCTCCCATGTGGCTTGGCATAGTGCTGTTTCTGATTCTGTCTTTATTTGAAATTTTGTTATATCTGGCAGAGCTCCTGCAATTGGAGCTTTTATTTGGTTGAGGTTGTGGTAGTCTACTGTCATCTTCTAGGACCTATCTGATTTTTATTGTTGGGATAAGACTGATTAATTAAATGGAGCATATGATTAGAATCACCATTCCTATGTTTTATAACTTTAAGCAAAGTTTATGAAAACTGTTCTTGATATACTATCTTGGCATCATGAGTATGCATTTGAAGACTAGAGAAAAGTCTAGTAAGTGGGCTCATGTACTCAAAACTCTATTTATTATCTTGCTTCTATATTCCTCCACTTTAACAGGGGGATCATGGTGACAGTTGAGACACTTGGATATCAATATCAACTCAATCCTAGCACTCTGCTGTTCTCTAAATACCTGGCTATTCCCCTTTCCATATGAATAGCTATACAAGTAAAAGGATATAGGTCCCTTTGAGTAAAGACTGAAAATTGTTGCAGCACAGTAAATTTGCTTTGGTTTTAAAGTTCCTTCCTCCTTGGGAACTGATCTTTTCTTTATTCAGTGGAATCTGGAAGAATTAAAATTGGCTCATATTGTAAAACTGGGCAAGAGATTGTGACATTTCATGGGGCAGTAACCCTCAGCCTCCTGATCATCCATCCTTGAATTCCTGTGATTTTTATAAATTGAGCAATGTTCTTGTCTGCTGCTAATTTACATTTCCATAGGCCCATCACAGTCCATCAACATCTCTAGACTTCTATGTGAGTCAGCCCCACTGGCTACCACTCTGACCTTGCTGCACTGCTATCCAGCCTGAATTATTTCAGAATTCAATAGCTCACATTTTATCAGGGATGCTTCAGGTCCCCAGATGTCAATGTCAACTCTGTCTTCTTCCCAATATTATGTACCAGCATCTTCTTGCATTAGTCCTGATCTTCAGAGAACAGTCCCCGGTGACCTTCACAATAATGTAGGAACCCCTCTGACTTTATCACTGAGGAAAACAGACTGTCCTCCACGCTCTTGTGGAACATAGTCAGCTAGTGAGTTTGCAGCTCTTACGCAGTTTATCCACTATGGCAGGCCAAATTCTTGGACTATTTTTTATCTTTCTTCCACCATTTGCCATGTTAGTTTTGGCATTTGTATATCACTTAGTGAAAGCCATAACTTTCTCTCAATTTCTAAGAGCCCACCTAGAAGCAGTATGTTAGCACTATCATCTTTCCTCCTGGCTAAATGTATTACCTGTATTTTGGGAGAGTGCTTTCCATGGTTCAGCTTCCCAGGATCCAGCCCCATATATACACGATTCCTGCCAGTCAATTAAATTAGCTAAACTAAATTAAGTTAGCTAAGTCTTATAGTTTCTTCCATATGCTATTCTTTTTCTTCCTTAGCAGACCCAGCACACATCTGTCTAGATTATATTGTCACTTAATCCCAGTTTTTGTTTTTTGACTAGGACTGGATATAGAGTAGATCCTGAGGCAGTGGGATGTGTTTTATCTTACAAGCCAGAGGACTGCATTGTCTTAAAGCAAAAGAGAAAGACTGATGTTTAATATGGAAGAGTGAACTACTTCTGAACACTTAGTCAAAACAGAGGAATCTACAGGTAAGTTTTCAAAGTGTACTGATGCACTAACTAACTTATTGTGGTAATCATTTCACAATATATGTGTATATCAAACTATTATGCTGTATCTCATAATCTTAATCTTATGTGTCAGTTATATCTCAATAAATCTGGGAAGAAATGACTCTTTTCCAAACAGAAGCTTGGCAGAGCATTTATGCTGAGGGTATGACTCATGCTGCTCTAGAGTTCTGCCACCTTATAATTAAGCTATGGATTTGGTTCTCTGCTTTTTATATCTGGCTATAGAAGATGAAAATCTCTTCATACTCTGCCAAGGAGACCCTCTGGTTTTCCCATTTCACCTTAAGTTGGTGATTAATTACCTAAGTCTTTATTAGTCTTTCCCAGTAAATTGATAACATTCAGCAGCAGACATCCAATTCCATTGTCCTATATTTGCTGCTTGTTAGGAGCTTCTCGGTCACTCTAGTTATTGCACCCATCAATACATTCCCTTCTGCTAGTATGTTCACCATTGGTGAGCATTTTAGTTATTGCACTGCTACAGTATACCAGGGAATATCAGCACTCCATTCACTACTCATCGTGGGGTATGTATTGACAGCTGGCTGGCAGATGATAAAGCTCCAGAATCTTTTTGAAATTTGTTTCCTTGAATCATCCAAATTCTGGTAACAACTGTCTTAGGTCAAGCTTGGGTTACTGTGGAACAGAATCAGAGACAGATATTTGAATACAGGAATCTTAATTTGCTGGGGATCAACACCTGTGAAGGAGGACAGCCAGCAGGAATGGATAGAGGAAGAAATTGAGCTGCAATGCTAATGAAAGAAAAGACTCAGCCAATTCCATGGAGACTTCTGAAGCTCCAATGGTTCATAGTTGTTCCCCCAAAACACAAGGAGGCTGCCAGAGGGAAAAAAAAGCATATACATGGCTGAGGCAATTCCTTTTGATAGAGAGCTATTCCTGAGGGCGAAATTAGCTATGAACAGTCTCCAGGTAACTTTTGTGACAGTCGGGGAATTGACCCTTGAAGTGGGATATGGGTGACACACTACAGCACCCACTATAAATAACTTGGAGAAAATACTTTACAAAATAAAGTTAAAATCTCCCAATTTATTATATCTGTACATCTGTCTCCCAGTGTGTAATATTTATCTTAAACTACTTTCTTAAAAGCAAATAAAATATGACCAAAAGTAAATCCATTTTAATTTACAATATAACCCCTCTAAGCTATAGGAAAAACTTTTTAACCTATAATAATAATGTTTTTAAAAATGCCTTTATGTTTCTCGGTAGTAAAAATCTAAAATAACAGAGCTCTACCTATGAAGAGAGTATGCAAAAAAATTCTGTAAGAAATGAATGTGAATTTCATTTTATCTGTTGTTAGTTAGCACATTTTCACTCATATTCCCAAACATAGAAGCATTTAAAATTAGGATATCCTACTTTTTAATGGAATCTAAAATATATTTATGTGGAGCATAATAAAGTTTTAAGAGAGTAATACAATGATTTTTTTTTTTAATTTGAAGACCTTGTTTTTCTATGAAAAACATTCCTGGGATTAACCATGGAAGCTATTAGGCCTTTTGAGAAGCCCCTGAGAGCTGACAAAAGCTAAATAAAAAAGTGGAAAAAAGGGGAAATATAGGTTTCTCACTCAGAAACTTAAGTTTTCTGAATTCTAAGTTAAAAATATATAAGAATTTACATCTGCTAAGTGAGGATATGGTGAAAAGACAGCCATCTATGAACCAGTAAGCAAGCCCTAACCAGACACCTAATATCAGTCTTGATCTTGGACTTCCCAGCCTCCAGAACTGGAGCAAATAAATGTTTGTTGTTCAAGCGACCCAGTCTATGGTATTTTTGTTATAGGAAGCCAAACAGATAAGTCAGTAGGAACTCTAATTTGTAGCATTTGCCAGTATTCATGATGTGAACAATATACCATGACCAATTTTGGTATGGTATATTGCCCATATATAATGATGTTTTAACAGCTAATATGCAAAATTTCTGAATATTTAACATTTGGCTCCTGAGAACCAGTGCAAGCCAATTCTCCAATGCCACCAGCACAGCCCTAATCACAAAGACGTGGGATGCAGAGACAATTATTTTGGCCACCTCAGGCTAAGGATATTTGCCCATTTTCTAAAGCAGAGGTATTGAAAATAAAATTTTTAAAAAAGAAAAAAAACTATACTATAGAGTTTTATACAGGTTTTATTTATAAATTAGTTCTGAATTAAACTCTATGTAGAATAGTTTGTGTAGTCCCAATATAGGTTGTGGATTCCTTCAGATTTATCTTCTTTGTCATCTTTATAAATTTCTGAATTAAAGAACTTATTTAGTTATAAGAATAGACCTAAAAGTATATCTGAACTAGATAGACCTTTTCTCACAACTGCCATCCATCATCTTATACTAAATAAAAAGGTGAGGAAAGTAACAGCTTTTCAAGATAGATTAAAAACTTCTAATCTGGGTATAAAATATATCAACTTTTCAGATAATGTTTCCCATTTGTGCATTATTACTCTAAAGCCATATTTTTATTGATAAATGCATATAAATGTATTACTATATCCAAACTAATACAGAGATAATGAAAATAAGTCATAATTTAAGTATCTTTTATTTTATTAGTATACTAGAGGCCCAGTGCACAAAATCGTGCTTGGGTAGGGTCCCTAGGCCTAGCCTGCTATCAGGGCTATCTTCCGACTGCTCGCCAGTCCCCATTCCCACCCCGCCACCACCCACCTGGTTCCCCATGGTTCCCTATTCACCATGCTGCGATCAGAGCCTGTGGGTGGGTGGGAGGGACCAAGAAGTGGGCCATTCTGCCCACTCACCAGTCCCCAGTCATGCCCCACCCCACCCCACCGCCACCCACCTGGCTCCTCATGGTTCCCTGTTCACCATGCTGCGATTGGAGCCTGCGGGTGGGGGGAGGGATCAAGAGGTTAGCCGTACTGCCCACTCACCAGTCCCCAGTTCCACCCCACCACCACCCACCCAGTTCCCCATGGTTCCCCATTCGCCATGCTGTGATCAGAGCCTGCAGGCAGGAGGAGGGACCAAGAGGTGGTCAATGCACCTCATAGCAACTGGTCAAGTGGTTGTTCCAATCGTTAGGCCATTATGTTCACTGGGTTTTTATTATATAGGATATATGTGTCATTCCTATAATACTAAAAGAGAGAAATCCAACATTAAATATATATCTTTGAACTAAAAGACCAGAAATAACAACAGTTGCCCTTCAAAACTAAAAGGTTTGTAATATCTAAAATAGACCCCAAACTTTCTCACTTTAATAGAACAACAAAGAAACAAGGCTGTAACCATCAGTTGTTTTTAAAACTCTTACATTTGTTTTGTTTTGTTTTTATTTATTTTCAAGAATGGATAATAATTTAGGTTGCTTTTTACAACTGATTTAACAAATACTTTCCCTTCCTTAAGACATTTTTTCTAGACCTTGGAAAGATACAAAGATAGACCATGTTCTTCAGGAGCTCATATTCTAGGAGAGAGATATGTACCCAAAACATCAATTTTAATGTGCTACCTATTAAAACCTGTAGGGATAATAAAAATGTGGTATAACTAGAACTTCAATTGTCAAAGACAAGTGGAACAAGCACCAAATTTAGAAGAAGCAGCATAAAAACGTTTCAGAGGAGTGCTTTTTTCAGGGTGTGCAGTAGAATGAGAGAGTCAATATGATTAGACCAAAGATTGTGTGAGGTGAGGTAGAGGGGGTCAAAAAATGTGTTTTAAAAATTATAGCAATGCCCAATAATTGAAAATCTGAAATCCCATGATTAAAACGTTGGGATTTTCCTATAGGTGATGAAAAGTTTCTAAAAATTATCTGATCTCATAGATGTAAAATTATAGCTTTGGGGAAAATAGTTCTAGAATAATGGTGATGGTGATATAAAATTTAGAACTACTATTTGTAAGGGACAAAATCATAGCAACTTCAATTAGTTTGTTCAAGAATATAATTTGTTATATCAAGTAACTGAAAATCAAACAGCTACTCAATTCAGAGGCTCAAAAGATGTCACCTGGATACAATCTTTTCCCATATCTCTACACCTGTCAATGTCTGCTTTATTCTCAACCTTCATCATCTCAGATTTATGACCTATAGATGGTTGAATAAAACATCTTAATTTTTTTTCCAGAAAGTGACAAGCCTATTTCAAATTTTATACAGAAAGAAAAAAGTTTTAGCAAAAAATGTTGTTAAAAGAAGAACAAAGTTGAATATCTTTCACTACTATAGTGAGCTATAGTAATCAATAAAATGTAATATGGGATAAAGGATAGGGCTGATATCAATGGAATAAAATAGAAAGTCTAGAAATTGATCTACATTTATATGGTCAAGTTGCTGAAGTAATTCAATGGAAGAAAGGATAATTTTTTCAAAAAATGGAGCTGGAACAGCTGAAAGTCTACATAGAAAAAGGTAAACCTTAAATTTTGCCTCACACTATACCCAAAAAATTGCCTCAAAATATATCTTATATCTAAATGTAAAAACTGGAACAATGAAATGTCTATGAAAAACAAAAGACATTAGTTTAGGCAATGATTTCTTAAGTAAGACACAAGGATCATAAACCATAAAAATAAATAAATTATAAAATATGCTTTATCAAAATTAAGAAAACTTTCTCTTTGAAAGGCACAGTTAGGAAAACAAAACACAAACTAGAATCTGGGAGAAATGTTTGCAAAGCACACCTGGAAAGGGATGTGCATCCAGGATACACTAAAAAAATACGACTCTCTAATAATTAACACAAACAACTCAGTTAATAAATGGCAAAATATTTGAAAAGACACTTCACTAAAATAAGATACCAAAATGGACAATAAACATGTGGAAATATATTTAACACTAGTGGCCTGGTGCATGGATTCGTGCACATTGAAAGGAAATTGGGAGCCCATGCCCACATGCTCAGGGAGTTTCCACGTCCCTGTGAGCCTCTGGGAAGTCATATGGGAAGTCTGTCCTCCTCCCTGCATCTTCCTGAAAAAATATTTCCAATGTGTCTTCTGCAGCCAGGATTGCACCTTGCTGGCGGGGAGGTCCCCAGTGGATGCTTGGGCCATGCTGGACGCTTTCCGCCACTCGGAGCTGGATAAGAGACGGTCCGAGGTGAACAATACAAAGTTGGGGATCTTGGAGGGCAGGGGTGCTCTCTTGCCCACCCTTCAGATCCATCTCTCTGACTTTTACCCCAATTGTCAGTCGCCACTTTGTGGCTACTTTTATATTGTTGCCTTCCTTTGTAGCTCGGGGCAATCCGTAAAGGATGAGATTTGATCTCGATGCCCAAGGCAGAGTTCCAGGAGCCCGGCGCGATATGAGGCTCATCCCAGTTATTCTGAGTGTCCCTGCTTCATCTGATCCCCAGAGATTGTACCTGTAGGCTTATGTGGTCTGTGCCTCGCGGCAACTTCTGGCTGAGCTGTGGGCAACCTTGGGGCCGGTTTCCAGCACTGCCAGGGGTCCGTCCATGTGAGATGCTGTCCATGGGCCTGCCCACCCGCAGGAGCCGCCAGGAATCCACGGGGAACATGGGAACCCAGACGCCGGCCAGGCCCGGGAAGGGCGATGGGCTTGGCTGCTGACACGCGTGGGAGACCCGCTGGTTGGATTGAGATTTTCTCTTTTTCCAGGACTCTCTCTGGAGGCGCGGACTGGTCCGACTTGGAAGTGGCAGCTGGGGGTGGTAGGAAGGAAGGAGAGAGAAGTCGATCTGGTCCTGGGTAAGGGGTGTACTTAGTATTTCAGTTCCGCATCTAAAGGAACATGGCAATAGCTAAGGGGTGGAACGTGGCCCTGATGCCCGAGGTGGAGTTCCAGGGGGCCGGCATAGGTATCAAGGTCATCCCCATCACGCAGAACGTTCCATGCTGCATTTGTTCGCAGTAGATTGTACCTGCAGCGTATAGGGGGTGATTTTTCCACGCAACGCCCAGCCCAAGTGTGGGGCTGCCAGAACCGAACAGGTCAGGCCAGCACCTGCTGGTGCCCCTCCACCCACCGGAGCCAACCAGCACTCTGCAGAGATCCAGGAAGAGGTATTTGGTGCCAGGACACTGAACTTTCTGGGAGATGGGGCCAGGGTCAGGTGGTAGATGGAAGTTGCGAAGGGCTTGCCCGTGTACATGTGTGGGTGTTGGTCATTGGGCTGGACTTCACTGGTGCTCACTCTCAAGATGGGGGCCGGCCCAGGTAGTATGTGTGTGAAGTGCCTCTGTGGGTTTTTCTCGAGCCCGCATCTGGAGACCCAGAGGGCAATAGGTAAGGGGTGTGAAAGAAATCAGGTTATTAGCTACCTGGGACCAGAGGTCAGGAGAGGCTGCTACTGCAAAGGGAATGAAAGAACATTTGAAGATGAACAAATGCTCTATATCTTGAACTAAAGTTGGGGCATTTTTGTATTTAGATTTTACCTAAATAAATGTGAGGAAAAACATGTTTCTGAGCCTCTCCTTCCTCTTTCCCTTCTTCTCCTCCTCCTTCTCCAAAAGTTTTGACCTAAAAAACGAAAATATGGTACTGAACTTGAAATAATTGATCAATGTCAACCCATAGTCTTTTAGTGTGTATGTGTGTGTGTGTGTGTGTGTGTGTGTGTGTGTGTGTGTTCCCTACCTCTGTCCACTGGGAGATTCTACAAGTAATATACCAAAAGAGCAATAAGTACACTTAACATCCATATATTAGTTTTAATTATTATTTTTCTAACAAAATGAATTAGTGCTCCTTGAGAAATGGCTGATTTCATGGCACAGCTAGAAATCACAGAAGTGCTCAAAGAATGATGGGTCATTAAAACTAGTTTAAAGAGATTTCCACTGTCTAAATCACAGTTAATGTGAGCATCAAAAAAGATAATAGTAACAGATTATAACCCATTAAATAGTAACCAAATATCTACCATGTAATCTTACTGATATAAATACATTAATACACTGGAAGTTTGATGGTAAAATGGGATATTCATATAGTCCTGATATACCTCCACACAGAATGCTCACTAATTCCAAAAGAAAAAGGAGTAGCTTTAAAGTAGGGAATTCTAGCAGGCACCACTTTAATAAAGTGATCAAAGTGAATATTGTCAGCAATATAATTAAAATAGGTTGCTATCTGACAGAATGCAAAATGAAGAAAATATCATCATGAAGATTTATAGACAAAGCCAACTTGAGGAACACATTTCAAAATGACTACTCACTCTTTAAATTTGCGAAGGACATGAAAGTTAAGGAAAGACTGAGAAACCATTCTAGGTGAAAGGAAACAAACAAAAAACACACAACTACATGCAAGGCATGATTCAAGATATTTTGCTATAAAGGATGTTATTGGGTCGGACAATTGATAAAACTTGAGTTGGATCTAAAGGTTAGATGGTGTGGTATACAGAATAGTGGTCCCTAAAGAGGCATAGGCATACCTCATCTTATTGTGGGTTTCTTTTTAATAAATTGAAGGCAAAGCACTCCACCAGGAAAAAGATAACTCATTTTATTGTGATACTCATTTAAATGCAGTCGTCTGGAACCAAACCCATGATACCTCCAAGTCATGCCTATATGTACATATTCTAATCGCCAGAATCAGTGAATATGTTACTTTTCATGGCAAAAGAAACTTTGCATATATGAATATATTAAGGATGCTAACATGGAGAGATTATCCTGGATTATTAAAGTGGACCCATTGTAATCATAAGGGTCTTTGCAATGTAAAGATGGACACAGGGAGTCAAAGCCAGAAAGCAATTCGAAGATGCTATGCTCCTGGCTTAAAGGATGGGGGAAGGGAACAATGACGCAAGGAATGTAGGCAGATACTACAAACAAGAAAAGTTAAGGAAATAGACATCTTTTTAGAGCCTAACATGATTTTATGGTAGCTCAGTGAGACTTGTTTGGATTTCTGATGTAACATAATAAATGTGTGTAATTCATATAGCAGCAGTAGGAAACCAATGTGAGTGATAATAATGCATTGATGATAATTAACCTTTCTTTTTCTGTCTGTGATGTAGAAGAACATCCAATGAAAATATTTATTTGAATGCCTTTGATTCTCTCTGATTCTCTCAGAAAACATACTTTGTAGACTTTTGAGCCTTTAAAGATAATCTTTCTTTTTACTTAAGCCATCTTAATATTTTTGTATGTTTTTGATTTTCAGTAGTTTGCTCTTATATTAATAAATGTGGAGGTTTTAAAATTTTTATCCTTACTTATCCTGTAACATTTTGGTAAAATTAAAGACTTTCATCAGTTTTAGAAATTTTTCAGTGGTTATCCTTTTAAATATTGCTTTTGCCCAAATATGGGTGGGGTTAATCACGATTATGTTATACTCTCTTAATGTATCCCCTATATCACCTTCCTTTCTATATTTGTCAATTATTTTTTCTCTTTATTTTTCATTCTGGATATTTTCTACTGATCTTTATTTAAGTTTATGAATTATCTCTCCCACAAAACTAATTTGCTGAATTATAAATTTCAAATATAACATTTTCAATTCTAGATTTTTCAGTTATTGCTTAACTAAACTTTCTATAGGGGCTTAATCACAAGGAACAGCAACAGCCTGTAATTATTGGAATCGAACGTCTAGGTCAGTGGTCGACAAATTCATTAGTCAACAGAGCCGCAGTTTGCCGACCACTGTATACCGAACCTAATCATTTCTCACTTTGAACATACTAAGCAAACTAACTTAAAGAACTTGGATTTTATCTGGATCACCTCTGTTGCCAACTTTTCTCTTGATTTTTTGAACAAGTGTTTTTATGTTTGTTTGTTTTGTTTTATTTACCTTTTGTTTTAAATTAAATCCCAGCTATTATATATAAAAAGTTATAGAAATTATTTGAGTCCTAGAGGATGGTCTCTTTCTCCAGAGCAAAATTAAATTTAATCTGGAATTTATTTCCTGTCAGGATGCTTGTTACAGTGTAGCTCTCAAAGTCCATCCCAATATATGGGGCATTTATGAAGGTGTCCCTCCCTGGTGGATCTTGGGATTCTCTTTTTGCCTCTCTATTTCTGCAAAGCTTTCAAAGGCATAACTCAAAATATTGAATCTCCATTTTCTTCTTGCAATTATCAGATGACAAGGAAAAGAGTAGATCCAAATGTCAATTTAATCATTTAGACTTCCTTCTCTTCCTGAAACATAGCCCTGTAACTTCCCACTCCTTTGTGGAATCTTTCTGTGGCAAAAATATTTTACAGCTCCTCCAATCAAGAGATGGAGTCTCAAAGTCTATGCCCCCACCTCTTAAATTTCTCCGGCTTTTTGACTTGCTTAGGCTAATAGAATGCTGCAGAATAGCATTCCAGGAGTTCAAAGTCCAAGACTCAATTGTTTCTTACAGCTTCTCCTCTTGGTGCTAGTGGAGCTTTACAACCAACATATGAGCAGGCTACCTTGCCAGAGAATGAAAGACTCCTTGTAAAGATACTCCAGTCATCCCAGGCATTCCAGATGAGGCAAGTAAGCCAAATAACCGCTCCATATAACATCACCTGAAAGATATGTGAGGTCAGCCATTATTAGCTAAACCTGGCTCATACCAGAATGATCTGCAAAATTTTAACCCAGGAATTAGATAAATTGTTGCTCTTTTAAGTCATTTAGTTTGGGGTTAGTTTGTAATAAACAAGATATAATTAATTGTTTTAACAAGTACTTTGCTCAAATGTTTAATTGTTCCCAGTGAGGAATTTGTCCTAGTTACCTAGTCTTTCACCCAAAGAAGAAATCACTGAAAAAGATTAATATTTTATAACTTTAAACTTGCATCCTTGAATGGAAAGTTTCTTAAGGCTAAAAATAAAGTGAGATGCAGCACAACTCACAAAAAATTATACTAATCTTTATAAATTCTTAAACATTAGTAACTGTTTATCTCAAATCCTCCAAATCATTAAATAAAAAACTGCTTATATACATACTATGCATAAGCACATATACAAAGCCCTAACTGTGTGATTTCCTTCTGAGTTTCAAAGTCATTGTTAAACTGTTGGAAAATATTGTAGTGTTTTGTTGTTGTTGTTTTTAACTTTACTTTCAAAAGTTTAGAAAGAGAAAAATAATCCAATAAAATAAGCACCATTAAACCCCACATGTTCATATTATATCACAAATAAGCTAGTGATCTATATATCACTCAGCATCAGAAAAACAAATGATAAAACTACAAAAAGAGAACTTGTAAAAACTAAACAAAAAACACAACTACAACTTTGATAGTATGTTATCACAAGTAGGTTAGATGAGAAATAGGTAGTTGTTGACTTTGGGGACAACCATAAAAATGATACAATAGCACAAAATCAATCATAATAAACTGGAAAAAAGTTTTTAAATAAGAGAACGAATGAAAAAATTTCTTCACTTTTTCCTCAAGAGAATGCAATGATAAATGTCCAGAAAAGCAATAAAAATGGCTCTCTCTTTTTGAACTAAAATATATCCTCATGAAAAATAATGTAGAGGATAATCTACTGGAAAAGAAAATTAAAATAAGCAGTTGTAGGAATTCAGAAAAATAATTATTCCAGATGACTGGTGCCTCTTATTTTATGATGCCTCTTATGAAATACTTCAATACTGTATGTTCAATCTAATACAATAACAATCCTATGGTTAAATAAAATAATTAGGGACACAAAATAAAAATTAACAGCATAGCTAGCTTGCTCACAGGAACTAAACTATAAATCCATAACTCTGATTTATTTAAACTTTCATAAAAAATGGCTATATATGTTAGAAATTTGAATCTCATCATCATTGGATAACCTGTTATTAGTGTGAATAAAGTACATCTAATACACATTTTTGAACACCATATCAGAAATAGTAATTCATTGATTACCCATATCATTTATAAGCTCTAATTTATGTAGTAAGAACAACTGCTTCTGTTGTAATTAATTCTAGTCAGGAAGTTAATCAGGCATTCATTTTTATTGGTTCACTACATGATTAATATGTTCCTGTTTATTAGGGTGGAAAAAGACAGCATGCCTGATTTAGCTAGATGAACACATATGGCTCATTGACTTTCTAAAACAAACCAATACAAGAAATTTTGGGAGATTGTTGTTTTATGTGAAAATTATTCAAAAAATATTTCTGAAAGTGTATGAACAAACATGAGACAAATAATAAAAAGGTACTTCAAATTTCAATTGTAGGATTGACTTCAAATTTCAATTGTAGGATTGAGAAGAAAGAATTTAAGTTAGAAACCCCCACAAATTATATGATGAAAGAAAAGTGACATTGGTGAATAGAAAAGGATGAATCTAAAATATTTGCAATATCTGAAGATATTTCCCTGTTCGTAGAAATAATTAGGGCTAAATTATGGATGTGGGTTGAGAAACGAGTAAAAGCACTATAATGGATCCTAATAGTTTTTAATGTTTGAAGGATGCCAACAAGGTAATGTTGAAAGGTGAATTATTCCATTTATCCTGCTAGCTAGCTCACATGTGGGCTTCACAAAGGAATACTGCTAAATATATCTACAAGTTTTCTGGTAAAATCAAAGCAAATTAATTCTCACAGGGTGGCAATTTGCATTTATTTTCCCCAACATAACACTCTTTCCATCAAGACTTTGGAGGAATGACTATTGAGGGCTATGATGTATTCTCACATCACAAGACAGATAGTACATGTAGATAGATATGAGTTCATAGAGATCATATATTTATTTCACTAATGATCTGTCAACTACTCTATTATAATAAATGGCTAAGTGGTTACCTAAGCAACAGACTAAATATTTTTCAGGAAAAGTGTGACTACCTTGTCCATTTTAAAGACATGTAGAAACAAATATATTACTCCTGGTTTAATATAATCCTAATAACAGATCAATTAACAATTGGTTACCTGCTTTACAAAGTTCTTATTGCCTCATTAATTTTTTGAAAAATGTTGGAGAATAGAATACTTTTTTCCATTTGTTACTGTTATAAAAGTAGTCAATTAAATTTTAAACCATTCATTAGAAGTAATTAATGTTATCATCCAAGGGTTGTATTATATTGTGAGTATTTTCAATGTCCTAATCAAGGTATACATATAATTTCAGGAATGCCTATTTGTTTGTGATTTATGCTGCACCCAATAAATGCCAATAATGTACAGGTGAATCACAGTGATCTTAAAATATTCTTTACCAGAAAAATTATTAGGAATATATGTTTAGTTAGTCAGCAATATGGGATCAAAATCATTCAGCAATTATTTAAACTCCAGGCAATTTGATTAACATCAACTATAAATGACAATCTATCAACTCTTGTGGAAAGAAGACTGCTCATGTCCAGAAAAGCTTCAAAAGGCCCACATAGTTAAGGGCCATTTAGATGTAACCATAAGCAACAAAGATAATATGTATTGAAATGTCAGACTAATAAATACAATTGATAGTTGAATAGTAATGCAGTCCGTAGGAACTAGACAAAATAAAAACAAAACAACAAAATTAGCACAAGCCTATATAATTCAAAACTATATCTGAATTTTACTATTTTTGTATCATTTTAAATTACTCTTGAGTGAGGGGGACCTTTTATCTTTCATGTCAGTTTAGTTATGTCTATTGCCTACCAAGACAGAATTTAAATTACATTATGCTATTCCTTGGTCTAGTTAATATTTCATGCAAAATTCAAATAGTGACATAGTGTCCTTATGAAATAAAATCACATCATGTCAAGCTGTGAAAAATACTTAAAAAATGTAACTTCAGCCTGTAAGAAAACTATATTTCTATCCCCTATACCAGAATATTTGCTATTTAGTATGGTAAATGAGCTGTATTATTGAATCATTCCCAGCAAATCCTGTTGCTTCCCATCTAGCCTTAGCCTAAATGAATACCATAAGTTCTCCAAGATACACCTGGCAAAACCACATATCTATTACACTTTAAGACATTACTTTTAGTTTTGTACCCTCTGTTCAAATTCATTGAACTACTAGATAAGGAAAACATAAGAGTTCGTTTGTTAATCCTATAGGAATAGAGTGTAATTTTTATATAACTGCCTTCTATAAAAATGAAAACATAATATGTAAATCTCAAATGAAAATTACTTTTAGTTATAGATGCCAAACCTCAGCTGAACTATTCCCTTGCAGAAGACTATACTTTCCAGGGATTTCACTGTAAAACCAAGCTTAGAAATGGCTGTGAGGGGTTCTTTCACTCGAATTTATGGTGTTTAAAGTCAAGACTGTTAAAGTAATAAAGTAAAATCCTCCTTAAAAAACAATTAAAAGGGGGCATATATAATATTTTCAACAATAAAGATTTTAAAAATAATAATAATTAAAAACATAAAAATGTCTCTGATACCTTTAAAAATAATAATAATTAATGTAATTAGCTGTGCTATTTTGAGTAATTTGAGAAATAAAATTCTTTTAGATTTGGAATTAGGAGAAATGTAAAGGGCTATTGATTTAAGAAAACACTTACTTTTACTATATTTGCAGTCAGATTTTACAAATTGACACCAACCATAGTTAAACTGCCACTTAAAATAACTTTGTAAAATGGCAGTCAAAATGTACTGTTTTATAAATGGACATTTTTTCCTTTGTAATAAATAATCAGATAATAAATAAATGTAATAAACACTTTAATAATTTTATCATATTTTTTCTGGACTTAAGGATCACTCATACAACTTTTTGTTGTTATTTGCTAAAACATGAAAAGTGTTTTATGACAAATCACTTGATGTTCAATTGATTTCCTTTTGGTAGAAAGAAGGTTACCTTATATATCTGATGCTCAGAAGTTGCATCTACCTTGATAGAGACATTAAATGAAAGAGAAATAATTATTCATAAAAAGAATTGATAATGGATCTACAAATACATAGAAGAACAAAAAAGTTAACTTAGTTCCATGTTCAAACTCAAAGAAAAAGATAGACTTACAATAGCTACATTTCATGGACTCCTTCAATCACAAAATATCCTGTTCTCATAAAAGAGGGCACAAAGAATCCCATTATATCGTATGCACATCTTTAACTTTCCCATTTTTCAAAGTAGGCTTAGAAAGAACAAAGGACTTGGAACTGTTCAATGACTTTATGCTAGGGGAAGTACTGTACTTGGGGTTCCATTCTGCCATCTCAAAGGTTTTTTGGGTTTTTTTTTTTACTGTCAGAGTGCTTTTTAGCCTGTAGATAGTACATGAGCAGGGAGAATTCTGTTTGTTCTTTCAAAAACAGCCCAAAACATTTCAGTCTTTGTGAAAATTTCTTGAAGCTAAAATAGAAAATAAATTCAAAGTCAAATTCCCTATTAAGCCATCCATGTTACTTGTTTCTTATTCCACTGAGAATAGTATATCATAGTTCTGCTGAGACTAAAATAAGTTCAATATAAAAATGTGAATAAACTGTAGAAAAGTCTTTAATTTTACCTGAAAGTCAAACAGATCTTGAAGTTGTACAAGGACACTTCTAGTTTTTTCTTTTATTTTTCAGCTTAAAAAATGCTACAGTTGCCTACTTTAGAGGTCATGTCTTATTTAAAACCTTATAGGAAAATAATAAACAAATATATATTGATATCTATATTGATATATTTGTATATGTTTGTATGTGTGTGTGTGTATAAATTTGGATACCTATGGAAAACACAGACAAAAATACCTGCTATTCATTTATAAAACATTTCATTGAAATATTATATTTTTTTCATTGTTGGCAAAAATGGGTGAAAAAAATAGTTTCTAGGTCAGTGGAGTTGACTTCAGCTAACAAAAATGTTATTTTGACATTCCTAATGTGTCAAAGACTCAATTTTTATATTTAGTGTGGTCTTATTTCTAAGATTCTGTGTGTTTTTAGAATTTTGATGAATCTCATTATCATGTACTATAGAAAGGAAATAAAACTAAAAGAAAGATTAACTAGATACAGATTTGATACATTATTTCTGGTCATGCTATTTTTTGTTCTAATAAATACTCAATAGTGATAACATTAAGGCTTATATCATCTGCCTTTGAATAGCATTAAACATTCTCCTAAAAAAAAAGAGAGGCAAATCAATGTATTTTCATAAGCTATCTGATTCAATAAAGAAATTTGGGGATACAATATTTTTTTAGGTCCTGGATGAAGGTCATGGTATTCATCTCCCAAAAGATGCTGATACGGAAACAGCCCCATGAAACATCAAGTGTTAGATACAGGAAAATGAAGAGAGGAGATGAAGAGAAATGTAAGTAAATTTTATTGTATGGATATTTTCTTTTGGAAAGGTGATATATTTTAATGGTATTATCATGCTTCATCACAATTTTGCTTATTTTTTTATACATGTGCTCTCTCTCACTCTCTCTCTTTCTCTCTCTTTCACACACACACACACACACACACACACACACACACACACACACACTTATTTCCCAAGAACAAAGTTTGCCGCTTTTTTTTATCTCTTTAAATCTTTAAGATAGTTATAAGGTTTTCTTTTTTATTCTTTCCCTTATTACTTTTTAATCACATAACATTTGAAATAGTCACAAAGCATTCAAAATAATATTTAGAATATATAATTTATGGAGTGTAATAACAAAATGAACACTTGTCAATCAACACACAGCACAAGAATGAGAACGTTAGAATGAACTTCCATTACCTGTATACGCCTCCTCAATTCCAGCGCATTGATCCTGTCCTCTTAGGAGCAAGGCTACTGCGCAACTTTCCAAGATAATTTCTAACTGATTTGCAAAGTGGTTGAACCAGCTTACATTATCAAAGAAGAGGAAGTGAGTCAAAAGGTTTTCATTTCTGTATTAGTACTTGCTGTTGTTTTTTTTAAAAACATAAATCTTTATTGTTCAGATTATTACAGGTATTCCTCTTTTTTCCCCCCTAACTCCCCTCCACCTGATTCCCCACCCCACCCCATGCCCTTACCCCCCGCCACTGTCTTCATTCATAGGTGTAAGCTTTTTGTCCAGTCTCTTCCTGCACCCCTCACACCCCCTACCCCCTGAGAATTGTCAGTCCACTCCCTTTCTATGTCCCTGATTCTATTATATTCACCAGTCCATTCTGTTCTTCAGATTTTTTATTCACTTGATTTTTAGATTCACTTGTTGGAAGGTATGTATTTGATGTCATTTTGTTGTTCATAATTTTTATCTTTACCTTTTTCTTCTTCTTCCTCTTCTTAAAGAACACCCTTCAGCATTTCATGTAATCCTGGTTTGGTGGTGATGAACTCCTTTAGCTTTTTCTTGTCTGTGAAGCTCTTTATCTGACCTTCAACTCTGAATGATAGCTTTGCTGGGTAGAGTAGTCTTGGTTGTAGGTTCTTGCTGTTCATCACTTTGAATATTTCTTGCCACTCCCTTCTGGCCTGCATAGTTTCTGCAGAGAAATCAGCTGACAGTCGTATGGGTGCTCCCTTGTAGGTAACTAACCGTTTTTCTCTTGCTGCTTTCAAGATTCTCTCTTTGTCTTTTGCCCTTGGCATTTTAATTATGATGTGTCTTGGTGTGGTCCTCTTTGGATTCCTCTTGTATGGGGTTCTGTGTGCTTCCTGAACTTGTAAGTCTATTTCTTTCACCAGGTAGGGAAAGTTTTCTGTCATTATTTCTTCTAATAGGTTTTCAATATTTTGCTTTCTCTCTTCTTCGGGCACCCCAAAAATTTGGATGTTGGTATGCTTAAAGTTGTCCCAGAGGCTCCTTACACTATCTTCATGTTTTGGGATTTTTTTCTTTTTGTTTTTCTGGTTGTGTGTTTTTTTGTTTCCTCATATTTCAGATCTTTGGTTTGATTCTTGGGGTACGTTGATCTACAGTTGAGTTTCTGTATATTCTTTATTTCAGACAGTGTATGCTTAATTTCTGACTGGTCCTTTTCCATTTTTTTGGCATTCTCATTAAGGTCCTTGAAGGTCTGACTAAGCTCCTCGGAGGTCTCATCAAGTTTCTCGGCGGTTTTTAGAAGATTCTTGAGTAACCTTATAAATGTGGTTCTGAACTCTATGTCGTCCATTAGTTTGCTTTCCTCCATTTCTCTCATTTGTGACATGTTTCTTTGTCTCCGCATTTTGTTGCTTCCTTGTGTTGATGGAGTGCTTTGTGTGGTAGGTGACCTATAGGGGCCAGTAGCTCAGCCTCCCCAATCACCTGAGGTGGACACCTTTGGTACACCCCTTTGTGGGCTGAGTGCAAAGTCTTGGTGTAGTTAAGCCTTGATTGCTGTTGGTACACTGGGAGGAATTGACCTCCAGGCCAATTGGCTGTGAGGACCAGCTGTGTCTATAATGGAAGAACTGCTTTGCTGGAGACACGCTTATGGTGTAGGACTTGTTTCAGTGGGGCTTTGGTGCTCACTGAGTCTGCCTCTTGAATGTATCACTTATGGATGCGAGGAGTTGAAATCTGGTGTCTCACACTGACCACTAGGTACACTGGCTTCTGGATCTCCAATGTGGTGCAGGTCAGCTACTGTCTGAGGCCACCCAGCAGGAGCTACAGAGAGAACTACAGTTTTCTCCTCTTTGCTTGGGGTTTGGAGGTTTTGGAGCTGTCTGACCCACAGCCATCGCTGTTTGCCATGCCCTAGCCTAGTCACGCCCTGAGACGACCGCCCTGCACAATCTACGAACCCACCCAAGCTCCAAGCAGCGGCTTTAGCACATGAATGGCCTGCCCTATTGCAGCTTAACCTAGCAAACTTGCTGTTTTTATATGTATACATTTTTTTCCAGTACGTTGGATAGGCTAAAGGCATCTAACAATACTATCGATTTGCATTTTCCTGATGACTAATGAAGTCATTTTAATTAAGTTTCTTTTCTTGGCCATTAAGTTTATTTTTTCTGAGTTTTGTGAAATACATGTTGTATTAGTTATCTATTTATGTGTAACAACTTACCACAAACTTAGTTTAAAACAAAAACACAATTATTATGTCAGAATTACCCTGGGTCAGGATTCTAGGCATGAATTAAGTGGGTCTTCTGCTTAGAGTCTCACAAGGCTACAATCAAAGTGATGACCAGTCTGCATTTTCACCTGGACACTCAAAATGAAAGGAATTCGTTTCTAAGCTCTCAGATTGTTGGCAGACTTTATTTTCCTTCACTGTAGCACCAAGGGGCTTTTCTATGACTGTCAGCTGGAAGACACCCTCATGACCTAGAAGTTACCCCCAGTTCCTAGAGGTTGTCAGCATTTCATTGCTAGAAGGACTTTCTCAAAACAGTAGCTTATTTCATCTAGAATACAGGCAGAGTCTCCAGTATGTATCTGCCAGCAAAAACAGTTTTATGTAATGTAACATAATCCTAGAGTGACAGTCCATCACCTTTGCCATATTCTATTGGTTTGAAACAAATCACTGGTCCTGCATACGCTCAAGGGGAGGGGATTACACAAATACTTGAAGAGCAAGAATAAGGAAACATGGTGACTACCACCCCAGCACCTGTATGCCACACCTGTCTATGTCTTTACCTATTATTCTATTTGGTATTTTTCTTCTTAGCAATTTATATATTTTTATGTTATTTTGTCGATTTGTGTTGCATATATTTTCTCTCAGTATGTGATTTTTCTCACTTTATAATGAAGAAACCAATATTATTAATTTTAATGAAATCAAATTTATCAGTTATGTTTCTATACTTACTCTTAAAACTTTTAAAAATATTTTTTATTAATTTTAGAGTAAGGGAGAGAGAGATAAAGATAGAAACATCAATGATGAGAGAGAATCATTGATCAGCTGCATCCTGCATACCCCCTACTGGGGATGGAGTCCACAACCCAAGCACGTGCCCTGACTGGGAATCGAACCCTGACTTACTGTTTATAGATAGATGCTCAACCACTGAGCCACACCGGCTGGGCCACTCTTTAAAGTTTTTCAAATGGAAATATGGCCTAATTCTTTCAATAAAACTTAAAGGTTTTCACTTCAATTTTAATTGAATTGATATGTTTCTGGGCTCTATAATATGTTCTGTTGGTTAATATATTTGTCCATTGAACTTATTAGCTCTATAAGAAGCTTCAAAATCAGAGAAGGCAAACCCTCCCTTCTTGGTCTTAACATCTGTTAATATCCACAACTACCATTTTAATATTTCATTTGAGTTTCAGTAAATCGAGAAATCAAAAGAAAAATACAGTGGGAGGAGAAAATAGTGGGCGAGAGGGCACGAAGGCATGATGACCATTTGCATATTAGCTCTTCATTATATAAGATTTTGCACCATTTCCCCCTCTCTTCTCTTTTTTTCCTCCCGTTTTCCCTCTTTTTCCTCCTTTTTGGTTTTTCTCCTTCCTTTTCTTTTTCCCCTTATTTAAAACTGACCTTTATTATATATATGCTTTATTGATTATTCTAGTCTCTGTTGTTTTGTTCACTATCTAATTTCCTCTTTCCTGCTCCTACTCAATTTCCCTCTTTTTTCCTTTTTTTTCACTACTCATTTTATTTTATTTTTTTCTTCTCTCTTCTCATTCTTTTTTCTTCTAATTTCTTAACTTGTTTTACTTCCTAAATTTAGGAATATCTGCTCTCTCTTTTTCATTTTTTTTCCTTCTTTTATTCTCATTTCTCTTCTCCCTCCCTTATTCTAAACCATGGTCCTTCCCTATTCCTCTAATTCTTTAGCATTATTTTATTTATTTAAGCTCTGCATCTACAAATTCTGCTCTCCTTTTTTTCTGGGTATTTTTTTCTGTGTTTTTTGGTTTATTTGTTTGTTTTGTTGTGTTTTCTCCCCATATATATTTTTCTTTTTTTCCACTATCACTTTTGCTCTCTTTTCTCTTTCCTAATTCTTTTTCTCTGGTGATCACTTTTGTATTGGGGTTTCAGAGGTCTTGTGTACATTTGTGTTCTGTTCCTTCTGTGTTGTGTCTTGCTTTGTTGTATTTTGTGCTGTTTGGTCAGCACCTCCACAAAGGCTGGTACGATGTGGTAGGGAGTGAGCCACATAATCAGACACCCTGAGAGGAGACTCTATCAACAAATGGGACAATAACATTCAAGACCCAAATACATCAGGAGAACCCAAATATCTCAAGTAGAAGGCTTGCCTAGAACTCCCAGCCCAGGAGACATGAGAGACTGCACCACTGGGTCCCACCAAAGATCTACTACATAAGACCAACCCAAAAAATTTCAGTGGCATAGCAGTTTGATCTAATACATAGCAAAAATGGGGAGACAAAGAAATAACTCCCAAATAAAAGAAAAGAAGGCATCTCCAGAAAGAAACTAAACAAACGGAGGCCAGTAGTTTGTCAGAGAAAGAATTCAGAGTAATGGTTAAAAGGATGCTCAAATGTCTGGATGGGAAATACACACAACTCAATGAAAATTATAAGGAGCTGAATGAGCAATAAACCAACATGACTAAGAATCAAGAAGAAATGAAGAATGACATAGCTGCAATAAAGAATACCATGAGAGGTTTTAACAGTAGACTAGAAGATGCTGAGGACTGAATCAGCAAGTTAGAAGACAAGATAGAAAATACCCAAGCAGAGCAGGAACTGGTAAATAATTTAAAAAGCAGGAGAAGAGCCCTAGGTGATTTTGCCCAGTGGATAGAGCATCTTTCTGTGACAGAAGGGTCCCAGATTCATTTCCAGTCAAGGGCCCATGCCAAGTTGTTGGACCAATCCAATAGGGGGCATGCAGAAGACAGCCAATCAATGGTTTTCTCTCATCATTGCTGTTTCTATCTCTCTCTCCCTCTCCCTTCTTCTCTGAAATCAATAAAAATGTATTTTAAAAGATAACTACAAAATGTAAAAAAGAAAAAAAAGCAGGAGAAGTGTCTAAGAGGTATTTGGGGCAACATAAAATGAAACAACATCCCCATAATAGGGGTGCCAGAAGGAGAGAAACTGAGCAAGAAATAGAAAACCTCTTCGAAGAAATAATGACAGAAAACTTCCTTGACCTTGGGAAGAAAAAAGTCACACAAGTACAAGAAGCACAGAGAGTCCCAATCAAGATGAACCCCAAAACACCTACAATAAGAACACCATAATTAAATTGGCAAATGTAAAAGACAAAGAAAGAATCTTAAAGGCTGCAAGAGAGAGACAGAAAGTTACCTACAAGGGATCTCCCATTAGACTATCAACTGATTTCTCAACAGAAATACCTTAGGCCAGAAGGGAATGGCATGAAGTACACAAAGTGATGGGGCGGGGGAGAAGGGACTGAATCCAAGAATTCTCTATCCAGCAAGGCTATCATTCAAAATTGAAGGGAAATCAGGAGCTTCACAGACCAAAAAAAAAAAAAAAAAAAAAAAAAAATGGCTAAGGGAGTTTATTACCACCAAACCAGCAATGCAAGAAATGCTAAAGGGTCTTTTATAAAAAGAAGAAAAAGAAAGGAAAGAAGAAACACAGGCATAAAGAATAAAAATGTCAACAAACAAATAGCAATCAATAATAACCTTAAACATAAATGTATTTAATGCTCCAATAAAAAGACATAGGGTAGCTGAATGGATAAGAAAACATGACCCACATATATGCTGTCTACAAGTGACCCTCCTCAGAACAAAGGACCCACACAGACTGAAAGTGAAGGGATGAAAAAAAAAAATTTTTCAGGCAAGTGGAAATGAAAAAAATCTGGGGTAGAAATAATTATATCTGACAAAATAAATCTCAAAGTGAAGGCCATAACAAGAGATAAGGAGGGCCATTTCATAATACTAAAGGGATCAATACAATAATAGACTATAACTCTGGTAAACATATACACCCAATAGAGGAGCATCTATATATATATAAAACTGCTGGAGAATATCATGGGAGAGATAAACAGCAATAGTAGAGGACTTTAGTACCCTACTGATATCACTGGGTAAATCTTCTAGACAAAAAATCAACAAGTAAACAGCAATCTTAAATGACTCTCTAGAAAAAAATGGAACTAATTGATATCTTCAGAACATTCCACCCCAAAACTACAGAATATACATTATTCTCAAGTGCACATGAGACATTTTTAAAGATAGACATGTTAGGACACAAGCTAAGTCTCTACAAATTCAAGAAGATTGAAATCATATCAAGCACCTTCTCAGACCACAGTGACATGAAATTAGAAATCACCTACAATAAAAATGCTCAAAAACAATCAAATATATGGAGGCTAAATAGCATGCTATTAAACAATGAATGGCTTACCAAAGAGATTACAGAAGAAATAAAGAAACATCCTGGAAACAAGTGAAAATGAATACACAACAACACAAATCTATGGGACACAGTAAAAGCACTCCTGAGAGGGGAAGTTCATAGCACAACAGGCCTACCTAAAAAAAAAAAAACAACCATAAACCAGACACAAAACACACACACACAAAAAAGAAAAATGTTTAATAAGTTATCTAACCCTACAACTTAAAGAATTAGAAAGAGAACAACAAGAACAGCCCAGAATAAGTAGGAGGAAGAAAATAACTAAATCAAAGGAGAAATAAATGACATAGAGACAAAATAATAATAATAAATACAAAAATCAACAGAACCAAGAGCTGGATCTTTGAAAGGATAAACAAGATTGATGTACTAGCCCAACTCATGAGGAAACAAAGAGAAAGCACCCCAATAAACAAAATCAGAAACAAAAGAGGTGAAGTATCAACTGACTCTTCAGAAATATGAAGGATCATAAAAATACTATTAACAACGTATTCCAACAAACTGGACAACCTAGATGAAATTAACATGTTTCTAGAAAATTATAACCTTCCAAAATTCAATCAGGAAGAATCAGAAAACCTGAATAGACCTATAATTGCTGGTGAAATTAAAGCAGTAATATAAAAAACTCCCAGCTAACATAAGCCCTGGTCCCATAGATTCACGGGGGAGTTTTACCAAATATTCAAAGAACTAAAGCCTCATTTCCTCAAACTATTCCAAAAAATTCAACAGGAAGGAACACTTCAAAACTCTTTCCATGAATCCAGAATTACCCCAATTGAAAAACCATATAAAGACATGACAAAGAAAGACAACTACAGGCCAATATCCCTGATGAACATAGATGCTAAAATCATCAACAAAATTGTAGCAAAATGGATCCAGCAATACATTAAAAATATCATGCATCATGATTAAGTGGGATTTATTCTGACAATGCAAGGCTGGTACAATATTCACAAAATTAATAAATGTGATACAGCACAAAAACAGATTTCAAGACAAAAAGCACATGATCATATCCATTGATGCAGAAAAATCATTTGACAAAATCCAACACCTTTTTTTGATAAAACCTCTCAGTAAATTAGGAATAGACAAATCATATCTCAACATAATAAAGGACATATATGACAAACCTATAGC
This sequence comes from Plecotus auritus, assembly GCF_963455305.1. Lineage (NCBI taxonomy): Eukaryota > Metazoa > Chordata > Mammalia > Chiroptera > Vespertilionidae > Plecotus > Plecotus auritus. The sequence goes on along the minus strand of NC_137771.1, from coordinate 131,874,423 downwards.
CAGTATCATACTCAATGGGCAAAAATTAAAAACATGTTCCCTAAGAACAGGAAAAAGACAGGTATGCCAACTTTTACCACTCTTATTCAACATAATACTGAAGTCCTTGCCATAGCAAACAGACAACAAGAAGAAATAAAAGGCATCCAAATGGGAAGGAGGAAGTAATACTCATTATTTACAGATGACATGATACTGTACATAGAAACGCCTACAGACACCATCAAAAAAACTACTAGATTTAATAAATGAATTTGACAATGTAGCAGGATACAAAATTCACATCCCAAAGTCCATAGCATTTTTATATACCAATAGTAAACTCCCAGAAAGAGAAACTTAAAAAGCAATTCCATTTACCATTGTAATAAAAATAAATTAAGATACTTAGGAATAAACTTAACCCAGGAGGTAAAAGACCTGTACTCCAGAAACTACAGGACATTGAATAAAGAGATAGAGGAAGATATAAACAAGTGAAAGAATATATCATGTTTATAGATTAGTAGAATCAATATCATTAAAATGTCCATATTACCCAAAACAATCTACAGATTCAATGCAATCTCTATTAAAACTCCAATGGCATGTTTCACAGACCTAGAACAAACACTCCAAAATGAATATGGAATGAAAAAAGACCCTGACTAGCCACAGCAATCATGAGAAAGAAGAACAAAGTTGGAGAAATCACAATATCAGATTTCAAGTTATACTACAAAGCCCTGATGCACAGATCAGCCTGGTACTGGCATAAGAACAGGCAGAAAGATCAATGGAACAGAACAGAGAACCCAGAAAGTGACCCAAGCCAATATGTTCAATTAATATATGACAGAGGAGGCAAGAGGCAAGAGCATACATTGGAGCAGAGATAGTCTCTTCAATAAATGGCATTGGAAAAATTGGACAGATACACAAAAAATGAAACTAAACCACCAACTTACACCATACACAAGAATAAACTCAAAATAGATAAAAGGCTTATATGTAAGATGTGAAACCATAAAAGTCTTAGAGGAAACCATAGGCAGCAAAATATCAGAACATCTCTCATAGCAATATGTTTACCGATACATTTGCTAGGACAATGGAAACTAAGGAAAAAATAAACAAATAAAATTAAGGAATGCCCATGTGCTTTCCCAGGGGGCCCTCTACACTACATGTACTTGTGTTTTGTACAAGGGTTTGATTAAGGTCAATGAAGGAATATCTGAGGGACACTGAGAGTGTGTGTACTTGTGACTGCTTGTATCAATAAATGCATTTGAATGGCTAAAAAAAAAAAAAAAAAGACTACATTAAAATTAAAAGCTTCTGCCCTGCAAAAGAAATCATCAACAAAATAACAACAGAGCCTACTACATGAGATAACATATTTGGTAATGATACATCCGATAAGGGTTTAATCTACAATATATATAGGGAACGCTTGCAACTTAACAAAAGGAAGACAAACAATCCAATTAAAAAATGGGCAAAGGACCTAAATAGACACTTCTCCAAACTGGACATACAGAAAGCCAAGATACATATGAAAAAATGCTCAAAGTCACTAATCATCTGACAGATGCAAATCAAAACAACAATGAGATATCACCTCACACCTGTCAGAACAGCTATCATCAACAGATCAACAAATGACAAGTGTTTGAGAGATTGTGGAGAAAAGGGAACCCTAGAACACTGCTGGTGGGAATGCGGACTGGTGCAGCCACTGTGGAGAACAGTATGTATGGAGTTTCCTCAAAAAATTAAAAATGGAACTCTCATTTGACCCTGTTATTCCACTTCTAGGAATGTATCCTAAGAATATATGCACCCCTATGTACATAGCAGCACAATTTACAATATTTAAGATTTGGAAACAGCCTAAGTGCCCATCAGCAGATGAGTGGATAAAAAGCTGTGGTACATCTACACAATGGAATACTACATGGTAATAAAAAAGAAAGAACTTTTACCATTTGCAACAACATGGATGCACCTGGAAGGTATTATGTTGAGTGAAATAAGCCAGTCAGAGAAAGATAAGTACCAAAAGATCTCATTCATATGTGGAATCTAATGAATCAAATAAACTGATGATCAAAAATAGACCCAGAGACATAGAAACATGAATAGATTATTGAACCTCAGAGGGAAGGCTGAGAAGAGATCAACCAATGAATTTGTATGCATATATGCATAACCATGGACACGGACAATGGGGTGGTGAGGGCTTTGGGGGTGATGGGGGACTGGAGTAGGCTGGAAGTGGTTAAAGGGGGCAAAGGAGAACCTATGCAATACTTTTCAACAATAAAGATTTTTTTTTAATAAAATAAATTAAAATGTTGTTACTGAGTCTTTTTTTTTTCCATGAACATGAGCTATCATTTCAATTATTTAAGTCTCCTTTAATGTCTTTCAATATAATTAGGTATTTTTATTTGGTCTTGTAAATGTTTTTTAGTTTTTATTTAAAGGTATCAAATAATTTCTGTTGCTATTGTAAAATGTGTTTTTTTGTTTTTGTTTGTTTGTTTGTTTAATGGTCCCTATTTTTTGTTGTGGGTTTGGTTGTTCTTGGTGACTAGAAATGTACTAATGTATTTGTATGCACTGACTGTACAGATATTATAGCCAACCATTTGGCTAAACTTCCTTATTGTGTCTAATAATTTACTTATACATTCTTTTGGTTGGCTCTATGTAAAGCTTTATGTCATTTTCAAATAATAATACTCTGATTTGGTCTTTTCAATCTTTGTGCTATTATTTGTTTCAACATCCAGTGTAGTGATGGATAGGAATGTGATGTTTGCTACCTCATTGTTTTCCTTATTTTTAAGGGAAAGCTACCAATATCTCTCTGATTAAGAATTATATCTCTTTCCTTCTGATCCTGTGCTTTCCCTTACTTGTGATACTGAACAGGTAGATATATGTTCCCTCAAGTGGTTAAGAGTTGGGGGAGTTGTTGCCACAGATGCCCAAAGAAAACTGCCAGAGTTCTACAATAGCGAGGAGGGTGTCCACACAGGGGAAGCCTGACATAGGTTTTCAGAGCCCAGTAGAGTGGGTAAAACAGAACATCTTCAGAAAGGGGGAGAGATCAACCAAAGGACTTGTATGCATGCATATAAGCCTAACCAATGGACGGAGACAATAGGGGGTTGAGGGCATGAGTGGGGGGGATGAGGGGTAATGGGGGAATAAGGACACATATCTAACACCTTAATCAATAAAGAAATTAAAAAACAAAGGAGGTGGACACCTGTAGTGTGTTTGAACTCATGTGCAGGTGAAGAGTCTGTCTGTGTAAGACAGCTAGATGAAAAATCATAACCCAAGTGGGGTGAGACTGGCATCCATGTAGGAGGGGGTCAAGATGCTGACTTTTGGATCCCTCTAGAGCTCTCTTCTACAGTTAATTAGGCTGACTTATGTTACCAATATGATGTTCAATAAATTACAGTGTGTTATCTAACGCTAGATCACAAAAGACATGGAGGTTTCTGTCTCATCTTGGATTACTTGTTCTGGGTCAAGTCAACTTTAGCATTGTGAGGATAATTAAAACAGCTTATGGAGAAGCCCACATGGAGAGGAAGTAAAGCTTTCTGACAGCAGTCACCGAGGAGCTAATAATACCTGCCAACAGTCATGTAAGTGAGCCACCTTGGGAATGGATCCTCCAGGCCCAGTCAAGCCTTCAGAAGACTGTAGCCAGGGACAACAACTTGACCCCAACACCTTCAGAGTCCTTGATCTAGAACTACCCAATTAAGGTACCTCTGAATAAATTGCTGATGGAAATATAAACCATAAAATACTCTGAAGAAAAAAGTCTTAATGTATGTATTCTGACTCAACTTTGAGTCAATGTGTTAAATTCTCTCCCTTACCATCAAAGTGCCAATTATAAAGGGGGCACTTTTAGTGCTCTAACTAACTTTAATCTGTTGCAACAAAAACGAAAAAGAAAACCTTCAGAACAGCAGCAGAGATCCCTCCCAGGTATGCACATGCAGCTGAAGTTCCCTCCTTGATTCCCTCAGGCAACTAGACCTTTAGTGTGGCAAAGTAAGGCTCCGGCAAATCTTACTAGTAACTTTCTCTTCTGCTTTCATCATGGACACATTTGGACAGGGACTCACATGGACTTGGAGCCAACTTACTCCATTTCTAAACATAGGCCTCCCCTTGTCCCATTAAGTAAGAGCAAATGGAGACAGACTCAGACACATGAACAGGGCCAAGCTGAGAAGCAAAATAAATGCTTCCTGTAAATTTTTTTGTTTCACTTCAAAAACTGGAAGAAAACTTTATAAAACCTATAACTATAATCGATATTATCAGTAACTGTAGAGGTATTAGCATTTTTTAGGAATCATGTCAAACCAAGACATGCCAGTTTTACTTTCATTTCTTTGATTACTAAAAAATGCCAATACCTCTATAGTCACTGATCAGGTATTGGCATTTTTTAGTAATCAAACAAATGAAAATAAAACTGTCATGTCTTGGTCTTTCAAGTTGTTGAGTAATTTTAACTGCTATTGTCCTGTATTAGGGCAGGGAAATAGAAACTCTTAGACAATTTTAATTGAAGAATAAATTCCTATGCCTATTCTGAAAGGAAATTTAAAATATGTAATAAAACCTTTAAAATAATCAAATGTCTTAATCCAGTAATTGCACTTCTAGAAATTTATCATTATAAATTAATCAGTGAGACACACTAAAATGTATGTTCAAGGTATTTATTGTGTTAATGAAAATAAATTAGTTAAAATAGAAAAATAATCTAAAATATCTAACATTAGAGTTCAGTAAATAAATGGTAGTATTGAAATGCCATACAATTTGCACTTGATTAAAACTAAAAGAAGCTTAGCTCATAAGTCCCCACTTCAATTGGAAAGCAAAGAAAAAAATTCACATTAAGATGGACAATAACTGTTATCTGTGGGTAAAATTTACTATCTCAACTAAGTTAAATCAAGATTTTCTTCTCATTTTTTACTTTTCTCATTCAAGATGATTTCAGTTCCCATAAGCTTTCTTACTGTCTTCAATTCAGTAGAGAAGCATATGGTTTACAGACCATCCTCTTTCCTACTGACTTACTTGGCCTGACCTTTAGTGTGTTCTGGTATCCACTATAACCATTGCATCTGCCATGCATGTCTCATCATAACTTTTGATGTCAAAACCTTGTTCTCTGAGTCTGCCTAGTCACAATCCCAGTCCTCTGCTGGTTGGTAGACTCTCTTAGCATTTTCTAATTCCTTTCTAACCCGAGACTCAGGAAGCCTCAGCTGTTTTCCTTGTACCATGCTGGAATACTCAAGACTTTCTCCATAGACCCATCTCATGCCATAGTTTTTATGGCACTTAGGTGCTGGGTTGTATGTGAAAACTCTCATTAGCCCTATGGCCACCACGATTCTACCCTGGAAAGCCTTATGCTCAGGGCCTTACCACCCTCACATACATAGTTTTAATGTAGAAGGGGGCAGCAATAATATTGTTTGTTCTATTGTCATGCTCCATGATATGCTGTTCCCTGTCAGGTGGTTGTACTTTTATCATGTTGGAAGGGAAATATCTCTTAAGGTAATTATTCTCACTTTAAGTCTTTCAGAATCTGGCTTCTCAAACCTCAAATCCCATTCTATCTCATCAAAGCATGGTTCTTACAAATCAAAGCTTTGTTCTCAAGATCATAGTACATTTCAAAAAACCATTTTGCACTTCAGTTAAAATAGGGTTGGGGTTTTTTTTGGCTTGTATATAACCTCATGTTCAGGAGAGGGGTATTTAAAGCTAACTCTGCTATCTGAATGGTGGCTTCCAAAAATGCTATAAAAAATGGGGAGAATCAATCTTTTGCTATTTATTTACACAAATGCAGATTGGTGTAAAAATAGGTTTATGTTGTTTATATGAAAATAAAATTATTAATAAAATAAATAATATGAGAATAAACTATTTTTTCATACTCACAATATAAACCTACTTTTGCCCCACCTGTATAAATGAGAATGGGGGAAAAACAGCTATACTATGTATAGTGTTTGTCAATGTGTCCATATTCTATTCCCTTTTTCAGTTTTCTATAATGATATTTCTAGAATAAATATGTTGCTTGTGTGATCTGATAAAATTATTATCAAAGAAACTTAATTACTTTTTTATATAACAGTTCTTAGCTTCACTCTTTCTGATATTATTATTTAATACATTTGAAACTGGTTTCTTTTTCTAGATCATTTCTCATTCCTTCCCTCATCATTCACATCTATATTATTCTGGATCAAGAATAATGTCTTCTAATTTCCCTCTGTAAAACCACAGCATGTAGTATATACTCAATAATTTGTTGTCAAACCAACAAAATAAAATTCAGGGAAGGCTTCTAGTCAAGAGGGCAGATAGGTAAATTCAGTACTCAGGTTCTCCCACAACCACATCAAAATTGCAACCAAACTATAGAACAACCATCATCCAGAACTGCCTGAAATCTGCTGAAAATAAGTCCTATAACTAAGTATATAAAGAAGAAACCACATAGAAACTGGTAGGAGGGACAGAGACACAGAACTGGCTGGTCCCACTGACCCATACAGGACACGTACTACATAAGGCCACTCTACTAAGATTAGGGGACATAGCCGCTCTGCCTAATACATAGAAACAAACACAGAGAGGCAGTCACAATAAGAACACATGCTAAAAATCAAGAGGCATATCACTGCTGCAAAGGTCCCCCCTGAAGAGCATGGGGTTCCAGCCCCATACCAGGCCCCCCAGCCCAGAGTTCCAGTGCTAGGAAGAAAAGTCACCATAACTTCTGACTGTGAAAATCAGCAGGAATTATGACTGAGTGAGACAGAGGGCTTCTGGAATCTCAGGTGTTCCTCTTAAAGGGCCCACACATGAACTTATACTCATACACTCCAATCTCCAACAGTTGGGCAGCAGCTCAAAAGGTGCTAGAGATATATGAGGAGGAACTGAATAGTCTGGCATCAGGGTGACAGCTGGAGGGGCAGCTTTCAACCAGAAAGGAGTGCTGGCAGAGGCCATTATTCCTTTGATGACCCCTCGCACACACACAGATTTGGCAGGTGGGCACCCTATCTGAGTCTCCATCAACCTTGCTAAAACTGTGGGCTCTGCCCTGGTGATTCCTTGAGACCACCCCATCGAACTTGAAAGCCTACCAAAGTCATTTCTAGTGACTTTTCCATACAAACAGCCTATCTTGGTTCATGCTACAGACTTTCCTAATAACTCTCTAAGGTTCACAAACCCCTATAACAAGAAGCATGTGGCTTCAGCACTCCATGCAACTCTTGCTAAGTGGCCCCAGGTTCGGTACTAGTGCCAGCTAGCCTCAGCTTATTGCTTGGTCTCTTCCAGACACCTCCAAGCCCAGCACAGGTAGCAGCAATCCACAGATCACCCTGTAGCTCATGCCAGGTGGACCTGGGCTGGGCACAAGTGGCAGCTCATCATGGCCTGCACCTCCTGGGAGACCCCAGAGATAGCATACCTGATGGACAATTTCAGATCATGCCAAAGCACCACCCAAACCTCTCCATGAGCAACACACTGAGGGGTCGAGTCACTGGGCACAAGAGCCCTGTTGAAGTGAGTCTTGCCCCAGGGGGTAAGGCCTTGCATAGTGAATCCTCTGCTATAGTTGCAGATAGTAATTGCAGCTGATTGGCCTGGGGGGTCAATCCCTCCCATTGACACACCAAAGCAATCAAGGCTCAACTACAGCAAGACCTTACACACAGACCACATAAGGGTGCAACCTGAAGTCCCCAGATAGGATGACCAAGGAGGCTATGCCACTGGGCCATACAGGATACCTACTACGTAAGGCCACTCTACTAAGATTAGGAGACATAGCAGTTCTGCTTAATGTACAGAGACAAACACAGAGAGGCAGTCACAATAAGAACACAAACGTGTCCCAAATGAAAGAACAGAACAAAAGTCCAGGATAAGAACTAAACAAAATGGAGATAAGCAATCTACCAAATTCAGAGTTCAAGGCATTATAAGGATGCTCAAAGATCTCAGTGAGAATTTCAACAAAGATATAAAGAAACGTAAAAATGGAGATAAAAGACATAAAAAAGAACCAGTCAGAAATGAAGAATATGATTGAAATGAAGAATATATTACAGGGAATCAAGAGGAGAATAGATGAAGAAGATAATCAAATCAGTGATTTAGAAGATAAAGAGCAGATAACAATGAATCAGAAGAGAGAAAAAAAAATCCAAAAGAATGAGAAGAGTGAAAGGAGCCTCTGGGACAAATTTAAGCCTACCAATATTTGCATCATGAGGATGCCAGAAGAAGAAAGAGAGCAAGAAACTGAAAACGTATTTGAAAAATGATGTAAAAATCCCCTAGCCTGGTAAAGAAAATAGATCCAGCAAGTACACAGAGCTCCAAATAGATGAACCCAAAGAGGTCCATACCAAGACATATCATAATTAAAATGCCAAAGATTATAAAGTCAACAAGAGAATCTTAGAAGCACCATGTGAAAAGGGGCTAGTTACCTAAAAGAAATTTCCCATAAAACTGTCAGCTGATTTCTCAACATATACTTTGCAGGGCAGAAGAGTCTGGCAGGAAATATTCAAAGTGATGAAAAGTGGGCATCTGCAACCAAGATTACCCTACCCAGAAGAGGTATCATTTAGACTTGATGGACAGATAAAGAGTTTCCCACACAGGAAAAAGCTAAAGTAGTTCTTTACCACCAAACCAGTATTACAAGAAATGTTAAAGGGTCTTCATTAAGAAGAGGAAGGAAAAATGATTTAAAAAATATGAAGAATAAAATGGCAATAAATACATATATATCAAAAATCACTTTAAATGCAAGTCAATGAAATGCTCCAATCAAAAGATATACAGTGGCTGAATGGATAACAAAACAAGACCCCTGCATATGCTGTCTACAAAAGACTCACTTCAGATGAAAAGATACAGACTAAAAGTAAAGGAATGGAAAAAGTTATTTCATGAAAATGGAAACAAAACAAAACCAAAAAAAGTTGGTGTAGCAATACTTATACCAGACAAAATAGACTTTAAAACAGGAGACTTTAATAGGAGACAAGGAAGGACTCAATCATTCCACTTTTGAGTATTTATCAAAGAAAACCCCAAAACACTAAATTGAAAAGAAATATGCATCTATATGTGCATTGCAGCAATCTAAGTGTCCATTAATAGATTAACCAATAAAGAAGTGGTGCATATATACAAAAATTATGACACAGCCATTAATAAAATGAAATCTTGTCATCTGCAACAAAATGCATGAAACTAGACAGCCTTGGGCAAACTACGGCCCGCGGGCCAGATCCAGCTATTCTATCTGGTTCTCTTGCTCTCCCCTCCGCTCCTTTACTTTGAATTTATATTAGTTCACACAAACACTCCATCCATGCTTTTGTTCCAGCCCTCCGGTCCAGGTTAAGAACCCATTGTGGCCCTCGAGTCAAAAAGTTTGCCCACCCCTGACCTAGAAGATAGTGTGCTGAGTAAAATAAGTCAGAGAAATACAAATGGCATATGATTTCACTTATATGTGAAAATAAATAAATAAGCAGAACAGGAACAGACTCATAGATACTCAGGTTGATAGTCACCAGATGGAAGAGAGGATTGGGACATGGGTGAAAGGATTAAAGACTAAAATTGGTAGTTATAGAATAGTCATGGGGATGTAAAATATAGCAGAGAAAATACAGTCCATATAATGTAATAACTGGGTATGATGACTGATGTGATGGTACTAGATTTATTGGGTGATCACTTTTGTAAGTTATATAAATGTCTAATCATTGGGATATAGACCTGAAACTAATATAATATTGTATGTAAACTGCAATTGAAAAAAAATAGTTTAAAGAAATAAATAACAAATGAATTACAGGACCTATAGGTACCTGGTTGTCTTTGGACCTGGACTCCTTTTACCAGATGGGCACTTACCAATAATTTAGTTTCCAGTCAAGATTTTTTCCATCAACCCTTTGTGCTTAGTTTTTTCATTATCTTATTTTTTAGAATAAAATAGAATTTCAGATGTTTCTGTGATTTTATCATTTGAAGTCTATGCAACCAAGATCCACTTTATAAAAAGAAGATACAGGCTGTTAAAACCCCTATTCCCTAGTTCAACAGGGCCTAGACATAAAAAAATCAGGAAGCAATTCAATACCTCATTTTTGAAGTATGTTTTTGTTTTTCTTAAAATACTCTATTTACCCAGATCCCTAGAGTCTTTTGGACAATACCCAAGAGAGAATTTTAAGTAACCAGTGTGCTTCTTATTTGTTGACTGCTGTTGAAGTTTTCCTCTTTAAATTCAAAATGGTTTAGAACAACTTTTTCAACACAATGGGGAATTTACTTTATTTGAAAGGAGAATATCGAATTTTAGTATATGATTTTGATGGAAAAACAAAAGTAAAAAATCTCTAATGCATACTGAAAATGTAGTGTTGGATCTACTACATTGCAACAGAATGATGTCTCTCCCTACTGAGGCTGAGGTTGACTGCCTCATCTCTTCCCCTCTAAAATAATATAGTTTGAGTAAACCATTTAAGTAAACTAAAATTATTTCAAATTATTGAATGGAACTTGTACTGCCAATATATAAGTGGGACATCATAGGTGGAGAATCACATAAGCATTTGTTTCTCTATCACATGAGATATACTTACCTTGTTATTAAAGAATCTTTTGGAAGATATTTATTGTATTTATATTTATTTAAAAATATTATTTTTAAGGAAGACTTGGTAAATAAATGAAAAAGGATTTTTAGAGTTTCCAGTGTTGTTTTCAGACAAAGTTATGGTATTCCTCTTATTAAAATTTAGTGAAATCTAGAACCAGCAAAGCATCTTGAAATTTTAGTTCATTGTACAAAAGCTGATTTCTGGAAACTGCCAAGACTATGTTACACAGACTCTTATTCTTCTTCATTTTTAAATGAATAGTGAAGCTCTTCATTCCTCCCATTTTATGTTTTATAGCTGAGTTACAGGTTTTTCTTTACAAGACACCCGCCTCCCCATTTCACACGTCTGAAATCAGGGAATAAAAATGTCTTAATTTTAAATTTAATCAGCACCCAAGCTACTTGATGCAATGGATGCCATTTCAGCTACTGTCTCTTTGTCCTTCATGTGGTAAAAACCAAATAAAACAAAAACTTTCTCTCAAGAGCTACGAATGTACAGAAGCTGATTAAAATTCAATTTAAGCCTTCCCAGGTGTAGAATTATTGGTGGTAGCCATGGTCCTAGTGATTGACTTTAACCCCTCAGAACATTGTATTTCCAAAATGATGATGGGTGGTATTTTAACTTCCCTGAGCTCCAAATTGTAGACACCAAAATGCTATATAAAAGATAACGGTACACAATTGCAAATACATAAAATCTCTGCATTAATCTTGGAAATTAAAGTGTGCTGTGAGCTTTACATGAAAATATACATTTATAGAGCTCTCTGGAGCAAGCAGGACAGGAAGGGAAACAAATAAAATATTTTATTTCCTTAAGGGGAGAAATATACTCAATGGTTTAGGTATATGGTTACTTCTAAAATCAGTTAGAGTTGATTTCTTGAGTTTTAATTTTTCTAATGCTGAGCTTAACTCAAATGTGTTTTAGTCACAATATAAATTGCCTTTTAAAAAACCTTTATTTAGAGAGCAGGTTTTTGTGGATGACCTGCTGTTCTCCCATGCTCATATATAATTCAACCCTGTCTCTGCTTAATTGGTTCAAGTAGTAACAGGCAACATGGACCCATTGATTGTCCCGTTACATATTCTGGCAACCACAAAGGGAACGTAAGGCAAGGGACTCCTCTGAGGTGAGTATGGGGGATTCCACTTGCTGCCTAGACTGGGGGTTTCTGAGGCTGAGGCCTGGACCCATTTGCAGTGCTGCCAGGAATTTTCCTGTTCTGAGTCCAAGCCTTAACCTCAGCAATCGCCATCATCTCACCTGAGACCTAAGTTGAATCAAGCGTTTTTGTAGAAAGAAGCATTTACAGTGCATGGCATGGGAGACATTTTATTACCTCTCATCTGGAGGAGCCTGATCAGCTCCAGCTGGGAAGGGACCTCCAGTGGTCCTTGCCTGGTCTCTGAGCTCTTAGTCTGATCCACTCTGAGATAAGAGGCATTGCTCTGCTTTGGTCAGTTTTAAACACAGGGCATTCTGAGGTTTCTGTGGCTGGACAGAAAGGGAGTATGGTGTGAAGCTCTTGTCGGTGGGTTGTGTGTGCCTGTAAATATTGTACATAGAGTATCTCTGTTGATTGTTGTTTTGTGTCTTTGTTGTTTGGTTTGTTTAAAGATGGGCCATATTTCTGTTTGTTAGGGGCTCCAGATACTTGTGACAGCCTGAACCTGTGGCAGGGATTGCAGGAACTTCCCAGCAGCTGCCGAGAATTATTAATCTTGGGTACCCTTCCTGCTCTCCCTCTCAAGGCATCAGCTACTGGAAACTCTTGAATAGTGAAAGTTCTTGTCTGTCTGTAATGTAACTTGGTTACTGATTGATCTTCTTTGCTTGCTTTCTTACCTTTGGGGGACTTTACTTTGCTGTTCCCTGTTTTATGAACATAAGGAATCCTCTGTCTCTGCTGTTTAGGCTTTGCAGCACTCAGAACTCATTTGCTGTGCTGGGTTAGTATGAGATAAGATTCTAAGGCTAATGTCCCATTCCACCCTTTTGTGAGTACTCATTCATTTACTGTAGTGGTTTTTCTGTTTCTGTTTTTAAGATCTCTTCTTATATGCAAGATTCCATATTGGTAGTCTACTAAGAAAGAAAAAAAAAATATGGGAAATAAAACCTTCTAACCCCCCAAGTCTTTTTTCCTAGGAGGACCAGATATGCATAAGTGCCCTCCAGCAGGCTACAGAAATAGCAGTGGGGGAGCCACACCCACTTTTGTAAGGAAAAATAAAATAAAATAGTACTTTCACATTAAAGTTACTAAAGGTTGGTGAATTATCCCTGTTTCAAAATTTGCTTTAAAAAATGCCTTAGGTAATAATTGGCTTTTAAATCTCAAAGTTGTTAAGGCAAAATAAACATAACTAAAATGAAAGGTATATGATAAAGCTTTTTCAGTGATAATTATATATGCCTAAACATAGTTTTCCAAAAACTTGGTAACTTAAAACTTTTGAGTTGCTGGATTAAATAGCAAAAAATATTAAATTAGTGTCTTGTAAAAATCAGGATACTGAAATATTAATCTGAGTTTGCCATGTATGGAGAATCTAAAGGATGGATTTGAATCTGTTAAATGTCTTGTATTTTATTTGAAATATCTCTTAAAATGTGAATGTACTGCTAATCTGAGGGATGTTAATTACTTACATTCCACCTAAAAATTAAGGATCCTAAGGGTTAAGAATTCTAACTAATTGGAAAGAAATTATGGTTTTGGTGTAATAGAAGGCATGAGGCATGGAGATGAATTTTGAAGGAAAAAGAAAGTGGGTTCTAAAGCTGGTTATCTTTGAAAGTTATAAGGTTTCTGAAGAAGGTTTGTAAAAGTAGTATACTTTTGTAAAGAGAATGTTGAAAAAAATGATATAAATGACACGGGTCAGTTAGCTAGGACAAGTAGAATACGATTACTGGTTAAATAGTAATTTGGAGCCATCTAGTAAATCCTATATTCCCTAAACCAAGGACACTTAAGAGTAAATTATTTGTGTTTTGCCTCCCTAACCAGAGGGTAAATAAATAGCTTATATCAACCTACTCAGGGAGATAGCAGAAATCGAATTAGTGTCATTTGCTGACGACACCCAAGGATAAATGAAGTTAGAGAATAAACCTCATTTTGGTTAGTTCTTTTCTAGTCTGTTAAAAGGGAAAGGGTCTCTCCTGTTTTTACCCAGGAAGCAAAAAAGTTCTATAAGTTAATCAGGCACTTGATTTAAAAAAAAAAAAAAAAAGCCATCTTTTTAATCATGGGAACTGAAGATTGCTAGTCTATGTTTGTGTTTAATATCCTTTTGTCACTTTGAATGCATAATAATAATTATATCTGATCTTTTGATAAAATAAGTTTGACAACCTTCCTAGGGTTTGAATTTTAAGAAACCTTTTCTTGACCTAGCATTGACTTCAGGTCATTCCAATAGGCCCTAGAATGCCTCAAGAATTTGTTTTCTCTCATGAAGGAACATTTTCTGCTTAAGGTACATGGGAAGCTTTGTCAAATAATAATAACTATATTATGCTTTAATTTATAACTAATTGTTAGTTATAATATAATAGAATATTTTATTTTGCAGAAAGGACTATATTCCATTATAATAAAGTCCATAACTTTGTCATTTTAAATTTATTCTTGTCATTTAGAGACAGTCTCTGTTTTGTTATAATGCATCTGGAAAAATACACATCTTCTGAGGAAACCATGGAAAGGACTCTGACATTTTCATATCATCCCCTTTGAACTGGATGAAAATTATTAGAACTCTACAGAATATCTGGATTTATGGAAGTACTGGTAGGAAAAATCAGGAGAAACAAAAAATATTGATTACGGGACTGAATGAATGGAAAATAGTTATATAGTTTTTGTAACTTGTTGAAAGTATTACTGATTCTTAAACTTTTTGTTTCTCAGATGTAAGGAAGCACTTTAAAAGCAATTTGGCAAATCATATATTTTTCTCCCTACCGGTCCCTCCAGAATTTGGCAGTCCTATCTAATGAAGATGAAATATGCAAACTGACTGTCACTCCACAACAAAGATGGCAGCACCCACAGCCAATGAGGAAGGAATATGCAAATTGATGCAACAAAGATGGTGGCAGATGGGCTGGGATGCAGGCATTCTGTCCCGCCCTGGCTGCTCCAGGCCTCTGGGCAGCGCGTGCATGCAGGCGCTGAGCAGACAGGGTGAGGTAGGATGCCTGCTATGAGGGGGGGAACGGGGGGTGAAGGGAGCTACAGGAGGGCGGCTCTGGCTGGAGTGAGGCGGAAGGCGGCAGCCAGAGCAAAGGCCCAGGTCCCGGGTGCCAGAGGGAAGCTGGTGCTGGCAGCCAGGGGAAGCAAGGCCTATTCTTGCACGAATCTTCGTGCATTGGTTCTCTAGTTCTTAATAAGTGGCAATATGTTTCTTTGCATGAATTCAATAAGATTTGTTTCCAATTGTGGCTATATTAACCAAGACTTTGACAGGAATGTCATGTCTGACAGAGACATGCCTGGACTCTGGATGTCACCAGAAAGCTTTAAGGAATAGAGCCAATAAGAGCACCTTGGAGAAAGCCTAATTGCATGGTTCATGGCAGTCTTTCCAGGTAAGGAACAAAGTTTGAAATGGCAAGGAAGGAACCTCAAGACATCATTGGGGACCTCAACTTGAAGAATTCACCTGCCTACAGGTAGTGCAAGCAAACCTAAAGGCAGCTGGATGGCTCAGCCTCTTTGCCCTGTGGGGCTAATTAAATCTTGATCATGAAATTCCAGCAAATCTTATCTTTTTAAAATAGCCTATGTGATCAACTGTTATTCCTATTGTGTTCATGCAAATAATAAGGCCAAATTGTAACTAGACTTAATACAGTAAATAAATTGGTCTTAATGCGGCTCTTTAATATAAACGAGGGTGATTTTAGGGAGAAAAAAATGTGTTTCAATAGGGAATTATTAGAACTGAAATGTTTTTTTCCTTCCACAAAACCATTTGTTGTAATTCTTGCTGTTCTAACTTCTGCTCGATAATACTAAATTTTATAACAGTTTGTCTCCACCAGGTTACAAGTCCTACTTGCACTCAGGGAATACCACCTCTAGACACCATTGCTACCTCCTTCCATGACCAGGCCTCATCGTCCCTCTAATGGAGAGCAAGGATCTCCTGGCTCCAAAAGAAAAACTTCACCCCTCTTCAGCATGAAGCAGTTACAGAAGAGACCCAGCGCCCCTTTTCTCTGAAAGAATTCAGAGCCAAGATCCTTGAGGGGATGTGGTTGGCAGTTAGACAGACCTGAGCAAAGCAAGGATGATGGGCCAACCAGAGGAGAAATGGGCGAGACCCCGAGGCATGCTTCTCACCACTCTACTTGCTCTGAAGCTGGCAATGGAGAAACCTGTGTAGAACGGACCTTTACATTTTGCTAAGTAGGAGAATTCTATTGATAATATATAGAATTATTCTATTCATTTTGGGAGTCATATACAGGGACCTTTATATGTTGGGACCTACTGTCTGGGAAAAGGATGCAGGGATGTTTCCTCTAAAGGTTACTGCAATAGTTCCCTGTGGCAAATGTTTGACTGTTACTGGGTGTTCTAGTTAGTGTCTTTCAGGATCTAATAACTACAATATTAATTGTTCTGATAATGTCACCTTCCCTTCTAGTAATGGACATACTAAGCTGCTGGCTGGTTAGTTTCTGATACATGGGGTAACTATCCCTGCTAACAGCACCAGGGGCTCTGTTCCATATGATGACTGACTATCTTTAAGCCTTAGAAACATCACAGGGTCTGAACCAAAAGAGACTTTCTCAAGGCCATGGCACCAGACTGCAATGATGATCTCTACCTGTGGAGCCCTGCTGACTATATTGCTTTGACCATTTTTGTTATGCTGGCAATGGTAGGCTCCCTTAATGTAGAAGTGACCCAGCTGGCTTGTAGCATGATAAAAGCCCTGAATGCCACCTCCAGGGCTATACAGGGGATAAATCAAGAGCTGAGCCAGGTCAGGGAGGCAGTTCTAGATTAATCTGGCAGCAATAGATTATTTGCTGCTGCAGCATAACCATAGTTGTGAGGAATTTAAAATAATGTGCTGTTTTAATCTTTCTGACAATTCTCAGGTGATAGAAAACATATCCAAGATCCTGCATTTGGTTAATTCCATCCCTGGGAACTGCTTTCAAGGCAGAAGCGAATGCAGCCCAGAAGGATGATACTTTTTCATCTAAAACTAATTTCATAGATATGAGATGATAGAAATAGCAGTGGGGAAATGTTAGGGGCAAGAATAGAATATTGGGAACTAGCTAAAGTTATGGTAAATAATAATCATGCTCTGTTACCATGATTTGCCTTGTGTTGGTTAAAGAAAGGACATTTTGACCTGGCTGGGAGTTGCATGCTCCTGGGACCTGGGAGTCAACCTTGGACCTGGGAGTCAAGCTTGGACCTGCAAATCAACCTTAGACCTGGGAGTCAACCATAGAATGCAGTTCATTCTCATGGAAAGAATAACAGCCTTGTTGCCCAAACAATGAAGTCTCACTCCAGCCTCCTACTTCACCATGCCTGTGGTCCCTACTTCCCCATGTAATCTTTGTCTTACCCTATATACTAGTAAACAGCTGGCTTATGGGGGGTTGCAAAGCAGTTTTTTGTGGATGACCGGCTGCTCTCCCATACTGCCAGTAGTAGTGGAATAAACGCTCATATATAATTCAAAAAAATATTTATTAAGTTGATTGGGTGACATTGGTCAACATGAACATATAGGTTTCAGGTGTGGGTTTCTATGTTACAAGATTTATATATTGAAGATATAGGTATAAAGACCTTTATTGGCACATATAAGGTCAAATTTTCTCAGCAAGGAAGTAACTAATTAGAGAAATTCCACAAAGTGAGTAGAAATGACAACTCTATGTTCCCTTTCCACTGGTGGAAGACTTTAATTACTATGAAATATTGTTTCCCATTGCTCACAGAGGAGTCTGAGAAGAATTTAATCCAGGCCTCAGTGTTCCCACATAGCATAGACTTCTGAAGTCAGTTCACAGAGCAGCAGCTCCATAAAATGCAGCTTGGGATAGAAAAAAAAAATCCTCTTTTAAGCATCTTACTGGGTCATGATTTAATTTAAAGGAATATCAAATCAAATACTAACTATGAAATTTCACCATCTTCTTTTTGATTTTCTAAAGTGCAGTGTCAATCTAGAAATGTATTTAGTTGAGTTGAACAACTATAAAAGAGAAAGTTTCACAAAGTCATATTTAGAGAGGGAAAGTTTGGGGGTAAACGTCTTAGAACAAGTAGTTTGTCACATTGAATAAAAGATACTACTTTAAAAAAAGATACAAATTTTCATATCTATACATACATATATCCATATACGTATACATATATAAATATCAGCAAAATAATTTTATAAAGCATCTTGAATAATTATAGAGATCTGGAAATTTTCATTTGTCATGGAATTTTATAAATTTTAATATAATTAGCCTTTCAATATCAGTAATCCAATAATAAATTAGTTTATAAGTTTATATTAGGTTAATAGCTGAACCACAAAATAAATTAAAAAAAAATCTATAATACAAAGGTGGCCTATAATGAAAAAGCTAACAGAGGAGTTAAGATTTTCTAGTAAGAGTTAGCATTTTGTCACCCACAATAGTATTTATTTCCCAACAGTGTGGGGTTTTTTTCTTCTCATATTTTTTAAGATGATACCAGAATGGTAAATTTAGGAAGAAGACAGAGATGACTGTTTAAGAACATAAAATTGTTGGAGATATGAGAAAGAGCAACTAATTTTACCCAAAATTTATTATGGTAGGCACACAGCAGAACCCATTAAACCATTATATACCCTTCTTTACCTCATATGCTCATAGTTTAAATAATAAAATAAAAATGAAGATGCAGGTGGAATTAAGTTTACCCTTAACCTTCAACAGCTTTGGGTTTTTGTTGTTGTTGTTGTTGTTTTAATAAACCTTTATTGTTCAGATTATTACAGGTGTTCCTCTTTTTTTCCCCCATAGCTCCCCTCCACCTGATTCCCCACCCCACCCCATGCCCTTACCCCCTGCCACTGTCTTCATCCATAGGTGTAAGCTTTTTGCCCAATCTCTTCCCGCACCCCTCACACCCCCTCCCCCCTGAGAATTGTCAGTCCACTCCCTTTCTATGTCCCTGATTCTATTATATTCACCAGTCCATTCTGTTCTTCAGATTTTTTATTCACTTGATTTTTAGATTCACTTGTTGGAAGGTATGTATTTGATGTCATTTTGTTGTTCATAATTTTTATCTTTACCTTTTTCTTCTTCTTCCTCTTCTTAAAGAACACCCTTCAGCATTTCATGTAATCCTGGTTTGGTGGTGATGAACTCCTTTAGCTTTTTCTTGTCTGTGAAGCTCTTTATCTGACCTTCAACTCTGAATGATAGCTTTGCTGGGTAGAGTAGTCTTGGTTGTAGGTTCTTGCTGTTCATCACTTTGAATATTTCTTGCCACTCCCTTCTGGCCTGCACAGTTTCTGCCAAGAAATCAGCTGACAGTCGTATGGGTGCTCCCTTGTAGGTAACTAACCGTTTTTCTCTTGCTGCTTTCAAGATTCTCTCTTTGTCTTTTGCCCTTGGCATTTTAATTATGATGTGTCTTAGTGTGGTCCTCTTTGGATTCCTCTTGTATGGGGTTCTGTGTGCTTCCTGAACTTGTAAGTCTATTTCTTTCACCAGGTAGGGAAAGTTTTCTGTCATTATTTCTTCTAATAGGTTTTCAATATTTTGCTCTCTCTCTTCTTCTGGCACCCCAAAAATTCGGATGTTGGTACGCTTAAAGTTGTCCCAGAGGCTCCTTACACTATCTTCATATTTTTGGATTTTTTCTTTTTGTTTTTCTGGTTGTGTGTTTTTTGTTTCCTCATATTTCAGATCTTTGGTTTGATTCTTGGGGTACGTTGATCTACAGTTGAGTTTCTGTATATTCTTTATTTCAGACAGTGTATGCTTAATTTCTGACTGGTCCTTTTCCATTTTTTTGGCATTCTCATTAAGGTCCTTGAAGGTCTCACTAAGTTCCTCAGCAGTTTTTAGAAGATTCTTGAGTAACCTTATAAATGTGGTTCTGAACTCTATGTCGTCCATTAGTTTGCTTTCCTCCATTTCTCTCATTCGTGACATGTTTCTTTGTCTCTGCATTTTGCTGCTTCCTTGTGTTGATGGAGTGGCTTTTTGTGGTAGGTGACCTATAGGGGCCAGTAGCTCAGCCTCCCCAATCACCTGAGGTGGACACCTTTGGTACACCCCTTTGTGGGCTGAGTGCAAAGTCTTGGTGTAGTTAAGCCTTGATTGCTGTTGGTACACTGGGAGGAATTGACCTCCAGGCCAATTGGCTGTGAGGACCAGCTGTGTCTATAATGGAAGAACTGCTGCGCTGGAGACACGCTTATTGTGCAGGACTTGTTTCAGTGGGGCTTTGGTGCTCACTGAGTGTGCCTCTTGAATGTGTCACTTATGGATGTAAGGAGTTGAAATCTGGTGTCTCACACTGACCACTAGGTACACTGGCTTCTGGATCTCCAATGGGGTGCAGGTCAGCTACTGTCTGAGGCCACCCAGCAGGCGCTACAGTGAGAACTACAGTTTTCTCTTCTTTGCTTGGGATTTGGAGGTTTTGGAGCTGTCTGATTTGGGCTGCAAGTTTGCTAGGTTAAGCTGCAATAGGGCAGGTCATTCATATGCTAAAGCCGCTGCTTGGAGCTTGGGTGGGTTTGTAGATTGTGCGGGGTGGGGTCTCAGGGTGTGACTAGGCTAGGGCGTGGCAAACAGCGATGGCTGCCAGTAAGCCGGCTCTGCGTCTCCAACCGTGTCCCCGCATCCCATGCCCCAGCACAATAAACAATTATTCCTGCGTGCAGCCCTGCAAGCAAGCCTCCCTCACTTTCCGACCCCACGGCAGACAGTCCAGCTTCTCCCCGTAGGAGTTTGGGTCCCCCGTGTCTCCCCAGAAACTGGAGTTCCGAATAATCGGGAGCTTATCTCCCTTCAGGTTGAAAACAGCATCACTCCCAGTCACCCGTCGCCAGCCCGATTGCGCGTCTCTGTACCTCAGCTTTTCAGCGCTTGTGCACCCCTCAATGCTGTTTGCTCTTTCCTTCTAGTTGTAGAACTTCCACTCAGCCAGCTTTCCCGTGGTTCTGGGTGATAGACGTTTTGTCTTTTAGTTGTAGTTTTGAAATTGTTGTGCGAGGCAGCAGTTTAGGTGTTTACCTATGCTGCCATCTTGGATCCTCCCAACAGCTTTGGTTTTAAAAAAAATAATGTGTTTAGTTTCTTTATTTCATTGAGAGGAAGGGAGAGGGAGAGAGGAATAAAATCATCAATAATGAGAATCACAGATTGGTTGCCTCCTACATGCCCCTGACTGGGATAGAGCCTGAACCCAGGCATGTGCCTTGACTGGGAATCTAACTATGACCTCCTGGTTCATGGGTAGATGTTCAACCACTGAGCCACACCAGCTGGGTGACAACTATAGTTTAACACTGTCCTATACTTGTTTGCTGAAAATTTTAAACATTTGATCCCTTTCTAGATAATCTGGCTTTAATATAATCCTATCCTATCTAATAAAGATGGAATATGCAAATTGACTGTCACCTTGTGACAAAGATAGTGGCGCCCATACCCACAGATGGCGGTTCCCAGTCCCCTCAGCACCACCGGAGTCCCCCAGTCCTTTAAACCCTCGCTGCAGGGGCAAGGGGCAAGCAGCACCCTAGTCTCCCTTGGCGAGCAGATAGCAGGGCGCTGCTTGCCCTTCTTCACCACAGCACCAAGGGGCAAGCAGTCCCCCACAGCAAGCACACAGCAGGGCCCTGCTTGCCTCTGGCCATGGTGGCAAGGAGCAAGCAGGCCCCCACAGAAAGCAGACACCAGGGCCTGTGGTAGCATCGAGCAGGCAGCTCCACAGAGATCAGAGAACCATGGGGAGCAGGCCTAAGCCATCCGTAGGACATCCCCTGAGGGCTCCCAGATTGGAGACAGTGCAGGTCAGGCTGAGGGACCCCCCCATGGCCAAATTTCATGCACCAGGCCTCTAGTTAATTATAAAATCATGTCAGCAATCAGGGACAGGGACAGGAAAAAGTAAATCAATTGACCTGGCCAGTATGGCTAAGTGGGTTGGAGCATTGTCCCATTTACCAAAAGGTAGCAGGTTCAATTCTCAGTCAGGGCACATACCTAGGTTATGGGTTCAGTAGTTTACTTCTTGTGAAAACTAAAAAACAACAAAAAAATAAGAATCCAAGTGTTATAGTCAAGAGATATACTATGTCCAGTTAAAAAGCTTTAAAAATAGAACTTTCTGAATTTGATCTTTAATTCTTTATTTTCTCAGAGACATTGACAGTTTGAACTGTGATTTTTGCCAACCACAAAACATTTCAGGAGTGAATACAATCCCAGGTTCAGCAAGTCTAGTATATAGTTCCTCACTACTACTGGCAGTTGCACCAATTTCTTTTTGACCTGTCATATAAGTACTCATCCATCTTTTGTTATTATACTTTGAACATTAAACACTTTCAACTCTAAGCCTTCTTTCCATGGAGCTAAATGACCCTCTTGTTTTAGTTAGTTCTTATAAACCTATTTCCTGAAATTTTCATTAAATGGGTCAATAATGAAATTTTACATGGACAGTAAAATGCACTCATATATACTGGAGTATTAGGATAAGCAATGCTAATGGATCATCTTGTTTTACATAGAGATATAAAAAATATTGAACATCTACTAAGACAGTTTTATCAGAACAGACATAAATCCAATCAGCCATAAACAATCAGGCACCTGAACAAGGGCATGACAACTAAATATGAGTCTGAAGTTGAATACTAAATTATATACATGTATATATACTAGACGCCGGGTGCATGAAATTCGTACATGGGGGTGTGTGTCCCTCAGCCCAGCCTGCACCCTCTCCAATCTGGGACCCCTTGAGGGATGTCTGACTGCCCATTTAGGCTTGGACACGGGATCAGGCCTAAACGGGCAGTCGGACATCCCTCTCACAATCCAGGACTGTTGGCTCCCAAATGCTCACCTGCCTGCTTTCCTGATTGCACCTAATCACTTCTTCCTGCCAGCCTGATCACCCCCTAACCACTCCCCTGCCAGCCTGATTGCCCTCAACTGCCCTCCCTTGCAGACCTGGTCCCTCCCAACCACCCTCCCCTGCTGGCCATCTTGTGGTGGCCATCTTGTGTCCACATGGGGGCAGCCATCTTTGACCACATGGGGGCAGCCATCTTGTGTGTTGGAGTGATGGTCAATTTGCATATTACTCTTTTATTAGATAGGATAGAGGCTTGGTGCACGGGGGGGGGAGGGGGGGGCCTGGCTGGTTTGCCCTGAAGGGTGTCCCAGATCATGGTGGGGGTTCCCTTGGGGTGTGGGGCGGCCTGGGCGAGGAGCCTGTGGTGGTTTGCACGCGCCCTGGCAACCCAAGCAGAGGCCCTAGTATCTGGGATTTATTTATCTTCTATAATTGAAACTTTGGCCAAGGCAGGCCAGGGCTGTGGAAGCTTGGCTTCCTCCATCGCCAGGGGCAACTCAAGCCTCCTGCTCTCTCCAGCTTCGTGGCTGCCGCCATTTTGTTGGGATTTACTTATCTTCTATAATTGAAACTTTGTAGCCTTCAGTGGAGGCCTGGGCTGGCCAGGGTGTGTGGAAAGCTTGGCTTCTTCCATTGCTGGGTAAACCCAAACCTCCTGCTCACTCCGTGGCCACAGCCATCTTGGTTGGGTTAATTTGCATACTTGCTCCTGATTGGCTGGTGGGCATGCCTTGTGGGTGTAGCAGAATGATGGTTAATTTGCATATATTACTCTTTTATTAAATGGGATAACTTATGTAATTATATATATACATGCACATATTAACATATATCTTGATAAACTGTAGAATGCTTTGTGCAAAATCATGTAACTCTGATCCTCATATTTTTGTAATGTATTGCAAATGAGAAGCCAATCAAGAAGGACAATTATATTATGAAAGTATCCAGCAATACCCTTCTAAAAATTGACAGATACATTTATTTGTAAAGCATTGTGTTGTCCACACATGTAGGATTCTTCTTTAATACTGTAGGAGAATTTTTAAATATTCTGCAAATGATTAATTGAATTGATACTGTTAATAATATGATATAGAGGAGGGTATGGGGGGATAAATGATGATAGATGGACACTTGACTTGGGGTAGTAAACACACAATACGGTGTACAGATGACGTGTTGTAGAATTGCTCACCTGAAACCTGTATAATTTTGTTAACCAGTGCCACCCTAATAAATTCAATAAAAAAGAAAAAAATAATATGATATGTAGATCTTTAAACACCTGGCAGGTATGTTCAACCATGTATAATTATAAGTATAATTTATGTGAATACACCAACATTACCATCTATATGTTTTTCTTTTAAAATTAATTCAAAGTCATAAATAATTTCTTAAAAGTGCACAAGATATGTACTTTTTATTCTGATGCTCTACCAATTATAAACTATTAATCTTACTTATCAGGAACATGTAAAACAAAATATTTTATACAATAATTTCAGTCTATAATTTTGAGTTTTAATGAAATTTATAAACTTACTATTTAGTCCCTTCTAAATGGCCCACTGGTAACATCACAACCCATCAAAAATTTTTTTTCTTCACAATTATTTGCTGCACAAGGCATATTTGCCACTAAGTATTTCTGCGGAAGCACTTTAGTGTTTTAGAATTATAGCTTCATCTCATACATACGATCTTTTCAAGTCCCATAATTGTTTGGAGAAAAGATTTTGCTCCTTTAAAAAGTGACATTGCCTTGGCCAGGTTGCAATTGATTAAAACTGAGCTCTAATTGAGTACATTTGTTAAAGTTTTCTGTTTAAAATAATTGAGATATGGCCCTATAAGCAGTGGGCCATATCATCTATGTCATATTATAAATGGAATGGAGCTCATGTCATGGTTGCTTTTGGATAATTTGTGCAATTGTCTGTGAAGTGCTGCTAGACAATTTCTGTGAGTGACTGTTTTGTCTTTCCATTCAAATAGACTTCATAATAAGCTATTAAGCTTGTTTTCTGGAGATATACATGAATAATTTAAATTGACCCAGCACTTGTTTTTTAGCAATACAGCATTCTAGAAATTTAATTTCTAATAAACTCATGGATGAGGTCAATTAAATATAGAAAAGCCCATAATCTCTGCCCCAGAACTGAAGCACATTTCATGACACGGTGGGATGGGAAAGGTCAGAATGAAAATAGAAGGAGAGTGAAGAAAAGATAGAGCAACTATTATAACAAACACAATAATAATAAAAAACTACTTTTTATTTTAAAAAAACCTTTGTATATAGGTCTTTCAAATTTTATATAATTGAACTTTACCATGTTTTGAGCTTCATTACTGATATACTAAAATCTCACATTTTCCTTCTCCCCCAGTGAGAACTGCCATATCCTGTTTTCAGTCCCAGGTAATTTTATTTTGGGGCTAAGAAAACTCTTAAAATAACTTTTGATTATTTATGATTTACAGGTTGGTATCGGAGGCATTTTTCCAGAGGCACATCAGCACCTCGCACAAGAATGCCTCTGATTATCAATGCTCTCCAAGGAGCTGGCTTCAAATCATTCTGGAAGCATTGCAGTAAATATTTCACTATCGACCTAAATGTGATTAAAGAGATCGCTATTATTGAAAAGAGTAGTCAGCTGTCTTAAAGCTTGAATTCTCTCCCAGATCATGAGGTGCCCTTGATCGCCTTTGACCAGTTCCATTTTTTAGGAATGATATTTGGGTTATCAGTGAACAAATAAACTTTTTGACACAATGATATGGATAAATTGTCTTCCTTTTACATTGGGACAATTTCTGTTTGTACAGAAAGATCATTTTGCAAGTTCACCGACAGCCTTGGCTAGCTCCTTCAGTGTTTTTTTTTTAACCCAGCCTTGTGCCTCCAGAGGTGCTCCATCAAGCAGGTTTCCTGAGTTACCACAGAGCCGCAGACACCACCAAACTGGATTGTCAGAGCACTAGAGATGCAATACCACGAAAGCTGCACGGAACACAGCTTTCATCCTCCACAAACGTTATTGTGTACATTTTAAAGCTACATGAGACTTGGTGATTGCAGTTCACAGAGGTTTAAGATAAACTGTTTTTTACCACACATGAGACTTTTAAATGTCAACTTGAGGTTCTAATAAATGTATAACCTCAAAATAAAATTTAGCAGCGACTCTAATACGATTTAGTGTGAACGTGCACATCAGATGAATTATGTGGCCATTGAAGTGTTTTCAAAAACTATCAATGCACTTTTAATTATATCAGCGATACTCCCCAAATAATTTTTGCAGCCTTATATACTCAAAATAATTAGAGTTCAAAGAGCCTCTGTTGATTATCCAAAGATGATTACCTTTTTTAATAAGAAAATTTATTTTTTCTCTCTCTACCTCTTGCTCTCCTTTCAGTTAATGTGTAGCAAAATTCATTTTCGAGGGGAAAAGTAAAACTAAAATTTTGGCTACTTTTCTTTTAAAATGTCATTTTGCTTTAGGTGATAATTCAGTAAACAGCATAACGGTTTACACAATTATTTGAAGAAATTACACTAATTCAATGTCATTTCTGGAAATGTGGAAGAAATGCAGATGAAAACCAGCCTGTAAATAACCTTGCATGTTCTCAAAGGAAGCAATTACCACCCAGAACGCCCTTTCGGTGACTACTGAGGTGAAAACAATCTGGATCAGTGTGTTGACAGACTGATTCATTACAAACTCATCTTCCTGAGTGAGTGGTCACAGATTCTGTGGTGAGTCACTTGTGCCAGGAAACTATTTGGTTTCTTATGCAGATAGTTACTCAGCATATGACCCTAAAACAAATTGTCCCTTCTTCCAGAAAGGAAACTGCCCTGCAATAGATTGCCCATTTATTTCATCCACTCTCTAAACCGCTGTGTGCCAATTGAAAATTCCAGGGCATGACTTTTCCTGGAACTGTCCTCTATCTTAATTTTAGCTGTTCAGAAAAAGACAGGGCATTCAAGGGTTCCCATCCCCTCCTCTGCAGTCCCACAGAAACTGCTGTCATTGTATTACTTTCTGCTGGCCAGGCAGGTAGGAGGCTTCCACTGAGGTGAATGTTAAAACAGCCACATGGGTCAGCAGGCAGATGGAGAAAAGAAGTAGAGATGGCGAAACAGAACATGCTTTTTAAAAAGACAGCATGTCATGGGGTCACACATGTGGTGCTGGGTGATCTGACACTGCAATCCTGACAGTTGGATAGGATTTGAAAGCTGAACATTTTTCTAAAATTATTTTGACTACTTCAGTGCTTCCAGATTATTTTATAGGGTGCTTTAAAATATTAATTAAATAACTTAAATAAAACTCTCGTGAAGACCTGACAAAGATATGCAGAAATTTTATACTAAGCCAGGCAATATCATTTTCATCAAAATAATGTATCAGAATTTTGAGTTCCTTTCTGAATTATTCAAATGAAATTAACAACACAATCAGGAAGTGAGGAAATATAGGAAGAAAAAATATTGAAAATGCAAGAAATTATTGGGTACATAATCTCATTCTACTCAGTAAATATGCTGTTAGGCTCTGGAAAGCACATCTCACAATGGTTGGATTTGTGATTAGACCACCCTTTCGGTATGGCCTCATTTACGCTATTTTCCAATACCAGAATTAGAAATCCAGTTTCCAGTACCACACTCCAGGGCCTCCATCTGAAAGGTGTCATGCTTTTAGGAAAACAACTCCATAACCTTAATGGCAACAATTCCTTATGAGCAAAACCCATCCTTCACCCTCTGCAGTTTTTTCAACAGCTTAATTTAATAGTATTCTCTCAGACCTGGGTGTATCTGAAGCTCCAGAGAGCTGACTCTATAGTGCCTCAAATTCACACATTTTCACCACTTCAGAGAAAATTATTGAAACCAGTGCTATCACACTGCAAATTCCAGAAATGGTCTTTATAGCATAATACATATAAATGGCACCATTGAGAATCATACTGGGCACAACATACAAGGCCAACATTTGAAGACCATTTGAAGGCATTTAAGAAGCAAAAGTTTTTTCACAAGAAGACAATATATTAAGTCATCATCATCCATCAACTCCTTTGTCCCTGTTTCAGTTAGGGTTCAACCGAAGAAACAGAACCAGCAGGAGATATATATTTGTTTCAAAGAATTTACTTACATGATTCTGGCGGTTGGCTAGGAAACGCTAAAATTCGGAGTCAGACTGTCAGAAAGACCAGGCTGGAAAGGAAATTCACAGGCACAAACAGAAGCTGCGGCTCCCACTTGGAAATTCTTCAGGGAAACCTCAATCCTGCCCTTAAAAACTTTCACCTGATTGCTCATGCCTACTCAGACTGTGTATGATCACCCCCTTATTTAAAGCCAAATAATTATGGGTTTGAATTTCATCTACAAAATACTTTCCTAGCAATATCTTGATTAGCATTTGATTAAACAACTACAGATTGGACTTTAGCCTTTAGCCTAGGCAAGGTGACATAAAAGTGAGCATCAGAATCCTCTACCAAAAAAATGAATAAAAGTTTACTGACTTCATTTTCCTCATTAATAGCAAAGAAGAAAGCTAACTGCCAGGAGAGAAGATTTAGTCACACCTTGTGATGGTTTATTTTGTGTCAAATTGACAGGATCCTGAGATGCCCAGATATTTAGTTAAACATTATTTCTGGTATGTCTATGAGGGTGTTTCTGGATGAGATGAACATTTGAGTTGGTTGACTGAGTAAAGCAGGTGGACTCATATACATGGGTGGGCATTATTCAATCCACTGAGGTGCTGAATAGAATAAAAAGTCAGAAGAAGGTTAAATTACTGTCTGCCTAACAGCTTGAGCTAAAACATTAGTCTTCTCCCACACTTAGTGCTTCTAGTTGTTAGACCTTCAGATTCTGGCTCATCAGCTCTCCAGCTCTGAAGCCCTGGAACTGCAAAATTACACCACCAAATTTCCTGAGTCTCCAGCTTGTAGATGACAGATCATTGGATTTTTCTCAGCCTCATAATCATTTGGGTCAATACTTTACATCAAATCTCTTTCCAGGTAAGAAGAAAGATTAAGATAGATGATAGATAAATGATAGGTAGACAATAGATAGATGATAGATAGATAGATAGATAGATAGATAGATAGATAGATGATAGATAGATAGATAGATAGATAGATAGATAGATAGATAGATAGATAGATGATAGATAGGTTTTGTTTCTCTGGATAATCCTTACTAATACACATCACATATAGTATGAGTGAGCTAGGTCCCTATCCAGAACAAGTAATAGACAAGAAGAAAAAGAAGTGAGGATGTAACCAAAAAAAGAACAGACTCAAAACTTAAAGTGGATTACCACTATATTTGACAAAGGACAAAAATAATATTTTAATATATTGGTGTGGTTTTGTTCCCTGCAGTTTTCATTTTCCTTAATTCTATTTTTATTTCATGAATCTTCTTTCCTTCAAACTAAACCCAGATCCATTGCCTTGGGGAAAGATTGCAAAATCCCAACTATGTAGATATCAGAAGTCAAGGAATAAACAAGAAATTTGGCGGGGGAAACAATCTTCCAGAGACAGTTTCCTTCCATCCACTTTCCAAATTCCAAGATAATTAAAATTTGCTTTAAGGATATCAAAAAAGAGGGCAAAGGGGCAGGATAAGGAGAGAGAAAGAAGTAAAGTGTCAGAACCAGGGTAGGACCACGGCTAACCACCCACTCTACTGAGTTCTAAGTCAAGAATGGAAGGGATGACAAATAGTTCAGAGGATCTAAAACAATAAAGAATTATAAATAAATAAATAAATAAATAAATAAATAAATAAGAACCTGTATTTTCTACTTCGTCAGATCTATCCACAGATCCATAAAAGAGAAAATATAATTTTTCTGCATCAGAAATGGGAAGCATCAGAAGAAATACCTGAATGCTAGGTATGAGACCACCCCATAGCATCCTGTATAGGAGCACAGCATTTTTGATGAAGGGAAGATTTCATTTGGTTAGACAAATTAATGATATTCATGTGAGTCGGCTTTGTCTTGTGGACTGCTTTGGCATTTGTTGCCTTAGAACTAATTTAACCTCAAAATTTTTTAGATCTGTGTCTCTGTCACCAAGAGTTCCCATATAATATTTATGGGTGATGTCTTCACTATCTTATTCTGTAACTAAATAAATGTGTTCACCATAAACATTCCTAACCACAGTAAAGATTGGTTCTGGGGCTTCTAATTAGATGGCTTAACACTCCATTCTCTATTTCCATGGTTAGAACATAACAAAATGACTATAATATGGGATTCTAATAAGGCAAATTCATGCCACATTTTTATTCCAGAGAAGCAACATCTGCAAGAACACTCAGATTGTTTTAAGTGTTCTTGCAGTAAGATGCAGGTCTGTCAGTAGGTGCAAGTCTCAGTGTCATAAAGGCCTGGCTGCACACAGACCTTCGAGTTTGAGCTATAATTTGATGACTTGTTGCTGCCATACTTTATCTGTTAATTTTATAGCTGATGCACTGACTTATCTTACCAAGAACTGTCACATCCTGGTCCAACTTTGCATCACTAGGAACTCACTACCAAGGAAAACCAACCTTATTGAAACTTTCAGTTCCTCACCATTAATGCTGTTTTGGAGTGCCTGTGGGGCTGCAGCTGATGTGTAGCCTCAATAAAGCATATTGTTAGTCTATAGCCCTGAGTGCAGAAATAATTGACAACGTGCTCCAACTCCTTCTGTATAAGCCTGTAGGGCATCCTCATCCATGTTAAACAACTGCTAGGTGACTGCTTCAAATATTGCAAGCTTCTACTGAATCCTGCTCAAGGGCAAGAACTTTCTGGATGAGGAAAAGTAAATCTTTATACCAGTGTTCAAGTTTCTGGATGCATCACTGATCAAGAATAAGAAAGATGGGCTATTAAAAAACCAGGAGGCAGAGCCATCTAAATCCACCGGACATAGACAAAAGATAAAGTGGTGCTGTGCACATTATATTGTTTCTCTTTTGAATGAATTCAAATAAAGAGAACCAGGTGATAGACAGAAAATTGAGCTTTCTAATTTGAATACCTTAATGTAAACATTTTACTTTTCAAGTTTGTTTGTTTTTTTTCAAAATTGTAGACATTTTGACATGGATATAACATTGTTTTATTCATTATTGTTTCTTGTTTTGGTTATCTATTAGCGCATTAACAACCCATTTCAATACTTAGCTGATAAAAAAAGAATTATCAATGAAGACCAACCTTCCCAGAAGTCTCTAGTGAACTCCCTTTATATTTTACAGGCCAAAACTAAGATATCAGCTCACCTAAAATCAAGGCCATAGTCCATTTTTATTCAATTTGAGAGGCCTCTACTTCATAAAATATCTTAAATATGCAATGAAAAATGAGAGTGGCTTTTACAGGCAATAAACAATATCTATACAATGTGTTTTCTGTATATTTATGTTAGAAAAATGACACTTTTTGTTATCATCTACTATGAAGGCAGTGGTCTTCTATGTAAGCCACTAAATGACTTTCATCTCATCTATGCTTGTGATGTCCCTGAGTGGTACATCTTGATTTATTTAGCTAGAAATTGCCAACTTTCCTGTATAGAAGACTTTTATTTTGCAGTCTTCCTTAACCTATTTATGTATAATTTCTGAGAGAGCTTTAATTATTTTTTCCCCACACAAGTGCAAGAAAATAAAAGTAACCCACCAATACAGTACCCACAGCACTCCAGACTGGACTGGCAAACCTTTGGCCTTTATGTCCTTAAATTCTGTTGCTGCTATTCATCTCCCAACTCCCACACACATGCATATATATAAAATTTGTATCTAAGTTTTCTGGCTTATGTAGAATTGGTAAGAAAGCCTTTAATATGTAATAATTACCACTGGCTAACGTAATCACACATTTAAATTATAAAGTTGTATGATGTCCACCCAATGCCAATCCTCACATCTGTGAGTTAGTTCCAATGAGACAACAAAGGTGAATTTGGAAACTAAAAAAATCTGGGATACTTTGGAAGAATGATTTATTCAGTAAATTCAAAGCACAGCTTTAATCAATGTACCTAAATCTCATCTCTAAGCTATATGTTCAGTGGGTAGTACTGTCAAAGGTGATTGAAAATCTAAGAATCTAAGGTTTTCAAAACTGGCTTAAATGCTCAATTAGTATTTTCAAATCATCTGTTATGTAAAGTTTCATGGAAAATAATTGATATACTTTCTTCTCAATGAGTTCTATATAAAAGACCGGATATTTTTACCATCCTTCCTTATTTTTTCATTGATTTTTAGAGCGAGATGATAGGAGAGAGAGAGAAAAAAAAACATTGATGTGAGAACAGAACATCAATAAGCTGCCTCTTTCCTGCCCCTTACTGGGGATTGAGCAGGAAACCCAGTTATGTGCCCTGACCAGGAATAGAACCAGCAACCTTTCAATGCCCAAGATTGTCACCCCACCACAAGATCCACACCAGCCAGGGCATCTACCCTCCTTTCTTGACTGGAATTAGAATTATGGAAAGAATTGAAGTGCCCTGTTCACTTATTTTCCAATTTTTCATCCAATAAGCTTGCCATGACTAACAACTATAACTAACAACTATGTGCAGACACCTTGCTCAGCCTCGAGGTAAATAGGGTCTCTCTTCTCACATGATAGGTAATCAAAGCTAGTCTGAAGAATATAAAAAACACTTGAGAGAAGTCAGTTTTTAAAAAAAAGATTAAAAGATTATCAAGATGTATACTCAATGGAGAAAGTTTGAGGATGTTAAGAAATGCATCTAAGAATTGAATGGCTAGAAAACATTAAGACCTTTAGGTGAAGAGCCATTGAACTTCCTAGAAGACAAAGCATTTGAATGTGGCACACAGATTCAAGAGTTGAAGGGTAAACTGAATCCAACATTTGTTTTAAAAAAGTGCTGTTAAAACTACAGGAGGTCAAAATGATGAGATGATTAGGTAAAAATGGAAAATTAAAGATTAACATCTATGTGCTGAGTTAGTGGAATAGATTAACTCATTTTTAAATAATTAATGGATAAGAACAAGCGAAGAAAAAGTAGGTATGAGTATTTTAACAGGAATCTACACTAATAAAAGAGAAACATGCAAATTGACTGTACCTCTGCTATGCCCACAAGCTACGCCCACCAGCCAATCAGGAGCGAGTATGCAAATTAACACAACCAAGATGGTGGCGGCCACGGAACTGGAGTGACCAGGAGGCTTGGGTTGCCCCAGCAATGGAGGAAGCCAAGCTTCCCACCAGCCCTGGCCGGTCCTGGCCTCTGCTCAAGGCTACAAAGTTTCAATTATAGAAGATAAATAAATCCCAGATACTTGCTTCAGCCAGCCCTGGCCTCCACTCAAGTAGGCACTGAAAAAAAAAAAAAAAGAAAGAAAGAACAAAAGGAGGGCCTGGGATCTTGGGTCACTGGGGGGTAATCAGGCCAGGATGGGACGGCAGTTGTGGGTGATAAGGCTGGTGGGGGCGGGGCCGTTGGGGGTGAGCAGGCCAGGGGGCCAGTTGTGGGTGAGCAGGACAGTGGGGGTGGGGGGCCATTTGAAGTGAGCAGGCCAGCAAGAGGGCAGTTGGGGGTGAGCAGGCTGGCATGGGGGGTAGTTGGGGGTGATCAGGCTGGCGGCAGGGGCAGTTGGGGGTGAGCAAGCCAGCAGGCAGAGTGGTTAGGGGCAATCAGGCAGGCAGGCAGGCAGGTGAGCAGCTGGAGCCAGCAGTCCCAGATTGTGAGAGGGCTGTCCGACTGCTGGTTTAGGCCCGATCCCTGTAAACCAGCAGTAGGACATCCTTCAAGGAGTCCCAGATTGGAGAGGGTGCAGGCCAGGCTGAGGAACACCCCCACCCTCCCCCAGTGCACGAATTTCATGCAACAAGCCACTAGTACTAAAATAAATTTGAGTCAAATCTATTGAACTTTATACTTTAGAACACATGATTAAGTTAGCAAAAACTAACAAAAAATGCTGAACATCTCATAAACTATCAGAAAATTGATTGGATGGTGTGAGGAGGGGACCTTTACTATCAAGGGATTAAACTCTTTAAGTGTATCTTAGATCTTTCTTTTCTCACTTTCCTTATTTCTGATCCCAAGAGCTGTGGGTTTATCCACATAAAACTTTAAGCAGTACAAAGGTTTCAGAAGGTGGATATTTGACAGTAGTTAATAAGCCCAACTCCTACACTGGAGATATCCTCAGGTTTTTGTTCGCCAAGCCCTGAGCATCTGCATCTGTACTTTACTTGGGTGTTTAAAGAGACCTCAGACAGGATCTATTAACCAGGAGGTTGACAGAATGCTAAACATTCAGAGAGAGCACAACTCATTTTTTCTCAAAAGCCAAATTCTACCTGGCTTGCCTAATCCCTATTCCTCCTCCCTGCCACCATGTGCAGCAGAGAAGACTGATAATTAGTGTCTGCAGACCTCTGAACATAATGCTGTCCAGGATACCCCAAGGCAACTGTTCCTGCACTTCACAGAGTTAGCAACCTTCTGGGCCACCTAAGCCTAAGAAGGAAATGCAGAGTGAGGAGCTGTTTTCAGACACTTCAGGAAGCACCTAGCCTCAAGACCTCCATGGCTGACATTTGAATGGATTTTATTCCAGGACAGCAACAACCACCCGGAATGGATCGCAGGTGTTTCTGCTTGGGTGAAAGAAAGGCACCGACATGGTGGAAAGTGCTGTGTGCTGATAATCAATTATCATTACTAAACTGACATCTTTCATAGTAAGTACATAAAGTCCGATGTCAAAAAGCCTGGCTAATAACTATCTGTTTATGCCTTATCTTTAGGTAAGTTACATAAATCAATAACTTGGTTTAAGCTAAATCATGTCATAAAAGAAATTATTTTGGTCCCAATAGTGAAGTATAAAAAAATTTGGTTCAGTAAATTCTGTTACCAGACTATCAAAAAAATTTGAAAGCAATGTAACCAGTTGGTATGTGGTATATCTAGAGTTTTAAACTTCCCTAAAATCAGCATTAGTTGTTTATGTAGAAGGTAGTTGCTAGAAGGCAAAACAGAAGTTTTCAATGCCCCCCCCCCCCAAAATTAAAAAAATAGTGCATTTATAATAAAGTATCACACTTGTATTTGCTGATTTATGAGTTTTATTTAACTGTAAGAAAATCTATTTCAATTAGGTACTATAATTGTTAAGAGGTTAAAACTCAGAGTAATTGTTTGTGTGATCATTTGGTTGTTTTAAGTTAAATACAAAAAATTAGAATAGTTAAAGGAAAAATTAGGTTTATAAAAACATTTATCATAAAACATTTGTAAATATTAGTTTGGGTTTAATTTCACTTCTAGATGGCAGGAATGCTAGAAAATGCTACCAACACAGATGATATTTTTAATAGAACAAAACAAAAAAATCTAGTTTCCTGAACATTTGTTGTACAATATTCTATATATTATTATTATTTAACTGTCATGTCTATTTTCTCATAAAAATTAAAATATGTTATAGGAATGGGAATGATACATAATACATATTTAAGTGTTTAATAATTTACATTTTGTTAATTATTTTGACTGATTTTGGGTAAAGATTGTTACAACACATAAACAGACCATCTGTTGCTGTTAGAATCATTAATAAATACTCCCTGAACTAAGTATTTTAATTAAAATAAAATGCTGCATTCATTAAGGCCCATCTTAAGAGGCATGCTCCAAAAGGAATTAATAGAGTATCCAGCTGCCAATCTCTAAATAGTTTTAAAATATTAAAAACTTTTATTCATGAGGAACTACATGGATTTGGATGATTAGGGAACAATCTGTTGAGTCTAATGCCTGCTGCTGTGTGGGATTCAGGAGTATGTGAATCAATGAATATGACACCACCTATTCCCATACAGTTCCACAAAGTTACCAAGAGTCAGAGTAGTACAAATGCTTTCTTCTTCACTATGCCTTTGGTTTTTAAGAGGATCAACCCTACTTCCTTATTTTCTATCTGTGTGACTTTGAAAAATTTACTCAGCCTTTCTGTGCCTCAAATGCTGATTTTAGGAAAGTTTAAAATTCTAAATATACCACATACCAACTGGTTACATTGCTTTCAAATTTTTTTGATAGTCTGGTAACAGAATTCACTGAACCAAATTTTTTTATACTTCACTATTGGGACCAAAATAATTTCTTTTATGACATGATTTAGCTTAAACCAAGTTATTGATTTATGTAATTTACCTAAAGATAAGGCATAAACAGATAGTTATTAGCCAGGCTTTTTGACATCGGACTTTATGTACTTACTATGAAAGATGTCAGTTTAGTAATGATAATTGATTATCAGCACACAGCACTTTCCACCATGTCGGTGCCTTTCTTTCACCCAAGCAGAAACACCTGCGATCCATTCCGGATGGTTGTTGCTGTCCTGGAGTAAAATCCATTCAAATGTCAGCCATGGAGGTCTTGAGGCTAGGTGCTTCCTGAAGTGTCTGAAAACAGCTCCTCACTCTGCATTTCCTTCTTAGGCTTAGGTGGCCCAGAAGGTTGCTAACTCTGTGAAGTGCAGGAACAGTTGCCTTTGGGCAGTGGTCAGCAAACCGTGGCTCGTGAGCCACATGCGGCTCGCGAGCTGCGGTTTGCCGCTCTGTTGACTAATGAGTTTACCGACCACTGTCATATACTACCCTTTACCTCTTTGCACGCAATATGCTACAATTGCCTAATCCTCACAGCTTCCAACTACACGGTAACATTTAGTCTAGTCCAGTGGTCGGCAAACTCATTAGTCAACAGAGCGGCAAACCGCCGCTCGCGAGCCGCATGTGGCTCACGAGCGGCGGTTTGCCGACCACTGCCTTGGGGTATCCTGGGCAGCATTATGTCTGCAAACACTACTTATCAGTCTTCTCTGCTGCACATGGTGGCAGGGAGGAGGAATAGGGATTAGGCAAGTCAGGTAGAATTTGGCTTTTGAGAAAAAACGAGTTGTGCTCTCTCTGTATGTTTAGCATTCTGTCAACCTCCTGGTTAACAGATCCTGCCTGAGGTCTCTTTAAACACCCAAGTAAAGTACAGATGCAGATGCTCAGAGCTTGGCGAACAAAAACCTGAGGATATCTGCAGTGTAGGAGTTGGGCTTATTAACTACTGTCAAATATCCACCTTCTGAAACCTTTGTACTGCTTAAAGTTTTATGTGGATAAACTCACAGCTCTTGGGATCAGAAATAAGGAAAGTGAGAAAAGAAAGACCTAAGATACATTTAACATATTTTTATGTTAGTGCTTTCCCCATGACTGAAAGTTTAAGTTACACTCTTGATAGTGTTGTATGGACTCTGACTGCCTTACACACTTTGTCAAGTTGCTGATTATGGTTATAAGACTTCACTAGAACAGGATGCTCATTTTTCACATTTTCCATTCACTTGCCTAGAAATAGCCAGGTTTCTTAGAGCTCTTGAACTTGAGAGATTCAAGCAGAAACTTGAGGCCATACAGTTTCTGCTGCCAGAGCTCCCTGAAGCAATGGTGTGGTGGTGAAAATTAAAGAGGTCCTCTCCAAATTAAATGCTAAACTACACTGTTATATTAGTCAAGTCCTTACACCTCACAAATCACATTCATTTATGCCAACTGATTAGATCATCACAACCACTCTTTATAATTGCTATTACATCCCAGTTTTATAGGTTAGGAAACTGAGCCTTAAGAAGCTTGAATGGCTTTCCTCAGGTCACAGAACCAGAAAGTGTAACACTCAAGCATCAATACAGAATTCAAAACTAATTGCTTTTTATTGTCAACCCCAGTGGTTTTCAAAGTGTGAAATGTAGAATTCTGTAGTTCCATTTCAGAATCTTAAGGAGTGGCACAGAGGTGAGGAGTACCTGAGCACTCTGCCATCCCACCATCACCCCTTCTGCTTTCACAGACAGCACAATTAGTGAGTTTGGGTTATCTGAATTTCAAATGAGACTTTTTTTTTAAACCAAAGCATTGTACTGTTAAGAATTTTGTTTTTCAAAATTACTCAGGAAGTTCCTTCATTACAAAGAATTCCTACGTCCTTCTCTTTGGATAACACATGCCTGTATATATTTCCTACTATCATTTACTCATGTTTAAAAGTCTATATAATAATTAAAATCTATGTGTTTTCCTATGATATGCACCATGTACTGATCTGGTTATATTACAGAATAATCACCAGCAGAGATATCAATGGTAGATCAATGCCACTCAAAGTGTGACCAGCAAACTCACTGAGTCTGAGATAAGAAGCCTGTGCCAGAATGCAAATCAACACATTCTTCCCTCACATAAAGTCTTAACACACAAAAACAAAAACAAAAGTTAGCTGAACTAGACAGTGTGCTAAGTTGACTTACATCCTATTGCAGCTGCTTATGTTGTCACCACCCAGAAACAGTTTCTCTGGGGGCACATTGATTAGCACTAGTCTAGATTCCAGAAGTGTTTTGGCCTTGTAAACTTGCTTTCCTCACCTACAGGTATGTCCAACTGTCTGTCATTCTAACCATTCTTTCTTTACCTCTTTTCTCTGCTCTATGGTTTGGCCTCTGAATACTGGAGCTTTCTGAGATCCTATTCTCTAGCTGCATCAATTCTTGATTTCTTTGATCATCCTGGATGAATTTTCTACATCCATGACTTCAAAAGTATTTTTTATATATAGTTTTTCTCTTTTATCTCTGACCATGACTTCTATTCTGAGTTTCAGACTCTTTATTAGGAATTGCCCCCTAACCATTTTAATCACATTTTATTACTGGCACCTTGAATTTAACATTTCTAATTAAAAAAAAAAACCTGGCCCTACACGCCTTCCTCAACAACATTAATTAAGACTTTAAAATGGCAAAAAGAGAGAAAGAGAGAGAGAATTTAAAAAAAAAAGAGAGAGAGAAGAGAAAACAAAATGTTCTGGCTTTGTTAAAAACAAAACAAAACAAAACAAAACAAAAAAAACTCCAAGGATTTAAAAACTTTGGGGATGATTATATTAAGGAGCTCAGAAATGTCATCAAAATCTGCTTTTTTCATCACAGAGATCAGCTGTCTTCTATACAGGCTTTAGTCTTTAGAGTGGCCAGGAGCTTTAGATTTACACAATTTCTTCTCAGCAGTTAAGAACCCAAAGAAATAGTCTCTCTTGCCAATACTTCCATCTGAATGGCCAATAATATCCCAAACTGCATTTGGCCATCCCTGGTACTTGCAATGGAGTCAGCTACATATAATACAATCTATACTAATAAAAGGATAATATGTTAATTAGACCAGGTCAACCAGACATCTTCCAGACAATTAGGGGGCGACCAGGCCAGCAGGGGGGCAGTTATGGGAGGACCAGGCTGGCAGGTGGCAGTTAGGGGGCGACCAGGCTGGCAGGGGGACAGTTAGGGGGCGACCAGGCCAACAAGGGGCAGTTAGGGTGTGACCTAGCCGGCAGGGGGGTATAGTTAGGGGGCAACCAGGCCAGCAGGGGAGCAGTTATGGGAGGACCAGGCTGGCAGGGGGCAGTTAGGGGGCGACCAAGCTGGCAGGGGGGCATTTGGGGGGTGACCAGGCCAGCAGGGGGACAGTTAGGGATGACCAGGCTGGCAGGGGGACAGTTAGGGGGCGACCAGGCCAACAAGGGGCAGTTAGGGGGTGACCTAGCCGGCAGGGGGGATAGTTAGGGGGCAACCAGGCCAGCAGGGGAGCAGTTGAGGGGTACTGGTAGTCAGACATCTCCCGAGGGGTCCCAGATTGTGAGAGGGTGCAGGCCAGCTGAGGAACCCCCATGCACGAATTTCGTGCACTGGGCCTCTAGTGACTATAATAAGGAGGCAGGATAATTCCCCAAGCAATATATGGCATTGTTTCAGATAAGAAATACTGGATGTTGAGGAAGTATAAAAAAAGAGAACCCAAAATACCCAGCCTGATATGTGCTATCTCCTCTATTTCCATCAGTTAATCAATTCATTCAGACTTCTAATCTAAAAACTAGGAAACTTTAAGTACTACCGCTCTCTATCTGCCCATATTCATTCCCATGTTCATATCCAAAAACAAATCTACTATATTCTACCTCTGAAGTATCTATAATATCTGGCTTTTCCCTTCTTCCCAATTACCAATGTCTTTGTCTTCTCTTAAATTATCATTACTAATTATTTCAACTGATTTTCCTGCAATCAGTCTTTCTCCTTCCATTCCACCTAGTCTTCTGAGGGCAATGGAAACTAAGGAGAAAATAAACAGATGGGACTACATCAAAATAAAAAGCTTCTGAACAGCAAAAGGAACCATCAACAAAAACAACCAGAAAGCCCACTGCATGGGAGAACATATTTTCCAATGTTATCTCTGATAAGGGTTTAATCTCCAACATTTATAGGGAACTCATACAACTTAACAAAAGGAAGACAAACAACCCAATCAAAAATGGGCAAAGGACCTAAATAGACACTTTTCAAAAGAGGACATAAGGAAGGCCAAGAGACATATGAAAACATGCTCAAAGTCACTAATCATCCAAGAGATGCAAATCAAAACAACAATGAGGTACCATCTCACACCTGTCAGAATGGCTATCATCAACAAATCAACAAAGGACAAGTGCTGGCGAGGATGTGGAGAAAAAGGAACTCTTTTGCACGACTGGTAGGAATGCAGACTGGTACAGCCACTGTGGAGAATAGTATGGAGTTTCCTCAAAAAACTAAAAATGGAACTGCCATTTGACCCAGTAATCCTACTTCTAAAAATATATCCCAAGAAACTAGAAACACCAATCAGAAAGAATATATGCACCCCTATTCTCATAGCAGCACAATTTACAATAGCTAAGACTTAGAAACAGTCTAAGTGCCCATCAGCAGATGAGTGGATTAAAAAACTGTGGTACAACTACACAATGGAATCCTATGCTGCTATAAAAAATAAGGAACTTTTACCATTGACAACAGCATTATTGGACCTGGAGAGCATTATGCTAAGTGAAAAAAGCCAGTCAGAGAAAGATAGATATCACATGATCTCACTCATTTGTGGAATATGATAAACAACATAGACTGATGAACAAAAATGGATCCAGAGACAGAGAAGCACTTAATGGACTATCAAACCTCAGAGGGAAGGTAGGGGAGGGTGGGGGTAAGGGTGTGACTAAATCTGCTCTCCCAAGGACAAATCACCTAGGGACCCATTTCTCACAAGTATCCATATTATTAAGAGGAGCTTGATTATGTAACACTCTCATATGGAAGATACTCATTGTCACAGATTCCACTTATTCCAGAGTTGTTAGATAAGGAGAACATCTGGCTTTTCAACAACACTCTGGGTCATTACTCAATCACAGTTATGTCCAAATCACTGTCATGTGGAGATTAATCACATCTGGCAATAACACCCTCTTAATCTCCTCAACTAACAATCCCTGTTCTTTTCACTCATGGGAACCTTATACCAGAATTACTAATTTTCATTCAACTCCATATTGTGCCATAGTCCTGAATTACTTCAGTGTCTGTAAGACCAACCAGTACCCTTATCTTTCAATTACTTTTCCTTATTTCTAGTGATTTTAACCTCAACTCCTCTCAAATCCTCCACTCCTAACATACCACCTTAAACTACCCATCCACCCACAATTTGAATTCAAATAACCCCACTCTCTGACTGATGCCATTGTAATAACCTGGCTATTATGTAACAGGAGAAGAGGAAAGGAAAGACCAAATAGACCTATGCTCAGTAAGGTCTGAGTAAAATGGGAAGATGCTATCCCATCAGTCACACCTGAAATGGAGTCAGCGGCCACTGCAAGTATGTGAAAGCTAAATATTTACACTTCCAAACCAAGGAAGTTCCACCCTTCTCTCTCTTCTCCCTCTCAGTGCCAGGACCTGTTGGGACTCCTGCTGCAGAGGGATGCACTCCCCTGTGCCCACATGGCACATGGCCATGATGGACTCCACACATGGACTAATAGACTTTAATTAGTGTGGATGCTGAAACACACCTGGCTGCAACATGGAACGGAAACTGCGGACACTGGCCCTGTTTCTGGCTCTGCTGGAATCTCAGCTGCACCTTTTCCAGGACTGACTTAAGGGGCAGAGAACTTTGGAATCTGAGACATATAACTTTATGCAAATCTGAGACATAACTTCTTCCACATCTCATCCCAGGTGAATCTTAGAAAATCATTTTCTGAAGATATCGCAAGGACCTCATTCCCATTCGTGTCTAGGAAATCTGACCGATCAATTGCTTCAGCATCACGACCACATTGTACCATCCTGTGTGCTTTCTCACTCTGAAATTCCCTTTGTACCTGTCTTTGTTCTTATAGGAATTTTTAGTTCCCTGGCCCTTCTATTTTATTTCTGTCAGCAGATTTTTTTTTATGTTCACCTCCTTGACTAGATGGCTTAGATTATAATAAAATTATACATCCTTTGATATCTTCAACATTTCCCCCTGTTACTCTATAATTTAATTGTTCTATAAAACAGTAAACTGGTTGGACCCAACTCTATCTGTTACAGGCCTCTATCCAGTTTCCTGAGAAATGCCATTGGGCTTTTCTCCAAACTCTAGACTACTTCATGGTTACCATTCTCAACAAACTCCAAACTATTAGATATTTACTTCACAAAACTAGCAAATCACCTCATATTGTGGTTTGTCTGTTTATACAACTTTTTCCCTTTCTAGACATATTGAGAGCAGAAAGCAAGTCTTAGTTACATTTTTATTCCTGGTATCAAGCACACTGTCGTCGTTGAATAAAAATAAAAAAAGTGCCATATTATGACATAGTAAACTTTTATGCAGAAAGGTATACGTTTTATATTTAAATGAAAAGCAATAAAAGTTGTTATTATTCAATATGTTAAATTTGAATTTATAGTA
The DNA here is from genome assembly GCF_963455305.1 of Plecotus auritus. Lineage (NCBI taxonomy): Eukaryota > Metazoa > Chordata > Mammalia > Chiroptera > Vespertilionidae > Plecotus > Plecotus auritus. The sequence continues at coordinate 131,831,482 of NC_137771.1, read as the reverse complement.
ACTTTACAAGAACATATGACTTTTTCTAAGGACAAACCATAATGCTTTTGTTCCTTTGTAAATAATCTAAATTATTCAAGTTATTCTAATATTTTTTTATTTTTTTTTGGTGAAGACAGTGGATTGGTACAGGAATAGATAAACAGAATATAGGATCCAGAAACAGACTTATAAATAATAGTCACTAGATTCAAGGCAAAGTTGACAAGTGTTACATTGGAGAAAGGATTCATTCTCTTTGATAAATGATTCATGGTCAACTGGACCTCCCTCCCATAAAGCACAAAAGTTAATTCAAGATAGTGTATAGGTCTAAGTTTGGAAAATATAAAATAAGGCATTTAGAGAAAAATAGAACATCTTTAAGGTTTTCTTAATCAGAACACACAAAAAAGAAAATAATGTTACACTGAACTATATTAAATTGAAGCACTTCTATTCATTAAAAAAATACTATTAAGAGCATAAAAAGACAACCCATAGGGTGGAAGAAGAATTTCACAATACATACATACAACAAAATATTAATATTTAGAAGATATTTTTAAAAAAGCACATGAAAATCAATAAAACTTCCCTGAAACTAATTTTAAAAATACAACTAATCCTCCTTAATAATTATATTTTTTATATTTATATGGGCAGATGACTCAGACATTTGGACACACTTCACAAACAAGGTTAACCAAATGGACAATAAACATATGGAATGTGCTTAAGCTTATTAGTTATCAGCACTACCCTTTGACTGGAATAACTAAAATTCAAGAGATAAGAATACCAAGATTTCAAGGATGTAGAGGCCCTAGAATCCTATCTAATAAAAGAGTAATATGCAAATTAACCATCACTCTGCTACACCCACAAGCCACACCCACCATCCACGCCCACCAGCCAATCAGGAGTGAATATGCAAATAAACCCAACCAAGATGGCTGCAGCCACAGAGAGCAGGAGGGAGGCTTGGGTTTCCCTGGCAATGGAGGAAGCCAAGCTTTCCGCCTGCCCTTGCTGGCCTAGGCCTCCACTCAAGGCTACAAAGTTTCAATGATAGAAGATACATAAACCCAAATAGAAATGGCGGCAGCCACAGAGCTGGAAAGAGCAGGAGGCTAGGGTTGCCCCCGGCGATGGAGGAAGCCAAGCTTTCCGCACAACCTGGCAGGCCCAGGCCTCTGCTTAAGGCTACAAAGTTTCAATTGTAGAAGATAAATAAATCCCAGATCCCAGGGCCAATGCTTGGGTAGCCAGGGGGCGTGGCCGGCCTGCAAACCACCACAGGCCCCTCACCCAGGCTGCCCCACACCCCAAGGGAACCCCCACCCTGATCCGGGACACCCTTCAGGACAAACCAGCTGGCCACCACCCATGCACCAGGCCTCTATCCTATCTAATAAAAGAGTAATATGCAGATTGACCATCACTCCAACACACAAGATGGCTGCCCCCATGTGGTCAAAGATCCTGCCCACATGTGGACACAAGATGGCCACCACAAGATGGCCAGCAGGGGAGGGCAGTTGGAAGGGACCAGGCCTGCAAGGGAGGGCAGTTGTGGGTGATCAGGCCAGCAGGGGAGGGCAGTTGAGGGTGATCAAGCCTGCAGGGGAGGGCAGTTATGGGTGACCAAGCTGGCAGAGGAGGGAAGTTGGGGGCGACCAGGCCTGCAGGGAATGGCAGTTAGGAGGGACACAGGCCTGCAGGGGAGAGCAGTTGTGGAGGACCAGGCCTGCAGGGGAGGGCAGTTAGGGGTGACCAGGCCTGCAGGGGAGAGCAGTTGTGGGGGACCAAGCCTGCAGGGTAGGGCAGTTAGGAGTGACCAGGCCTGCAGGGGAAGGCAGTTAGGGGAAAACAGGCTGGCAAGGGAGCAGTTAGGCATCAATCAGGCTGGCAGGGGATTGGTTAGGGGGTTATCAGGCAGGCAGGCAGAAGCGGTTAGGTGCAATCAGGAAGGCAGACAGGTGAGCAGTTGGGAGCCAGCAGTCCTGGATTGTGAGAGGGATGTCCGACTGCCCGTTTAGGCCCGATCCTACTGGGATCGGGCCTAAACGGGCAGTCGGACATCCCTCGAGGGGTCCCAGATTGGAGAGGGTACAGGCTGGGCTGAGGGACACCCCCCCCCCATGCACGAATTTCGTGCACCGGGCCTCTAGTTCTAATATATCACTGGTGGAATTCTTAATTTACATTGCTGCTTGGAAAATTGTTAGCATATATTAAAGTTAAACATACACATATTCTATGACACAGCAGTTCCACTGCTAGAAATGTGTCCTGATGTTCACACAAAGTCATGTAAGATAACTTTATTGTTGCACTAGTTAAAAAGGCTTTAAATTGGAAACAACATAAAGTTCTAATAATAGAATTAATAATTAAGTTGTGCTATAGTCACACAATGAAAAATAATAGAGCAATGAGAATAAATGATATAATAATATGCAACAGTGGATGAATCTCACCATTATGAATTTGAACAAAAGGAGACATGCACAGAAGAGTCCATATTGTCTGATTCCATTTATATAAAATATATAAACAAGGAAATCTAATATATGTTGGTAGAAGTCAGGAGAGTTGTTATCTTTTGTGGGGGCGAGATTAGTCACTAGAAGGAAGCATGAGAATGACTTGTGGGGTGCTGTATATAAGGATATATTCAGAAATTCCCTAAGGTATGCTTATGTTTATTATGCTCTAATGAAAACATATTTAATGTCCCTGTTACCTATGGTATACAAGGCATCTTTGAGGTGAGACCTTGTATGAAAATATAATAAAAGTGAATAGGAGTCTAGAGAAAATAAGGAAAGGGCCAAGTTCAGAAAAAGTACATTTTTATAAACTAAGTATAGCAACTCATTAAAAAGTATAAACTATTAAAAATAGAATCATAGATTTAGAATATGCTCTATGGTTTAATTGAACACATGTGGACATTATTTTTGTACTGACTTTTATATATTTTATTATTATTTTTAACTTTTTTGTACTGACTTTTGCTTTTTTTTTCTGTGCCTTCTAAGGGCTTTGCACAATAGATTAAACAAAGTTTTGTAAATGACTATATCCTTTTGTCTTTTTTACAACAGAATAAATTATTCTGTGGTGTCCTGGATCATCATTTAGCAGTTCTTTTCATTTATAATTATCTTTATACACAAGATTTTCTAGAATATTGTTGGTTTCTATAAACAAACATTGGATGTCAGAAACAGCATCTCATTTTAAAAAGCAGGTTTGCTTCCTAATTGAAAAATTATATTGCTTTTGGCACAAACTGAAAAGAAAAGCCATCAAGTGAGATGTAGATAGTGTTAAATGACTAAAGATTATAAAAAGCTTTTATAACCTGGAATCCCAAGTTACACACTAGCTGAGATGCATTCAAGGAATATGGCACTTTATGGCAAAGTATGGGGAAAGAGTATTATATTAAGGCAATTTATTTTCTCATTTTTTTGTTATGCACTCATCTGTGATAAATGCAGCAGACAATAGTCTACAGATAGCAGATGGTTATTTAATAGGCAGGAAAGTCAAGACTAAACACAGGAAAGTCAAGACTAAACTATTCACTTCTGCAAAATACCTTTAGGTAAAAGAACAGGACTTATTATCATTGAGAATAATATTAAACTCATTAATAAATATCTTAAGAATGTGCTTTAGTCATAGAATCTAGCAGCAATAACTGTTAGCTTTTCTAATATTTTTCCAAGATAGATTTCATAAAATAGGCAAGATAAAATACACATACATTTCAATTCAGTCAGATAGATAGTAGATATACAATGTTATGGTACTTTAGTTTCCTCCCTAAATTTATAATCTGAAATAATAATAAGAGTGATTACATTAGCACTTTTTTAAGGCTCTCTACTTATGGACTTATATGAGTTATCTCCCTTAATAATTACTTTAAAAAGTCAAAGGCTTGTGGTAGATAATATCCAAATGTAACTGCCATCAATTCTATCTCACCTTATATAGGTATGCTGCTCTTAACATCAAGAGAGGGATGCTTAATCAATAAATTTAAAAAAAGAGAGAGGGATTCTAATTCCCTGGGCTGGCTTTGTGATGTCCCTTTTACCAAAAGAAATGTGACCAACCAGGTTATAAGAAACCTTACTTGCAACTTCTCTCTGGGTCTCTTGGAAAGGATGATCTTGTGACACTTCTCAGAACCTACCAATTTATTGTGAAAAGCCCAAGACCAGAGCTAGATTCATGAGCATGCAATTTGCACTGTCACTGTCTTGAAATTCTTAATAATTTTTATCATTTTGCACTGGGTCTTGTAAATTATGTACCTGGTTTTGCCCAACCACATAGACAGGCTGAGCTCCCAAACCACAGACAGCATTACCTGTCCATTAGTCACCTTGGATATTCAGCCCAGTTGAGCATTTAAATAGTGGCAGTCCCAGTCAACATCTGATTACAATTGTGTGAGAGACCCTGAATGAGAACTTCTCTGTTAAGCCCAGTCAACCCCCAGAACAATGAGAAATAATAAATTGTTTTGTAAGTCATTGAATTTTTGTGTGGTTTTTGGCCTAGCTACAGATAAGTGAGACAGATAGGTACTATTATTAAGTCATCCTATCTAATAAAAGAGTAATATGCAAATTGACCGTACCTCTGCTACACCCACAAGCCATGCCCACCAGCCATGCCCACCAGCCATGCCCACCAGCCAATCAGGAGGGAATATGCAAATAAACCCAACCAAGATGGCTGCAGCCACAGAGAGCAGGAGGGAGGCTTGGGTTTCCCCGGCAATGGAGGAAGCCAAGCTTTCCGCCTGCCCTTGCCAGCCCAGGCCTCCACTCAATGCTACAAAGTTTCAATTATAGAAGATAAATAAAGCCCAACAGAAATGGTGGCAGCCACGGAGCTGGAGAGAGCAGGAGGCTAGGGTTGCCCTCGGCAATGGAGGAAGCCAAGCTTCTGCAGCCCTGGCCTGTTTTGGCCTCCGCTTAAGGCTACAAAGTTTCGATTATAGAAGATACATAAATTCCAACAGAAATGGCTGCAGCCACAGAGCAAACAGAAGCCTTGGCTCCACTCCAGGCTACAAAGTTTCAATTGTAGAAGATAAATAAATCCCAGATCCCAGGGCCTCCGCTTAGGTTGCCGGGGGGCATGGCCGGCCTGCAAACCACCACAGGCCCCTGGCCCAGGCTGCCCCACACCCCAAGGGAACCCCCACCCTGATCCAGGACACCCTTCAGGGCAAACCAGCTGGCCACCACCCATGTACCAGGCCTCTATCCTATCTAATAAAAGAGTAATATGCAGATTGACCATCACTCCAACACACAAGATGGCTGCCCCCATGTAGTCAAAGATCCTGTCCCCATGTGGACACAAGATGGCCACCACAAGATGGCCAGCAGAGGAGGGCAGTTGGGAGGAACCAGGCCTGCAGGGGAGAGCAGTTGGGGGGTACCAGGCCTGCAGGAGAGGGCAATTAGGGGTGACCAAGCCTGCAGGGGAGGGAAGTTAGGGGTGACCAGGCCTGCAGGGAAAGGCAGTTAGGGGAAAACAGGCTGGCAGGGGAGCAGTTAGGCATCAATCAGGCTGGCAGGGGAGTGGTTAGGGGGTGATCAGGCTGGCAGGCAGAAGCAGTTAGGTGCAATCAGGAAGGCAAGCAGGCGAGCAGTTGGGAGCCAGCAGTCCTGGATTGTGAGAGGGATCGGGCCTAAACAGGCAGTCAGACATCCCTTGAGGGGTCCCCGGTTGGAGAGGGTGCAGGCTGGGCTGAGGGACACCCCCCTCATGCATGAAATTTCGTGCACCGGGCCTCTAGTATTCCTTATATTAAGCTTACAAAGTAATGATCCTAAGCATAATATGCTAAGTGTCCCACCAATGGGCCCACTGCTCGCTTAATGACACTAAGCATAATATGCTAAGTGTCCCACCAATGGGCCCACTGCTCGCCCAGTTGCTATGGCACATACTGACCACCAGGGGGCAGACACTCTGACTGGTAGGTTAGCTTGCTGCTGGTATCCGCCTGATTGGGACTGGGCCAGAAGGTCCCAATCGGCCCCAATCGCCAGCCAGGCCAAGGGACCCTGGGCTTCTAGTTAATATTATAATCACCTTTAGAAGCATAGAGCAACATTTTTTGTCAGACTATGCAGTTAGAAGAATGGGAAAGCAATAAACAAACTTAGGTGTAATGAAAATACACAGCCTTAGCTATAGATTGTTGGAGCTTCTTTTATGTGTATAATACACAAGAATATTATTTGATTTTCTATTTTAATGTTATTTTTTTTCTATTTTTGTTGCACTAGAATATTTTTTTTTTCAGTTTCAACTCTAACATTTTCATTTATACATGCTTCCAAATTATCACCGAAGGGATTTCAAGAGTAATGTGTGAGGCTGTAACTTCCAGGACCTCATCATTTCCTCAAAAAGCTTCCAAATGATAATAATTGTGGATACCCCCATTTTAATGTCATCAATTATGCTAATGGAGTGCATTACTCATTCTCAGTGATGTATGTTCAACTTTTATGATTATGTCCTCTTCTATCCCCTGCAAGTTCATCATTAATTCCTAATTGCTCAAAAATATTTTCCCACACATAGACACCCATGAGGCCTTTGTGATGAGAATTCATTTCTCAAAAGGGAATTTAAGACTGAGTCTCAGATGTTCAAAAACTGATGAACCAGATAGTCATTAGGGGGAAAAAAGGCACATTACCAGGTTCACTTTGCTGACAAGTAACAATTTCAGGACTCCTGGGAAAGCAAAGAGATACATCAAACAGAATTTCTTAAAATTTTATTCCACTGTGACAATGTCTCAACTTTTCTGTTTCTGGAATTAACCTAAAACACTTGAGTGAGACACTCCATAAACCACTTCTTTGTTGAAGTTGTTAATTAGCTTGTAGCCTGAAAAGTGAACTCTGAATTATTCTTCTGTTTGGATTTATATTGTTTCAGATTAAGTTTGATGTGTGTTAAAGGGAAAAAAAGCATTTTAGGAAATAATTTTACTTCTAACCATGACTATATATTTCAGATAATATAATTCATGTTTGAAATGTGTCTATATTCAAATATATAGCAAAAGCCACAAGGAAAATGTACACAGTTTTCTAAAGAACAACCAGAAACGTATACTAATAAATTGTATAATAATTTTAATAGAGGTAAATAGTAGCTATGTATTTATAAAGCCTAAATTTATTATTATAAAATTCATTATTGATTGACCACAATATTTAATGTACCTTAATATCCTTTCTCTGTCAGAGAAAATAGAGTATAATAAAGATTTTTAAGCTTCCTTCGATATTGACAATCTATTGTAGTTTAATCATTTTGTATCCTGAAACATAACAATATATTTAAGGGTATGGATATATGTAAATAATATTTGATAAATGCTTCAGGAACCAAGGAAGGGAGAAAAGAATGAAGGGAAGGAAGGAAGGAAGGGGAAGAAGGAAGTGAGGCTTGATTATAACTCCATAATTTCTCTAAAAAACAAAGGAAGAGAGAGATTCAAAATGGAGGCCAAATAGGCAGACATGTCCTGCCTGTTATCATGGAACAGATAGAGGGAAGAAATGAATCAAATGACATCCACCCAGAATTGGCAAATTAGACACAGCAGGTGAGACAATCCGCAGCCAGGAAAGGCAGAGAATGCCTGGAGAATGGTAGGATCAGAATCTGGGCTGGAGAGAGAGAAACGCTACCCCTGGCACAAGAGGTTCAGAAGAAACCTGCACTACACAGGGTCTGAGTCCCTTGGGGACACAAGTAACACCTGACTGTGGAAGGGGGTCCACAGGGTTGCTGGTGGCTGGGAAACCTACACTGAGTGGCCAGATTATTATGATCTCTGAATGCATAATAATCTGGCCACTCATTGTCTATCCTTCTATATAATAAAAGGCTAATATGTAAATTGTCCCCTCAACCAGAAGTTCAACCAGCAGACAGGCCAGCCAACCGCCCATGTCCCCTCCCCCTGGCCATGCTGGCCAGACCCCACCCATGCACAAATTCATGCACCAGGCCTCTATACACACACACACACACACTCACACTGAGTGGCCAGATTATTATGCGTTCAGAGATCATAATATCTGGCCACTCTGTGTAGATCTAAATCCACATCTGAGAGAGGCTGTGCCCAGAAAAGCAGCCTGAAGAGTTGCCTGAGCAGTGTGGTGCAGGGGTGGGGAGGGAGGAGAGGGAAACTTGCAGTTGCCCAGATGTTTTGTGTCTGCTTTGTCCTTGTTTTTATTCACTAAACCCAGTTCATAGGACCTTCCAATTACAAACACTCACTGAGGCTCTGGTGCAGGTGGAGGTTCTGCTTAGTGGAGGCTGGGTAGAGGCTGTGGAGGGGAGCAAGACAGGGAGAGATGACCGGGAATCCAGCACTGAGACATTCGGACCCTCCAAACCCAAGCAGACATTTTTCTCCTGAAGAGCAAGCCTCTCCCAGCAGCCTCAGGACAGCTAGTGCAGCTGCAAGCTTTGCAGAGGAAATAAAGACTCTGAATAGCCCCAGGGAGCTCTTGGGAACTGGGTTGAGGGGCCATTCAGTCCCAGAAAGCAATACAGAAGAAAACCTGTTTGAAGAAATAATGACAGAAAACTTCCTAGATTTTGGGAAGAAAAAACTCACACAAGTCCAAGAAGCACACAGTGTCCCAAACAAAATGAACCCCAAAAAACTGACACCAAGACACATCATAATTAAATTGGCAAACATCAACAACAAAGTCAGAATGTTAAAGGCTGCCAGACAGAGACAGAAAATTACCTACAAGGGTTCTCCCATTAGTCTATCAACTGATTTCTCAACAGAAACATACCAGGCTAGAAGTGAATGGAATAGAATATACAAAGTGATGCAAAGCAAGGAACTGAATCCAATAATACTATAGCCAGCAAGGCTATCATTCAGAATTGAAGGTGAAGTCAGGAGTTTCACAAACAAAAGAAGGCTAAGGAAGTTTATTACCACCAAGCCAGCAATGCAAGAAAGGCTAAAGGGATTGCTGTTAAAAGAAGTAACAGAAAGGGAAGAAGTAACACAGGCATAAAGAATAAAAAAGGCAACAAACAAGTACCTATCAATAATAACCTTAAATATAAATGGATTAAATGCTCCAATTAAAAGACATAGGGTAGCTGAATGGATAAGAAAATATGACCCATATATCTGCTGTCTACAAGAGACCCACCTCAGAGCAAAGGACTCACACAGACTGATAGTGAAGGGATGGAAAAAAATTCTTCAAGCAAATGGAAATGAGAAAAAAAAAAGCTAGGGTAGCAATTCTTATATCTGACAAAATAGACTTCAAAGTGAAGGCCATAACAAGAAATAAGGAGGGCCCCTTCATAATACTAAAAGGAAGAATTCAATAAGAGGATATGACTTGGATAAACATATATGCACACAATATTGGAGCACACAAATACATAAAAAAAAAACCTCTGGAAGATATCAAGGGAGAGATTGACAGCAATACAATCATAGTAGGAGTCTTTAATACCCCACTGACATCACCAGATAAATCTTCTAAACAAAAAATCAACAATGAACCAGCAATCCTAAATGATTCACTAGATCAGATGGGATTAATTGACTCCTTGAGAATATTTCACTCCAAAGCTACAAGTTATACATTCTTCTCAAATTCACATGGGACATTTTCAAAGATAGACCACATATTGGGACACAGGCAAAGTCTCTTCAAATTCAAGAAGATAGAAATCATATCAAGCATCTTCTCAGACCAAAATGGCATAAAATTAGAAATCAACTATAATAAAAACAATAAAAATATCAAACATTTGGAGGCTAAATAGCATGCTATTAAAAATATGATTGGGTTGCCATGAGATCAAAGAAGAAATAAAAGCATCCTGGTAACAAATGACAATGAAAACACAACAATGCAAAATCTATGGGACACAGTGAAAGCAGTCTTGAGAGGGAAGTTCATAGCTCTACAGGCCTACCCCCTCCCCCCCAAAAAAAAAGAAAAAAAGAAAAACTGGTAATAAATAATCTAACCATGCAACTAAAAGAATTAGAGAGTAACAAGAAAAGCCCAGAGTAAGCAGCACAGAGAAAATAATAAAGATCAAAGCATAAATAAATGACATAGAGACTCCCCCCCCCCAAAAAAAAAACACAAAAACAAAACAAACAAAAAAAAAACACTGCATTAGTTCAATAAAACCAAGAGCTGGTTCTTTGAAAGGTTAAACATTATTGATGAACCTCTACTCTAGCAAGGCTCACCAAGAAACAAAGAGGACCCAAATAAACAAAATCAGAAATGAAAGAGGAGTAATAACAACCGACCCCACAAACATACTAAGGATTTAAAAAAAATACTAAAAACACCTCTACTCCAACAAACTGGACAACCTAGATGAAATGGACCTATTCCTAGAAAAATACAATCTTCCAAAACTCAATCAGAAAGAATCAAAAAACCTGAATAGGTGGATATTTACTGATGAAATTTAGGCAGTAATCAAAACACTTTCAGCAGACAAAAGCCCTGGTCCAGATGGCTTCACAGGGGAGTTTTACCAAACATTCAAAGAAGAAATAAAACCTATCCTTCTCAGAATATTCCAAAATATTCAAGAGGAAGGCACACTTCCAAGCTCTTTCTATGAAGCCAGCATTACCTTAATCCCAAAACCAGATAACGACACTAAAAAGAATGAGAATTACAGGCCATTATCCCGGATGAACATAAATGCTAAAATCCTCAACAAAATTCTAGCAAATAGGATCCAGCATTACATTAGAAAGATCATACACCATGACCCAGTTTGATTTATACCAGGGATGCAAAGCTGGTAAAATATCTGTAAATCAGTAAGTGTGATACATCACATAAACAAATTGAGAGACAAAATTCACAGTCATATCAATTGATGCGGAAAAAGCATTTGAAAAAATCCAACACCTATTCCTGATTAAAACTCTCAGCAAAGTGGGAATAGAGGTATCATACCTCAACATAATAAAAGCCTTATATCCTTATATGACAAAACTACAGCCAACATCATACTCAATGGGCAAAAACTAAACTCATTTACCCTAAGAACAGGAACAAGACAGGGATGCCCACTTCCACCACTCCTGTTCAAAATAGTACTGGAAATACTAGCCATAGTGTTCAGACAAGAAGAAGAAATAAAAGGCATCCAAATTGGAAAAGAAGAAGTAAAACTGTCATTATCCACAGACCACATGCTATTGTACATAGAAAACCCTACAGATTCCATAAAAAAACAAAAATACTGGACTTAATAAATGAATTTGGCAATGTAGCAGGATACAATATTAACACCCAGAAATCTATGGCTATTTTATAAGTAATAATGAAGTCACAGAAAGAGAAACTAAAAAAAAATAAAATCCCATTTACCATTGCAACAACAAAAAAATTAAGATACCTAGGAATAAACTTAACCAAGGATGTAAAAGACATGTATTCAGAAAACTACAGGACATTGAAAAAAGAGATAGAGGAAGACATAAAAAAAATGGAAGAATATACTGTGTTCATGGATTAGTAGAATTAACATCATTAAAATGTCCACACTACCCAAAGCAATCTATAGATTCAATCCAATCCCCATTAAAACACCAATGGTATATTTCACAGACCTAGAACAAACTCTCCAAAAATTCATATGGAATAAAAAAAAGACCTTGAATATCTGTAGCAATCCTGAAAAAGAAGAACAAATTTGGAGGGATCACAATACCAAATTTCAAGCTATATTACAAAGCCACTGTTCTCAAAACTGCCTTGTACTGGCACAAGAACAGACCTATAGACCAATGTAAGAACAGAGAACCCAGAAATAGACCCAAGACATTATGCTCAATTAATATTTGAAAAAGGAGGCAAGAACATACAATGGAGTCAAGACAGTCTCTTCAATAAATGGTGTTGGGAAAATTGGACAGATACATGCAAAAAAATAAAACAAGACCACCAACTTACACAAAAATAAACTCAGAATGGATAAAGGACTTAAATGTAAGACAGGAAACCATAAAAATCTTAGAAGACTCCACAGACAGCAAAATATAAGACATACAATGAGTGGCCAGATTATTATGATCTCTGAACGCATAATAATCTGGCCACTCAGTGTATATCCTATATAATAAAAGGCTGATATGCAAATTGTCCCCTCGTCCAGGAGTTTGACCAGCAGGCAGGCCAGCCAACCGCCCATGTTCCCTCCCCCTGGCCAGGCTGGCTGGACCCCACCCATGCACAAATTCTAATATATATATATAATTCTAATACACACACACACACACACACACACACACACACACACTGAGTAGTCAGATTATTATATATTCAGAGATCATAATAAATCTGGCCACTCATTGTATGCTATAGCAATATCTTTACCAATACAGCTCCTAGGACAAAGGAAACTAAGGAGAAAATAAACGAATGGGACTACATAAAAAATAAAAAGCTTCAGCACAACAAAGGAAACCCTCAACAAAACAATAATAAAGCCCACTAAGTAGGAGAACATATTTGCCAATGTTATCTCTGATAAGGGTTTAATCTCCAAATTTACAGGAACTAGTACATCTTAACAAAAGGGAGATAAACAATCAAATAAAAAAATGAGCAAAGGACCTAAATAGACACTTTCAGAAAAAGGACACACAGAAGGCCTGACAGACATATGAAAACATGCTCAAAGTCACTAATCATCCAAGAGATACACATCAAAATGACAGTGAGGTATCATCTCACACCTGTCAAAATGGCTATAATCAATAAATGGACAAAGGACAAGTGTTAGCAAGGATGTGGAGAAAAAGGAACCCCCATGCACTGATGGTGGAAATGCAGACTGGTGCAACCACTGTGGAAAACAATATAGAGTTTGCTCAAAAATTTAAAAATGGAACTCCCATTGGACCCAGTAATCCCACTTCTAGGACTATTCCCCAAGAAATCAGAAGCCAATCAGAAAGGATATATGCACCCCTATGTTCATAGCAGCACAATTTACAATAGGTCAGATTTGGAAACAGCCTAAGTACAATCAGCAGATGAGTGAATTAAAAAACTGTGGTACATCTACACAATGAAATACTATGCTGCAGTAAAAAAAGAAGGAACTCTTACCAATCAGAACAGCATGGATGAAACTGGAGAGCATTATGCTAAGTTGAAATAAGCCAGTCAGAGATAGATAAATATCACATGATCTCACTTATTTGTGGAATATAATGAACAACATAAACTGATGAACAAAAATAGAGCCAGAGACGTAGAAGCATGGAACAGACCATCCAACCTCAGAGGGAAGGCAGGGAGGGGAGGGTAAGAGATCAACAAAGGACTTAATATGCATGCATATAAGCATAACCAATGGACACAGGCAGTAGGGGCATGAGAGCATATGCTGGGAGGTGGGAATGGCCAGGGAGAAGTAAATGCAGGGAAAAAGGAGACATATGTAATACTTTAAAAAATAAAGATTTTAAATTTAAAAAAAAGGAATTTTTTAAATTATTACTCATTTTCCTTCTCTCAGTACTACTGAGAAACCAACTGGCCCCTTGTTAAAACAAGTGGAATTGAGAAAAAACTGTTTACTGAGATTCATTTGTGTTGCCTAAGATAAAAATATAAATAAACTTTAGGCCCGGTGCACGAATTCATGTACGGGTGGGGGTCCCTCAGGGTGGCCTGCAGAGATCGGGACAAAACCCACAGTCCAATGCCACCTGAAGCTCCTACCTGCTGCTCCCACTCATCCTGTCCCACTGCACCTGACGCGGGCTCACACCCAATCAGTCCTGTTCGGGAGAGGCTTGCGCACTGCAGCAGCACTCGCCGGTGGTGAGCCCTGCGTCTGGCACCCTCCCGAGAGGAGTGGCCTGCGAGATTGGGCCGAAACTGGCTCTCTGACATCTCCCAAGGGGTCCTGGATTGCAAGAAGGCACAGGCCAGGCCGAGGGACCCCACCAGTGCATGTTGGGGCTGGGAAGGGACTGTGAGAGGGCTCCAGGGCATGTCCAGCCCATCTTGCTCAGTCCCAATCAGCCGGACCCCAGCTGCAAGCTAACCTACCAGTCAGGGTGTCTGCCCCAGTGGTCAGTGCACATCATAGTGACTGGCTGATGGTCAACTGTCTGCCTCCTGGTGCTCAGTGCATGCCATAGCGAGCAGTTGAGAGGCCTTAGCATATCATTAGCATACTAGAGGCCCAGTGCACGAAATTTGTGCACTCGGGAGGTGGGGGGCAGTCCCTTAGCCCAGACTGCACCCTCTCGCAGTCCAGGAGCCATCAGTCGGACATCCTTAGCACTGCCGCAGAGGCGGGAGAGGCTCCCACCACCACTGGGGCGCTAGCCATCCATGAGCCCAGCTTCTGGCTGAGCGGCACTCCCCCTGTGGGGGCACACTAACCACCAGGAGATAGCTCCTGCATTGAGCATCTGCCCCTTGGTGATCAGTGCAAGTCATAGTGACCAGTTGTTATGCTGTTCAGTCAATTTGCATATTAGCCTTTTATTATATAGAATTATGTTTTGATTGGTTGAATATTCGACTGGTCACTGGACAACCAGACACTTAGCATATTAGGCTTTTATTATATAGGATGGTCCTATTAATTGTAATTGATCATTAAATTTCATTGATATATGGATATAAATGTCATGGAGAAAGCTGTATCATTTGTTGCTTTGTCTCTAGTGCCTAACACAGTGGCTAGCACCTAGTATGTGCTCATGTGCTCATTTAATTTTTTGGTGATTAGATAAACAAGTCAATGAGTTTTATTTTATTGTTGTGGGATGGTTTTTTTAAATAGTCTGAAATAGTATTCCAACTATCAAATTCTGAGGAATTTTCAGAATGTCATTTTATCTCTGTTCTGTTCCCAATTTATCACTAATAATCTGTTAGCCACCATATAATCATTTTCAATTATTGTTCTTAGATGAAATTATTATAGACTATTCAAAACATGACTTTTGAGATGTTTCAAAGTCGCAAATTGAGATTTTTTTCTTTTTGTCTAATTGATGTATCACTTTATCCAATTGTATTAATTATCTGTTGCTGCATAAAAAATCATTCCAGACTTAATGATTAAAATTATGTTTATTGACTGAACTCCTATTACCTGGTACCTGCAGTTTCATTGTGGAATTGAGCACTTTCAAGAGTAAGGTAATTCTGTCTTTTGCCCTTCATTTGGTTTGTAGTCTTACTCCATAGATCAAAGCCTATGCATCACATTACATTTGTGCTTTAAAAAAGAATCTTAAAGACTCCTGGAAGATGGCTGCCGACAGGAAGGCAGACTGCAAGATAGTGTATGAGTGAGAGAATGAAAGGAGAGTGTATGGTCACATGAGGAGTGTATATTTGGGGTGAGGGACAGCTATACTTCAAGGGGCTGTTGGGGATTGCCAGACTGGGTTCCCCTGACCAGGCAGCCTCCACTGCTGCTGAAATCTCTCCCAGAGCTATCGGCTCTGACACAGAGACCACACCATCTTGAAAAGGAGATGGGCTGTTATTGGAAGCCTATACATCCCGGGAATCTACAACAACACCCAGGGAACAGCTGCTAACCCAGGAACACCGGACCTCAAGCAGCGTGAATACATGGACTCAGAGGAGCCCTGAACCTTCTCACGGAAAGGTCAGGTTTCGCCTAGGAAAAGGTGAGGTCTGTGATGCAGGAAGGAGAGAGAAACATGCACAATGGGAGCTAGAGGTCCCCGGGAAGTCTGCCCCCTACAAAATCCACAGCCGTTGGGGCTAGCATGATCCACGAATGTGGAAGGGGATCTGCAGGGCTGCTAACAGAATGGAACTTTAAAAATCAACCCATAGCTGCACTAGGTACTAAAAGGCAGTCTAAAATTTTAAAAGTGTGCATGCACAGAGACATTCAAAGAGTTGCGCGCCATTCAAAGAGTTGTACGCAGTGCCAGAGGGTAAAAGTCGCAAGCTCGTGCACTTACTCTGGCTCTTTTTTTCTATTTAAATCATTGCTTTTGATTACTAAGCCCAGTGCATAGGATCACCCAATTGGGGACACTCTCAGAGACTGCAGGGAAAGTTGTTTTTGTGGAACCCGGGGATCAGAGCTGGGAGTAATGATCAGAGAACCAGCTCTGGGGCAGTCCATAGTCCAAAATCAGTATTAAGTGTGACAGAGAAAACAAAATCTAAATACTGGCTAGAGAGGACTTATAGCCCCGGAGGTCAATCCAGAAACACTGCCACCAGGGATTGAATCACAAATTGACTCTTACGTAAACACAAATAAAGGAGTCTACGAAACAAAGAAATACTGCCTGCTGGAAAATCAGGACTGTGGTTTACAACACAGAGGAGCAGTGGAACACAGGGAACTTCAATACTGTTGTGGCTACCTGACAGGAAACAGGCATGCCAAACAGAACAGTAGAGGAAGGGAATGGCCTTCACTACTGCACATTTTTATTTTTTCATCTTTTACTTAAGACAGTGTTTGGCAAACTCATTAGTCAACAGAGCCAAATATCAACAGTACAACGATTGAAATTTCTTTTGAGAGCCAAATTTTTTAAACTTAAACTTCATCTAATGCCACTTCTTCAAAGTAGACTTGACCAGGCCATGGTATTTTGTGGAAGAGCCACACTCAAGGGGCCAAAGAGCAACATGTGGTTCATGAGCCGCAGTTTGCCTACCACAGACTTAAGAAACTAAATTTTTTATCTTTTTCCTCACTTGATTTATTTTAATTATTATATTTTTATTTTTAATCAGTATTATTACCACTACTATTTTACCTTTTTTTTAAAAAAAAAAAAGTGTCATTTTATTTTCTCTTTATTTTATTTTATTTTGGGATTAGTGTTCTACATTTTATTTTAATTTTTCCTTTAGCATCATTTTACTCTATCTCAACTTTACGTTTATTCCAACACTCTCTTCCTCACTTTTCCCCTTTTGTTGTCCTGTTTCTCTTACCCTATTCCTGCTTAGATTTTCCCTATTCCTTCTTTTTACACCCTATTAAAAATTCACTATATATATATATATATATTTCCTGATCCCCTGCTCTAAATCCATACACACCTCTCTCTTCTTTTTTTTCACTATTCAATTCTTTTTTTTTTCTCTCTCTGACCTTTCTATGTTTCTCTGTTTTTGTTGTTGTTGTAATTGTTTTTTTGTTCTGTTCTGGTATTTGTTCTGGTTTTCTTTTGTTTTATTTTGTTTTGTTTTGTCTTGCTTTCTCTCTGTCATATTGTTGTTATTTGCTTGATTGTCGATTAGATTGGTTATTCCTGTGCTTACTGGTGAGATTGTTACTCTTTTTTTGTTTTTTTTTGTGTCTGTTTTTGTTCTCTTCACTTGTTATTAGTTGTTGTTTGTAGTTTGTATTCATCGCTGGGTGTTTGTTGTTTGCATTTTTTGGGATTAGTGGTTGCTCTATTGGAGTTTTCTCCCCATATAAATAGTTCCTCCCCCTCTCTTTTTTATTCTCTTTCCTTTCTCTCTTACTTTTTTCCTTTTTGCAATATCACTTTTGCACCCTTTTTTTTCTTATCCCTTAATTCTCTTTTCTCTGGTGGCCATCTTTATTTGGGGTTATTAGTATCATGAATACATTGGTGTTCAGTGCCTTGTGTGTGGTGCCTTGTTGTGTTGTATTTTGTGCCTTTAAATCAACACAGGAGAGAGAGAAATACATAACCAGATAACCAGAGAAGAGAGACCATGGGGAGACAAAGAAACAGCCCTCATATGAAAGAAAAGGAGGCAACACCAGAAAAAGAAGTAAACGAAATGGAGGCAAGCAACCTGTCAGAGAAAAAATTCAGAGATATTGTCATAAGGTCGCTGAAAATAATGGAAGACAAATTCAACAATATGTGTAAGAACCAAGAGAAAATTAAGAAGAACCCAGAAGAAATGAAAAATGACATGTCTGTTATAAAGAACTCAATAGAAAGCATCAACAGTAGACTAGAAGAAGCAGAGGATCACATCAGTGAACTAGAAGACAAGGTAGAAAAATTACCCAAGCAGAGCAGCATCTAGTAAAAAAAACTTAAAAAACAGGAGGAGAGCCTAAGGGAACTTTGGGACAACACAAAATGAAACAACATCCAAATAATAGGGGTGCCAGAAGGAAAGGAAACTGAGCAAGGAATAGAAAACCTGTTTGAAGAAATAATGACAGAAAACTCCCTGATATAGGGAAGTAAAAACTCACACAAATCCAAAAAGGTCACAGAGTCCCAAACAAAATGAACCCCAAAAGACCAACACCAAGGCACATTATAATTAAATTGGCAAACACCAATGGCAAAGTAAGCATTTTATAAGCAGCCAGAGAGAGACAGAAGGATCCTTACTTACAAAGGACCCCCCCATCAGACTAGCATTTGATTTCTCAACAGAAACACATCAGGCCAGAAGGGAATGGAATGAAATATACAAAGTCATGCAAAGGAAGGGTCTGAATCCAAGAATACTGTACCCAGCAAGGCTATCAATCAAAATTGAGAGGCAAATTGGGAGCTTCACATACAAAAAAGGACTAAGGGAGTTTATTAACGCCAAACCAGCAATACCAGAAATGCTAAAGAGTCTGCTGTAAAAAGAAGAAATAGCCAGTGAAGAAGGAACACAGGCACTTGGAAATGCGGAGACACAGAGATGGCTGACTAGCAGCCATTGCTGTTTGCCACGCCCTAGCCTAGTGACTCCCTGAGACCCCACCCCGTACAATCTACAAATCCACCCAAGCTCCATGCAGCAACTTTTGCATTTAAATGGTCTGCCCTATCGCAGCTTAACCTAACAAACTACAGCTCTGGTCAGACAGCTCCAAAACCTCCAAACCCCAAGCAAAGAGGAGAAAACTGTAGTTCTCTCTGTAGCTCCTGCTGGGTGGCCTCAGACAGTAGCTGACCTGCACCCCATTGGAGATCCAGAAGCTAGTGTATCTAGTGGTCAGTGTGAGATGACACCAGATTTCAACTACTCACATCCATAAGTGACACATTCAAGAGGCACACTCAGTGAGCACCAAAGTCCCACTGAAGCAAGTCCTGCCCCATAGCATGTCTCCAGCACAGCAGTTCTTCCATTATAGACACAGTGGGTCCTAACAGCCAGCTGGCCTGGAGGTCAGTTCCTCCCGGTGTACCAACAGCAATCAAGGCTTAACTACACCAAGACTTTGCACTCAGCCCACAAAGGGGTGCACCAATAGTGTCCACCTCAGGTGATAGGCTGAACCACTGGTCACCTACCACAGAAAACCACTCCACCAACACAGAGAAGCAGCAAAATGCAGAGACAAAGAAACATGTCACGAATGAAAGAAATGGAGGAAAGCAAACTACTGGACATAGAGTTCAAAACCACATTTATAAGGTTACTCAAGAATCTTCTAAAAACCGCCGAGAAACTTGGTGAGACCTCCGAGGAGCTTAGTGAGACCTTCAAGGACCTTAATGAGAATGTCAAAAAAATGAAAAAGGACCAGTCAGAAATTAAGCATACACTGTCAGAAATAAAGAATATACAGAAATTCAACTAAAGATCAAAGGACCCCAAAATCAAAACAAAGATCTGAAATATGAGGAAACAAAAAACACACAACCAGAAAAACAAAAAGAAAAAAGAATCCAAAAATATGAAGAGAGTGTAAGGAGCCTCTGGGACAACTTTAAGCATACCAACTTCCGAATTATGGGGGTGCCAGAAGAAGAGAGAGAGCAAAATATTGAAAACCTATTAGAAGAAATAATGACAGAAAACTTTCCCTACCTGGTGAAAGAAATAGACTTACAAGTCCAGGAAGCGTAGAGAACCCCAAACAAGAGGAATCCAAAGAAGACCACACCAAGACACATCATAATTAAAATGCCAAGGACAAAAGACAAAAAGAGAATCTTGAAAGCAGCAAGAGAAAAACACTTAGTTACCTACATGAGAGTACCCATACAACTGTCAGCTGATTTCTCAACAGAAACTATGCAGGCCAGAAGGGAGTAGCAAGAAATATTCAAAGTGATGAACAGCAAGAACCTACAACCAAGATTACTCTACCCAGCAAAACTATCATTCAGAATTGAAGGTCAGATAAAGAGCTTCACAGACAAGAAAAAGCTAAAGGAGTTCATCACCACCAAAACAGGATTACATGAAATGCTGAAGGGTATTCTTTAAGAAGAGGAAGAAGAACAAGAAAAAGGTAAAGATAAAAATTATGAACAACAAAATGACAACAAATACATACCTACCAACAAGTGAATCTAAAAATCAAGTGAATAAAAAATCTGATGAACAGAATGGGCTGATGAATATAATAGAATCAGGGACATAGAAAGGGAGTGGACTGACAATTCTCAGGGAGAAGGAGGTGTGAGGGGTGCGGGAAGAGATTGGACAAAAATCTTACCCCTATGGATGAAGACAGTAGCAGGGGGTAAGGGAATGGGGTGGGGTGGGGAATCAGGTGGAGGGGAGCTATGGGAGGAAAAAAATAGGAACACCTGTAATAATCTGAACAATAAAGATTTATTTAAAAAAATAAAAAGAAAAGTAAATGTAAATGGATTAAATGCCACAATTAAAATATATAAGGTAGATGAGTGGAAGAGAAAACATGGACCATATATCTGCTGTCTACAGGAAACCCACCTCAGAAAAAGGACTCAACAGACTGATGGAGAAGGGGTGGAAAAAGTTTTTTCAGGCGAATGGAAATGAAAAAGAAGCTGGGATAGCAATACCTATATCTGACAAATTAGATCTCAAAGTGAAGGACATAACAAGAGATAAGGAAGGCCACTTCATTATATTAAAGAGAGAAATCCAACAAGAAGAAATGACATTGGTAAACACATACGCACCCAATACAAGAGCACCCAAATATATAAAAAAATGTCTGGAGGACATCAAGGGAGAGATTGACAATAAAACAGTCATAGCAGGGTACTTTAATACCCCACTATCACTAGTGGACAAATCCTCTAAACAAAAAATCAGCAAAGAAACATCAGTCGTAAATGACTCACTAGATCAGATGGAATTAATTGACATCTTCAGAACATTTCACCCCAAAGACACAGAATATACATTCTTCTCAAGTGCACATGGATTATTTTCAAATATAGACCACATATAGGGTCACAGGCAAAGTCTCTTCAAATTCAAGAAGATAGAAATAATATCAAGCATCTTCTCAGATCACAATGGCATAAAACTACAAATCAACTACAGTAAAAACAATAAAAACAATAAAAAAAAAAAAGTCAAACACCTGGAGAATAAATAACATGCTATTAAACAATGACTGGGTTACCAGAGAGATCAAAGAAATAAAAAACATCATGGCAACAAATGACAATGAAAACACAACAATCCAAAATCTATGGGGCACAGCGAAAGTAGTCTTGAGAGGGAAGTTCATAGCTCTACAAGCCTACAGCAAAAAACAAGAAACAATGGTAATAAATTACCTAACCCTACAACTGAAAGAGTTAGAAAGAGAGCAACAAGAAAAGTCCAGCATAAGCAGAAGGAAGGAAATAATAAAGATCAGAGCAGAGATAAATGAAATAGAGACCAAAAAAAAAAAAAAAATACATACGATCAATAAAACCAAGAGCTGGTTCTTTGAAAGGATAAACAAGATTGGTGAACCTCTAGCCAGGCTCACCAAGAAGCAAAGAGACAGGACCCAATAAACAAAATCAGAAATGAAAGAGGTGAAACAACAACTGATTCGACAGAAGTAAAAACGATTGTGAAAAAATACTATGAACAACTCTTTACAAAAAAATGGACAACCTAGATGAAATGGACACATCCTAGAAAAATACAAGCTCCTAAAACTCAACCAAGGAGATTCAGAAAATCTGAATAGGCCAATAACTACTGAAGAAATTGAAACAGAGATCAAAAATCTTCCAGCAAACAAAAGCCCTGGTCTGGATGGCTTTACAGGGAAGTTCTACCAAGCAATCAAAGAAGAACTAAAACCTATCCTCCTCAGACTATTGCAAAAAAATTCAAGAGGAATGCACACTTCCAAGCTTTTTCTATGAAGCCAACATTACCCTAATCACAAAACCAGATAAAGAGACCACACACACAAACAAAAAAGAAAACTACAGGCCAATATCCTTGATGAACATATAGGCTAAAATCCTCATCAAAATTCTAGCAAATCAGATTCAGCAATACATTAGCAAAATCATACACCATGACCAATTGGGATTTATATCGAGGATGCAAGGATGGTACAATATCCACAAATCAATAAATGTGATACATCACGTAAATAAATTGAGAGACAAAAATAACATAATCATATAAATTGATGCAGAAAAAGCATTTGACAAAATCCAACACCCTTTCTTGATAAAAACTCTCAACAAAGTGGGAATAGAGGGATCATACTTCAACATAATAAAAGCCCTGTATGACAAACCTACAGCCAACATCATACTCAACGGGCAAAAACTAAACTCATTTCCTCTAAGAACAGGTACAAGACAAGGATTCCTACTTTCACCACTCCTGTTCCACATAGTATTAGAAGTACTAGCCATAGTGATCAGACAAGAAGAAGAAATAAAAGGCATCCAAATTGGAAAAGAAGAAGTAAAACTGTCCTTATTCACAGATGATATGATACTATACATAGAAAACTCCAAAGACTCCATCAAAAAACTACTAGACCTAATACATGAATTTGGCAATGTAGCAGGATACATAATTAATGCCCAGAAATCTATGGCTTTTGTATACACCAATAATGAACTCACAGAAAGAGAAATTTAAAAAGCAATCTCATTTACCATTGCAACAAAAAAATTAAAATACCTAGGAATAAACTTAACCAAGATGTAAAAGACCTGTACTCAGAAAACTACAGGACACTGAAAAAAGAGATAGAGGAAGACATAAACAAATGGAAGAACATACCATGTTCATGGACTGGTAGAATCAACATCATTAAAATGTCCATACTACCTAAAGCAATCTAAACATTCTATGCAATACCTATTAAAATACCAATGGCATATTACAAAGATCTATAACAAACTCTCCAAAAATTCATCTGGAACAAAAAAAGACCCCGAATATACACAGCTATCCTGAGATAGAAGAAAAAAGTTGGAGGGATCACAATACCAGACATCAAACTATATTACCAAGCCACAGTTCTCAAAACTGCCTGGTACTGGCACAAGAACAGACATATAGACCAATGGAACAGAATAGAGGACACAGAAATGGACCCAAGCCATTATACTCAATTAATTTTTGACAAAGGAGGCAAGAGCATACAATGGAGTCAAAACAGCCTCTTTAATAAATGGTGCTGGGAACCTGGTCAGATACATGCAAAAAAATGAAACTAGATCACCAACTTACACCATACACAAAAACAAACTCAAAATGGCTAAAGGACTTGAATGTAAAATGGGAAACCATACAAATCGTACAAGACTCCATAGGTAGCAAAATTGCAGACATATGTCCTAGCAATATCTTTACAGACACAGATCCTAGGGCAAGAGAGACTAAGGAGAAAATAAACAAATGGAACTATATCAAAATAAAAAGCTTCTGCACAGCAAAAGAAACCATCAACAAAACAACAAGAAAGCCCACTGCATGGAAGAACATATTTGCCAATGTTATCTCCCATAAGGGTGTAATCTCCAAATTTACAGGGAACTCATACAACTTAGCAAAAGAAAGATAAACATCCCAATCCAAAAAAAAGGCAATAGACCTAAATAGACACTTTTCGAAAGAGGAAATTCAGAAAGCCAAGAGACACATGAAAACATGCTCAAAGTCACTAATCATCCAAGAGATGCAAATCAAAACAACAATGAGGTACCACCTCACACCTGTCAGAATGGATATCAACAAATCAAAAAAGGACAAGTGCTGAAGCGGATGAGGAGAAAAAGGAACCATCCTTCACTGCTGGTGGGAATGCAGCCTGGTACAGCCATTGTGGAAAACAGTATGGCATTTCCTCAAAAATTTTAAAATGTAACTGCCATTTGACACAGTAATCCCACTTCTAGGAATATATCCCAAAAAACTAGAAACACCAATCAGAAAGGATATATGCACCCCCATATTCATAGCAGCACAATTTACAATAGATAAGTTTGGATACAGCCTAAATCCCCATCAGCAGATGAGTTTATTAGAAAACTATGGTACATCTACACAATGGAATACTACGGGACTATAAAAAAGAAGGAATTCTTACCATTTGCAACAGCATGGATGGAACTGGAGGGCATTATGCTAAGTGAAATAAGCCAGGCAGTGAAAGAAAAATACCACATGATCTCACTCATTTATGGATAATAAAGAATATTATAACCTGATTAGAGGCCCGGTGCACAAAATTCGTGCACAGGTGGGGTGTGTCCCTCAGCCCAGCCTGCACCCTCTCCAGTCTGGGACCCCTCATGGGATGTCCGGCTGCCCGTTTAGGCCCGATCCTACCGGGATCGGGCCTAAATGGGCAGTTGGACATCCCTCTCACAATCCAGGACTGCTGGCTCCCAACTGCTCTCCTGCCTGCCTTCCTGATTGCCCCTAACCACATCTGCCTGCCAGGCTGATTACCCCCTAGCCACTCCCCTGCCAGCCTGATTGATGCCTAACTGCTCCCCTGCCAGCCTGATTGCCCCTAACTGCCCTCCCCTGCAGGCCTGGTTCTCCCCAACTGCTCTCCCCTTAAAGCATGGGTCCCCCACAACTGCCCTTCCCTGCAGGCCTAGTCGCCCCCAACTGCCCTCCTCTGGCAGCCTGGTCACCCCTAACTGCCCTCCCCTGCAGGCTTGATCACCCCCAACTGCCCTCCCTTGCAGGCCTGGTCCCTCCCAACTGCCCTCCCCTGCTGGCCACCTTGTGGCAGCCATCTTGTGTCCACATGGGGGCAGCCATCTTTGACCACATGGGGGCCACCATATTGTGTGTTGGAGTGATGGTCAATCTGCATATTACTCTTTTATTAGATAGGATAGAGGCCTGGTGTATGGGTGGGGGCCGGCTGGTTTGCCCTGAAGGATCTCCTGGATCAGGGTGGGGGTTCCTTTGGGGCATGGGGCGGCCTGGGCGAGGGGCCTGTGGTGGTTTGCAGGCCAGCCACGCCCCCCGGCAACCCAAGCGGAGGCCCTGGTATCTGGGATTTATTTATCTTCTACAACTGAAACTTTGTAGCCCTGAGCGGAGGCCAGGGCCAGGCAGGAATTTTGGCTTCCTCCATCACCAGGGAAACCCAAGCCTCCTGCTCACTCTGTGGCTGTAGCCATTTTTGTTGGGATTTAGTCATCTTCTATAATTGAAACTTTATAGCCTTGAGAGGAAGCCTGGGCTGGCCAGGTTGTGCAGGAAGCTTGGCTTCCTCCATTGCCGGGAAACCCAAGCCTCCTGCTTGCTCCGTGGCTGCAGCCATCTTGGTTTGGTTAATTTGCATACTAGCTCCTGATTGGCTGGTGAGTGTGGCTTCTAGGTGTGGCAGAGGTATGGTCAATTTGCATATTACTCTTTTATTAGATAGGGTGAATAAAAAGATAGATTTAGAGGCAGAAAAGCATCATACAGACTGTCAAATTACAGCGGGAAGGCTGGGGAGTTTTGGGGGGGAGGGTAAGAGATCAACCAAAGACTTGTATGCATGCATATAAGCATATCCAATGGACGCAAGACATTGCGGGGGTAGGGTGAGGGCAAGTGCCAGGGGGTAGGGGAGGCCGGGGGAAGGTCAATGGGGAAAAAAGGAGACATATGTACTACTATTTGTAATACTTTAAACAATAAAATAATAATAATATTAAATTATGTTTATTATCTCTAACAGTTTATGCAGGTCAGGAATTCAGAAAGGTATCAGAAGCCTGAGGATGTAGTCTGATGTTAATTGGGGCTGCAGTCATCTGAAAGCTTGTCTGGGGCTAGCAGATCCACTTCCAAGTTGTTTTAATCTCAAAACTACAAGTTGACTTCTTTCATTTTGGGCTGCTCTGTTGTCTTCATGCCATGGCAGCTGGCTTGTCCCAGAGTGTGCAAAGCAAGAGGCCAAGAAAGAATCTACAATGCCTCTTAAAACCCAGCCCTAAATGTTATGTGTCACTTCTCCAGTATTCTATTGATCACTCTAATCAGGCCTGACTCAATGGGTATGAATAAATAGCCATGAATACACAGAGACAAGGGTCTTCAGGCAACTTCCTGGAGACTGGCTATAATAGCAATTATATATGTAAAAATATAAAAATAGTTAAGTGTTTAAATTGTTTGACCTATAACCAAGAAGCCTTTGCCATTAATTCTGGTAAAAGCCTTTTCATCTATATTTTTTCATACCTTGACACTTCTGACTTTAAGTAGTCTTAAAAGGTTTGCCATGAACTTTGTTTCCTAGAATTGAAATAACAATTTAATCATAGTAAATGTGTTATTCACAGTTTCTTAATTTTCATTTCTTCTCTCATTGATTTGATTCCAATAAAATTACATTTGACATACACAAAATAATAAAACCATAGACTTTTTTTCAAAATTATTTGAGTACAAATAAGGTCATTTTTCCTAAAAATGCATTACCTAAATTGTTTCCACTTAACCGTTTAAAAGGAGCAGGGGTGGACTAAGCTCATGAACTAATTTCATAGAAAGAAAAAGCAAACCCACCTAGGAGAAAGGGAAGGAATACTGAAACAGGACTGTGAGGAAAATCTTAAATTATGGAATCTGCGGTTAACCAGTTAACGGCCATGCATCCAAAACGGAAACCATCTCATTTCTTCCATATGCACTGGAATATTTATGAATTTAAGTTACCATAATTTTCTTTACAAACCCAGAGATGTCACTAACAAGTCTGATTTTAAAATTGGGTGACCAGAGTTGATTGATATGCGAGGTTTGCGTCAATAGATGTTTATGGTGTACAAAGGGTTAATGAAGCTGCAGATGAAGGGAAGCTAGAATCTATGGGAGGAACTAGTGTGATTTTAGCACTTTGATTCAGAAAGCTTCTCTGTAAGGCTTCCTATTCTTCCTCAGCAGGCCCAGATGCAGGGTCTTGTGCCCAGTCTGAGAGTGACAGTAATATTTGTGGACTTGCCAATTCAATAATACGTTGAAAGGGAGATACTTTCTCATCAACAGCATTAAATCAAGTGTATTTTCCATTTCATGTCATTTGCTATGCTAAAGTGCTCTGCTTTATTCAAAAGGTTATAAACTACAATTTTCTAAAACAAGTAACTGCTGTCTTGGGGATTAGTTGACAAAAGCCTCTAGGCTCTCAGGAATTTAACTGGGTGGAACATGTGACATTTTTATATATAAGTTTTGGAAAAGAAGTTTTGTTCTTGGGGATGTTTTATGTGGTAGTAGGGAAGGCTCAGACACTGAGAAAGTATTTCAATACCATTGCCCTACTCACTAATTATGTAACAAGGAGCTGGTTAGTTACACTTTCTTTGCCTCATATGTCAACTGAGAATAACATGTATCTCACAAAATTCTTATAAAGATTCCATATGATAACAGTTACAAAGTGCCTCATATAATAAATGCCTGTTAAAATGTTTGTTCCCTCCTCTCTTTTCATTTTTATTTATTATCAATACGAACATTATTTTCTGATAATATCAAATTAATCTTCTCCCAGCCAATATTCAATCTTTCAGAGAAAGCCTTTTCTAAAGTCTATCTCCTGTAGATTGCATATTTTGCTCATAACCTTTCTTTGTCTTTTAAAAAGCTTGGCCAATAGCATTTCCTCATCTGTCTTATGTCTAATCTTTTTCATGATTTAAAATTTTTTTTCACTATTGTCATTTTTCAGATAATCATCAACATGAGTTTTAATAACCTGTCAAAAAATGTTGTCCTTTTTAATTATTTATTGAGCATCACTTGTGGTTGTTTGTTTATTTGACATGAAGTAACATTTGAATCATATCTGATAAAGCTGTCATTAGTAGTTTCATTTTCAATTTCTCTACCCTTCTCCCATATGTAAAAGAAAAAATCAATATAGTATGAGTGTAATGTAGTACAAGAAGAAAAATTTGGTTAATTTAGATTTTTTAATCTCTTAGCACTTACTACTCCCTTTTGTAAAATTGTTTTTTAATGACTTTATTATTCATTATTTGCATGACCTAACAAATATCTAAAATATAATTACTCCTTTTCTTGTTCTATAAGCCTTACAAATTCAAAAGTGAACCTTTTAAAAAAATGTCTGCTAAGTGTTAAATATCATTATGAATTTATTTTTAAAATTTCTGGTTACTGTTTTCCTCCTCCAGTTTTCATCAATGGAGTTTTAATATGAAAAATTGGGATTTTAATGTACAAGTACCACAACATTATTTTCTATGTACAAGAGAATGTGATGAATGTATGGCCTACCCCATTCTCTCTTTATACGTTATATTAGGTTAAGCATGTTTCTCATGGAAAAGCAGCTCACAAGGTTAATTCTCTAAAAGTGAAAGTCATTTTGAAAATCCCCATATTCATTTCAGATCTAATATTTTTCTCTATCATAGTGTTTTTTTCTTTTTAGCTTCTACCAAAATTCTGTAGCAATATTTTTGTTTCATTCATATTTAAATAATGGATCACAAATTAAATTTATGTTATTTTTCGACAGAAGAAAATAAAATAAATTCATTAATTTTCTTCACTACTTTCTTATTTAAAACTAGTGGTCCAGTGCGCTAATTAGTGCACATTGAAAGGAAATTAATTAGAAGAAATATTTTAATATCACTATTCGCCCTTTCTCTTTAATAGAAGTGTCAACCAAATTCATGATCAACAATGACAGATCAAAACACATGTATGCGATTGGCTCCAGCGAGAGCTTTATATGTATCATGCATGGGTGAGTCAACTTAGCCTTTCACATATATAGAATATAATTGTCAGCAACACAGCAGTAAGTATCAACACAAAGCAGATTATTATTGTAGATCATGCAGGGAGAACAAAGGGTAAACTATTTAATTGCAGCAGTGTTGGACTATATTCTGTGCAATGAGAAAACCTGAAATCATTTTCAAGGTCCACCATTTATTACTTTTTTTCAGTCGGGTCAAGTTTCTAAACTTTCTAAATCTCTGTTTTCCAGCTAATGAAAAGAAAATAGGATTCCACCGAGTCTCCTATCTACCTACTCCAGGACTTCTGTGAGGATCAAGTGAGATGAGGCACAGAAAATGCTTCACATACATTTTGTTAAAGTGTCAAATGCACATTTGGTTAAAGTGTCAAATGTTTGCACCTGGCTATAAAGCAAGTCATGCTCCTGGGCTGAAGAAACTGCAAGGAGACTAGTTGCTAGGGAGAGGAAGCCAGGCATTGCTATGTGACATCATTACCCAGACAGACACTTAGCATATTAGCCTTTTATATATATAGATGTTTTGTATTGTTTTCTAATTCTAGATCAATAAACTAATATGGAAAATAACCCTATATTAATAAAACCATGCACTACTTTTGATTGGTAATAATGCTGTTTATTTACTAAATTTAAACCTCACTGGCAAAATTTTATGAAAATTAATACTTTACAATGATAACAGAAGTAATGATAAGAATTTAATTATGTTCCCCATAAAAAGATATGTTGAAGCCCTAACATAACTCAGAATGTGACCTTATTTAGAAAGAGAATCTTTGTAGATGTAATCAAGTTAAGGTGAGTTCATTAGGGTGGGCCCTAATCCAGTATGACAGGTGTCCTTATAAGAAAAAAAGAAGGAAATTTCACACAGACATGTACAGAGGAAAACAATGTGAAGAGACTTAGGAAGGATGTCATATAAGGTTGGAGTTATACTGCCACAGCTGAGGGACATTTGGGGCTACCAGAAGCTGAAAGAGGCAAAAAAAACCCACACAAAACAAAACAAAAAAAACCTTCCCCTGTAGGTTTCAGGGAGAGAAGGGCCCTGCTAACACCTGATTCCAGACTTTTAGCTTCCCGAACAGTGAGAGAATATATTTCTGTTATTCTGAGCCACACGATTTTTATTACTTTGCTATGACAGCCCAGGAAACTATACAAACGTAAAGCTAATACCAATCTCAAGTCACCAGACATAAATTATTATATAAGTACAATTTTAAAGGAATTATTTTAAAAATGAATCATTGTGTGCCACCACGGATCTTTATCATCATGGAGTATTTTGATGACATAATAAATAAATATATTTTGGATGATTCCATGTGTCTAGCATCATTATAGGTGCATTACTTGTATTAACTTATTTAATCTTCACAACTATGCTTTGAAATAGTTATTCTCATTATAATCCTTCCTTTGAGGTATAGAGAGCGAAGTAACTTCCACGTAATCTCCCTCATATGTGAAAGAATAAATTCAAACCCACAGAGTTAGCCCACAAAGTCCATGTTCTCAGTCACTACATGAGATGGTCTTCAACCGCTTTATCCCTCAGATTTCACCCCTCACCAATGAATGTCCCATTTTGTCAACCTTATAAAACATAGCTGTTGTAACTTTATCCAAACATTAAAATTATTCATTGTTTTACCATCTAAGCCAGAATTTTCTGTGTGGCATATGGAAGTTATAGGACACTCTATGACCTGGCATAAACCTAACATTTCAAAACACATCTCTAGTCACATGTGTTTAGTTATTAAAAGAAAAAAAATTATGTGAGTGATGTTGGAGAACCATGAGAGAATGTAGAAATGTCAGGATTTAGGTTCAGTGCAGAAAAATATAGCTGACAGTAAGTCCTTCATATAAGGCAGCAGGTGATGATAAGACATACAAGCATATAAATCTTGACCTGGACCCTTGACCTGTCTAGTCTTTTCTCTTTCTACTCTCACTTTTCAGAGAACTAATGCACACACTTCTGCAGTTTTAGAATGAACGTGTTCTCTCTTATATCCTGACATTTATATTTGCTGAGTTCCCTTCCAGTCCCTTTTTTCTCCCTAACATCATCATCCCTTCCTCAACTCCACTCTCCCATTATACCACTTTCATGAATAGCTTCTACTAGAACTCTATGGTTTATTTATCTCTACCCTGATAAGCCTTCTGTGATTTGTCTCCCATCACCTGGCAAGTCCATAATATGTTCTCTGTGTTCAGTCATTAATCTTTATATTTCTAGTTTTTTTTAATTATTGGGGTGACATTGGTAAATAAGACTATATAGGTTTCAAGTGTACAGTTTTATGATGCATCATCCATACATTTCATTGTGTATTTACCACCCAAAGTCAAATCTCCTTTTGTCACCATATATCCGACTCCTTTTACCTTTTACTACCTCTCGCCCACCCCCTTTTCCTCTGGTCACCACCAGACTGTTGTCTGTGTCTATGAGTTTCTGTTTGTTGGTTTGTCTTGTTTGTTCACCTGTTGCTTTCAGTTTTATACCCCACTTACGAGTGAAATAATTTGATTCTTGACTTTTCCTGTCTGACTTATTTTGCTTAGTATAATATTCTCAGGATCCATCCATGTTGTCACAAATGGCATTATTTCATCATTTCTTTTTTTTTTTTTTTAATATATTTTATTGATTTTTTACAGAGAGGAAGAGAGAGAGGGATAGAAAGTTAGAAACATCGATGAGAGAGAGACATCAATCAGCTGCCTCCTGCACGCCCCCTACTGGGGATGTGCCCGCAACCCAGGTACATGCCCTTGACCGGAATCGAACCTGGGACCCTTTAGTCCGCAGGCCGACGCTCTATCCACTGAGCCAAACCAGTTAGGGCTATTTCATCATTTCTTATAGCTGAGTAGTATTCCATTGTATATATGTACCACTTCTTTGTCCAATCATATATTAACGAACACTTCGTTTGTGTCCATGTCTTGGCCACCATGAATAATGCTGCAATAAACATAGGGGTACATATATCTGCAAACAAATGTTTTCAACTTTTGGGGTAGGTACCCAGAAGAAGGGTTGTTGGGTTATATGTTAACTCTATTCTTAATTATTTTAGGAAAATCCACCATACTGTTTTCTATAGCAGCTGTACCAATTTACATTCCCCCCAGTGGGAATTTTCAACAATCTTTCCAACATTTCTCATTACTTGTCTTGTTGGTAATAGCCATTCTAACAGGTATTATCTCACTGTAGTTTTGATTTGTATTTTCCTAATAGGCAGTGAAATTGAGAATCTTTTCATATTTGTGTTGACCATTTGTATGTCTTCTTTAGCTTTCATTGCACACTGTTGTAATGGTCACTTGGCTTCTCTGTATTTCTATTCTAAGCTCCTTGAGAACAGCAAATGCATCACATTAGTTTTTGACTACTCAGAGCACACACAATGACTAGTATTAGCTCAATGTGTGTTTGATAAATGAATGAATTCTGACAACTAGAAAACCTGGAGTATATGTTGAAGAATAAGCAGAGAAGTATGCCAGGCCTAGGGGAAGATCCTAAAGTTACAGCTGCATGTGGTGCTAAAGCTCCGGAATTAATGGATCCTAATATATAAAAACCCTGGGTCCGTCACATCCACAACAACCAGAGGCTCAACCAACCGGGAGTCAATCCTGTAGTCAGCACTGGGTTACCATGGCGACCAAGCACTGGCTACTGCAGCTGCAGGTGCAGTGACCCAGCACTGACTTCTGAGGGGGCTGAGAATCAGGCCTGAAGATAAGCCTGAAGAGAGAAGCAGGGTCTGATCTGTAGCCTCTGTGGCAGCTGTTTATCAGCACTTGCCTCTCTCTTTCTCTCCAGGCCTGGCCAGCAGCTGCGCCTCCACTTCTCTCCAGGCCTCCACCAAGGATGCTAATCAGCCCCATCTTTCTGATCAGGCCCTGATGATAGGCCCAGAGATGCTGACTGGCATAGAAACAGACCAATCAGAACCAAATCTGGGTGAACTGTGAGGAGCCAATGGCTGCCTAGGAGATGAAGCTTTTGACACTGACTGGCATAGAAACCAACCAATCAGAACCAAATTGGCCAGCAGAGAAGGGCAGTTGGAGGCGAGATCAGGCCAGCAGGGGAGGGCAGTTAGGGGTGAGATCAGGCCAGCAGGGGAGGTCAGTTAGGGGCAATCAGGCAGGCAGGCAGAAGCATTTAGGGGCGATCAGGCAGGCAGACAGGTGAGCGGTTATGAGCCCGTGGTCCCAGATTGCGAGAGGGATATCCGATTGTTGGCTGGATTGGGCCTAAACTGGCAGTTGGACATCCTCCAAGGGGTCCCTGATTGGAGATGGTACAGGCTGGGCTGAGGGAATCCCCCCCTCCGTGCATGAATTTCATGCACCAGGCCACTAGTAATGGTATAAAAGAGGTGTACCTGCCATCCAGTACCCAAAAGCAGGGGCGACAGCACCTGGTTTGGAGCAGAGGACTGAGCACATTGCATAGGCCAAAGCAGGTTTTTATCCAGATCACTGAGAGAAAACATGAGAAAGTCAGTTGAAAAGAATGGATCACAGTGGTGATCAGAACCTGTGCAGATAGCAAGAAGAAAGGGAACTGCAGACTAAGAGTCTGGTAATGCTGAAGGTAATATCATAGACAGATTAATAGAAATAGAAAATTGCTACATCAAAAAGTTATACAAATCTTTGCTTGGGAAGTTATTCAGGCCATAGAATTTAGAGTCAGAGGATCCTAATAAGAAAGCAGATGCAGCTGCAATTTTATTAAAAATTGATGACTATAGATGTGTGATTTAGATCCTCAAATTTTATAGAATTTCTACTACAGAAGAAATAATTTCCTATGTGATTAGTCAGGGCCATAAGCATCTTGAGGGTGGGCCTATAGCTGTATGACTCACTGTTATATACTCAGCCTAGCACCCTATAGACACTGAACAAGTCCTTAGATAATAGAATAATGGATCTTTCACTAACGTTCTGTACCAACTTCTCTTCATTTCCTCCCTTCTCAATGTCACCACTCATGCAATTGCCTAATCAAGAAACCAAAAATCATCTCTGGAGGAACACTTTGAGTAGTCAAAGCTTTTTCTGTACTTGGCATTCCTCACCTACTTGCCTAACAACATGTCTTTGAGAATTAATACTGAGCAATGTTTCAAAGCAAGATTTCAAACTTAGCTGAGATGTACTAAAGTTTATGCCAACATATGCTCTATATTTGGAAGATGGTGATACATTTGATAGGAGAAATTATATATATTAGTCATCATTATGTGCATTTTAATAATATTTTTTGCTTCTCAATATATGGTGTCTCATGCTTTAGTGAATTCTTCACAGATTTTTATCTATATCTATCTATTTATATATACATATAAAGAAGTATTTTAATAGAAAGCAGTGTTTTTAAGAATTTCTAAATGTATAAAATGGCCCCATAACTTTATAAGGAAGGAGGCTGGATAGATGGTGTTTGATGATAATATACTCTATTTCCTATTCTAAGAATAACATTATTTACCAAGAAGAAATTAAGAGAGCAGAAGGTTGACATTTACATTGCTGAAGAATCAAAAAATCAACAACAAACAAACCCCACTGAAAACATTTTAACATGCAAGAAGGAAAAAAATTCATATCTGTTGAGAGCAAAGAGAAGAACAAATGAAGATGTATAATAAAACATTTATTTAGTGGTGAAAACTTAATGGGTCATTAATGTTTCTGGAGGTTAACTTCTAATGGGCAAACTAGAGTTTTTAGGTAGAATGATCCAATTTAGTTTCTCAAAGGCCTACTTTCTATAGCCACAGAGCAGGATCTATTTCATCCTGTCAGACTCCTTTGAAAAGTTTTAGCTGCTTAGAGACATTTTGTTTAAGACAAACTATATGGTTATTTTAAGTCGTTGCTTTGAGGACACTGTAGAACTTAATTCAGCCCTGGGCAGATCACTGTTTGTCTGAGTTCCCAAATATTACTCCTCTGGGAAACTTTCTGCATGATGCAGGAGCATGAGAGTGGCATTATCTTATCACCTCAATTCCTAGAAATTCTGTACGGGGAATCTCGGAATAGACTATGATGGAAGAAGTTAAACTATATGGCCTGCCTTATTTTCATTTAATTATTTTGAACAATGGAAATTTTTATAAGCCCTTGCTTCTCTCAATCAAATCTTTATATCTAACTGCCTCGTAACATGATCACCTTGCAATAAATAGCCAACTGAACTCTTGATTCTTGAGGCAGCATCTTTTTTTCTATTTGGACTTCATTTCTATCCTTGAATCCTGACTGAATAGTTCTCTGTTATCAGAAATTCTCTTGGCTTTTGTTCCTTGATCCACTTATCAATTTTATCACTTTTCCTCCTATTCCTCATGACTTCCCATCAAGCCACAGGGATTTAGGTGTTTGATGACAGACAACTCAGGTGCCTTGTGGATTACAATTTATTAGTTTCTGGTTTTACTCAAATACTGAGCATACTTTTATAACAACTAAAATATTTCACAATTTGTGTAGGAATGGTACCTTTTCAAGCAGATTAAAAGGACACGGTACCTTTCCCTTAGAAAGGAAACAGGTAAAGTCTTGATGTGGATTAGCCTAAAAAAATTAATCAGGCATAAATCAAGAGTAAGGGGGAAGATAATTGGATATTTTATTTCATGTAACTTAATTTTAAGAAAAACATGGTTTTAATAAATGAAGCTAATTTCCCCCTGGAATTCAGAATTCAAATCATATTTAAAATGTATCAGTCAACTAGTGCTTGGTTTAAATGGGCTTGTTGGACTAGCATTATAAATGTTATAGTTTTTACTATTTTCTACAGAAAAAAAATTTTCAATTTATGTATCACACAACTCAGCAAGCATTTTAAAAAATAAATTTTAATTACAATTGACATACAATAATATATTAGTTTCAGGTATACAACCCACTGATTTGACATCTATCTAACTTATGAATGATCACCTTGATAAATCTAGTATCCATCTGACACAAATAGTTATTACAATAAAATTGACTATATTTCTATGCTATAATTTAGAGCTCCATGGCTATTCTGTAACTACAGATTTTTACTTCTTATGCCCTTCACCTTTGTCTTCTGTCCCTCTAGAGTCCTATTCTATTTGGTAACTGTTAAAATGTTCTTTGTATCTATGAGTCTTGTTTCTGGTCTGCTTGGTTGTTTATTGTTTTTTTTTTTTTAGATTCCACATATAAGTGAAATCATGTGGCATTCGTCTTGCTCTGATTTATTTCACTCAGCATAATATCCTCCTCTAGGTCCATCCATGTTGTTGCAGAAGGCATGATTCCATTCTTTTTTTTAAGACTGAGTCATATTGATGGACACTTGGGTTGCTTCCATATCTTGGCTATTGTAAATAATGCTGTAATGAGCATAAGAATACATATGTCTTTTCAATTTCATGTGTTAGGGTTTCTTCAGATAAATACCCAGAAGTGAAATTGTGGGTCCTTGGTTGTCTCACTATAGCCGATTTTCTTTGGTATAAGTATTGTTACCCCAGTGCTTTTTTGTTTGTTTACATTTTCATGAAATATCTTTTTTTCATTCTTTTCCTTTTGGTCTGTGTATTTTTTATTTAAAGTGAGTCTCTTATAGACAGCGTATGTAAGGGTTATGTTTTGTTATCCATTCAGCCTCCATATGTCTTTTGATTGGAGTATTTAATCCATTTGCTTTTAAACCAATTGATGGTAGATATGTATTCATTGACATTTTATTATTCATATTTTTATCATTTTTTTCTTCTTCTAGAAGACCCTTTAACATTTCTTGTAATACTGGTTTGGTGGTAATGAACTCCTTTAGCTTTTTCTTGTCTATGAAGCTTTTTTTTTTTTTTAATTCTAAATGATACCTCTTCTGGGTAGAGTAATCTTGATTGTAGGTCCTTGCTTTCCATCATTTTGAATATTTCATGCCAATCCCTTCTGGCCTGCAAAGTTTATGTTAAGAAATCAACTGACAATTGTATAGGTGCTCCCTTGTAACTAACTGCTTTTCTCTTGCTGCATTTAAGAATCTCTCTTTGTCTTTAACCTTTGTCATTTTAATTTTGAGTGTTTTGGTTGAGCCTCTCAGAATTAATTTAGTTTAGGACTCTCTGCAGTTCCTGAATTTGTGTGTCTATTTCCTTCACCAGACTAAGGGATTTTTCCATCATTATTTTTTTTTAAATATATTTTATTGATTTGTTACAGAGAGGAAGGAAGAGGGATAGAGAGTTAGAAACATCGATGGGAGAGAAACATCGATCAGCTGCCTCCTGCACACCTCCCACTGGGGATGTGCCCGCAACCAAGGTACATGCCCTTGACTGGAATCGAACCTGGGACCTTTCAGTCCACAGGTCGACGCTCCATCCACTGAGCCAAACCGGTTAGGGCATCATCATTATTTTTTTTTTTAAACAGGTTTTCAATTTCTTGCTCTCTCTTTGCTCCTAACACCCCCATAATGTACTAGTAAATGTTCCAAATGTTGGTAGTCTTGAACTTAGTTGTCCCAGAGGCTCCTTAAACTATCCTAATTTTTTTCATTACTTATTTTTATTGCTTAAAGTATTACAAATAGTAGTACATATGTCTCCTTTTCCCCCCATTCACTTCCCCTGGGCCTCCCCTACCTCCCAGCATATGCCCTCACCACCCTAGAGTCTGTGTCCATTGGATATGCTTATTAGTATATGCATGCATACATGTCCTTTGTTTGATCTCTTACCTTCCTCCTCAACCCTCCCTTGCCTTCCCCCTGAAGTTTGACAATGTGGAAAACAGTATGGCATTTCCTCAAAAATAAAAATAGAACTTCCATTACACTCAGTAAACCCACTTCTAGGAATATATCAAAAAAACAAACAAACAAACAAACAAAAAAAAACAGAAACACAATCAGAAAGGATATATAGCAGCACAATTTACAATAGCTAAGATTTACAATAGCTAAGTGCCCATCAGCAGATGAGTGGATTAAAAAACTGTGGTATATCTACATAGGGCTGCTGGTGGCTGGGGAATCTATATCTAAGTCCACAGCTGAGAGAGGCTGTGCCCAGAAAAGCAGCCTGAAGAGTTGCCTGAGCAGTGTGGTGCAGGGGTGGGGAGGGAGGAGAGGGAAACTTGCAGTTGCCCAGATGTTTTGTGTCTGCTTTGTCCTTGTTTTTATTCACTAAACCCAGTTCATAGGACCTTCCAATTACAAACACTCACTGAGGCTGTGGTGCAGGTGGAGGTTCTGCTTAGTGGAGGCTAGGGAGCGGCGGTGGAGGGGAGCAAAACAGGGAGAGATGACCGGGAATCCAGCATTGAGACATTCGGACCCTCCAAACCCAAGCAGACATTTTTCTCCTGAAGAGCAAGCCTCTCCCAGCAGCCTCAGGACAGCTAGTGCAGCTGCAAGCTTTGCAGAGGAAATAAAGACTCTGAATAGCCCCAGGGAGCTCTTGGGAACTGGGTTGAGGGGCCATTCAGTCCCAGAAAGCAATACAGAAGAAAACCTGTTTGAAGAAATAATGACAGAAAACTTCCTAGATTTTGGGAAGAAAAAACTCACACAAGTCCAAGAAGCACACAGTGTCCCAAACAAAATGAACCCCAAAAAACTGACACCA
Source organism: Plecotus auritus (assembly GCF_963455305.1). Lineage (NCBI taxonomy): Eukaryota > Metazoa > Chordata > Mammalia > Chiroptera > Vespertilionidae > Plecotus > Plecotus auritus. The sequence continues at coordinate 131,792,774 of NC_137771.1, read as the reverse complement.
AGACACATCATAATTAAATTGGCAAACATCAACAACAAAGTCAGAATGTTAAAGGCTGCCAGACAGAGACAGAAAATTACCTACAAGGGTTCTCCCATTAGTCTATCAACTGATTTCTCAACAGAAACATACCAGGCCAGAAGTGAATGGAATAGAATATACAAAGTGATGCAAAGCAAGGAACTGAATCCAAGAATACTATAGCCAGCAAGGCTATCATTCAAAATTGAAGGTGAAATCAGAAGTTTCACAAACAAAAGAAGGCTAAGGAAGTTTATTACCACCAAGCCAGCAATGCAAGAAAGGCTAAAGGGACTGCTGTAAAAAGAAGTAACAGAAAGAGAAGAAGAAACACAAGCATAAAGAATAAAAAAGGCAACAAACAAGTACCTATCAATAATAACCTTAAACATAAATGGATTAAATGCTCCAGTCATAAGACATAGGGTAGCTGAATGGATAAGAAAATATGACCCATGTATTTGCTCTCTACAGGAGACCCACCTCAGAACAAAGGACTCACACAGACTGATAGTGAAGGGATGGATAAAAATTCTTCAGGCAAATGGAAATGAAAAAAAAAAAAAAGCTAGGGTAGCAATTCTTATATCTGACAAAATAGACTTCAAAGTGAAGGCCATAACAAGAAATAAGGAGGGCCCCTGCGTAATACTAAAAGGAGAAATTCAACAAGAGGATATGACATGGACAAACATATATGCACACAATACAGGAGCACCCAAATACATTTAAAAAAAAAAAAAAACTTCTTGAAGATATCAAGGGAGAGATTGACAGCAGTACAATTATAGTAGGGGTCTTTAATATCCAATTTACAACACTGGATAAATCCTCTAAACAAAAAATCAGCAAAGAAACATCAATCCTAAATGAGTCACTAGATCAGATGGAATTAATTGACATTTTCAGAACATTTCACCCCAAAGCTACAAATTATCCATTCTTCTCAAGTGCACATGGGACATTTTCAAAGGTAGATCACATATTGGGACACAGGCAGAGTCTCTTCAAATTCAAGAAGACAGAAATCATATCAAGCATCTTCTCAGACCACAATGACATAAAATTAGAAATCAACTATAATAAAAACAATAAAATATCAAACACTTGGAGGCTAAATAGCATGCTATTAAAAAATTATTGGGTTGCCAAAGAGATCAAAGAAGAAATAAAAGCATCCTGGTAACAAATGACATTGAAAACACAACAATCCAAAATCTATGGGACACAGTGAAAGCAGTCTTGAGAGGGAAGTTCATAGTTCTACAGGGCTACCTCTATCCACTGAGTTTGGCTCAGTGGATAGAGCATGAGCCTGTGGACGGAAGGGTCCCAGGTTCGATTCTGGTTAAGGGCATGTACCTTGGTTGCAGGCACATCCCCAGTAGAGAGTGTGCAAGAAGCAGCTGATCAATGATTCTCTCTCATTGGTGTTTTTAACTCTCTATTCCTCTCCCTTCCTCTCTGTAAAAATCAATAAAATATATTTTTTAAATGGTAATAAATAATGTAACTCTGCAACTAAAAGAATTGGAAAGAGAGTAACAAAAAAAGCCCAGAGTAAGCTTCATGGAGGAAATAATAAAGATCAGAGCAGAAATAAGTTCATCTATTCTTCCCCTAAATTCATTCAGCATCATTATAACCAGTGTTTTGAACTCTGCATCTGGTAGATTGCTTATCTTAATTTTATTTAGTTCTTTTGTTAGATAATTCTCCCTGTTCTTTCATTTTGGACATGTTTATTTGTCTCTCAATTTGGGCTGACTCTCCGTGTTTGTTTCTATATATTAATTAGAGACAAACTATTTTTCCCAGTCCTGGTAGAGTAGCCTAATGTTGTAAGTGTCCTGTAGGGCCCAAGGGTGCAGCCTCCCCAGTCATCTTATCTAGGTGCTCCAAGTGTACTCCCCAACCCCATGTGTAGGCTGTGTGTACCCTTCTGTTGTTGTTAAGCCTTTATTGTTATTGGCACATCAATGGGAAGGATTGATCCCCAGGCCAATGGGCTGTGAGGCCAATGGGCTGTGACTACAGCAGAAGAGCTGCTATGCAAGGGCTGACCTCACAGAGCAGGACTCACTTCAGCTGTGCTCTGGTGCCTACCCAGTGTATCCCTCATAGGGGTGGTTGGGTGGTTCCATTGTGTAATCTAAAGCTGACCAGTGGATACTGGTGCTGGGGCCTCCAAAGAAGTAGGCCAATGTCAGCTGCCTCCTGTTCTCTGTCCTGGGCCTCCTGGCATAACTACAGATAAATCTTTAGATGGATGCTACTTGTGTGTGGTGTGGAGGTGCCTGGGGAAGGCCAAGCTCTGAATCAGGACTGGCTGCCATTAGTGCTAGGGCTGGAGCCACCTAGCAAAAGGTAGGAGGAATGCTGAGGACAAATGCTGTTTGTTTTGGGTTTGTGAACTTTTGAGCAATATTAGAAAGTTCACAACATGAACTAAGACAGGCCATTTGTATGGAAAAGCCACTGGAAACAGCTTGAGTGGGCCAGAAACTTGGGTGGGGCTGGGTCTCAGGATCCTCAGGGAGGGCCAGCAGTGTTAGCCAGGTTGATGGAGACTCAGATATGGCACCTGCCTCCTGGCTCTGTGAGGGGAGGGCTCAGCAAAGGAACAGTGACCTCTTCCAGCATTTCTCTCTAGGAGAAAACTGCCCTCCAGCTCTCATTTTGGAGACAGAAAATTCATTTCCATAAGTTCCTGGTTCCTTTCCAGATGCAGCCCCAGCTCTGTAGTTCAGAGTTCAAGTTAGTCTGTGCCCAGGCCCTTTAAGAGGAATCTCTGGGTCTCTAGCAGCCCTCCATCTCACTCAGCCACAATCCCCACAGGTTTCCAAAGCATAATGCTTTACACATAACCATGTTTTCTTTACTGCCACTACCTGATCACAATTAACACCTATTATTTACTAACTAGAGGCCCGGTGCACAAAATTCATGCACAAGTAGGGTCCCTAGGCCTGGCCGGCAATCAGGGCCAATCGGGGCCTTCCTTCCCTGGCTGCTGGCTGGTGGCTTGGGCCTTTCTTCCCCAGCTGCCAGCTGCTGGCTGGGGCCTTCCTTTATTCTGCGCCACCCCCTGGTGGTCAGCACACATCATAGTGAGTGGTCGAACTCCCAGTCGGTCGAACTCCCAAGGGGACAATTTGCATATTACCTTTTTATTATAATACCCTATATAATAAAACCCTAATATGCAAATTGACTAAAAGGTGGAACAACCAGCAGATGCCCAGTCTCTATGACATGCACTGACCACCAGGGGGAAGATGCTCAATGCAGGAGCTGCCCCCTGGTGGTCAGTGCACTCCCACAGGGGGAGTGCTGCTCAGCCAGAAGCCTGGCTCATGGCTGGTGAACGCAGCAGCGGTGGCAGGAGCCTCTCTTGCCTCCATGGCAGGTGGGCAGTAAGAAGTGAGGAGTCCCAGACTGTGAGAGCCCCCAACTGCTACAGAGATCAGGGCCTAAGCCAGCAGGCGCAGGCGGACATCCCCCGAGGGATCTTGGACTGCGAGAGGGTGCCGGTTGGTCTGATAGACCCCCTCCTAGTGCACGAATTTCATGCACAGGGCCTCTAGTAGGATAATAATTGTTGATCACTTACTTGTACCAGAAATTTTGCAAATAATTGCTCTAACCCAGGGGTCCTCAAACTACGGCCCACGGGCCACATGTGGCGCTCTGAGGACATTTATCCGGCCCACCGGGTGTTTTTGCCACCACTGTCTGTCCTGCTTAGCAGTCAACTCATCCCGGGCCCTCAGTGCGTATGTGTGGAATGTGCGCCACACTCTCCAACTCCCCTCCTTCTCTCTGTCTCTCGACTCCTCCTCTCAGTCTCGGGTGTGATCAGACGAGTCACGAGCTTGCCTGTGCAGAGCCTGCTGCTGCCTGAAGACCTAGGTAAGAACAAGTTAGGATTTATATATTTTTTGAAGTTAGGAGCTCTATTTTTTTTTTTTTTTTTTTTTTTTTTGTAGTTAGTAGGGCCTTTTTTTTGCGGTTAAGGGTGGCCTTTTTTTTCTGAAGTTAGGAGGTCATCTTTTTTTTGCAGATAGGGGGTGCCTTTTTTTTGAAGTTAGGAGAGCCTTTTTTTTTAAGTTGGTTAGTTGGTTGGGGGTGGTTTCTAGGGGGGTTGCATCACAGTGATAACGCAAATAGTCAGCACTCAGTGCTAATGCAAATTGTCAGTGCTCAGAGGTAATGCAAATAGTCAGTGCTCAGTGGTAATGATAATTGTAAGTGCTCAGTGTTAATGCAAATGGTCAGTGCTCAGTGTTATCGCATGGGGGCCCCAAACTGGTAATCTGCCTAGGGCCCCATGGGAACTTAATCTGGCTCTGCAGACAGCCGAGGAGTAGGAAACCTAATTTAATTGACAATAAGTGCATTTATATTTTGATTGCTATTCAGTTGTGTATGATGTTGTATGTTGTGTGCTGTGTAAGCCCTGATTCACACCGTTGCGATCTCTGAGCAGTGCAAGTTCAGCCATATGCTTGTATGGCTGAACTCACATTATATTTGGAAGAAAAAAGGCATACGTTCCTTCTTTTTTCCTGTAGTGGAATCTGATTGCATGGGTCTTCTCACCCATGCGATCAGATTCCTGTGCGAATTTCCAGATTGCAGTGCGGTTCACACAGGGTAGTGTGAACTGGAAAGGTGGTGGAGGAACCGACTCTGTAATTGTGCTGGTTCCCGCACCGCACCAGCGTGAGCCTGAGGTAAAAGCGGAGTTCCACCAATATGGGCACTGTTGAGGCTGAAATGATGTGGACTGGTAAGGCTGCATTGATGGACACTGATCAGACTGCATTGATGGGCACTGATCAGACTGCATTGATGGGCAGTGCAGTCTAGATGTCTCTGTGTGGGCAAAGTTATTGCTGTTATATTGTTTTTGTAGTGATATATATATATATATATATATATATATATATATATATACACACACATATATATATATATATATATATATATATATATATATATATATATATAAATACTAATAGCCATTTGGAATCCCTAGGAAGCAATAATATCAATAAAGAGAAAAAATTGACTCAGAGTGTAGGATATTCAAAGAACAGTGGACTTATGATTACTTTTTCATGCAGTACAGGAAAGAGCTGTGTGTTTTGATATGCCAGAATATAGTGTCTGTGTTCAAAGAATGCAATTTGCATCGACACTATCAAACTCAACATAAAGATAAATATGACTGTTTGGTAGGAGAAGTGAGAAAAGATAAAATATTAAAACTGAAAAATACATTGACAACTCAGCAAAATACTTTTGTGAAGCAGAAGCAGCTAAATATTTCATCACTGCGAGCAAGTTTTCAAGTTGCCAAGCTAATAGCGTGCACTGGCAGACCATTCGTGGAGGGAGAATTTGTTAAAGAATGCCTTCTTTCTGTTGCCAAAGAGATGTGTCCAGAGAAGGCTGATTTATTTAGTACAGTGAGTCTTTCAGGACCTACAATTACATGAAGGATTGAAGAAATGGGAGACAATTTGCATCAGCATTTGCAAAACTCTGCAAAAAAACTTTCCTATTTTTTTCTTGGCACTCGACTAAAGTAATTATGTTCGTGATTCTGCACAACTTCTAATTTTTATTCATGGGACGAATGACTATTGCTAAGTCACAGAAGAGCTTGCTGCACTGCAAAGCATCAAAGGAACAACTACAGGAGAGGATATCTATGAAAAGGTTTGCCAAACTGTGAATGGTTTGGAGCTGGACTGGGCTAAACTAGCCAGTGTGACAACTGATGGTGCTCCTAGTATGGTGGGGTCTAAGAAAGGAGTAATTGCTCGCATTAACCAAGAGATGGACAAACATAACCATTCTCATCCAATAGCCATACACTGCCTCATCCACCAACAAGCGCTGTGTAGTAAATCACTGAAATGAGACTCTGTTATGAAAATTGTGGTATCTTGTGTTAACTTCATTAGAACTAATGCACTAAACCACAGACAATTTCAGGAATTTCTGTCTGAGCTAAATGTTGCCTATGAAGATGTTCTGTACCACACAGAAGTCTGTTGGCTGAGTCGAGGGAGAGTTCTGAAACATTTCTTTGACTTACTTCCACAGATTACAGCTTTTCTGCTTTCAAAAAACAAAGAAGTACCAGAGCTCAATGATGCAGAATGGAAATGGCACCTTGCCTTTCTGACAGATGTAACAGAGCTACTCAACAGTTTCAATGTGCAACTTCAAGGAAAGGGGAAGCTCATCTGTGATATGCAATCACATGTGAAAGCATTTGAAGTAAAATTAGGCCTCCTCATCAAACAAGTGAAGGAGGAAAATTTCAGCCATCTCCCCACAACTCAAAATCTGTTAGCGGAAAAACCATTGGTTGCATTCCCAAACAAAACATGTCTGGATTCACTGGAAAAGTTGCAAAAGGAGTTCCAATTTAGATTTAAAGAGCTTCATCTCCATGAATAGGACATACAGCTTTTCCATAACCCATTTTCTATTGACATTGAAAATGTGGATACAATTTACCAAATGGAACTGGCTGAACTGCAGAATTGTGACTCTCTGAAAGACACATTCAAGTCAAGCAGCCTTCCTAATTCTATGCATCTCTCCCCTCTGAGACATATCCTAATCTCAGGAACCATGCACTCAAAATGGCAACCATCTTTGGCAGCACTTATGTCTGTGAACAGACTTCTTCCAGAATGAAACATCTGAAATCTCCAACCAGATCTAGACTAACTGATGCACACTTGCATCACTTGTTACGACTAGCAGTGACAAATATGGAACCGGACATTGACCATCTCAGCCAAAAGCAGGCCCATAGTTCCCATTGAAATACTGGTAACTTTGTTTATTTAACTTTACTTGTTCTTCATTTTAAATATTGTATTTGTTCCCGTTTTGTTTTTTTTTACTTCAAAATAAGATATGTGCAGTGTGCATAGGAATTTGTTCATAGTTTTTTTTTTTGTTTTTTTTTTTTAAACTATAGTCCGGCCCTTCAACGGTCTGAGGGACAGTGAACTGGCCCCCTGTTTAAAAAGTTTGAGGACCCCTGCCCTAACCAGTTTGGCTCAGTGGATAGAGCATTGGCCTGTGGACTCAAGGTTCCCAGATTCATTTCCGATCAAGGGCATACCTTGGTTGTGGGCACATATCCAGTAGGGGGTGTGCAGGAGGCAGCGGGTCAATGTTTCTCTCTCATCAAAGTTTCTAACTCTCTATCCCTCTCTCTTCCTCTCTGTAAAAAAAAAAAAAAAAAAAAAAAAATTAATAAAATATATTTTTAAAATTTTTTTCAAATAATAAATAAATAAGTTATATCATTTAATGTTCTAATCTAATAGGGATTACTGTTAAAAATAAATAGATAAAATACAACAGGCCCAAAATGGAATCACTTATGCTAAGCCTTACATTACTAAACTGAGACTTTATTACAATTTCAGCTTTCCCAGAAATGGAATCTTAAACTAGTCCATTAAGAATGCCTGATCAACACTAGTTAAATAATCTACCTGGTAGACTTCTACCATGCCACAAAGGAAAGTAACCTTGAAATAACCAAACCACTTTTTTACTAGTATCACTTCCTTGTCTCTGACCTCTTTTGCATACAACAGTCTTTCATTTTGTGCAGCTCCTTGGAGCTCCTTTCTACTTGTAGATTGGATGCTGCCTGATTTAGATCAATTTTTGCTGAAATAAACTCTTAAAAATTTCAATATGCTTCAGTTTATATTTTAACATTACATAGCAATCACCATTAATTCTAAGCTATAGATGAGAAAACCAAATTTTAGAGTGATTACTGAAGATCACACTGCTCTGAAGTGATAGAATGAAAGCTCACTTTAGTTATTTCTGACTTCAAAAGACCATATTCTTAATGATTTTGCTCAGTAAATATCTGTTGACATTCCAACTGAGAGAACAACACAAATAAAGGCCAGGTGTTGAAATTAACACAACTGTGTTTGAGGAAAAATGAGACAGAGACTTAACTTTTAGTGATGAAATGAAAAAGAAGATTTCTTGTACATAAAGTCTAGATTAAGAAGCAAATTTGAAGAAGATAATTGAGACCCCATGATTAGGTGGAAATGGTCTTTAGGAAGGTAGAGAGAAGCAAAGGTCTATTATCTGGGGGTCAAATAGGGCCCTATCTTCTCCAAAGATACAAACTCAATGTATTAAAAAATATAAACTGATTCAATCACATCAAAATCACAGCACCCTATGGGATTTTTAAAAAATACTCCCAAGTTTTGAGGGGAAGCACTAGGTTGGGTGGAGTGTTGTGACATATACATTTTAAAATTTTGTGGGGTAGCTGCTTAAATTATATGATCACCATTAGCTAAATTTATGAAAACAGGTAATGTGGGATATACCAGGAATACAGAATTTATATTATTATCTATATTTTAAATCCTTTAGTAAGATTTCCAGAAAAGTTTTTAAGATTTTTTAAGTTTTTAAAAGTCACAGGAGAAAATTGAAGTAAAATATATTGTTCATTCCTTTTTATAGAATATTATTCTGCTTTGGGCAATGAAAAGTAATTAGTAGGTAGAAGTCTCTTTCTGTATATACTTTTTGTAACAATAGGAAATGAGTTGCATCCCAATGCAAATGTTGATACTATAATTGAAAATAATTTATTGGAAGAATTGCCAAATTCTCAGAGAGCTCTGTGAGTGCATATAATTCAGTCAGGCTTTGGTGGGAGGAAGCAATAGCTTTTGCTTAGCCTTCAGGTGAGGAGAGAAGTCACAATGCTTCAATGTGAAAGAAAAAGTCAAAATGACTCCAAATACTGAACCTTAAACATGTAGGGCATGAAACCTATAAAAATCTTAAAAGAAAACATAGGCAGTAAAATCTCAGACATCTCACACAGCAATATGTTTATGGTAAAGGAAACTAAGGAAAAAATAAACAAATGAGACTACATCAAAATAAAAAGCTTGTGCACAGCAAAAGAAACCACCATCAAATTGAAAAGGGAAACCACTGAATGGGAGAACATATTTGCCAATGATACATCTGATAAGAGGCTGATATCCAAAATATATAAAGTATACATTCAACTCAACAAAAAGAAGACAAATAATCCAATTACAAAATGGGCAGAAGACCTGAAAAGACATTTCTCCAAAGAAGACATAGAAATAGCCAAGAGACACATTAAAAATTTTTCAAAGTCACTAATAATCAGAGAAATGCAAACTAAAATCACAATGAGATATCATATCACACCTGTCAGAATGGCTATCATCAACAAATCAACAAACAACAAGTGCTGGCAAGGATGTGGAGAAAAGGGAACACTAGTTCATTGCTGGTGGGAATGTAGACTGGTGCAGCCACTATGGAAAGAAGTATGGAGTTTCCTCAAAAAATTAAAAATGGAACTTCTGCTTGACTCAGTGATCCCACTTCTGAGAATATATCCGAAAAACCCTAACACCAATCAGAAAGAACATATGCACCCTATGTTCATAGCAACATTATTTACAATAGCTATGATTTGGAAACAGCCCAAGTGCCCATCAGTAGATGAATGGATAAAAAAGTTGTGGTACATTTACACCATGAAATACTATGCAGCTATAAAACAGAGGGGTCTCTTACCCTTTGGGACAGCATGGATGGACCTGGAAAATATTATGCTAAGTGAAATAAGCCAAACCAAGAATGACAAGTATCACATGATCTAACTTATTTGTGGACTCTAATGAGCAAAATGAACTGACCAACAAAATAAGCCTCGAAGAAGGGAGGTATGTCACATGATCTTACTCATTTATGGAATATAATGAACAACATAAACTGATGAACATAAACAGATCCAGAGTCAGAGGAGTATCAATCAGACTGTCAAACCTCAGAGGGAAGTTAGGGGAGGGTGTGGGTAAGGAGGAGAGATCAACCAAAGGACTTGTATGCATGCATATAAGCCTAACTAGACACAGACAACAGGGGGGTGAGGGTATGAGTGGGGGGGTGGGGGGGAACGGAAGTATAAGGACACATATGTAATACCTTAATCAATAAAGAAATTTAAAAAGGAGGTATGGAACAAACTGACATATCTCAATGTGTGGTTGGGGGGGTGAGAAGAGATAAACCAAAGAATGTATATACTTATATGTATAGCCCAGGACATGGGTAATAGGGTAGAAAGAGAGAGAGAGAAATATTGATCAGTTGCCTCCCACAGGAACCCCAACCAGAGATCAAAGCCTCAACCTTGACTTAGGTATGTGCCCTGACTTGTTTAAACCCACAACCTTTTGATGTATAGGACGATGCTCCAACTGATTTAGCCACCCGGTCAGGGCACCAACCACAGATTTTTAATTGGGTAGATAAAGTTCCCAATAATCTTCACTTCTAAATGCACCCGAGAGAATTTAATTATTTTCCGGGTGATAGAGGTAGTCTTTTCCACACACTAAAAATATTAGAAAGTCCAGGAAAAAATAAAATAATAATAAAAACTCACTTTAAAATATGTGAATTAATTCCAATGAAAACAAATAAAGGAGTTAACTTTAGTTTATAGCAAAGAAGACAGGAGGATGAATATGAAGTGTGTATATGATAGAATAGTTGATCAATCTTTCTCCATTTTCACTGTTGCCTATCCAAGAGGAAATTGACTTGGATTAAAGTAAAAACTTAGTTACAAAGAAAAATTTCTTGACTTAAATAATGATTATTCTATCTATTAAAAGAGTAATATACAAATTGCCCATACCTCCGCTACACCCACAAGCCAGGCCCACCAGCCACGCCCACCAGCCAATCAGGAGTGAGTATGCAAATTAACCCAACCAAGATGGCGGTTAATTTGCATATCCAGGAGTAGAGCAAAGACTGAAGACAGCAAAGACTGAAGACAGCGAAGAAGGAAGCCAAGCATTGCGGAAGGGAGCAAAGCTGCGGAGAAGCAAGCAAGCGGGGCTGCGGAGAAGGGAGGGAAGCATGCAGAGAAGGGAGGGAAGCAGGCGGGGTGGAGGAGAAGGGAGGAAAGCAGACCTCCGCAGGAAGCCCTATTGCAGGAATCTTCCTGCAACGGGCCTCTAGTAGACTAGAATTGTCATGTAGAACATTTTAGAGCATCTGTATTTCTGTGTGTTGTTTTTTGTGTTTTTTTTTTTTTCTTGCTTAATAAAAATAGTAATACCTATTAATATTTTACTATAGTAATTTAATATTTTACTATAGTAATCATATTCTGCTCAGTCCTGGCTATTTCAGTGTATGTTTCTTCACCAATATTGGAAATAGGGTCATTAACCATAGGATATTTTAAGCTCTTTCCAAGATCTATGCTAGAAACATTTAATAAGGATGTATTGCTCTTTGAGTAGGCTATGCAAGAGTCATTAACTGAGACTAATATGCTGTCCTCAAGATGTGCCAGAGCAGCCTCATTAATCACATCAAATTGCTGCTAAAGACATTTTGTGTATGAATGTGTATGTGTGCATGTGTATGTGTGTGTGCATGAGCATGTATTTGTGTGTATGGTCATTTATTAAACTTCTTTGGAGTTACATGGTAGAGATAATGACTTAATTAGAAGGCACACCCTGTCCATTTTTAACTTTTTCTCTTTTCCCCTAACTGGTAAGGACCAGTCCTGCATCCAGGCAGCTGTTCTCTTCAGCAAGCATTTGTAAATGTAAGTGTTCAGAGTTGCTGGAGCAAAGAGAGGGAAGAATTCCACCTGGTTCTTTCTCTCTGCTACAACAAGAAATAACTAGTCTGGTTTCTGCAGCCCTCCCATGCTGTGATAAGCCATAAAAAAGACTGGTTAAAGTGACTACAGATGTTGTGTGAAATAGCCAGTATGTTTTCCACCTGTCTGTATTTGCCTAAGGAGTCAGGGAAAATCAAATTAAAACAGTATGCAAAAATGTGACAGATGTTTGTCCTATTGAGATAAATCTGAGCAAGTTGCAGAAAGGAACAATAAATGTAATACATAAAACAAAACACAGAAACCACTTTAGAAGGTGTCCGGAGAATAACAACATTTCTAAATAAAGGCCCATTACTTTATGTCGTTTCCTCCTAATTAGACCCATAATTGGACACTTTATAGTATCTAGTAGAAGCATAATTAGTCACTCTTTTTATAGCAGTATAATTTGTTAGGAGTTAGATTATTCAAGTCTAAGAAAGGGTCATTTTGGAGATTTTTTTAAATCTCTCTTTCAGGCAACAAATAATGATATGGTGCATTGACCATTTTGTTGGAAGAATTTGGGTGTTTCTCCCTCAAATTAATATCCTTCTACCTAGCTCATGTTCCTTTCAAAATATAGGAGGATCGTCTGTATCTCTGAGGCTAATGCCAGGTAATGAAACAGCCTTTTGATAACTTATTGACTGGAACATAGCTAACATGTCAGGATAAGGGAAAAGGGAGTCAGAAATGACATTATTATTATATATGTCTTGAAACAAAACACTAATATGAAGCATTTTTCTTTATGTCACATCAGTTAGATGTCTCTGGTCAAATAGATGATATATGTTCCTTGGCAAAATTCTTTTTTGGTCTTTGTCTTTCTTTTCCTATATTAAAATACTTTATGCTCTGAAATTTCAGCAACTGCCCCTGGAAATTGTTAAGCCTAAAAAATATGAGTTGGCCAGCAAAGGCATAAAACCAATCAACCATTGGACATTAACTCTTTTGAAAGTTGTAAAACCTTACAAGACATGATGAAATAGCATGCATTGTATTTTGTGGAAAGAATAATCTGTTCCAATTCAAGTCATTTGTAAATACTTTCAGAGGCATAATAGAGGGTTGTGAGTTTTCTACTTTAAGGCAAAATACTATTATGATTACTGGTGTATTTTGTTCCCTAATTCCATTGTCATAACGTGACACATGGATCTGAATACAGGCAATTCACTTCTGGTCACAGCTGCTGTCAACTGCAAGTTGATTTATATGGCAACCTGTGTGGCTATAGTGAAGGCCAATGGAAATTACATAAACCATTTTTTCTTTCTTTACTGAGGTTTCCAAACTCAATCATAAGGCAAGTCAAGCACAGAAACCTAATTGAGATTGGATGCCTGCTATTTGGTGCAGTATTCCTCCTTACTACTACAGAATAAATATTTACTGTAGACCTTGGACTTTTTGTCCAACAACATTGGACAATGTGTAAGCGTTGATGGTATTGAAGAGGTCTTTCCCAAGAGAACACCAATATTTTCTAAATTGACCTAATTGATATATCAATTTATTTGCTGAATGCTTGTTATTTGAAAGGTACTATACTACAACTAAGTTTTATCCTTACCAAATTCTGTTGCAGGGACTGTAATACTAGAATTACTTTATCAATGGTGTTTTGGAACACAAAACATTCTAGTCTCTTTCATCCAATCTTTTAAAGAACAAGGTGTATAAATCATCAGTATTCCTGTGAATCAAGGGAATGTACACAGGTGGTTCCAAACTTCTGGTATTACTAGAGAACATCATGAACATTTTGGGAAGCCAGGATAGGTGACCAAAAATAAGCACAGTGATGGAAAATGAGGGTGCCTCAGGCTAAAGAGATATTAAGGAGTGATTGCTTATAGTTTCATCAACTGAATCTGTCAATCATATGATCACATGGTGTGTAGGAAAATGTGCCTGCCAACCCAAATAAAATAGATGGACTAATTTAGCAAACACTAATCAACTAACTCAGGTAGAAATTTCAGTTAAATTGTAATGTGCACATATTGACAATAGGTTAATTTCTAGGGCAGCTCAGGCATTAGGAAATTCCTTGGCTAATAAAATTGATTCATTTGTATATTCTTCATGTTTGAAAGAATAGACTTAAAACACACTTTGAAAGAATTGTAAAAGTATTGTATTTTTTTCCTAAAAAAGAAAAAAAAAAGTATCAAGATTTTTGGAATAATAATAGATGGACTCACAGTTTAGACCAAACATTTTATCCTATATAATAAAGAGATAATATGCAAATTGGCCACCACTCCAACACACAAGATGGCCACCCCATGTGGACACAAGATGGCTGGCAGGGGAGGGCAGTTAGGGGTGTCTGGGCCAGCAGGGGAGGTTAGTTGGGGGCAACCAGGCCTGCAGGGGAGGGCAGTTGGGGGGGACCAGGCCTGCAGGGGAGGGCAGTTGGGAGCGACCAGGACTGCAGGGGAGGGCAGTTAAGGGTGACCAGGCTGGCAGGGGAGAGCAGTTAGGGGTGACCAGGCTGGCAGGGGAGGGCAGTTGGGGGTGATCAGGACTGCAGGGAAAGGTAATTGAGAGGGACAAGGCCTGCAGGGGAGGGCAGTTAGGGGCGACCAGGCTGGCAGGAGAGGGCAGTTAGGGGTGACCAGACCAGCAGGGGAGGGCAGCTAGGGGTAATCATGCAGTCAGGGGAGCAGTTAGGCGTTGATTAGGCTTGCATGGGAGTGGTTAGGGGGTGATCAGACTGGCAGGCAGGAGCAGTTAGGGGCAATCAGGCAGGCAGGCAGGCGAGCTGTTGGGAGCCAGCAGTCCTAGATTGTAAAAGGGATGTCCGACTGCCCGTTTAGGCCCGATCCCGGTGGTCATTTGGTGGGATCAGGCCTAAACGGGCAGTCAGACATCTTTTGAGGGGTCCCAGTTTGGAGAGGATGCAGGCTGGGCTGAGGGACATGAACACCCCCCCCCCATGCACGAATTTCGTGCACCAGGCCACTAATATATATATATTTTAGTGGCCTGGTGCACGAAATTCGTGCATGGGGGGGGGGTGTTCATTATATATATGTGTGTATGTATTTTTAATTGTATAATTGACTATTTACTTAGACTATTACATTTATATATATGCCTATATTTAAACTATTAGAGAAAAAATTCTTATGATTCAATTAAGATATATGATGTAGATTACCCTAGACTTTGGGTAATTTATGTTGAGATTTTTATAGCATGCCCTGCCCAGGAGGCTCAGTTCGCTGGAGTGTTGTCCCAAACACAAAAAGGTTGTGAGTTTGATTTTCAATAGGATGCATGCCTACATTGTGGATTCAATCTGTAGTCAGGGCACATATGGGAGGCATCATAACGGTTTTTCTATCACACTGATGTTTCTCTCCCTATACCCCTTCATCTCTCTGAAAATTAGTAAAAACATCCTCAAGTGAGGATTTAAAATATTTTTATAGCATACTGGAAGTCAATCTGTATACTCTAAAATGTAGCTCATACACATCATAGAATTATAGAATTTTATACCTCAAAAAGATCTTAAGGATCACTTACAAAAATGCAATATATGCTCAATAAAAAATGTGGAATAAGGAGATTTGAACATATCAAACCAAAAAAGTTAGAGATCCATAGGACCATATGAAATACAGAATTAAATTTAACTAGAAGTTCCCTTGACTGAAAAGGAAATAATATGTTTTCCTGTATATGGTTAGTTCTAAATATATCACCACCCTTTGCTTGCCTACCAGAACTCATCCTTAGCCATTTAAATAAAACATATGAACAAATCAAAATGTTCTTGAATGGTAATGTTAAGATTTTTTTAACATAATAATGTTTCTCTCAATTATGGAAAAAATGGCCCTCTATTTATAAATGGGGGAAAGGAGGAAGATGATAGATTTCATACAAAGTCCAAGAAAAATACATGAAAAAATTAATAAAATTTACTGATAGGCTGTAAGTATAGTTGACTGCAAAGTATACCCCTTAAACATGGAAATATTAATAAGTTGCACATGATAGTTTTACTTTACAAATGAGAGATTCGTATTATCACTTTAAATAAACACTTGAAGGCTAATACTTCCTAGACATGACCATAATCTGATTGGTAGTATTTTAATATCTAAAGAGAGGATGTGTTCACTTTTGTCCTCTTTTGGTTGGTTTTCAAAGACCAAAGAAGGACATTTTTTAAAAAGAAATGTTCTTAACTTTTTCTGTCTGACTTTATAAAACTGAAAGCAACAAATGAACAAACAAGAAAAACAAACAAAAACTCACAGACACAGACAACAGTATGGTGGTTTCCAGCGGGAAGGAGGTAAGGGGATAGTAAAGGGCAAAGATGGTCAAATATATTTGACTTTGGTTGGTGGGCCCACAATGCAATATACCGATCATGTATTATAAAAATGTACACTTGAAACCTACTTAATATTGTTAACCAATGTTACCCCAATACATTTAATTTAAAAAACAATTTTTAAAAGTAATGTTGTCAGTGCCTTATTTATAATGTACATGAAAGAAGATACCCTAACTGTTAGGGCCTAACAGGTTAATAATTATGTTGAGTGTGCTAGATCTGTACTTAACAATTAAATTAATAAGTTCTGGGGATATAATGCATATGTTGACAATGCTTAAATAATACTTATTGTATATTTGAAGAATAAAGAAATTCAAACTTATCAAACATTTGCTAATTTAGATCTTAAGCATTCTCACCATCTACACACAAAATATGGTAATTATGTGAGCTGATAGATATGTTGAACAGATTGTGGTAATTAGTTTACAATGTATATATGTATATCAAATAATCACATGATACACTTTGCATATATACATTTATTTTTCATATACATATATATATATATATATATATATATATAGAGAGAGAGAGAGAGAGAGAATGTTTAAATTTCTTCTCCTTTTTTAAGTTTTTATTTTGGTCATGTTTTGTTTAAAATTCATATACAACAGTTATTTTATCAGTAGTTTCTGAATAACATGCCCCATCTAGAATCTTTTTGAATATTGTCAAAAATTCATTAAAATTGTTAAATTAGAGTTATTGAAGTATAATTTACATACAATCAAATGCATTTATTGAACATTCATTTTTAAAAGAATATAAGTTTCTCAAAAATAAGAATAGCATTTATTTTGTATTTGTATTTTTTTAATTTTATTTATTAAATTGATGGGGTGACATTGGTCAACATGAACATATAGATTTCATGTGTGGGTTTCTACATACACACACAAATGTCTAAAATTTTCTAATTTATTGATCCAATTTCTTGTACTTGTTAAACTAAACTTTAATCAACTTCAGGATGCAAAATGTCTCTTTTCATGCCAAAAATTACTTCTTTTCTTCATTAAGGATATTCTGAAAGATATCAAATCAATCCCTTTATAAAACAAATATGTTTCCATGAGTGGTAACACTTTTGGCCTCTTTGCTACCATGCAGGATATTTTAAGAAGTCATACATTGGTCAACCAAATGATACTGAAGTGTTTATGAACATAAATCTCCAAGCTACCAAACTTACTATTAAGTGAGGAATTTTTGAAAGCTCCTTGCTTTGGAAGCACCCATTCTATTGCATTGGTTTGAAACTTTATTCTAATAACAATTTTCAGAACAAAAAAATACTTAAAATTTTTTTTCAGTTTCTTCTCAAATACACTAGCAATCAAACAAAACATGCAGAAAATGCTTTTTAAAATACTCTTAGTTAAGTGGTTTTCACTAAAATCAATATGGTTTTGAAATGGTTTCATTTTCTTCCATTTTTCTCATCTTATATTTTCTGAGTCTCTCCTTAATACTGGATGACTAGTCTAAAATCAAGATCTTGTCATCATATATTTTAACAAATGTAATGTAGGAATTCCAATCCCAGGAGCACCATGCCGTTCTTTGATAGTCCGAAAAAAAAAAAACACTCTGGGGACCAGAGGGGAAGGACATAGCCTTTATTACGTGACAAGCTGATGGTGATCAGTCAGGTGAGTTTCCACACTCTGCCAGGGTCAGATAGGATTTATCAGGCACAGGGGAGTGGAGGGGAGCCATGCTGGGAACAGCCTGTGTGCAGGCCAAGGATAGAGAGTCTGGTGAGGTTTGTTAGCTGCCAAGGATGTGGGAAGACACCCAGGTATGAGCTGCTCTGCTCCTTTGGGCCACTGGCCAGGCAGACACCCTTCAACGGACTGGGAGGGGAAATTGGGTTATATCCTCACATAACCCCAAAACAAAGCACTTAGGAAAAGTTTTAGCTGTGACAGCAAGAACCCAGAGCCAGGCAGCACAGTGGCAGTGGCAGCAGGAACAGTCCGGACAGGTCACAGAGTCTTCTCCCCAGGGGCAGGAAGGTGAGCAGAGCGCTCAGTGATTTAATTCTTAAAAAACAAATTCTTGGAGAAAGTTGTCCAAGATGGTGGCAAAATAGGTGGATCTTGCTTGCAATTTCTCCAAAAACCAAACTGGAAATCACAACTAAATTGGGGAACAATCACCTTGAATTACCAATAAAAAACTATTTGAAGAGAAGACCTTTAATCAAGACTGGCAGAAGCCACTGAGGGACTGATAGGAAAGGTAGAGATGTGAAAGGGGCTAGCCCCAGTCCCACAGGTGGCTGACAGAAGTTAAAAAGGGATATCTCAGCTTCAGGAGTTCCCCCTGAGAGGCCTGAAGGCTAGACCCCACACCAGGCTCCCCCAGCCCTGAGCACCAGACCAGCAACAGGTAGTTGCCCAGGTAACATCCATCTGTGAAAAGTTGCTGGAGAGAAAGAGCCCACTGTAGAAAAAGCTACCCTTTTAAAGGGCCAACTCACAAAATTTTCATTTGCAGCCATTAACACAGGGTTGCAGTAGAGGGAGGTCAGTGGGAACTGGAGTTGCCTGAGGAGTCTAAAGTGAGTGGCTTTCAGGAGAGACCTGGGAGAGGGGCTGCCAGGATCCTTGTGCTGGATCATCCTCTGATACCTCAGTAGTCATTTTTCTTGAGAGGAGCAATCCCCTTCCAGCAGCATCAGCCTAGGAAAAAGCAATTACCACACCCTCTGGAATCCCACTCATCCCACCCTGAATTTGAGGCCTGCTGAGGAGACAGAGGCATAGGCTAGAGCTTAGAAATCTGAGCAGTCTCAGGAGGTATCAGTGACTGGCTTTGGAGCAGGGCCATTCCCTCCACTTTCCCAGGAACCTGACTGGTGTTTCCCCCTCAAGGGAGAGCTGATAGAAACACCCTCTTGGTTTAAGGCAGACACAACATCTGGGCTCCCGAAACTCAACCTGCCTGACTACTAGGGGCTCTGGCCTGCTGAGGTCAGGGACAAATTCCAGGACAGAAGCAAAAGATTGCACCATCTTTCCTGAAGTCTGAACAGCACCTCCCCCTCACAGGAGATTCAGAGGCCCCATCCTCCTGATTATGCCAGAGGCTCTTACAGAAAGTAAACCTTTACAGTGACATTAAATTCTCCAAAAAAATGATATAGTGTAGCTGAATGGATAACAAAACATGGCATATCTATATAGTAGAGGCCCAGTGCATGAAATTTCTGCAAGTGGGGGGGGGGTCCCTCAGCTCGGCCTGCACCTTCTCCAATCTGGGACCCCTCAGGGGATGTCCGTCTTGCAATCCAGGACCTCTGGCTCCTAACCGCTCGCCTGCTTGATTACCCCTAACTCCTCTGCCTGCCTGCCTGCCTGATCACCCCTACCTTGGCCCCCTGCCAGCCTAATCACCCCTAACCACCTCTGCCTCAGCCTCCAGCCTAAGCCTCAGTCTGGCCCCCTTCTGCTGGAGGCGATCTAACTGATCAGGGGAAGGTGCCGCCCCCATCACCCTGCTGCTGCTGCCACTGGTGGCCACCATGGATGCCTGAGCCTTGGGCCGGCCCTGGGCAGTGGCAGCCACCATCTGCGACTTGCCTGAGCCTCAGGCAGCCACTGTGCCTTTGTTCAGAAAGACATTTGCCCTAATTAGCATATTACCCTTTTATTATATGCTAATTACCCTTTTATATATAAAAGGGTAGCGCACGCACACACACACACACACACACACACTCACACACACATACACTGCCTATAAGAGACCCACCTTAAAACAAAAGATTCACACAGGCTGAAAGTGAAAAGATAGACAAAATATCCCATGCAAATAAAAACAACAACAAAAAGCTGGGGAAGCAATAATTATATCCAACAAAACAGACTTCAAAACAAAGGCTATAACAAGAGACAAAGAAGGTCACTACATTATAGTAAAGGTATCTATCAAATGAGGCTATAATCCTGGTAAACACATATGTACCTAATATAGGAACACCTAAATATATTTTTAAAAACCCTGGTCGACTTTAAGGAAGTGATCAACAGCAATACAGTCATAGTAGGGGTCTTTAACACCACACTGACATCATTGGATAGATCTTCCATACAGAAAATCAACAAGGAACCATGACCTTAAACAATGCACTAGATCAGATAGGCTTAATTGATATTTATGGAACATTTCATCCCAAAACAGCAGGATATACATTCTTCTAAAATGCACATGGAGCATTCTCAAATATAGAACACATGTTAAAACAAAATATAATTCTTAACAAATTTAAGAAGGTGGAAATCATATTAAGCATCTTTTTGGATCACAATGGCATGAAACTGCAAATCAACTCCATTAAAAAGTCTTAAAAACATTGAAAAACATGGAAACCAAATAGCATGTATTTAAACAATAAATGGGTTAACAATGAGATCAAGGAAGAAATAAAAATTAACTAGTAACAAATGAAAATAGCCCTGACCAGTTTGGCTCAGTGGATAGAGCGTTGGCCTGCAGACTGAAGGGTCCCAGGTTCAATTCCGGTCAAGGGCATGTACCTTGGTTGCAGGCACATCCCCAGTGGGAGGTGTGCAGGAGGCAGCTAATGGATGTTTCTCTCCGATCGATGTTTCTAACTCTCTATCCCTCTCCCTTCCTCTCTGTAAAAAATCAAGGGAGAACATATTTGCAAATGTTATCACTGATAAAGGTTTAATCTCCAACATCTACAGGCAGCTTATACAACTTAATAAAAGGAAGATAAATGATCCAATAAAAAAATGGGCAACAGAGAGATACCAAGATGGCGGCATAGGTAAGCACCTAAACTGCTGCCTCGCAAAACAATTTCAAAACTACAACTAAAAGACAGAATGGACACCATCCAGAACCACAGGAAAGCTGGCTGAGTGAAAATTCTACAACTAGAAGGAAAGAGAAAAGCTCACAGAGAATTGGAGGTACGGCAAAGGGTCTTTGTGCACGCAGAGAGGAAGGGTGGCTGAGAGCTTGGCTGACTTTCTCTGGCAGAAGGGGGAAGGAAGCCCCCGACTGCACTGAACCCCAGTTCTGACTGCACTGAACCCCAGTCCCGGGCAAAACCCTGTGGACCCAGGCTCATACAGGGGGAGTCTGGACTGTCAGGTAGAGAGAAAGGCACCCAGAGACTCGGAGACCCGGGGGAGACCCGGGGGAGCCCCGGCAGGCAGGGTTCGGGAGGCACGCACGCGAGTGTGCACAAAGGCTGGGGAGGTTGCCACAGGCTTTCCCTAGCAGAAGGGAGTCCGAAGCACCTGACTGCACTGAACCCCAATTCTGACTGCACTGAACCAAAGTTCCAGGTGAGCCCCTGGGGACCCACGCTCTTACGGGGGGGAATCTGGACTCTCGGGCAGAGACTCAGGAGCTGGGGAAGGCAGAGGTCTGCAGGCGTGCGCATGCCAGTGCGCACAAAGGCTGCGGAGGTTGCCACAGGCTTTCCTTAGTGGAAGGGAGTCAGAAGCTCCTGACTGCACTGAGCCCCAGTTCTGACTGCACTGAACCCCAGTTCCAGGCGAGCCCCTGGGGACCCGTGCTCTTGTGGGGGGAATCTGGACTCTCAGGAGGAGACTCGGGAGCCGGGGAAGGCAGAGGTTTGCAGGCGCGCACGCGTGCAAGGGCAAGGCTGACTGGAAGCCAAGACTGTCTGCTCCGCCCTGAGACTCCACCCCATCCAAGCTGAGCACAGAGGCTATTGCAATTTGGCAAGTCTAATCCTATAAGGCTGTCTCCAGCACCGAACTTCTCCCAGCATAGACACAGCTGATCCTTACAGCCAACTGGCCTAGAGGTCATTTCCTCCCAGTGATACCAACAACAATCAAGACTTAACTACAACAAGGCTGTACACACAGTCCACAAAGGGGTGCACCAAGAGTGTCCACCTCAGGTTAACTGGGGAGGCCGACCCACTGGGCCATATAGGAAACCTAGCACACAAATCTACCCTACCAACTCAGGGAATCAATGAAAATGCGGCGTCAAAGAAACAGATCACACACAAAAGAAATGGAGGAAAACAAATGACTGGATATAGAATTCAAAACCACGGTTATAAGGCTTTTCAAGAATATCCTAGAAAAGGCCGATAAATATAACAAGACCCTCGAAGATATGAAATAGGACCAACTAGAAATTAAACATACACTGACTGAAATAAAAAATATTATACAGAGACCCAACAACAGACTAGAGGAACACAAGAATCAAGTCAAAGAATTGAAATACAAAGAAGCAAAAAACACTCAACCGAAAAAGCAAAAAGAAAAAAAAATCCAAAAAGTTGAAGATAGTGTAAGAAGACTCTGGGACAACTTCAAGCGTACCAACATCAGAATTATGGGGGTGCCAGAAGAAGAGAGAGAGCAAGATACTGAAAACCTATTTGAAGAAATAATGACCAAAAACTTCCCCCACCTGGTGAAAGAAATAGACTTACAAGTCCAGGAAGTGCACAGAACCCCAAACAAAAGGAAACCAAAGAGGACCACACCAAGACACATCATAATTAAAATGCCAAGAGCAAAAGACAAAGAGAGAATATTAAAAGTAGCAAGAGAAAAACAGTTAATTACCTACAAGGGAGCACCCATACGATTGTCAGCTGATTTCTCTACAGAAACTATGCTGGCCAGATGGGAGTGGCAAGAAATATTCAAAGTGATGAATAGCAAGAACCTACAACCAAGATTACTCTACCCAGCAAGACTATCATTCAGAATTGAAGGGCAGATAAAGAGCTTCACAGATAAGGAAAAGCTAAAGGAGTTCATCACCACCAAACCAGTATTATATGAAATGCTGAAAGGTATTCTTAAAGAAGAGGAAGAAGAAAAAAGTAAAGATAAAAATTATGAACAACAAATACATATCTATCAACAAGTGAACCTAAAAATCAAGTGAATTAAAAACCTGAAGAACAGAATAATCTGGTGAATATAATAGAATCAGGGGCATAGAAAGGGAGTGGACTGATAATTCTCAGGGGGAAAGGGGTAAGGGGGGGGTTCAGGAAGAGACTGGACAAAAATCATACACCCATGGATGAGGACAGTTGGGGGGAGGTAAGGGCAGATGGTGGGGTGGGAACCGGCTGGAGGGGAGCTATGGGGGGAAAAAGGAGAAACAATTGTAATATTGTAATAATCTGAATAAAGATTTATTTTTTAAAAAATGGGCAACAGACCTAAATAGAATCTTTTCGAAAGAAGACAGAAGGAAGGCCAAGAGACACATGAAAACATGCTCAAAGTCACTAATTATCCGAGAGATGCAAATCAAAATGACAATGCAATACCATCTCACACCTGTCAGAATGGCTATCATCAACAAATCAACAAACAACAAGTGTTGGCGAGGATACAGAGAAAAAGGAACCCTCGTGCACTGCTGGTGGGAATGCAGACTGGTGCAGCCACTGTGGAGAACAGTATGGAGTTTCCTCAAAAAACTGAAAATGGAACTCCCATTTGACCCAGTAATCCCACTCCTAGAAATATATTCTAAGAAACTAGAAACACCAATCAGAAAGGATATATGCACCCCTATGTTCATAGCAGCACAATTTACAATAGCTAAGATTTGGAAACAGCCTAGATGCCCATCAGCAGATGACTGGATCAGAAAACTATGGTACATCTACACAATGGAATACTATGCTGCCATATAAAAGAAGGAATTATTACCATTTGTAGGCACCTGGATGGAATTAGAGAACATTATGCTAAATGAAATAAGCCAGTCAATGAAAGAAAAATACCACATGATCTCACTCATTTGGGGATAATGAAAAACATTATAAACTGATGAACAAAAAGATAGATACAGAAGCAGTAAAGCATCAAACAAACTGTCAAATTACAGCGGGAAGGTTAGGGAGAGGTGGGGAAAATAAGAGATCAACTGAAGGACTTATATGCATGCATATAAGAGTAACCAAGGGATGCAAAACATTGGGGGGTGAGGGCATGTATGGGAGTGGGGTGGGGGAGGGCAATGGTAAGATATGTAACATATAATACCTTAATTAAAAAAAATGAAAATGAACAAACAACAACCTAAAATCCATGGACAGGACAAAAGTAGTCCTGAGAAGAAATTTCATAGCATTTCAGGCCTATCTCAAGAAGAAAAAAATCTCAAATAAACAATTTAACATGACACCTAAAATAACTAGAAAAAGAACAACAAGAAAAACCCAGAGTATGTAGGAAGAATGAAAAAAAATAAAGATGAGAACAAAAATAAATGGCATATAGACTAAAAATAAGCACAAGAGATCAATGAAACAAAAAGCTGATTCTTTGAATAGATTAACAAGATTGATTAACTTTTAACCAGACTCATCAAGAAACAAAAAGAGAGTACCCAAATAATAATATAAAAAATTAAAGAGGAGTGGTGAGAGTGGGCATCCCTGTCTTATTCCTGTTCTTAGGGGAAATGATTTTAGTTTTTGCTCATTGAATATGATGTTGGCTGTAGGTTTGTCATATGTGGCTTTTATTATGTTGAGGTATGATCCCTTTATTCCCACTTGATAAGAATTTTTATCCAGAAAGGGTGTTAGATTTTGTCAAATGCTTTTTCTGCATCAACTGATATGATCATGTGATTTTTTTTCTTTTAAACAGACTCATCATGAAAGAGAGAGGACCCAAGTAAACAAAATTAGAAATGAAAGAGGTAACAACTGACCCCAGAGACATACAAGGGATAATTTAAAAAAAATACTATGAATGACTATATTTCAACAAACTGGACAACTTGGATGAAATGCACATACTCCCAGAAAAATACAATCCTTCAAAACTCAATCAGGAAGAATCAGAAAACCTGAATAGGCTGATAACTACTGATGAAATTGAAGCAGCAAACAAAAGCCCTGGTCTGCACAGCTTCACAGGGAAGTTTTACCAAACATTCAAAGAACACCTATCCTCCTCACACTATTCCAGAAAATGCAAGAGGAAGGAACACTCCAAGCTGGTTCTTTGAGGCCAGCATTACCCTAATCCCAAAACCAGATAAAGACACTACAAAGAAAGAGAATTACAGGCCAATATCCCTGATGAACATAGATGTTAAAATTCTCAACAAAATATCAGCAAATGGGATCCAGCAATACATTACAAAGATCATACACTATAACCAAGTGGGATTTATTCCAGGGATGCAAGTTTGGTAAAATATTTGCAAATCAATATATGTGATATATCACATAAAAAACATGAAAGTCAAAAAAATCACACTATTATATTAATAGATACAGAAAAGCATTTAATAAAATCTAGCACCCATTCATGATAAAATCTCAGCAAGGTGGTAATAGAGGGATTATTTCTCAACATAATAAAGACCACATATGACAAACCTGCAGCCAACATCCTACTCAATGGGCAAAAACTAAAAGCATTTTCCTTAAGATCAGGAACAAAATAGGGATGTCCACTTTCACCACTCTTATTCAACATAGTACTGGGAGTCCTAGCCACAGTGATCAAGCAAGGATAAGAAATAAAAGGCATCCAAATTGTAAAGGAGGAAGTGAAACTGTCATTATTCACAAATGACATGATATTATACATAGAAAACCCTAAAGACTCCACAAAAAACTACTGATCTGCCTGACTGGAGTGGCTTGGTGGTTGAGTGTCAACCTATGAACCAGGAGATCAAGGTTAGATTCCCGGTCAGGGCACATGCCCAGGTTGTCAGCTCGATCCCCAGTGTGGCATGTGCAGGAAGAAGTCAATCAATGATTCTTTCTCATCACTGATGTTTCTATCTCTCTCTCTGCTTCTCTCTTCCTCCCTGAAATCAATAAAAATGGATTTTAAAAAAACTACTAGATCTAATAAATGAATTAGGCAAAGTAGCAAGATACAAAATTAACATTCAGAAACTAGTGGCATTTTTATACACCAATAATGAATTCTCAGAAAGAGAAACTAAGGAAACAATCCCAGTTACTATTGCAACAACAACAAAAAAAAAGTAATTAGGAAAGAAGTAAACTTAACTAAGGAATTAAAAGACCAGTACTCAGAAAAATGTAGGACATTGAAGAAAGAAATAGGGGAAG
Organism: Plecotus auritus; assembly: GCF_963455305.1. NCBI lineage: Eukaryota > Metazoa > Chordata > Mammalia > Chiroptera > Vespertilionidae > Plecotus > Plecotus auritus. Next base: position 131,766,494 of record NC_137771.1, on the reverse strand, counting down.
ATACAAACAATTGGAAGTATATACCATGTTCATGGATTGGTAGAATTAACATCATTAAAATGTCCATACTACGCAAAGCAATCTATAGATTCAAAGCAATTCCTACAAATACTAATGGCATATTTCAAAGATTTAGAAAAAATATTCTAAAAATTTATACAAAAAAAAGGACCTCAAATAGCCACAGCAATATTTAGAAAGAAGAACAAAGTTAGAGAAATCACAATACCAGATATCAAACTATATTACAAAGCCATTATAATCAAATAGCCTGTACTGGCACAAGAACAGCCATATAGCTCAATGGAACAAAACAAAGAGCCCACAAATAAACTCATACTATTATGATCAATTAGTATTTGACAAAGGATGCAAGAGCATATAATGGAGTAAAGAAAGTCTAATCAATAAATGGTGTTGGGAATATTCAACAGCTACATGGAAAAAATGATACTGGATCACCAATTTACACCATACACAAAAATAAACTCAAAATGGATAAAATACTTAAATGCAAGGTCACAAAACCATAGAAATTTTAGGAGAAAAGATGGGCGGTAAAATCTCAGACATCTCTGGGAGCAATATCTTTGTCAATATATCATCTAGGGAAAGGGAAACAAATGAAAAAAAATGAATAAACAGGACTGCATTAAACTAAAAAGCTTCTGCACAGCAAAAGAAACCATCAACAATATTTTTTCTCCACTGTATGGGAGAAAATATTTCCCAATGATACATCTGTTAAGGGATTAATTTCCAAAATATATAAAGAGCTTATACAAAACACCCTGAAGATACACAATCCAATTAAAAAAGGGGCAAAGAACCTAAATAGACCCTTCTCCAAAGAGGACATACAGATGAACAATAAACATGAAAACATACTCAATGTCACTAATCATTAGAGAGATGCAAATTAAAACTACAATGAGGTATCACCCCACACATGCCAGAACGGCTACCATTAATAAATCAAAAAACAACATGTGCTGGTGAAGATGTGGAGAAAAGGGAACCCTAGTGCACTGTTGGTGACAATGCAGATTAGTGCAGCCACTCTGGAAAACAGTATGGAGTTTCCTCAAAAATTTGAAATGGAACTGCCTTTTGACCTAGCAATACCATTTCTGGGACTATATCCTAAGAATCCCAAAACACCAATAGAAAGAATATATGCACTCTTTTGTTCTTAGTGGCATTATTTACAATAGCCAATATCTGGAAACAGCCCAAGTGCCCATCAGAAGATGAATGGATAAAAAAGTTGTGTTACATTTATGCAACGAATACTATGCAGCTGGTAAGAAAAAGAAGAAGCTTACCTTTGAGACAGCATGGATGGAACTGGAGATTATTGTGCTAAGTAAAATAAGCCCGTTAGAGAAAGACAAATGTCACATAATCTCACTAATATGTGGAATATAATGAACAAAATAAACTGACCAACAAAATAGCCAGAGACATGGAACAAACTGACAGATGTCAGAGGGGTTTGAATAAAGGAAGGTGAGAGGTGAAGAGATTAGCCAAAGAACATATATGCACAGCCCATGGACATTACAAAAGTGTGGTAAAGTCCAGGGGAGGGAGGACTGGTGCTGGGTGGAGGTGGGCAAAGGAGGGGATAGTGGAGGACGCTTGTAATAGTGTCAATAATAAAAAATATATAAGCTAACAAAGAAAACTCTTAAAAAGCACATGGGACCCTGGCAGGGTGTCTTGGTGGGTTGGAGCATCATCCTATACATCAAAAGTCTGTGGGTTTCAATTTCATGTCAGACACATACCTAGGTTGTGGGTTCAATCCACTTTCAGAGCATGTGTGTCTGTGTGGGGGGGGATGCAACCAATTGATGTTTCTCTCTCACATTTCTCTCTCTCTCTCTCTCTCTCTCTCTCTCTCTCTCTCTCTCTCTCTCTCTCTCTTCCTTCCACTCACTTTAAAAAAAATTAATATAAAAACATATCCTCTGGGAAGGATTAAAAGTTAATAAATAAAGGTCTCGAGGAGGAAAAATGGCGGCGGAATAGACAGACATGTTCCGAGCCTTGTCCCGGAGCAGAAAGCAAGAACAGCTGAGGGTCGCACGAGGAGTGTTTGTTGGCAAGTTAAGGGAAAGCTAAACTCCAGAAGAAGGTGGGGGAATGCTAGATGGGGTTCCCCTGACCTGGCATCCCCCACTGCGGCTGGGTCCCCTCCCGGAGCTGCGGGCTCGGACTCGGAGTTTGTGCCATCTTGAACTGGAAAGTGGAGCTTATCGGAAGCCTGAATACCCACAACTGCGGCACCCACAGAACAGCTGCGAGCCCCAGAACACTGCTCCCCAATTGGCACAAACACACAGACTCAGAGGAGCTCTACATTCCACCAAGGAAAGGTCAGATTTCGCCTGGGATAAGGTGAGATCTCTGGTCCCAGCGGGAGAGAGGAACACGCGTTTTGCGGGAGCTGGAGGACCAGGGAAGTCTGTGCCTAGAAAAATCCATGGCTATTGGGGCTGGTGTGATCCATGAATGTGGAAGGGGGTCCTCAGAGCTGCTAACAGAAGGGATTTCTAAAAAGCAACCCATTTTGATCTGACGTGCAGGGACACCCTAAGAAATTCAAAGGTGTGCCGGCTGCTTAGACTTGCAAGCAGACACATTGTTTGCACACTTGGGCTTTTTCCTCTTCAAATCCTTGCTTCTGATTACTAAGCCCAATACATAGGATCACCCAGTTGGGGACACCCTGGGAGACTGCAGGGGAAAGTGTTTTTCTGGAACCTGGGAATCAGAGCAGGGAGTTACCACCGGAGAGCCAGCTCTGAGGCAGCCCACTCCCACAAACCTGTAGTGAGTGCCACAGGGAAAGAAGGCTCTAACACTGCCTAGAGAGGCCAGATATAGACCCGGAAGTCAATCCAGAAACACTGCCACCCAGGGGGGCTGAATCACAAATTGACTCTTGTGTAATCAAAAATAAAGGAATACGAGAAATTAAGACACACCGCCTGCTTAAAATCACGACTGGCTTAAAACACTGAAGAGCAGTGGAACACAGGGAACCGCAATACAGTCTGGACTGAGAAACAGGCGTGCCAAACAGAACAACAGAGGAAGTGAATGACCTTCACTACTCCACATTTTATTTTTTATTTTTTTATTCTTTTATTTTCATTTTTTGCATCTTTTACTCAAGAAACTAATTTTTTTTCTTTTTTTCTCACTTGATTTTACCTTTTTAATTATTACATTTTTATTTTCAATCTGTATTATTACTACTGCTATTTTATCTTTTTTTTTTTAAAGTGTCATTTTATCTTCTCTTCATTTTATTTTGGGATTAGTGTTCTACATTATATTTTCATCTTTCCTTTAGCATTGTTTTACTCTATCTCAACTCTACCTTTATGCCATCACTCTCTTCCTAACCTTCCCCTTTTTGGCATGCTGTTTATCTTACCCCTTTCCTGCTTTAGATTTTCCTTATTCTTTCTGTTTACCCCCTGTTAAAATTTCACCCTACTTACATATCTAATCTCCAATCCCCTGTTCCAAGTCCATACACACCTCTCTCTTCGCTGTCTTAACTATCCAAAAATTGTTTTTCTCTCTGTCCTTTTGTTGTTGTTCGCTTGAATGTTGATTATATCTAATTTTTATGCTTTTTTGTGAGATTGTTTTGCTTATTCTTCTTTTTTTTGTTTATTTTTTGTTTGTTTTGTGCTTCTGTTTTCCCTTGCCTCACTCAATATTAGTTGGTTTTATAGTTTGTATTAATCCCCAGGTACTTGTTGCTGGCATTTGCTGGGATTAGTGATTGTTCTATTGGAGTTTTATCCCCATATATGAAGTTTGTTCCCCCTTTCTCTCTTAGTCTCTTTCTTGTCTCTCTTACTTTTTTTTTCCTTTTCCCAATTTCATTTTGACACTCCTTTTTTTTTTTCCTTTCTTTCTTTTTCCTCTTCTTCTTTCTCTCCTATCCCCTAATTTGCCTTTCTCTGGTGGTCACCTTTATTGGAGGTTATTAATATCGTGAATACATTTCTGTTCAGTGCATTGTGTGTTGTACCTCGTAGTGGTGTATTTTGTGCCTTTAAATCAACGCAGGAGATAGAGAACTACATAACCAGACATCCAGAGAAGAGAGACCATGGGGAGACAAAGAAATAGCCCGCATATGAAAGAAAAGCAGGCATCACCAGAAAAGGAAGTAAACGAAATGAAGGCAAGCAACCTTCCAGAGAAAGAATTCAGAGAAATGGTCATAAGGTGGCTGAAAAGAATGGAAGACAAATTTGACAATATGAGCAAGAACCAAGAGGAAATGAAGAAGAACCAAGAAGAAATGAAAAATGACATCGCTGCTGTAAAGAACTCAATAGAAAGCATCAAGAGTAGACTAGAAGAAGCAGAGGACCGCATCAGTGAGCTAGAAGACAAGATGGGAAAAAATTCCCAAGTAGAGCAGCTTCTGGAAAAAAAAAAATTAAAAGGCAGGAGGAAAGCCTAAGGGAACTTTGGGACAACACGAAACAAAACGACATTCGCATAATAGGGGTTCCAGAAGGAAAGGAAGCTGAGCAAGGAATAGAAAACCTGTTTGAAGAAATAATGACAGAAAAATTCCCTGATATAGGGAAGAAAAAACCCACACAAATACAAGAAGCTCACAGAGTCCCCAGCAAAATGAACCCCAAAAGACCGATGCCAAGGCACATTATAATTAAATTGGCAAGCACCAACGACAAAGTAAGAATCTTAAAAGTGGCAAGAGAGAGACAGTTACATACAAAGGAACCCCCATCAGACTAGCAACTGATTTCTCAACAGAAACTCATCAGGCCAGAAGGGAATGGAATGAAATATACAAAGTCATGCAAAGTAAGGGTCTGAATCCAAGAATACTGTACCCAGCAAGGAAATCAATCAAAATTGAAGGTGAAATCAGGAGCTTCACAGACTAAAAAGGACTAAGGGGATTTATTACCACCAAACCAGCAATGCAAGAAATGCTAAAGGGTCTGCTGTAAAAAAAAAAGAAATAGGAAGCAAAGAAGGAACACAGGGGTAAAGAATAAAAATGGCGACAAATAAGTACCTATCAATAATAACATTAAATGTAAATGGATTAAATGCCCCAATCAAAGGACATAGGGTAACAGATTGGATAAGAAAACAAGACCCATATATCTGCTGTCTACAAGAAACCCACCTCAGAAAAAAAGACGCACACAGACTGAGGGTGAAGGGATGGAAAAAGGTTTTCCAGGCAAATGGAACTGAATAAAAAGCTGGGGTAGCAATACTTATATCTGACAAATTAGATCTCAAAGTGAAGGACATAACAAGAGATAAGGAAGGCCACTTCATAATACTAAAGGGAGCAATCCAACAAGAAGAAATAACTCTGGTAAACATATATGCACCCAATACAGGAGCACCCAAATACATAAAAAAAAAAACTCCTGGAGTATATCAAGGAAGAGATTGACAGAAATACAATCATAGTAGGAGACTTTAATACCCCACTATCACCACTGGACAAATCCTCTAAACAAAACATCAGCAAAGAAACATCAATCCTAAATGACTCACTAGACCAGATGGAATTAATTGACATCTTCAGAACATTTCACCCCAAAGCCACAGAATATACATTCTTCTCAAGTGCACATGGGTCATTTTCAAAGATAGACCATATGTTGGGACATAGGCAAAGTCTCTTCAAATTCAAGAAGATAGAAATCATATCAAGCATCTTCTCAGACCACAGTGGCATAAAACTGGAAATCAACTACAATAAAAACAACCCAAAGAAATCAAACACATGGAGACTAAACAGCATGCTATTAAACAATGACTGGGTTACCAGAGAGATCAAAGAAGAAATAAAAAACATCATGGCAACAAATGACAATGAAAACACTACAATCCAAAATCTATGGGACACAGCGAAAGCAGTCTTGAGAGGGAAGTTCATAGCTCTACAAGCCTACTACAAAAAACAAGAAACAATGGTAATAAATTACCTAACCCTACAACTCAAAGAGTTAGAAAAAGAGCAACAAGAAAAGCCCAGTGTAAGCAGAAGAAAGGAAATAATAAAGATCAGAGCAGAGATAAACGACATAGAGACCAAAGAAACAATACAAAAGATCAACAAAACCAAGAGCTGGTTCTTTAAAAGGATAAACAACATTGATGAACCTCTAGCCAGGCTCACCAAGAAGCAAAGAGAGAGGACCCAAATAAACAAAATCAGAAATGAAAGAGGTGAAATAACAACAGATCCCGCCGAAATACAAAGGATTGTTAAAAAAATACTACGAACAACTCTATTCCAACAAACTGGACAACCTAGAGGAAATGGACATATTCCTAGAAAAATATAACCTTCCAAAACTCAATCAGGAAGAATCTAAACAGCTCAATATGCCAGTAACTATGGAAGAAATTGAAGCAGTCATCAAAAAGCCTCCAGCAAACAAAAGCCCGGGGCCAGACGGCTTCACAGGAGAGTTTTACCAAACATTCAAGGAAGAACTAAAACCTATCCTCCTCAGACTATTCCAAAAAATTCAAGAGGAAGGAACACTTCCAAGCTCCTTCTATGAAGCCAGCATCACCCTAATACCAAAACCAGATAAAGACAACAAAATGAAGGAGAATTACAGGCCAATATCCCTCATAAATGTAGATGCCAAAATCCTCAACAAAATTCTAGCAAATCGGATCCAGCAGTACATCAGAAAGATCATACACCATGACCAAGTAGGGTTTATCCCAGGAATGCAAGATGGTACAATATTCGCAAATCAATAAATGTGATACATCACATAAACAAATTGAGAGATAAATACCACATAGTCATATCAATTGATGCAGAAAAAGCATTTGACAAAACCCAACACCCTTTCTTGATAAAAACTCTCAACAAGGTGGGAATAGAAGGATCATACCTCAACATAATAAAAGCTACATATGATAAACCCACAGCTACATCATACTCAATGGGCAAGAACTAAAACATTTCCCCTAAGAACAGGAACATGACAGGGATGCCCACTCTCACCACTCCTGTTTGACATAGTACTGGAAGTATTAGCCATTGCAATTAGACAAGAAGAAGAAATAAAAGGCATCCAAATTGGAAAAGAAGAAGTAAAGCTGTCCTTATTTGCAGATGACATGATATTGTACATAAAAAACCCAAAAGACTCCATCAAAAAACTAACAGACTTAATAAATGAATTTGGCAATGTAGCAGGATACAAAATTAACGCCAAGAAATCTATGGCATTTCTATAAACCAATAGTGAACTTACAGAAAGAGAAAATAAAAAAGCAATCCCATTTACCATCACACCAAAAAAATTAAGATACTTAGGAATAAACCTAACCAAGAGGGTAAAAGACCTATACGCGGAAAACTACAGGACACTGAAAAAAGAGATAGAGGAAGATGTAAACAGATGGAAGAACATACCATGTTCATGGATTGGTAGAACCAACATCATTAAAATGTCCATACTACTCAAAGCAATCTATAGATTCAATGCACTCCCCATTAAAATACCAATGGCGTATTTCACAGACCTAGAAAGAACTCTCCAAAAATTCATCTGGAATAAAAAAAGACCCCGAATAGCCACAGCAATCCTGAGAAAGAAGAATAAAGTAGGAGGGATCTCAATACCAGATTTCAAGCTGTATTACAAAGCCACTGTCCTCAAAACAGCCTGGTACTGGCACAAGAACAGACATATAGATCAATGGAATAGAATAGAAAATCAAGATATGGACCCAAACCACTATACGCAATTAATATTTGACAAAGGAGGCATGAACATACAATGGAGTCAAGACAGCTTCTTCAATAAATGGTGTTGGGAGAATTGGACAGATACATGCAAAAAAAATGAAACTAGATCACCAATTTACACCATACACAAAAATAAACTCAAAATGGATACAGGACTTAAATATAAGATGGGAAACCATAAAAATACTAGAGGAATCTACAGGCAGCAAAATCTCAGACATATGCCGAAAGAACTTCTTCACTGATACTGCCCCTAGGGCAATGGAAGCCAAAGAGAAAATAAACAAATGGGACTACATTAAAATAAAAAGCTTTTTCACAGCAAAAGACACCATCAACAAAACAACAAGAAAGCCCACTGTATGGGAGAACATATTTGCAAATGTTATCGCTGATAAAGGTTTAATCTCCAACATCTACAGGCAGCTTATACAACTTAATAAAAGGAAGATAAATGATCCAATAAAAAAAAATGGGCAACGGACCTAAATAGAATCTTTTCGAAAGAAGACAGAAGGAAGGCCAAGAGACACATGAAAACATGCTCAAAGTCACTAATTATCCGAGAGATGCAAATCAAAACGACAATGCGATACCATCTCACACCTGTCAGAATGGCTATCATCAACAAATCAACAAACGACAAGTGTTGGCGAGGATACAGAGAAAAAGGAACCCTCGTGCACTGCTGGTGGGAATGCAGACTGGTGCAGCCACTGTGGAGAACAGTATGGAGTTACCTCAAAAAACTGAAAATGGAACTCCCATTTGACCCAGTAATCCCACTCCTAGGAATATATCCTAAGAAACTGGAAACACCAATCAGGAAGGATATATGCACCCCTATGTTCATAGCAGCACAATTTACAATAGCTAAGATTTGGAAACAGCCTAGGTGCCCGTCAGCAGATGACTGGATCAGAAAACTATGGTACATCTACACAATGGAATACTATGCTGCCATAAAAAAGAAGGAATTATTACCATTTGTGGCACCTGGATGGAATTAGAGAACATTATGCTAAGTGAAATAAGCCAGTCAATGAAAGAAAAATACCACATGATCTCACTCATTTGGGGATAATGAAAAACATTATAAACTGATGAACAAAAAGATAGATACAGAGGCAGTAGAGCATCAAACAGACTGTCAAATTACAGCGGGGAGGTTAGGGAGAGGTGGGGGAGATAAGAGATCAACTGAAGGACTTATATGCATGCATATAAGAGTAACCAAGGGATGCAAAACATTGGGGGGTGAGGGCATGTATGGGAGTGGGGTGGGGGGGCAATGGTAAGATATGTACACATATAATACCTTAATAAAAAAAAAATAAAGGTCTCAACTAAGCAAACTAACTTGATACGTCAAGGATCTAGGAAAAAATAATAGACTAAGCCCAAAGTTAGTAAAATGTAAAAAATGTAAAAAATCAAAGTGGAAATAAATTAAGGCTGAAAACAGAATAGAAAAAAATTAATGAAATAAGAGCTGGTTTTTTTTTAAAGATAGATAATAAAAACCCTTTAATTACCCTTAATAAGAAAAAAGAAAGAGACAAAAAAATTAGAAATAAAAGTGGAGGTATTATAACTGATACCACAAAAATACAAAGGATAATAAGAGACTACTATGAACAAATACATGCCAACAAATTGGACCTTGACAAAATGAGTAAGTACTTACAAACATATCATCTACCAAGACTAAATCATGAAGTAGAAAAAGCTGAGCAGATCAATTAAATCTAAGGAGACAGAAGCAGTTACTGAAATCCTCCCAACAAAGAGAAGTCCAGGACCATATAGCTTCACCAGTGAATTCTACAAAATATTTAAAGAACAAATACCAATCCTTTCAAACTATTCAAAAGAAAACATAGGAGGGGAGAAAATACTCTCAAACTCATTTTATAAGGCCAGCATTAAACTGTTACCAAAACCAGATAAGGACACTACAAGAAAAGAAAATTATAGGCCCTTTTCATTTGATGAACATATATGCAAAAACATCATCAACAAAATATCAGCAAACAAAATTTAATAATACATTAAAATGATCAGCTATCACGATCAAGTGGCTTTTATGCCAAGGATGCAAAATTGTTTCAACATCCAAAAATTAATCAATGTGATGCATTATTTTAATGAAATGGAAAGTAAAATGTCATATGATCATCTCAATAGATGCAGAAAAGTCATCTGACAATTTTCAACATTCTTTTATAATAAACTCCCCACAAATTAATTATAGAGAGAATGTACACCAACAAAATAAATGCTATATCTCACAAACCCACAGCTAAATAACATCATACTCAATGGTGAAAAGCTGCAAGCTTTTCCTCTAAAATCAGGTACAAGACAAGAATGCCTACTCTCACCACTTTTATTCACAATAGTAATAGAAATTTTAGTCAACACAATTAGGCAAGAAAAATAAATGAGACATCCAAATCAGAAAGGAACAAGTAAAATTGTCTATTTGTAAATGATATGATCTTATATAAAGAAAATCCTAAAGACTTCACACACAAAAATGTTAGAACTAATAAACAAATTCACTAAAGTTGCAGGATACAAAACCAAAATCAGTTGTGTTTCTATGCACTAACACATTATCAGAAAGAGAAATTAAGAAAACAATCCCGCCCTACCTGGTTTGGCTCAGTAGATAGAGCATCAGACTGCGCCCTGAAGGGTCCCAGGTTCGATTCCAATCAAGGGCACATGCCCGGGTTGTGGGCTCAATCCCAAATTGGGGGCATGCAGGAAACAGCTGATCAATGATTCTCTCTCATCATTGATGTCTCTATCTCTCCCTCCCTCTCCCTTCCTCTCTGAAATCAATAAAAATCTATTTTTTTTAAAAAGATGTAGTTCATCTATTAAAAAAAAATCCCAATTACAATTGCATCAAAAATAATAAAATACCTATGAATAAATTTAAGCAGGGGGGTAAAGGATCTATATTTATGGTGACTATAGTTGATAACAATGTGTTGTATAATTGAAATTGGCTGAAGGTGCAACTTAAATATTAACAACAGCAACAAAGAAATATAAATATGTGAGGTGATGAATATGTTAATTAACTAAATTTTATATATTGGTTCTACCTCAATGAAGCTAAACTTTTAAAAACAGAAGTTAAACTTCCATAAATATTTCTAAATGATTATCTATATATATAAAAGCCTAATATGCTAGTTGTCCCTCTTACCATTGGACCATTGGACCAGTCACTATGATGTGCACTGACCACCAGGGGGCAGATGCTCCAACCGATAGGTTAGCTTGCTGCTGGGGTCCAGCTGATCATGACTGGGTGAGATGGGCCGGACATGCCCTGGAGCCCTCCTGCTGTTCCTCCCCAGCCCTGATTGTGGACCGGTGGGGTTCCTTGGCCTGGTCTGTGCCCTTTTGCAATCCAGGACCCCTCGGTGGATGTTGGAGAGCCAGTTTGGCCTGATCCTCACAGGCCATGTAGTGCAAGGGTCAACTGTATTTTAAATAAACTATTCTATTGATACAATTAGAGAAAGACTGTCTTTGTAAATTAAAGGTCACTTTTAAAATTTTATGTTATTCATAATTCTATACTTATTTTGGTTTTATTTTGGGTATTTTTGTTTGTTGTTTGTTTTGGGTTTTTTTGTTGTTGTTGTTGCTGTTGTTTTTTTAACTACAGAAACACAGTTTTTGGAGAAGTTGTAGAGTGATGTGAATAAGCACATAGAAATAGCTTTGTTATAGTTTTGGAATATTTCCTTAAGTGGTCAATGAAATGATCCAGGTGTCTACCAGTTGTGGTGATAAAAATCTTGCTGTTATATTATTTCTAGGAGGTTTAAAAATATGAGTGCAAATAGAAGTATCAATTTAAAAAATATGTAAGACCGTTAGCCTAACAGACAAAACTGGCAGAGACAAAAATTATTTGTTGACACAAAAAATAAATTTTTTAGTGCCAGCTCTCATCTGAAGCTATTTCATAGATAGCATGAGTACAAAGGAGGGACACAGTGATAGCAAACAGTTGCCGAGAAGGGATATAGCCAATACTCAAGGCTATTGGCAGAAACAGGTATATTCTCTTTCACTTTTTTTTTATATTTGGTGCTTTGTAAAATTCAACAAATTTATACTTTTTGAGGCTAAAGACTCTGAATGTCTTTGTACTTGGAGAGATATAAGCATCAGAAATTATTTGGAAATTATTGACAAAGTTTAATAATCAGAAATCTTGCCTGCTGTGTTCATGAAAGAAAATTAGTAGATATTTGGTATATAGGTTTGTGATGAATAAATAGGGCATGTAAAAACTTTACAACTAAATATAATGAATTATTTTTAGTGCTTTCCTTTAAAAATCATGCTAGAGTCTAGAGAGTTACAGTCTAACATTCAACTTATGTACTTACTTATGGAAAACAGAAAAAATATTTAGATTAGAATTTAGGACAAAATTTTTAAATCAAATTCTGAGTCTACCTATTTATATGATAGCACTGTGAGATGGTTCGTTAATTAATTGTACCTCCCTTTTCATCTTCTTTCTCCCATACTTTTATTACAAAGGCTGCAAAAGTTATAAACTCAACTACTCAAACTTCAGCTTTCCAAACTTCCTTCCTGCTAGGGGATCCATGTTCTTATTGTTCCCACTGAGAAATATAAGCAGATGTCTGCTGATTCTTTTTCCCTAAATTTTTCCTACTTCCTTTTATCTGCAAAAATGATGTAAACCCTAGGAGTATAGCAGCCTTCTTATGACATGATGCAACAGGATGTGTATGTGAAGGCCTGAAAAAGATCCCGGGACCTTGTTGGCATAATGGAGAGACCATATCAGTACTGCATTAAAGATCTCCAAATTTGTTGTTATATTAGACAATCTTTGTGTATTTAAGTTTTTAATTGTATGTTTTTCTATTATTTGTTGCTAAACCCATACCTAACTGATAGAAGTCACACATTGTTTAGTTATCTGTTGTTGTTTTTTTTAAGTCAGATATGTTTCTTGGTTTGGGATTCCACAGTGGCAGTCTCTGGGACACTGATTCAAGTGCCAGTATATTATTTCTGATGGTGATCCCAGGAAATATCAGTAGGGAGTGAAGAAATGAGTCAAAGAAGGGAAGAATATCAGTAAAGGGACATTATCCATTACCAGAGATGCAGAGAGAACTTGGAATTGTTGCTTGGAAGCCTGCTTAAAGTTCTATCTGACTGGTGGCTTCTGAAGAGTATGGTTTATGGTGGAATCAGTAAATCCCATGGATAAGTGCCCATTGTCATAACTTCTTCAGCATAAAGAAAAGGCAACTACTCAGTAATCTTGAATCCTTGGACACTGGTGCAGGTAGAGGCACTGCAAGCAAAAATGTAAACACAAATTGGGAAATCATTCGAATACCAACAAGGATGAATTACCTTTTTTTCAGTATGTAGGGTCCCAACACAATCAACTTGCCACCAGTGACTGCTCTTTAACCAATAGTATTCTATTGAGGGCTTTCTACCACTTTCAGTTTTACATTTGGGATTTTGTGCTTTCCAACTCTGTCTCTTTAGGCTCTAATGGATTAGCTATCCAGGATTTCCTGAAGATCGGGCCCCTGGTTGTCATTGTGAATTCCTGTTCATTGCAATAATTATATCCATATCTCTGATAGTTAAGTGCTGCTGCATGGCCTCTACAATTAGAAATTACCAGCTTTCTCATTAACACTAGGTAGCCCAGTTCTGTATAACACAAGTCCCTATCATTAACTTCTATGGAAGAGAGGTCCTAATTCTCAGCAGTATTGATGTACTGTTTACTAATTCATTCCCTACAACTTTAGAGAAAGGAGGACTCTCTGAGCCTTACCAGGGAGCATAGCCAACTCATTGATTCTTCAGTATTTCATAGTAAAGCCATTCTAACATCTCATATCACTGAGAGTACTAAAATCATCTTTACTATTTTCCAACAAAGTTCTGGCAAATCCACCTCATTTGCTATGGGTTGGCATTTTTTCCAAATAGTAAGGAGCCATGGCAGCAGAATATTAGGACTGGTTTACAGGGTCTCTGCCAGTACCTTAATCTTGAATCTCAGAAGATGCCTCATATCAACAAACTCTCTCTTGTTCTGCCTTAGATTCGACTCTCCATCCTCCATCATAGTCTAACACTAAACATTCATTTTCAAGCATGTTCTCCAAGTTCCTACTGTACATATTACATAGATGCTATAATATATTGGTAAATTATCCCTTTCTTTCTAAAGTACCCACCATGATATCCTCATCCCAAGTCTCAGTGTCCATTCCTTTTCCAACAGGGCCCTGACCTCAGTGTAGCAGCCTTGTCAGGTTGTAGATTCAGCTGACCTTGTATTTCTGTTTGAAGTTTGCCCTCCCACTGTTGGAGGAGAATGTCTTTGTATCATACCAAGCTCCCAGTCAATAATTGGCTGCCTCAAGCCTGTCACTTATAACATGCAAACCTTCTATAACAGTTATCATATGCCAATCAATGTCATATCTTTATATTTATAATCACCCTATATTTCCCAAGACCTGGAGGTATTATCAGAACTAAGGATTCTCCTTTCCCTGAAACCCATGCCAATTCAACACATTTGAGAATTTTAGCACAAGAGAAGTTATAACTACACAGCTCACTGCCAGGAATAGGACCCCTGTGGCCATCTGACTGGTTACTAATTCAGTTCCAAAATCTTGTTTTGAGGGTCTGCTTCTATGACAATTTTGGCACCAACTTTCTAGATTCCCCCAAAAGCAGCTGCTGAGACAAGGAATCAAGTGTAGGTACTTTATGTGAGAGGCTATCCCAGGAACCATCACTAGTGGAGTAGGGCAGTATAACAGGAAGGGGAAAAAGCCAATAAAAGGTTGGTTACCAGGCTAGTTACTGATTTAAGCAAGTGGGCTCGATCCTATTACAGTACATAGGGGAGATGATATTATCCCAACCAAGGGGTGAAAAGGCTGAGGTATTTACCCACTGAGTCTCCCTCTGTCATTCATTGGAACATGAACTCTCTGGTCTTTTCAGCTTGCCTTGTGCATAGAGCAAGAATGCCATCACAGCTACATGGAAACCCGCAAGCCAAAAGTCCCAGGTATTCACAGTAACAGCTTTCATAGTATAGATTTGTGCAGGAAGGGACATGGGAAGGGGACTGGCTACATCTGCTCTAATAAAGTCCTTTTTTTTCTCTTAAGATTGGAAGGAATTGGATTATGACAGGTAAAGAAATTTACCTCTGGCCACATGCTTAAGCAAAATAAGAAAGTGTCCTATATAATAAAAGGCTAATATGTAAATTGTCTCCTCGACCAGGAGTTCAACCTGGAGTTTGATCAGGGGGGCAGGGACAGCTGGCCAACTGCCTGCAGCCCCTCCCCCCAGCTGGTCCTGCCCCCAATCGGCCCCCCCACCCCAGCCGGCCCCTCCCCCCAGCCAGCCCAGCCCAATCAGCCCTGATCAGGGCAGGCTGGCCAGACCCCACCCATGCACGAATTCGTGCACCGGGCCTCTCTAGTATATATACACTGAGTGGCCAGATTATTATGATCTCTGAACGCATAATAATCTGGCCATTCAGTGTATATCCTATATAATAAAAGGCTAATATGCAAATTGTCCCCTCGACCAGGAGTTCAACCAGTAGGCAGGCTGGCCAACCACCCATGTCCCCTCCCCCTGGCCAGGCTGGCTGGACCCCACCTATGCATGAATTCATGCACCAGGCCTCTAATATATATATATATATATATATATATATATATATATACTGAGTGGCCAGATTATTATGCATTCGGAGATCATAATAATCTGGCCACTCAGTGTATAGTGTGATAAAATGTGTCCAAGAACTACTTTCTCTAAATACATTGTATCAATTGTCCAGTTGTTCTGGTGTCTGAAATTCTCCCATTTTCTGAAATTATTTCTTTGGCCTAGACCAGTGGTCGCCAAACCATGGCTCATGAGCCACATGCAGCTCGCGAGCCGCAGTTTGCTGCTCTGTTGACTAATGAGTTTGCCGACCACTGGCCTAGACTCTTGATATCTTTTGTCCAAGAGAAAGTTATACCTGGAAAAAATCATGCATTAAACCATGTAGCAATAAAAATAATGTTTTTTGTAACTGTCAGCTTAAAATACTTAAATTATTATAAAAATAAAAGATTTTAAACAAAATAATATATATAATACATAAAATAGGAAAATGATAGTGACATTTAGCTATAAAACTGAAGGTAGATTCTGGCATTGTGGTAGAGAAATCACAATATCTCTTTAAAAGCTAAACATCTGAGATCTTTTGAGCTCTATCAATTTAAAAGTATGTTGATTTAATATATAGAAGCCAATCAGGCTGCTAAGCTTGCTAATTGGCCACATGACCACTTTCAACTAATAACCTGAGCACATGAACAGTTCACAATGCACTGTTTCATTTAACACTAAATGGTAGTGTCGTCTAAGAGCCTTTTCTCTCACTCTAACTTCCAATGCCCAGATCTATCCCCAAGTATAAGGTACCACATTATGAGTAAAGAACATAATGTAATACTTTGGTACCATCAATTTGTATCTTTCTTCAGAGGATTAAACATGAAATCTCTTCTCTCTTCCATATGATCCCCTCTCCCCAACCCCCAGCCCCCAGTTTTCTCTATTTTACATTATTTTGCTTTGGGATCTCTTTTTTCTAAGTCCTTTCATGCAGCTATTACAGTAAAATGGTCCAGATATTATCTATTTTTATTGAAGAGTGTCTACTTACAGAATGCCCCAAAACACACAGTGGGGGAAAGACAGAAAGGGCATGTGGTGCTCTGCTTTGGCTTATAAGGAGAAAGTCTCTAGAGAGGATATTTGCCATTTTGAGGGTGCCTGTGTCATTTGTGGTCCCAGCCAAAAACAGGTAACACATTCAAATTAGGTTAATTTGAAGAAGATTTAATGGAGGGGAAATTTGCAAAAATGATGGTAGTGATGCTGCAAGGGATAGTGCAGTATATCATGCCATCTTCACCCATAGACTTGAAGGAGCAAAGGGAGGGAGCAGTTAGAGGATGCCAGTGGCCCAGATAGCTGAATGGGGAGGACCTCCTACAGAAGCTAGCTCTTCTAACAAAGAATGCAGCCATCCATGGAGACCTTGTTGGGAGCGAGACAAAGAAATAAATGTCCTGATCTCTCTCTCTCTCTCTCTCTCTCTCTCTCTCTCTCTCTCTCTCTCTCTCTCTCTCTTCCTCCTCTTCCTCCTCCTCCTCCTCCTCCTCCTCCTCCTCCTCCTCCTCCTCCTCCTCCTCCTCCTCCTCCTCCTCCTCCTCCTCCTCCTTCTTCTTCTTCTTCTTCTTCTTCTTCTTCTTCTTCTTCTTCTTCTTCTTCTACTGGTCTCACAGATGAAGACAAACAATAAGAGGATGGGTTAATGGAATCTGTATAGGACAGCATAGTGAAGCATAGATCAGATTGCTAAAAAGTGGATCTGTAATAACCCTAGGATATTTCCCGCACACTGCCCTTGTTAATATTTAAAGGAATCCACCAATGTGTTAATATAGTAAAATGTAGGGACCACCTTCCAATAAAGAAACTAAAAAAATAGACATTTGTTCTCTCTGATTCCTGGAGGCTGTGCTTCATCAATCAAGTGCTCATGCCAGGGAAGTAGAGCAATGTTAGAAATAGAGTTAACCCTCTGTACTCACAGGTTCCACATCCAGATTCAACTACAGACCATGTGCTCAATGCTTTGAAAGGCCAAAACACAAAACATGAGAATTTGGAATAAGGGAAGGTTTATGTATTGAGAAGGCTCCAACCAAGAAGATGAGAGTTGTTGTGGTTCATCAAATTCACCTTTTAAAAATATAGAGTTCAAGCTTCTTTTATGTCAAATGGGAAGAGCTGTTTTTGTAAACCTCAAGCAACAAGCAGAAATCCTCTAATGATTAGCATGCCTCAATGCAAGATTAAACAGAAGCTATCAACCTGATGGCCAAGGGAACAACACAGGCTTGAACAAGGTGAAGTCAGAGACTGAGCATTGCACTGTTTCACAATCACAGATCGAAAATATTTGGGGAAAAAATGTTATGTGCTGACCTGTACTATGTAGTTAGGTCTATGATGGTTGCACCTGTACTGAACATGAACAGACTTTTTCTTGTCATTATTCCTTTAAAAAATATAGCATAGCAACTATTTACAAAGCATCCCCACTGCATTAGGTATTATAAGTAATCTAGAGATGATTTAAAATACAAAAGAGAATGTGGATAGGTTATATGCAAATAATATGCCATTTTATATAAGGGAGCATCATGAAGTTTATTATAAGCTGGGGTCCTGGAACCAATCTGCTGTGGATGCAGAGGGATGACTATGATTCTGGCTGTCTAGGGGAAGTAGTTGGGCACACTCTGTCTGAAGCTGACATGTAGGTGACATCTCAATGAGTTCCCATGTACTCTGGCTTCCTTTGAGCAGGTTTAGTCAAGGGGGATCACCAGCATGTGTTTAGAAAGCAAAAAATCAGGTAAGGTTATTTATTACTCTCTTGTGAGGTCTCCTTAAGCTCACTGTGCCCCCAACAGCCAGATATTGTTTCTCTCCTGGTGGCCGGTACTCCCTGTATATCTTCACACCTAGTTTTAGGTGACCTTTACCTTCTTTCATCTATTTAGGTCTAGAAGATGTGATAGGTTAATTGTTATTAGTAATAGTCTCCTGCAATATCCTTTAAGTTTCCTTTTATAGTGCTTACACATTTATAATCCATCTCTTTGTAAACACACCCTCCTAGAATTATTCTAATTATTTTTGAGTGTGTTTTAGGTTTGATGTTGGGAAAATGGTATACACTGAATGATATACTCACTAATAAGAGTATTATGGTCCTGTCATTTTTTCTAAGGTCACAACATGTATGCAATAGGCCCTGGAGTAATGTTGTTTCTTTCAATGCACTCTGTCATAAAGTTGATGAGGAAAATAAATATTCCTGGCCAGTGTCACTCTTTTTATGGGGTTTGTAGGTTCTTCCCATGTCTGCATGGGTTTTCTCCTGGTATTAACATTTGCCCCCACATCCCAAAGCTATGCACGTGAGGAAAATTGGCATTTCTACATTGTTCCGAGTGAGTGTGGAGGGGTGTGCATGCCCCTGAGATGGAAGGGCGTCCTGTCCAGGTGAGTTCACACCTTATGCCTTGAGCTGCAGGGATAGGCTCCTACCACCCATGGATTCAAATAAGTGACATAGAAAATAATATCATACTTGTTTGTATTAATTATTTTTAATTGCATACATAGCTCACCTTTATTTTAATGTTTTATATTAGAAGTGTTTGGGGTCTTTATGTAAAAATTTGGTGATGTTTTTGTGACCAGAAATATGCCATAGAAACTTAACTCTTTTGTATATCAATTAGCATATGGTAATCTTGTTTCATTATATACCGCTTTGCTTAAAGTTGCAGTTTCCAAGAACCTCTTGTCTATATTAAATGAAGACTTACTGTATATGATTTTCTACTAAGTTTATCTAACCTGTTCATGCCATCGGAACTTCAAGTTCAACATATCCAAAATGAATTTTTATCCTTTTCCCTTCTCAAAGGCAAGTTCCTGTAACTTAATTTGACTCTCTCATTCTCACATGTTATATTAATTTAATCGCTAAATCATACTGAAATGGCTCTCAATCTGTTCTACTTCTCAAGCTTTACTGCCCCTCCCTTAGGTTATGTATTATTGCATTGTTCACTTACACTGTGAAAATAGTCTTTTACAGTCTCTCTGTCACTTGGCTCCCTAATCAGGAATTTCTCTTCTACACCAGTAGTGAGAACTATCATATCGTGCAACGCTGACCTAAAAACTTTTCTATGGTACTGTCTTATCTAAATAACTCCAAGTATCTTAGCACACCTCACTAGTTATTACTTGATATGGTTGCCCTGCAGTCTTATATCCAGACACCAAGTTCTTCCCTCCATAATTTCTGGAAATGTCAAGTTCACATTATTCTTAACAAGTCTAATTAGGTTTTTTCTCCATGGTTTTGAACAGTTTTTTTTATGTGTTGTATTCATTAGATGGATATCTGCTCATATTTCAATTATTCATATTCATATATATATATATATATATATATATATATGCTCTGCCTTTGTGAAGCCTTTCTGATTTCAAATCAAGTTCATTACACATTCCCCTGTATCATATACATAGAAGGCAAAAAACAAGATTATACACTTTGATTACTTACATTTTTTAATATGTTGCTAAAGTTAAACTGCTCAGGATGGAGACCATTTTTAAAAATCAGTTCAGTTTTTATGAAACTGGAATACCTTATCACAAATTATTGATCCATCACATTGTTTACTCTTGCACATAGAGAGCATATTTTTTAATAAAAGAAAAATTTGCCTTTTATTTTTAAGTAAGTCATATTTTAGGAGACTGTCTTTAAGCAACAGTCTGAGCAAAGTAATTATAACCAAAATACCAATCTTATTTTCCTCTAAGGCAAAGATAAATTTTTGGCCACATGCCAGAGAAAGAAATCAGTGTGGTAGGCATGATGGTTTCTTAAAAACATTTTGTCTCTCTTGTAAAGTGTTACATGTAAATGTAATCATAATTCACTTCCCTATGGACATCCATTTCCATAAAATTAAAAGTTAAGTTTCTATACATTCAAGTTCTTACTTAAAATTAGAACCAGAATTAGTGTTACTTAGATATGGTTTTTTTTGTTTTTAGTTTTTAGATTAACCTTAATTTTCATACATTATTGGTTATCAATAAATTAAAACTTTTTGCAGTTTTAAAGCATGCTCAGATTTCATACATTTTACAAACTGTTAATTCTTTCCTAGAGAAATGCTGCTAATCAATATAATACACCTAATTGAGTTAAGCTAGCATTTGTTCTTTGCCATTAAAGTATAAACAGAAAATGATTTGTGAGTAGTACGCACATATTTCACACCTAATATAAGTATTTAAAATTAAAATACAATACTGTTCTCTAATTTGGCAAATAATATTAATTAGAATGTAGTTTTATGTGATATAGATATTTACAACTACTTCTTTTAAATTATCCTTTATTAATTCTATGGACTCTAAACTTGAAGTTTAGGAACCCATTTATAAGTTTTCTTCAAAAAACCTGTAAAACTTCAAGAGAGCCTTATATAATGCTATTGTTATCACAAACCATAATTAATAACTGCATAACATTTTTAATATTATATAAAATTTTAAAATTAATCATGCAAATTTGAGGTAAGAACATCAGATTTATAAATGTCTTTTTCCAAACAAAGCAGCAAAAGTCTTGACTAAGAATTACATAGAAAAAAGCAACATCAACAAGCAAATTAAGAATTGCCTGAAGCTCTTTCAAGGTTACATCCTAATATCCTTGAAAGGAGACACTTTAAAAATATAAGGTCTTCTGAAATGAACAGTCTTGTTATATTATTAGCCTACTAAATAGATAGAAAAAACATTTGCACAAAAAGTATTTTAAAATGTTATATGAAACAAATATATATACTTTCATAGAAATATGGGGGGATAGGGGGGATAAGGACACATGTAACACCGTAATCAATAAAGAAATTTAAAAAATAATATATATGCTTATATATTATTTCTACATAATATTTATATATAATTCAATTGAGTTAGATTCAACCTTTTAATAATTTAATAATAATAATAATAAAACAGGAGACTTCCCCAAAATTGGACACCCAGGATCAAATTCCCAGCAGCAGGATACAGAGTAGTTTAGAAAGAGGGCCCTGAAGTCACATGCCCCAAAAGTCTCGGCTCCACATGTACTGACTCATTAATGATGTCTCACTTTCCTTATCTCATACCATGAGGCTCACAGAATAACCTCCATGACTTATTTTGGCAATCAGCTGAGATAGTGAGTATAAAGCACCGAGCCCAGGCAATTCCAAGAACTTAATAAATGTTTGGCATTCTTTTGAAAATGGTAGCTATGATGGTGGTGGTGTTTCTTTCCATGGGGTCAGACATTTCCCTGTGCCTTTTGCAGTCTTTTGGTGAAAAGTTTAAAAGGTAAACTGACACAAATAAGCATTAGATATTTCTCAAACTAGTTTATTCCATTTCCTGTGATTATGTGTAACATGTCCATACCTTGATATCCATCACTTAAGAAGGGTTTCCCACCATCTCAGTCTTTGAAATTCTACACATTCTACAGTTATGTTTCCTCTCTTTCTTGACTTCTTCCCTGATTTTATTAGCTAAAAATAACTTCTCCTTCCTCTACTGCAGGCATTATGCTTTATCTACATTTTGAGTGGTATTATCTAGAGATATGTACTATCTCATTTTCTCCTAACAAAGAGCCTAATGAAATAAATATTATTATCATTACAATTTTCCAGATGAAAAAACTGAGGGTACATAAATTATACTTATTGCCCAAAGTCACCAGCAAGGAAGCAGCTAAAAAGTGATTGAGACAGGTCCAGCAGTCTCACATGTTTACCTTCCAAAATCACTCTTCCCTACTGCCTCAATCTCATATATGTCACTAAATAGGCCATCTTGGGTTGCCACTATTTGTATCCATGGCTTATTTCTCTTACTAAATTATAAGCTCCTAGAATTACACAATAAATTATAAGCTCCTTAATCACAAGTTTTTGCTCTTGTTATCTATAACAAAAAGGCCAATCAAGGATAAGAGGAAGGAAGAAATGCTTTTATCTGACCTTGCTGAACTCAAGAAATACTAACACTCTCAAGGGAAATAAACATGGAGAGATATTGATACTATAAAGATTCAGACAATTGTCTTAACTTTCAGAAGTTATGTCAAGGAAATCTGAATCTTTGTCATGTCACTATTGATGATACATGTAAACTTTCATAGGGTCATGAAATAAATAGTAATGAATCACTCACTTCCAAAGCTTTTGTTTTCTCTTAAGGCTGACATGGGGTGTCATATGAAGTCACGGGTGCCATTATACTTGCTGCAATCAATACTGTAATTAAAGGGACTCGCATCTGAAGGAATTGATCAAAGAAATCCAAACCTATATTCCCACTTTATATGACTTCAAAGCAATAAAATACAAAGTAGATATGCTACACACACACACACACACACACACACACACAACAAAACAAACAAAAAAACCCTGACATTTCCTAGGAGAAATTGGTCAGAAACATACAAATCAAGAAATAAACAAGGTTTTATATAAATTACAAATGTGTAAGTAGCCATTTGCAGAAATAAAACAAAAAATAAACATGATTCCTAGTCAACAGTGTCTACTTCTCTCAGATTTTTCACATTCAACACAGAACTGACATAGTGCTTTGTACTTTTATGTTTTTGTCAATAAGATTAAGATATCAATGGCAAGCTAACATAACAGTTAAGATCAGCATTTCTACTGCATAAGAGGAGGTCTTTGATTTGCCTGCACAAATTCAATACTAACTCATTAGATGTAACTATGACTTATTACTTTGTTTATTCAAAGGTAATGCCTCAATATTTGGCCCTATGAATAAAGCAAATGATTTCATGTAATCTTAGATTTGAAGTGCATCTTAAATATCATTGTAGAAAGTACTTGAGTGGCTAAAGGATTCCCAGAGTTTGAAGACAAAGTCAGATAAAGGTTACTGTCTGAAACAAAGCTATGAAGATCATAACATTTCAATAACAGGTTTAATTAAATATATTGAGCATTTACCATGTTACTTACATGTGTCCTCATATTGATTGTCCTCATTAATGGATTATATTATTATTTAGTGAGACATCTTACTTGCAAGTGACAAAAAAATCAAGCTTGCTTAAACCAAAAAAGAAAATAATACAGTGAAGAAATGCAGAAATGGAGGAGAGGAGAAATGCTATGAAACCTAAACAGGATTGCAGATAGATATCAGAGATTGACTAGAACTGAGAAATGTAAACTATTAAGAGTTTTTATTTCTATCAATGATGCTTTTCTTTATATATCTTCATTACTCTTCTTTCTGATTCTTTATCCACATAGGACATTATGATCATATCACAGCTCCTGATTTTATGTGTTAAATGTTGTCTATAAACAAGAATCACTTGCACTCTCATAACCAACTCTAATATCCCCCAAAAAAGAGAATCTAATTGGCATCATTGTGTCATATATCAAATCCAATCTAATAATAAATGCCTGGAAGATAATGTTACATGCCTTTATATAGTTACCATGAATTTTTTGTGGTAAATAGGAGCAAAACTATTAAAAATTATAAAGATAATCCAACTATATTAATACACATTAGTAATTTATCCAAAGATCCAAGACATTGCACACAATCCAATCAAAGAGATCACTTACATCTAAGTTTCCTGAAAAACTATAAACCACTCATCTCTTTTGTAATGTGTGTGAGGTGATCTCTCTATTTTAAAACAGAAAAGCTCTGACCTGAATTGCGCATTAAAAAAAAGAATAGCTATATATTAAAAATGAGTCCATGCTAACCAGTTTTGTCTAAGAGAAAATGGCTGTCATGAATATTCTAGTAATTAAATAGGTATGTTCTTTAGTATAATGTACATAACTCTTGAATCTACCCCATCTTGAATGAAATATTTCTTAAAATCACTCAGCTGACTTTACTCTTCTTTTGTGAACACCCCCACGGTCATATAACTTACACCTTCAATTTTGTTTTTAGCTTTATACAAAGAAAATATTGATCCTGATCATAGACTCAAGACTGCTCATCATTAGCAAAGTGTACTTCCAACTCTAAAGAAATAAAAACTGATTACCCTTAAATGAACCAATGCCTTAATCATTGTTCTTTTTTATGTAAAAGAAAATGTTCAGTCACAGGAAAAGAAAAATGCATTTTTTAAAATCCAAGAAATGCCCCTTATATACCTAATCCAGACAGATCATAATATCTTGCCATTTATTGAAGTTGGAAAAATTACTCTCTTATAATGACAAACTCTAAAAAATATTTTAATAGCTCAATATATTTCAACAGGGTACTGAGTCTAATGTTTATTGACAAGATATCTAAGTGAAAATTCTTATAGCAAGGAAGCTCATACAAATAGGGTAGTAAGTATCTGTTATAATGAAAGCTCAATGACATTAAAACTGACTAATTCAAAATTATGCCACCCCTACTTGAAATGTTAAGAAACTGCTTTTGAAAAACCAACTATTTTCCAGCTATACAAGTATATGTACTTTTTATGGAATCTATTTTTGAACAGCGGAAGAATAAAAACATTGGCTATGGTTGAATTGGTAACTCCAATTTATTTGCTTTACTAATGTTGAGATTTCATTTTAGAATGATTATAAGTAACTAATTTAAAAGGTCATTAGGTGAAAACATCCAAACAGAGAACATCAGAATTCTTTAAATTAATGGTCTCCTTTTTTTGTTGTTGTTGTTTTAGTTGTAAAACCTTTTTTTAAAGTATAGGACACAACACAACATGTAACACTACTGTAATCGGAATGCATTCTGGTTAATGAAAAGGGATGAGAAGTATAGGATCACTCTAATGAACTCCTCTATTTCTGTGCAAACTGACGTCGAGTTACCTCTTAAAACTCAAAAGTCCTTTGGAACACAGTTTACAAACCACTATTTAAATTAAAATTATTCTTATGATTTTCATAATTTTTCACAACAAATTCCAAACATATAAATACAAAGTTATATAAGTTTTTACAGTAGTTGCACTGTACTCTCTGGATTACATTATTTCTAAACTGTTCCTTGATTCATAATAATTTAGTTTCCTGCAATGGAATAGTTTACAGCCATCTGGTAAGTGCCATGTTTTCATAGACCTTCCACCATCATGAGCAGCTAGATCCAGGCTGGAACTTTTTTTCTTCACATGGAACTTAGAAAAGTGTTTCCATAAATTAAGGAAATAATGCTGACTTGCCAAAATGCCTGTCACTTTTTTTCCCCCCGGAATACTTTTTACTGTTTTAGGAAGTTGCAAAGCAACACTATTTAATTTCTTCACTTTACTACACCCAAATGATAGGGCACTTAAGGCCACAACTTTATGACATTCTCTTCAGTGGTATGGATGTATTTTTATCTTTCTAATTCTCTGATTGAAAAATAATGTTAGCAAATAAGAAGGTGATGCCACATTTTAGTAAAGTTACTTACTTGCCTTAATAATACTAAAATATTTCTATTAATAATAGTCAAATATTTCACCAATATTCAGTTTATATATAATGTTTACATACTGATTATCATTAATAGTGTATGGAATTTAACTGCATTATCCTCTAGGAGAACTGTACAGGTAAAGGCATATATGCTAGAAGAGAAAAAATGAGGAGTAGGAGCACTAACTGTCATTTAGAATATTCTTTATTTCTTTCAAAAATATATTATTATCAAAAAAGACAAGACACAGACGGAGAGAAAATATTTGCAAAAGGCACATCAGACTCTGAGAATCGGATGTCAGAGGAATGGTGGTGTAAAGGCACATCTTTCCTCTCTCTCTGAGATTTCAACAAGTTAACCAACTATAAATCAATAAAGAAATCCCTTCTCAACACAGACACACTCGTAAGAGACCCGTGCACTGAAGCAATTAAAGGTAGGCAACTGGAATAAACGGGGAGACAAGAAGGAGGGAAAGTACAGACAGCCCACAGATGGAGCCCTGTAGCTAGGAGCTCATGGCTCAGCAGGGAGAGGGGAGAAAGCCAGTGTTAGCAGGCACTTTCCTCTGCTGGAGGAACAGAGAGTTGCGGGGGGAGTGGGGGGGGGGTGTAGGAGCAGCCCAGCAGAGTGAGCAGCAAGCAGTGAGAGAGTGAAAAGTGAGTCAGCAGATGCCTGACAGAGCATGGGGTTTGGCCATGGGGATTTCCATTGTCCAGCCAGGTGGTGCTGTTTCAGACAAAGAAACAGAACCATAGAGCCATGCTACTGCTTGGACTCCCAAAACTACCTTCCTATTGCCCTTGGAGCCAGGTCCTGGAGAATATTATATGTAAACCAAGAGCTGTTGCAGTAGAATCACTGTTTCCCTCTGTGACTAATCCCCAGGAGGTGGTACCCCATGGAGTTAAGGGGTCGCCATTATGGTGAGGGCAAAACAAACCCTACCCCAAGCAGCAATGCTGTACTGTCTTATAGATGCCACAGAAGTTCAAGACTGGAAGATCACAGAAGTAAAAATCTAGCAATTCAGCACCATCTACTGAAAAATAGTAGAAAGACCTCTTCAGAGATAAATGTGAAAGCAAAGGAGGACAACAAATACCATGAAGAACCACAATAACAACAATGACCAGAAAGAAAATGAAAAATCCACAGAAGCAGGCAGGAACATATGAAAATATGTGATATAAATGACAGATTTCAAGATTGCAGTTCTGAAAATACTCAGCAAGATGTGAGAAAATGCTAACAGGCCATTCAATGTGCTCAGAAAACAAATCAATGAAAAAAAGAAGTATTTTACTAAGGAAATTGAAACTTAAAAAAAGAACCAATCAGAAATACTGAAAATGAAGCATGTAATTAAGGAGATTAAGAGTGAACTACTGACTACAGAAAACAGAGCCAACCAGATAGTGAAAAGGAATAGGAATCTATAAATGATTCAGAGGGAATCAGAGAGAGACCTGAGAGTAAAGAAAAATGAAAGAGCTCTACAAGATGTATCTAACTCCCACAGAAAAAGTAATCTTAGGCATTACAGAGGAGGAAGAGAGGGAGCATGGAATGGAGAGTTTATTAAAACAAATAGTGGATAAGAACTTCCCAAATCTATGGAAAGAACTAGATACTTGAATCCAAGAAGCAAACAGAACACCTAGTTACCTCAATCCAAAAAGGCCCTCTCCAAGGCACTTGGTATTCAAGCTATCAAAAATTAATGACATAGAAAAAAATCTTAAAGCTGCCAGGGAAAAGAAGGAAGTGACCTAAAAAGGATACCACATCAGAATTTCATCTGACTTCTCAGCAGAAACCCTACAAAGGAGAAGAGAGTGGAACCAAATATTAAAATGCCTGAAAAAGAGAAATTACCAGCCACAAATAATATATCTAGCGAAATTATCTTTAAAATTGAAGGAGAAATAAAGACATTCCTAGACATAGAGAAGCAGAGGGATTTTATCACCAGAATTCCTCCATTGCAGGAAATACTTAAGGGAGTTATTCCACCTGAAACAAAGAGAGATCATAAGATCACAACACTGTAGGATCACCAAAAAACGTACAACATAAACAGGGATAGTATTTGACAACAAAACCAATCAAGGGGGAGGGGAAAAGGTCTAAACTGGCAAAGGAAGATGAAGATTAGATGCATTCAAAAGGAAAAAAAAAAACTATAGTATATATGCAACTTAATTATTTTTAAATATATTTTATTGATTTTTTACAGAGAGGAAGGGAGAGGGATAGAGAGCTAGAAACATCGATGAGAGAGGAACATCGATCAGCTGCCTCCTGCACACTCCCTACTGGGTATGTGCCCACAACCAAGGTACATGCCTTTGACTGGAATCGAACCTGGGACCCTTGAGTCCACAGGCCGATGCTCTATCCACTGAGCCAAACCAGTTAAGGCTGCAACTTAATTTTTTATAAACCTAATGGTAACTAAACACAAAAATCCTTAAACCAGGACATATAGCTTAAGAAAGAGGAAACAGAGGAAAGATGTATGGAACACAACAGACAGAAGCATGAAGAAAAAGAACCAATGAAGGCACAGGCTTTCCAGAAAACAAAAGATAAAATGGCTACAGAAAATCCTTATACATCAATAATTACCCTAATTGAAAATGGTCTGAATTCACCAATGAAGAGGCACAGAGTAGCACATGGATAAAAAACAAAACCCAGGATTTCATAAGATGGAGGCTGGCAGGGCAGAGGTGAGGGAGAGGAAGTGAATGAGTGAGGTTATGAAAGGAGAGTGTGTGGATGTGTGTGATGTGTGTGTGAGTGAGTAAGGGACAGTTAAAGCCCCGTAAGAGCAGCAGGGGATGGCAGACCAGGCTCTCTTAGACAAGGAGAGACTACCACCGCTGTGGGCACTCCCCGGACTATGGGACTCCGGCACAGAGCCCACGCCATCTTGAAGGGGAGAGCGGCCTTTTTATTTTTATTTTTTTATTTTTTTATTAATTAATTTCTTTATTGATTAAGGTATCACATATTTGTCCTCATCCTCCCATTCCCATCCCAAACCCCTCCCCACGCATGACCCCACCCCCCTGTTGTCCGAGACCACTGGTTAGGCTTATATGCATGCATACAAGTCCTTTGGTTGATCTCTCCCCCTTACCCTCACCCTCCCCTACCTTCCCTGTGAGGTTTGACAGTCTGATCGATGTTTCCCTGTCTCCGGATCTGATTTTGTTCATCAGTTTATGTTGTTCATTATTTCCCCTAGATGAGTGAGATCATGTGATACTAGAAAAAGAACTCATCAGCACCACCAACCAGACAGGCCTTGGAACTTCCCCTCGACCCGACCCAGCAGCCACTCCAGCCAAAATCCTGCTGCCCCACCCACAGACCCGTGGACCCTGGGACCTCCACCTCCAAAGGTGCACTGCTCAGCAGCAGTAAGAGCAACCTCCCCCTCCCCAGTGGCAGAACTCCGGACAAAACATTCGCGAGTTTCCAGCTTGCACAGACATCCAGGGCATACCACTTCGTAGGCAGCGCCTGGGAGCCACTGGGAGGCCCTGCGGGTGTGATTTTGTACAGACAAGGGCATGCGGCCCTGCAGTAGAAATTCTGAACTCCCTCTACCTGAATAACTGCCCAGGGAGACCCCAGCTGTGCAACTTAAGTGCCAGGGCCCCCCAGAGAGCACCAGAGCTCTGCACAGGCAAAGGCACCTCCACAGATGTGCATCTCCAAGGAATAGGACCCCTGAACCCATCTACCCACAGTGCGCTGGGGGAGCCGCTGTGAGACTCTACAGGGTGTGACTCTGCACAGACAAGAGCGCGCTGCCCCACAGTAGAAAATCTGAATTCTCTCTTTCTGAATAACTGCCTACATTCACCCCAGCTGTTCAACCTCAGTGCTAGGCCCCCTCAGAGTGCATCAGAGTTCTGCGCCAGCAAACGCACCTCCACAGATGCGAATTTCCAACATGCAGGCACCCTGAACCCATCTACCCACAGGGCGCTCGTGGGAGCCACTGTGAGCTCTCCCTGGGTGTGATCTTGGACAAACAGGGGCGCACTCCCCGCCCCCCAGCAGTAGAAATTCTGAATTCAATCATCTTGGATACCTGCCCACAGGTACCTCAATTACGTGACTACACTGCCAAGGCCCTTCAGAGTGCTTCAGTGTGCCTCGTAGGCAAACATACCACCGCGGGTGCACCTGTGAGCCACCACTGGGAGTGAGTGCCTATCCACCACAGGTGCAGCAGCAAAAGCTGAGTCTGCCCACCCCACAACTGCAGAACTCTGGACAGCACAGTCACACCTTTCCAGAGTGCAGGCCCCCCTGAGCCCCATCACCCCAACAGATGGTTCCTGGGTGCCATTGTGAGTCCCCACTGGGCACGCATGATTTCAATTAAGGGTGCAAGACAGCAAAAATTGGGACACTCCCCTCCACGGCTGCTGACTTCTAGACACCGCAGTTGTGCTTCAAGCTCATAGGCCTACATCAAGAGAACCGAAATAGCTCAAGTAGGGAGCCACACTAGATTACCAAGCCCAGGAGAACTGAGAGATTACGCCAGTAGCACCATCCCCAAAAGAACCTGGGTAGCAAAGCAATTGGATCTACAATTAAAACATTACAGAAAAACATGGGAAGAAAAAAAGCAATACCCAAAGGAAAGAAAAAGAGGAATCACCAGAAAGGGAGTTTAATGAAATTGAGGCTAGCAGCTTATCAGAGAAAGAATTCAGAGTAATGGTTGTAAAGATGTTTAAATGGCTGGATGACAAATACACACAACTCAATGAGAATTATAAGGAGCTGAATGAGAATGTCGCCAACATGAAAAGGAACCAAGAGGAGATGAAGAACAACATATCTGCAATAAAGAACACAATGGAAGGCTTAAACAATAGACTAGAAGATGCTTGAGGACTGCATCAGCGAATTAGAAGACAAGGTAGAAAAAAACACATAAACACAGCAGCAATTGGAAAGAAGACTTAAAAAGCAAGAAGAGAGCCTAAGGGAGCTTTGGGACAACACAAAACGAAACAATATTCACATAATAGGGGTATCAGAAAGAGAGGAAGAGAAGCAAGGAATAGAAAACCTGTTTGAAGAAATAATGACAGAAAACTTTCCTGATATTGGCAAGAAAAAAACCATGCAAGTCCAAGAAGCACATAGAGTCCCAAAGAAGATGAACCCTAAAAGACCAACACCAAGACACATCATAATTAAATTGGCAAACACCAACAACAAAGTAAGAATCTTAAAGGCTTCCAGAAAGAGACAGAAAGTTACCTACAAGGGTTCTCCTATTAGAATATCAATGGATTTCTCAACAGAAACATTCCACGACAGAAGGGAATGGAATGAAATTTACAAAGTGATGCAAAGCAAGGTACTGAACCCAATAATACTATACCCAGCAAAGCTATCATTCAAAATTGAAAGTGGAATCAGGAGCTTCACAGACAAAAAAGGGCTAAGAGAGTTTATCACTACCAAACCAGCAATGCAAGAAATGCTAAAGGGACTGCTGTAAAAAAAAAAAAAGAAAGAGAAAGGCAAGAAGAAACACAAACATTAAGGAAAAATATGACAACAAACATGTACTTGTCAATAATAACATTAAACGTAAATGGATTAAATGCACCAATCAAAAGACATAGGGTAGCTGAATGGATAAGAAAACATGACCCATATATTTGCTGTCTGCAAGAGACCCACCTCAGAACAAAGGATTCACACAGACTGAGAGTGAAAGGATGGAAAAACATTTTTCAGACAAATGGAATTGAGAAAAAAGCTGGGGTTGCAATACTTATATCTGATAAAATAAACCTCAAAGTAAAGGCCATAACAATGGATAAGGAATGCCACTTCATAATACTAAAGGGAGCAATTCAACAAGAAGATATAACTATGGTAAACATATATGCACCCAATACAGGAGCACCCAAATACATAAAACAACTTCTGGAAGATATCAAGGGAAAGATTGATAGCAATAGTAGGGGACGTTAATATCCCAGTGACACCACTGGACAAATCAATTAAACAAAAAATCAGCAAAGAAACAGCAATCCTAAATGACACATTAGATCAGATGAACTTAATTGACATTTTTAGAACATTTCACCCCAAAGCTACAGAATATACATTCTTCTCCAGTGCACATGGAACATTTTCAAGGATAAACCACATATTAGGACACAGGCAAAGTCTCTTCAAATTCAAGAAGATAGAAATCATATCAAGCATCTTCTCAGATCACAATGGCAAAAAACTGGAAATCAACTACAATAAAAACAATCTTAAAAAATCAAAGATTGGAGACTAAATAGCATGCTATTAAACAATGACTAGGTTACCAGAGACATCAAAGAAGAAATAAAAAACATCATGGCAACAAATGACAATGAAAACACAACAACCCCAAAAACAAGAAACAATGGTAATAAATTTTCTAAACCTAAAACTCAAAGAGTTAGAACGAGAGCAACAAAAAAAGCCGGGTGTGAGCAGAAGGAAGGAAATAATAAAGATCAGAATGGAGATAAACGACATAGAGACCAAAGAAACAATACAAAAGATCAACAAAACCAAGAGCTGGTTCTTTGAAAGGATAAACAAGATTGATGAACCTCTCGCCAGGCTTACCAATAAGCAAAGAGAGAGGACCCAAATACATAAAATCAGAAATGATATAGAAGTAACAACAGACCCCACAGAAATACAAAGAATTGTTTAAAAAAATACTATGAACAATTCTATTCCAACAAACTGAACTACCTGAAGGAAATGGACATAGTCCTAGAAAAATACAACCTTCCAAAACTCAATCAGGAAGAATCTAAACATCTCAATAGGCCAATAACTATGGAAGAAATTGAAGCAGTCATCAAAAAGCTTCCAGCAAACAAAAGCCCGGGGCCAGATGGCTTCACAGGGGAGTTTTAGCAAACATTCAAGGAAGAACTAAAACCTATCCTCCTCAGACTATTACAAAAAATTCAAGAGGAAGGAACACTTCCAAGCTCCTTCTATGAAGTGAGCATCACCCTAATACCAAAACCAGATAAAGACAACACAATGAAAGAGAATTACAGGCCAATATCCCTCATGAACATAGATGCCAAAATCCTCAACAAAATTCTAGCAAATAGGATCCAGCAGTCCATAAGAAAGATCATACATCATGACCAAGTAGGATTTATCCCAGGGATGCAAGGATGGTACAATATCTGCAAATAAATAAACGTGATACATCACATAAACAAATTGAGAGATAAAAACCACATAGTCATATCAATTGATGCAGAAAAAGCATTTGACAAAATCCAACACCCATTTTTGATAAAAACTCTCTGCAAGGTGGGAATAGAAGGATCATACCTCAATATAATAAAAGCCATATATGACAGACCCACAGATAACATGATACTCAATGGGCAAAAACTAAAACTATTTCCCCTAAGAACAGTAACAAGACAGGGATGCCTGCTTTCACCACTCCTGTTCAACATAGTACTGGGAGTACTAGCCATTGCGATTAGACAAGAAGAAGAAATAAAAGGCATCCAAATTGGAAAAAAAGAAGTAAAACTGTCCTTATTCGCAGATGACATGGTACTGTACATAGAAAACCCTAAAGACTCCATCAAAAAATTATTAGACTTAATAAATGAATTAAGCAGTGTAGCAGGATACAAAATTAATGCCAAGAAATCTATGGCATTTCCATACACCAACAGTAAACTTACAGAAAGAGAGACTAAAAAAACAATCCATTTTCCATCACATCAAAAAAAATAAGATACCTAGGAATAAACTTAACTAAGGAGGTAAAAGACCTCTTCTCAGAAAACTGCAGGACATTGAAAAAAGAGATAGAGGAAGACATAAAGAAATGGAAGAGCATACTGTGTCATGGATTGGTAGAATCAACATCATTAAAATGTCCATACTACCCAAAGCAATCTATAGATTCAATGCACTCCCTTTTAAAATACCAATGGCATATTTCACAGACCTAGAAAAAACTCTCCAAAAAAATTCATCTGGAATAAAAAAAGACACCCAATAGCCACAGCATTCCTGAAAAAGAAGAACAAATTAGGAGGTATCTCAATACCAGATTTCAAACTGTATTACAAAGCCACTGTTCTCAAAACAGCCTGGTACTGGCTCAAGAACAGGCATATAGACCAACTAGATGCCCAGTGCATGAAATTCGTGCATGGGGGAAGGGTTGTCCCTCAGCCCAGCCTGCACCCTCTCGAATCTGGGACTGCTGACTCCCAACTGCTCGCCTGCCTGCCTTCCTGATAGCCCCTAACCGCTTCTGACTGCCAGCCTAATCATCCCCTAACCACTCCCCTGACAGCCTGATTGATGCCTAACTGCTCCCCTTTGACAGATTGCTTTTCTCCATTTTGTTTACTTCCTTTTCTGGTGATGCCTGCTTTTCTTTCATATGTGGGCTGTTTCTTTGTCTCCCCATGATCTCTCTTCTCCGGGTGTCTGGTTATGTAGTTCTCTCTCTCCTGCAATGATTTAAAGGCACAAAATACAACAAAACAAGGCTCAACGCACAAGGCACAGAACACAAATGTATTCATGATATTAATCACCCCAAATAAAGGTGACCACCAGAGAAAAGCCAATTAGAGGATAAGAAAGAAAGAAGAAGAGAAAAAAAAAGTGCAAAAATGAAATTGGGAATAGGAAAAAAAAGTAAGAGAGAAAAGAAAGAGAATAAAAAAGAAGAGGGGAAAAAAGTATTTACATGGGGAGAAAACTCCAATAGAAAAGCCACTAATCTCAAAAAATGACAGCAACAAATACCTAGAGATGAATGCAAACTACAAACAACAACTAATATCAAGCAAGGCGAGGGAAATCAGAAGCAAAAAGCAAGCAAAACAAAACAAAAGAACAAAAAGCAAAAATGAAACAATCTCACAAACAAGCATAAAAAATGATATAATCAGCAATCAAGCAAACAACAACAAAATGACAGAGAGAAAAAAACTTTTTGGATAGTGAAGAAAGTGAAGAGAGAGGTGTGTATGGACTGGAGCAGGGGTTTGGAAATTAGATATATAAGTAGGATGAAATTTTTACAGGGGGTAAGAAGAAGGAATAGGGAAAATCTAAAGCAGGAATAGGGTAAGAGAAACAGGACAACAAAAGGGGAAAAGTGAGGAAGAGAGTGTTGGCATAAAGGTAAAACTGAGATAAAGTAAAATGATGCTAAAAGAAAGACGAAAATAGAATCTAGTACACTAATCCCAAATAAAATAAAGAGAAAATAAAATGACACTTTAAAAAAAGGTAAAATAGTAGTAGTAATAATACTGATTGAAAATAAAAATATAATAATTAAAAAGGTAAAATCAAGTGAGGAAAAAAGAAAAAAATTAGTATCTTAAGTAAATTATAAAAATAAATAAAAATAAAAATGTGAAGTAGTGAAGGTCATTCACTTCCTCTGCTGTTTGGTTTAGCATGCCTGTTTCCTAGTCAGGACAGTATTGCAGTTCCCTGCATTCCACTCCTCCTCAGTGTTGTAAGCCACAGTCCTGATTTTCAAGCAGACAGGACTTCTTTGTTTCTTAGACTCTTTTATTTGTGTTTACACAAGAGTCAATTTGTGATTCAACCCCTGGGTGGCAGTGTTTCTGGATTGACCTCTCGGTCTATAAGTCCTCTCTAACTAGTGTTTAGATTTTATTTTCCTTGTGGCACTTTCCCTGTGGTTTGGGGGAAAGGGTTGCCCCAGAGCTGGTTCTCTGATAGTTATTCCCTGCTCTGATCCCCAGGTTTCACAAAAACAACTTTCCCCTGCAGTGTCTTAGAGTGCCCCCAATTGGTGATCCAATGTATTGGACTTAGTAATCAAAAGCAAGGATTTAAACAGAAAGAGAGAGAGAGAGAGAGAGAGAGAGAGAGAGAGAGAGAGAGAGAGAGAGAGAGAGAAGAGCCAGAGTAAGTGTGCGAAGTCCGGCGCTGCACGCAAGTCTGTGCAGTTTTTTTTCCCCTTGGGTCTAAGCAGTCAGCACACTTTTAAAAATTTTAGGCTGTCCTTTTATAAGCCCAGTAAAGCTATGGGTTGCTTTTCAGAGTTCCCTTCTGTTAGCAGCTCTGCGGATCCCCTTCCACATTCGCAGATCACGCCAGTGCCAACCGCTGTGGATTTTTCTGGTCACAGACTTCCCCAGGTCCTCCAGCTTCTGCATGTTTCTCTCTCCAGCCCAGACCACAGACCTCACCTTATCCCAGGCAAAATCTGACCTTTCCATGAGGAAATGCAGAGCTCCTCTGAATCCACGTGCTCGCGCCACTTGGAAACCAGTATTCTCAGGCTCGCAGCTGTTCGCTGGGTGCCATAGTTGTAGATTTTCAGGCTTCCAATAACATCCACTTTCCCCTTCAAGATGGTGCAGTCTCCATGTCAGAGCTGGTCACTCCTGGAGGAAACCCAGCAGCAGTGGTGGCTGCCCGGTCAGGGGAACCCCATCCGGCCATCTCCCACAGTCTCCAGGAGTATAGATGTCCCTCAATTCACCAACAAACACTCCCCGTGTGACCACACACTCTCCCTTTGTTCTTTCACTCACACACTATCTAGCAGACTGCCTTCCCATTAGCAGCCATCTTCCCTTCTCCTATTTTACCTTTTTTTTAAGTGTCATTTTATTTTCTCTTTATTTTATTTTATTTTGGGATTAGTGTTCTACATTTTATTTTAATTTTTCCTTTAGCATCATTTTACTCTACCTCAACGTTGCCTTTATGCCAACACTCTCTTCCTCAATTTTCCCCTTTTGTTGTCCTGTTTTTCTTACCCTATTCCTGCTTTAGATTTTCCCTATTCCTTCTTTTTACTCCCTGTTAAAAATTCACCCTATTTATATATCTATTCCTGATCCCCTGCTCTAATACCATACATACCTCTCTCTCCTCTTTCTTCACTATCCAAATTCTTTTTCTCTCTGCCTTTTTGTTTGTTTGTTTGTCTGTTGAATTTTGTTGTTGTTTTTCTGTTCTGTTTTGTTTGTTTTTTTGTTCTAGGTTTTTTTGTTTTATTTTGCTTTGATTTGTCTTGCTTTCTCTCTATCCTATTGTTGTTTGCTTGATAGTCGATTAGATTGATTATTTTTGTGCTTATTGGTGAGATTGTTACTATTTTTTTTTGTTTTGTTTTTGGTTGTTTTTTTATTCTGCTTTCCCTCTCCTTGTTAGTTATTAGTTGTTCTCTGTAGTTTGCATTCATTTCTGGGTATTTGTTGTTTGCATTTTTTGGGATTAGTGGTTGTTCTATTGGTGTTTTCTCCCCATATAAATAGTTCCCCCCCTCTATTTTATTCTCTTTCTTTTCTCTCTTACTTTTTTTTTCCTTTTCTCAATAACATTTTACCTTACTTTTTTTTTCTTATCTCCTAATTCTCTTTTCTCTGGTGGTCACCTTTGTTTGGGGATATTATTATCATGAATACATTTGTGTTCAGTTCCTTGTGTGTTGTGCCTTGTTGTGTTGTATTTTGTGCCTTGAAATCAATGCAGGAGAACTACATAACCATATAACCAGAGAAAAGATATATTGGGGAGACAAAGAAAAAGCCCATATATGAAAGAACAGCAAGCATCACCAGAAAAGGAAGTAAACTAAATGGAGGCAAGCAACCTGTCAGAGAAAGAATTCAGAGAAATGGTCAAAAGGTGGATGAAAAGAATGGAAGACAAATTCAACAATATGTGTAAGAACTAAGAGGAAATGAAGAAGAACCAAGAAAAGAAAAATGACATTGCTGATATAGAGAACTCAATAGAAAGCATCAACAGTAGAATAGAAGAAGCAGAGAACCACATCAGTGAGCTAGAAGGCAAGGTAGGAAAAAATACCCAAGTAGAGCAGCTTCTAAAAAAAAAATAAAAAGCAGGAGGAGAGCCTAAGGGAACTTTGGGACAACACAAAACAAAACAACAATCCTCATAATACGGGTGCCAGAAGGAGATGAAACGGAGCAAGGAATAGAAAACTTGTTTGAAGAAATAATGACAGAAAACTTCCCTGATATAGGGAAGAAAAAACCCACACAAATCCCAGAAGCTCACAGAGTCCCAAGCAAAATGAACCCCAAAAGACCAATGCCAAGGAACATTATAATTAAATTGGCAAACACCAACGACAAAGTAAGAATCATAAAAGCGGCCAGAGAGAGACAGAAAGTTACCTACAAAGGATCCTCCATCAGATTAGCGACTAATTTCTCAACAGAAAGACATCAGGCCAGAAGGGGATGGAATTATATACAAAGTCATGTAAATGAAGGGTCTGAATCCAAGAATACTGTACCCAGCAAGGCTATCAATCAAAATTGAGGGTGAAATCAGGAGCTTCACAGACGAAAAAGGACTAAGGGAGTTTATTACCTCCACACCAGCAATGCAAGAAATGCTAATGGGTCTGCTGTAAAAAGAAGAAGTAGGAAGTGAAGATGGAATACAGGCATAAAGAATAAAAATGGCTACAAACAAGAACCTATCAATAATAATTTTAAAAGTAAATGGATTAAATGCCACTATTAAAAGACATAGGGTAACTGATTGGATAAGAAAACATGACCCATATATCTGCTGTCTACAGGAAACCCACCTCAGAATAAAGGACTCAACAGACTGATGGTGAAGGGATGGAAAAAGGTTTTTCAGATGAATGGAAATGAAAAAGAAGCTGGGATAGCAATACTTATATCTGACAAATTAGATTTCAAAGTGAAGGACATAACAAGAGATAAGGAAGGCCACTTCATAATACTAAAGGGAGCAATCCAACAAGAAGATATAACTCTGGTAAACATATATGCACCCAATACAGGAGCACCCAAATACATAAAAAAACTCCTGGAGGATATCATGGGAGAGACTGACAGCAATACAATCATAGTAGGGGACTTTAATTTCCCACTATCACCATTGGACAAATCCTCTAAACATAAAAATCAGCAATGAAACATCAATCTTAAATGACTCATTAGATCAGATGGAATTAATTAACATCTTTAGGACATTTCACCCCATCGCTACAGAATATACATACTTTTCAAGTGCACATGGGTCATTTTCAAAGATAGGCCATATATTGGGTCACAGGCAAAGTCTCTTCAAATTCAAGAAGATAGAAATTATATCAAGCATCTTTTCAGATCACAATGGCATAAAACTAGAAATCAACTACAATAAAAACAATCAAAAGAAATTGAATGCCTGGAGACTAAATAGCATGCTATTAAACAATGACTGGGTTACCAGAGAGATCAAAGAAGAAATAAAAAACATTATAGCAACAAATGGCAATGAAAACACAACAATTGAAAATCTATGGGACAAAATGAAAGCAGTCTTGTGAGGGAAATTCATAGCTCTACAAGCCTACAGCAAAAAAACATTAAACAATGGTAATAAATTACCTAACCCTACAACTCAAAGAGTTAGAAAGAGTGCAACAAGAAAAGCGCAGCGTAAGCAGAAGGAAGAAAATAATAAAGATCAGAGCAGAGATAAATGAAAGAGATAAAAAAAAAATACATAAGATCACAAAACCAAGAGCTGGTTCTTTGAAAGGATAAACAAGATAGATGAACCTCTAGCCAGGCTCACCAAGAAGCAAAGAGAGAGAACTCAAATAAACAAAATTAGAAATTATAGAGGTGAAATAACAACTGATGCCACAGAAATGCAAACAATTATGAAAAAAATACTATGAACAACTCTATTCCAACAAAATGGACAACCTAGATGAAATAGACTTATTCCTAGAAAAATGCAAGCTCCCAAAACTCAACCAAGAAGAATCAAAAAACCTGAATAAGCCGATAACTACTGAAGAAATTGAAACAGAGATCAAAAATCTTCCAGCAAACAAAAGCCCTGGTCCGGACAGCTTTACAGGGGAGTTCTACCAAGCATTCAAAGAACAACTAAAACCTATCCTCCTCAGACTATTTCAAAAAATTCAAAAGGAAGGCATACTTCCAAGCTCTTTCTATGAAGCCAGCATTACCCTAATCCCAAAACTAGATAAAGACACCAGAAAAAAAGAGAACTACAAGCCAATATACTTGATGAACATAAATGCTAAAATCCTCAACAAAATTCTAGCAAATCGAATTCAGCAGTACATCAGAAAGATCATACACCATGACCTAATGTGATTTATACTGGATATCCAAGGATGGTACAATATCCACAAACCAATAAATGTGATACATCACATAAACAAACTGAGAGACAAAAATCACATAATTATATCAATTGATGCAGAAAAAAAGATTTGACAAAATCCAACACCCTTTCTTGATAAAAACTCTCAGCAAAGTGGGAATAGAGAGATCATATCTCAACATAATAAAAGCCCTATATGACAAACCTACAGCCAACATCATACTCAATGGGCAAAAACTAAACTCATTTCCCCTAAGAACAGGAACAAGACAAGGATACCCACTTTCCCCACTCCTAGTCAACATAGTATTGGATGTACTAGCAATAGCAATCAGACAAGAAGAAGAAATAAAAGGCATCCAAATTGGAAAAGAAGAAGTAAAATTGTCCTTATTCACAGATGATAAGATACTATACATAGAAAACCCCAGAGACTCCATCAAAAAATTACTAGACTTAATAAATGAATTTGGCAATGTAGCAGGATACAAAATTAACTCCCAGAAATCTATGGCCTTTTTATACACCAATAATAAACTCACAGAAAGAGAAATGAAAAAAACAATCCCATTTACCTTTGCACCAAAAAAATTAAAGTACTTGGGAATAAACTTATCCACAGACATAAAAGACCTGTATTCGGAAAACTACAGGACATTGAAATAAGAGATAGAGGAAGACATAAACAAATAGAAGAACATACCATGGTCATGGATTGGTAGAATCAACATCATTAAAATGTCCAAACTACCTACAAACTCACCAACAATCTATAGATTCAATGCAATACCTATTAAAATACCAATGGCATATTTCAAAGATCTACAACAAACTCTCCAAAAATTCATCTGGAACAAAAAAAGACCCTGAATAGCCACAGCTATCCTGGAAAGAAGAACAAAGTAGGAGGGATCACAATACCAGACATCAAACTATATTACCAAGCCACGATTCTCAAAACTGCCTGGTACTGGCACAAGAACAGACATATAGACCAATGGAACAGAAAAGAAGACCCAGAAATGGACCCAAACAATTATACTCAATTAATATTTGACAAAGGAGGCAAGAGCATACAATGGAGTCAAAATAGCCTCTTTAATAAATGGTGCTGGGAAACCTGGTCAGATACATGGGGAAAAAAATGATACTAGATCACCAACTTACACCATACACAAAAATAAACTCAAAATGGCTAAAGGACTTGAATGTAAGACTGGAAACCATAAAAATCGTACAAGACTCCATAGGTAGCAAAATTGCTGACATATGTCGTAGCAATATCTTTATAGAAACCGATCCTAGGGCAAGAGAGACTAAGGAGAAAATAAACAAATGGGACTACATCAAAATAAAAAGCTTTTGCACAGCAAGAGAAACCATCAACAAAACAACAAGAAAGCCCACTATATGGGAGAACATATTTGCCAATGTTATTACTGATAAGGGTTTAATCTCCAAAATTTACAGGGACTCATACAACTTAACAAAAGGAAGATAAACAACCCAATCAAAAAATGGGCAAAGGACCTAAATATATTCTTTTTGAAAGAGGAAATTCAGAAAGCCAAGAGACACGTGAAAACATGCTCAAAGTCACTAATCATCTGAGAGATGCAAATCAAAACAACAATGAGGTACAACCTCACACCTGTCAGAATGGTTATCATCAACAAATCAACAAATGACAAGTGCTGGTGAGGATGAGGAGAAAAAGGAACCATCCTTCACTGCTGGTGGTAATGCAGACTGGTGCAGCCATTGTGGAAAACAATATGGGGTTTCTTCAAAAATTAAAAAATGGAACTGCCCTTTGACCCAGTAATACCACTTCTAGAAATATATCCCAAGAAACTAGAAACACCAATCAGAAAGGATATATGCACCCCTATGTTCATAGCAGCACAATTTACCATAGCTAAGATTTGGAAACAGCCTAGGTGCCCATCAGCAGATGAGTGTATTAGAAAACTATGGTACATCTACACAATGGAATACTATGCTGCTATAAAAAAGGAGTTCTTACCACTTGCAGCAGCATGGATGGAACTGGAGAGCATTATGCAAAGTGAAATAAACCAGACAGTGAAAGAAAAATACCACATGATCTCACTCATTTATGGATAATAAAGAACATTATAACTGGACGAACAAAAAGATAGATACAGAGGCAGAGAAGCATCGAACAGACTGTCAAATTACAGTGGGAAGGCTGGGGAGTTTTGGGGAGTGGGGGTAAGAGATCAACCGAAGGACTTGTATGCATGTATATAAGCATAACCAATGGACACAAGACGCTGGGGTGGTGGGGTGAGGGCATGTGCCAGCGGGTAGGTGAGGCCGGGGAAAGATCAATGGGGGGAAAAAAAGGAGACATATGTACTACTATTTGTAATAAAACAATAATAAATAAATAATAATAAAAATTAAACAATAATAAAAATTAAAAAAACACTCAACCATATGCTGCTTATAAGAGACACATCTAAGCTGCAAAGACAAAGTTAGATTCAATGTAAAAGGATGGAAAATGATTCTCTAAGAAAATAACATCCACAAAATAGCAGATGCAGCCATACTTATAGCTAACAAAGTATATTTCAAAATAACAAAGATAACAAGAGACAAAATGGACACTTTATAGTGATAAAGGGAACACTACATCAACAAAACATAACCCTTCTTAATATATGTGCACCCAAACAGGGAGCACTGAAATATATAAAACAACTACTCACAGAACTAAAGGGAGAAACAGAGCAAAACACAATCATAGTTGGAGACATTAATATTCCATTGACAGCTCTAGACAGATTAACCAAACAAAAATTCAATTAAAAAAATGGCCTTAAATGAAACACTAGACCAAATGATATAATTGACATTTATAGAACATTTCATCCCAGAACATCAGACTATCCAGTCTTCTCTAGCACACATGAAACATTCTCAAGGACAGGCCATATGTTGGGTCACAGAACTAGCATCAACAAATTCAAGATGATTGAAATTATATCAAGCGTATTCTCTGACCATGATACCTTAAAATTAGAAATCAACTGCCAAAAGAAAGTAAAGAAACCCACAAATATGTGGAGATTAAACAACATATTACTAAGAAATGACTGGGTCAAATAAGAAATAAAAGATGAGATCAAAATATATAAAGAGACAAATAAGAATGACAATACAATATATCAAAACCTCTAGGTTGCAGCAAAAGCAGTAATAAGGCGAAGTTTATATCATTATAGGCCTCGCTGAAGAAACAAGAGAAATTCCAAGTAAACAACCTAACATCGCTTCTTAAAGTACTAAAAAAAAAGAACAAAAGCAACCCAAACTCAGCAGGAAAAAGAAAATAATAAAAATTAGAGCAGAATTTAAATGAAATAGAGAGAAAAAAGACTATACAAAAAGTGAATAAAAAAATAGCTGGTTTTTTGAAAAGATTAATAAAATTGACAAACCCCTGGCTGGACTCACTAAAAAATAAAGAGGGAGGGGGAAGACCCATATAAACAAAATCAGAAATAAGAGAGGAGAAGTCACCACAGACATCACGGATATTCTAGGGATCATATTAGAATATTATGAAAGACTTTATGCCACCGAACTCAATAACCTGGAATAAATTGATAAGTTCCTAGAAATATAGAATCTTCCTATATTAAATCATGAAGAATTTGATAATCTAAAATAGACTGATCATCAGTGAAAAAATTGAAACAACCATCAAAAACCTCTCAACAAACAAAAGTCCAGGACCAGATGGTTTCACCAGTGAATTGTACCAAATGTTCAAAGAAGATTTAAAACCTATTGTTCTCAAAATCTTGCAAAAAATTGAACAGTCAATAATACTTCCTATCACATTCTACAAGGCCAATATAACCCTGATACTACAAACTGGCAAAGGTAACACCAAAAAATAAAACTATAAACCAATATCTCTGATGAATACAGATGCAAAAAACCTAACCAGAATACTAGCTAATCAAATACAACAGTACATCCAAAAAATAATACATCATGATCAAGTGGGGATCATCCTAGGCACACAAGGATGGTTCAACATACACAAATCAATCAATGTAATATATCA
This sequence comes from Plecotus auritus, assembly GCF_963455305.1. Classification (NCBI taxonomy): domain Eukaryota; kingdom Metazoa; phylum Chordata; class Mammalia; order Chiroptera; family Vespertilionidae; genus Plecotus; species Plecotus auritus. The sequence continues at coordinate 131,722,071 of NC_137771.1, read as the reverse complement.
TGTTAACAAAAGAAATGGTAAAATCATATGATTTATCAATACATGCAGAAAAAGCATTTGATAAGATGCAACATCTGTTTATGATTAAAACATTCAAATAGGAATAGAAGGAAAGTATTTCAACATAATAAAGGCCATCTATGATAAACCCTCAGCTAATATCATACTCAATGGTGAAAAATGAAACCTTTTCCTCTAATATCAGGAACAAGACAAGGGTGTCCACTCTGAACCACTCTTATTCAACATAGTTCTGGAAGTCCTAGACAGAGCAATGAGGCAAGAGAAAGAAATAAAAGGCATCCAAATAGGGAAGGAAGAAGTCAAACTGTCACTTTTTGCAGATGACATGATTCAGCATATAGAAAACTCTAAAGACTCCACACACAAAAAAAAAACCTATTAGAAACAATAAGCAAATAAACAAAAATGTTGCAGGATACAAAACTGAATGTGCAAAAATACATTGCCTTGCTGTATACTAACAAAACTTCAGAAAAAGAAATGAAAAAAAGCAACATTCCATTTGCAATTGCAACAAAAAGAATAAAATAGCTAGGAATAAATTTACCAAAGAACGTGAAAGACCTATATTCTGAAAATTACAAAGCATTACTAAAAGAGATTGAAAAAGATGCAACAAAATGGAAAAAATATCCAGTGTTCATGGACTGGAAGAATCAACATAGTTAAAATGGATGTATTATCCAAAGCAATATACAGATTTAATGAAATCCCCATCAAAGTCCTAATTTCATTTTTAAAGAAATAGAACAAGAAATCATCAGATTTGTATGGAACCACAAAAGACCCCGAATAGCCAAAGCAGTTCTGAGAATAAAAGAACAAACCTGGAGGTATCACACTACCTGACTTCAAATTATACTACAGAGCTACAATCATCAAAACAGCATGGTATTGGCAGAGAAACAGACATACAGATCAATAGATCATAATAGAGAGCCCAGCTCTAAAACCACATGTATATGGACAGATAATTTTCAATAAAGGAGCCAGAAACACACAATGGAGTCAAGATAGTCTCTTCAATAAATGGTGCTGGGAAAACTGGAAAGCCACATGTAAATTAATGATCCTGGATTACAGTTTGTTCCCATGTACAAAAATTAATTCAAAATGGATCAAAAACCTAAATATAAGGCCTGAAATAATTAGTTCCATAGAAGAAAATATAGGCACTAAACTTATGGACCTTGGTCATAGAGAACGTTTTATGAACTTAACCCTAAAGGCAAGGAAAGCAAAGGCAAAAATAAATGAATGGGACTATATCAAACTTCTGCACAGCAAAAGAAACTGACAATAAAACAAAGAGGCAGCAAACCAGATGGAAAATGATATTTGCAAACAGTAGCTCCAACAAAAGTTTACTTTCCAAAATATACAAAGAACTCACAAAACTTAACACCAAACAAACAAACAAAACCACCCAGTCAAAAATTAGGCAGAGGACCTGAAAATACACCTCTCCCAAGAAGACATACAAACAGCCAAAAGATATATGAAAATATGTTTAACCTTACTGGCAATTAGGGAAATGCAATTCAAAACTATAATGGATACCACCTTATACTTGTTAGAATGGCCATTATCAACAAGAAAAGCAATAATAAGTGTTGGAAAGGTTGTAGGAAAAAAAAGGAACCCTTATTCACTGCTGGTGGGAATGTAGACTGCTACAACCACAGTGGAAAGCAGTCTTGTGATTCCTCTAAAAATTAAGAATAGAACTACCAGAATCTAATTACCATATGACTCAGCAATCCTGTATATATACCCGAAAAACTCGAAATCATGTATTCACAAAGATATATGCACCACTCATTGCATCATTATTCATGGTGGCCAAGACATGGAAGCAAGCAAAATGGCCTGCAAAAAAGGACTGGAAGTGGTACATATACACAATGGAATATTACTCAGCCATAAGAAAGGATGAAATAGTGCCATTTGCAACAACATGGATGGACCTTGAGAACATTATGCTTGTGAAATAAGTCAGTCAGAAAAAGCTAAGAACTGTATGATTTCACTCATATGTGGGATATAAAACTGAAATTCGTGTACACAAACAGCAGTATGGTGATTGCCAGAGGAAGGGGGTATGGGGAGAAGAGGATCCTAATATAAGGTGACAGAAGAAGATTTGACTTTGGGTGGTGGGCACACAGTGCAATATACAGACCTTATAACATAGAAACCCACACCTGAAACCATGTTCATGTTGAACAATGTCACCCCAATCCTATCTAATAAAGGAGTAATATGCAAATTGACTGTCACTTCAACACACAAGATGGCTGCCCCCATGTGGTCAAAGATGGCTGCCCCCATGTGGACACAAGATGGCCACCACAAGATGGCCAGCAGGGGAGGGCAGTTGGGAAGGACCAGGCCTGCAACGGAGGGCAGTTGGGGGTGATCAAGCCTGCAGGGGAGGGCAGTTAGGGGTGACCAGGCTGGCAGAGGAGGGAAGTTGGGGGCAACCGGCCCTGCAGGGAAGGGCAGTTGGGGGTGACTGGGCCTGCAGTGGAGAGCAGTTAGGGGTGACCAGGCCTTCAGGGGAGGGCAGTTAGGGGTGACCAGGCCTGCAGGGGAAGGCAGTTAGGGGCAACTAGGCTGGCAGGGGAGCAGTTAGGTGTCATTCAGGCTGGCAGGGGAGTGGTTAGGGAGTGATCAGGCTGACAAGCAGAGGCAGTTAGGGACAATCAGGCAGGCAGGCAGGCAAGCGGTTAGGAGCCAGCAGTCCTGGATTGTGAGAGGGATCCCAGATTGGAGAGGGTGGAGGCTGGGCTGAGGGACACATCCCCTCGTGTACAAATTTCATGCACCGGGCCTCTAGTAAATTTAATAAATAAATATTTTTAAATATTCTCTGAAAGATAAAAGGCACATCTGATAAAGGACTCTTTTCCAAAATATATAAAGCACACTTATAACTCAACAATAAAAAATAAACAACCTAAATTTAAAACTGGGCCAAAGTCCTGAACAAATATCTCACCAAAAGAAAATAATATATTCCACATCATATGTCGTCAGGAAAATGCAAATTAAAACCACTATGAGATATCACTACTACACACTGCTTGGACACTGACAATACCAAATGCTGGCTAGGATGGGAAGCAAAAGAACTCTGATTCATAGCTGAAGGGAATGCAAAATGCTACAACCAGTTTGAAAGAAAGTTTGTCAGTTTCTTACATTTTTAAACGTACCATAATCCAGTAATCACATGACTCAATATTTATCCAAATGAGTTGAGAACTTATGTCCACACAATAATCTGTATGTGGATGTTTATAGCAACTTTATTCATAATTGCCAACACTTGGAAGCAACCAAGATGTCCTTTAATAGGGAAATGGATAAATTCTGGTATATCCAGACAATAAAATATTATCCTATATAATAAAGAGGTAATATGCAAATTTACTGTCACACCCTCACACAAGATGGCCACCCCCATGTGTTCACAATATGGCCGCCACAAGATGTCCGGCAGGGAGGCCAGTTGTGGGCAACCAGGCCTGCAGGGGAGGGCAGTTGTGGGGGGAACATGTCTGCAGGGGAGGGCAGTTAGGGGCGACCAGGCTGGCAGGGGAGGGCAGTTGGGGGTGATCAGGCCAGCAGGGGAGCAGTTAGGTGCCAATCAGGCTGGCAGGGGAGTTGTTAAGGGGTGATCAGGCTGGCAAGCAGAAGCGGTTAGGGGCAATCAGGTAGGCAGGCAGGTAAGCGGTTCGGAGCCAGCAGTTCCAGATTGTGAGTCAGACATCCCCTAGGGGTCCCAGATTGGAGAGGGTGCAGGCTGGGCTGAGGATACACCCACCCCCCCACCCCAGTGCATGAATTTCAAGCACCAGGCCTCTAGTTTAGTATTAAAAAGAAATGAACTATCAAACCATGAAAAAACCTGGAAAAAAAACTTAGGTTTATATTACTAAGTGAAAGAAGCCAATCTGAAAAGACTACATACTATATGACAGCAACTATATAACATTCTGAAAAGCCAAAACAATGGAGACCACCTATAATAATAAAAGTGTAATATGCTAATTAGACCGGAAAGCTGAATGACCTTTTGGACATCCTTCAGGACTGCCTTCTGGACAAAGCCAGGGCTGTGAGGGCCAAGGCAAGCTGCAGCAAATTTCGTGCATCTGGCCTCTGGTAAAAAGATAAGTGTTTGGTTAGGGGAGAGAGAGGAATAAATACGCAAAGCACAGGGATTTTTAAGAGTGAAACTATTCTGTAAAATAATAAAATGGTGGATACAAGTCATTATACATTTGTCCAAACTCATAGAATGCATAACACCTAGAGTGAACCCCAAGATAAACTATTGTCTTTGGGTGATACTTACATATCAATGTAGCTTCATTGTAACAAATATACCAATCTGGTGGGGGATGTTGATAGTAGGAGAAACCATGCATGTGTGAGACAGGAATATATGGGAAACCTCCGTATTTTTATTCAACTTTGCTATGATCCTAAAATTGCTCTAAAAATAAAGGTTATTAATTTTTAAATAATTCTTAAAGTATTATTTTGTAAACTTACTTGTCCTATGTAGCTCATGGGTCTGTTGTGTGAAGGAAAGGGTCTGATGACTTTTAAAATACTTCAAATAAATAACTCTTCTTTCATCTTCACCAAATTTAAACTTTGTGTCTTGGATTTCCTTAGTACTTCAAACTTAACATATCCAAAGCCCATCCCCTCATATTTTCTTCAAACTTTTTCTTTCAGCTGTTTTATCTAGCAGAGGGTATCAACTCAGAAACCATGAAGGAAAGTAGAGAACCATTCTTCATGCTAAAATAATTCTTGTCCCCTATATCCAAATATTCACTATATTTTGTCTTTAAAATTTATCTTGAACCCATTTTCTCCTCTTCCTTACCTCCAAAACCATTGCCTTGGGTACATACTAGAATCATCTGGGGAAACTTTTCAAGCTCTAATACCTAGACATCACCCCAGTTAAATTACAGAAGAAGTAGAAAATACAGGGTGATAACCACTTTTTTCCCCTCAAAAATAAAGTTGAACTACCTTAGGTGTCATTTCAAAATTATTTACCAGTTTTGCATACATGTCAAGGAGGGCAACAGCCAAGACTACTGGTGATTGAAGCTTTAAAGCTTTAATGAATTATTTTGATTGCTTATTTCAGAAAGGCTCTCTGTTTTACATTAAATCCTCCTCAATTACTGAAATGCTGATTTAAATTCTCTAACGCAGACTTGTGGATTTACTTTAAATTATCCTCACTGTTTTCTAATAGTATGAGTTTATCTAACAGAGAAATAGCTGCCTTGTCTTCATGTAATTATTTGAACCACACAAGTAAATTTGAAATTACTGTCTTATAGTTAAATTTTTAACTGAAAACCAGCTGTAAGAACACCCATTTTTTGTTATCAGTAGCATTTATTTAAAAAAATATTTAAAAGTTATTGTTGCTAGTGATAAATATGGAGTCTAGATTCTCAGAATTAAACGTAATACCCATAACAAATATTCACATATGGTCGCCAATTTAGCAAGCAGTTTTTAAATATAGGACCATCAACCAGAAATATATTCTTTTTTTAAACAACTTTTTTTCCTGATATAAAAGGCTGTCTTCTAATTATAGGCACTTACTTTAGGAAATTGAAGAGATAATAAATAAGAGTGTAGGCATTGCCAATAATCTCACATCCATGATATACTTTTTAATTTTTTGATATCTATGTCCCCATTATATTTTTCTATACACATGCATTTATATGAACATGTATTCAGTCTTATAAATACAACTGAAGTTTAAAATATAGTTTTACATTTGGCTTTTTGTCACTTAATATCATATTCTAAAACTCTAGAAGAGTCAAGAGGAAAGCTCTCATGCTTGAAGATAACTACCAGCCCCAAGAGCAAGGGTGTAAAGAGTAAGTCCTTAATATTTAATCACTCAAAGACCTGCCACCCTTCTCAGACTTACCAACCTCTTACCTGCTGGTTCAGCAGAGATCTAGGCCTTCAGGATAAGAACCCCTCCAGCCTGGCTTCCATGCTACCTTCTGCAGAAGTAAAAAGAGAGTTCTTGGTCACCCTCCTCTGCTGCTCCTTTCTCCCACATGGCCTTATCATCATTGTTGGTCTTGAGACCAGAAACACCAATCCCATTATGTCTTTTTACTTTTTATATTTGCCACCAAAATAGACTTCCAAGTCACCCCCAAATCTTTCCATTCTCCATATAGCTCTCTATATCCTTTATCCTCTTCCCAACTCCTATGAGTCTTCATTTCTAAAACCTCCCCATTTTACCTTCTGAAAGTCACCATCTATCAACAACAAACTCCTCCATGATTTCAGTATTTTCTCTGAACATTCCCTATCCCTTGTATTTATACAAGGACCAGGAGCTATGTTGAATATACAACTTTCCTTACAGACCCCTCTTTTATTCCCCAGAGCCTTCCCAGCACTGGGTCTAAAGATGATAAAGGTTTCTTCCTTACTCTCATTCCCACATTCAACACTTCTTTATGACTTATAAATTCCCAACTATGAATACTGTGTTATTAGACCTCAAAAACATTAATCTCCTACTGGGGGTTTCTATTGACCCCCATTATTTATTGACAATTTCATCTTTCTCAGCTGTATCACTGTGTTCATTATTTCAATATTTATGTAGGTAATAATATCAACACCCTAAATTTTGGCATCTTTTGAATTATCATAATCTTAGCTTCAAGAATCTTATTCTTTGAACATTATCTCCTAAATTTCCAACTCATTATACCTAGTCTTCCAATAACTATAATTCATAAATCCTTCAAGAATCTAGTCTATTAACACTATTTCATTTTTACTGTCTCTCATTCACCTCTTGCCATTTGTTCCCACTTTACCCAGATAATCTCCACTCCCAATTCTAATAAATTATGGGGATTATAAACAATTCTTTGCTTACATCATCAGATCTCTTGGCTCTCTCTCAATGCGCGATGTTTATTTGGTAAAGCCCCACCAGTTTGCCTACTCTGAACCTCTATTTTGGGACCTCACTGTGGTTCATGAAAAATGTGCAACCATATTAGTTGGCCTCATTTTAATTTCATGCCTACTAATATTAATAGGCCCTGTATTGACTCTTGACAATCATAATACACCTACATAGTTCATTCATTTTTTATTCTGCTAGATACTCTTGATTCTTCTAAGCATCTCTTTTTCCCTCTTAACTTTTAGTACTACCAACTGAGAAAACTTAAGTGAACAGAAGCCAATTTCTACAAGACACTAAGTTAATTCACCTATTCACATGCTTGGCCTCCCATAATCTATAATAATAAAAGCATAATATGCTAATTAGACCATACATCTTTCCGGATGACCTTCCAGACGAAGCAGGGTTGCAAGGGAAGCCCAGGTCCCGGGTGCCAGAGGGAAGCTGGTGCCAGCAGCCGGGGGGGACGGAAGGTTTCCCTCTCCACTAGATCATTCCATCATCTAATAAATGCTTATTATGTATCTCATCTTTAACACAAAACAATAATTATTCTAATTATATTTCTTATCTACTACTTATTTATTTATTTCCTTCTCTCTTTTTTTCAACTTAAATTCTTTATTGTTTAAAGTATTACCAAAGTCTCCTTTCCCCCCACCATTGACCTCTCCATGGCCATTCCCACCCCCCAGCACATACCCTCACACCCCTACTGTCTGTGTCCATGGGTTATGCTTATATGCATGCATATAAGTCCTTTGGTTGATCTCTTACACCCTGCCCCTCTGCCTTGCCTCTCAGGATAGATGGTCTGTTCAATGCTTCTATGTCTCTGGATCAATTTTTGTTCATCAGTTTATGTTGTTCATTATATCCCATAAATGAGTGAGATCATGTGATATTTGTCTTTCTCCGACTGGCTTATTTAACTTAGCATATTGCTCTCCAGTTACATCCATGCTGTGGCAAATGGTAAGAGTTCTTTCTTTTTTTACAGCAGCACAATATTCCATTGTGTAGTTGTACCAATGTTTTCTAATCCACTCATCTGCTGATGGGCACTTAGGCTGTTTCCAAATCTTAGCTATTGTAAATTGTGTTGCTATGAACATAGGGGTGCATATATCCTTTCTAATTGGTGTTTCTGATTTCTTGGGATATATACCTAGAAGTGGGATTACTGGGTCAAATGGGAGTTCCATTTTTAGTTTTTTGAGGAAGTGCCATACTGTTTTCCACAGTGGTTGCACTAGTCTGCATTCCCACCAGTAGTGCATGAGCATTCCTTTTTCTCCACATCCTTGACAGAACTTATTGTTTGTTGATTTGTTGATGACAGTCATTCTCACAGGTGTGAGATGGTACCTCATTGTCATTTTGATTTGCATCTCTCAGATGATTAGTGACCTTGAGCATGTTTTCATATATCTCTTGGCCTTCTGAATGTCCTCTTTCAAAAAGTGTCTTTTTAGGTCCTTTGCCCATTTTTTTGATTGGATTGTTCATCTTCTTTTTGTTAAGTTGTATAAGTTCCTTATAAATTTTGGAGATTAAACCCATAAGGTAAATAACATTGGTAAATATGTTCTTCCATGCAGTGGGCTTTATTGTTGTTTTTTTTGATGGTTTCTTTTGCTGTGCAGAATCTTTTTATTTTGATGTAGTCCCATTTGTTTATTTTCTCCTTAATTACCATTGTCCTTGGAGCTGTATAGGTAAAGATATTTCTATGACATACTAGTATGTCTGATATTTTGCTGCCTATGAATTCTTCTAAGACTTTTATGGTTTTTTGTCTTACATTTAAGTCCTTTACCATTTTGAGTTTAATTTTGTGTATGGTGTAAGTGGTGGTTGAGTTTCATTCTTTTTCATATATCTGTCCAATTTTCCCAACACCATTTTTTGAAGAGACTGTCTTGCCTCCATTTTATGCTCTTGACTCCTTTGTCAAATATTAATTGAGTATAATGGCTTGGGTCGATTTCTGGATTCTCTGTTCTATTCCATTGGTCAATATGTCTGTTCTTGTGCCAGTACCAGGCTGTTTGATTACAGCGGCTTTGTAGTATAACTTGATATCTGGTATTATGATCCCTCCAACTTTGTTCTTCTTTCTCCAGATGGCTGCAGCTATTTGGGGTCTTTTTTTATTCCAGATGAATTTTTGGAGAGTTTATTCTAAGTCTGTGAAATATGCTGTTGGTATTTTAATGGGGATTGCATTGAATCTATATATTGCTTTGGGTAGTATGGACATTTTAATGATGTTGACTCTACCAATCCATGAACACGGTATATTCTTCCATTTGTTTATGTCTTTCTCTAACTCTTTTTTTAAACGTCCTGTAGTTTTCCAAATACAGGTCTTTTACCTCCTTAGTTAAGTTTATTCCTAGGTGTCTTAATTTTTTTGTTGCAATAGTAAGTAGGGTTGTTTTGTTTGTTTGTTTTGTTTTGTTTCTCTTTCTGTGAGATTATTAGTGTATAAAAAACTATAGATTTCTGGGTGTTAATTTTGTATCCTGCTAAATTGCTGAATTCATTTATTAAGTCTAATAGTTTTTTGATGGAGTCTTTAGGGTATTCTGTGTACAATATCATGTCATCTGTGAATAATGACAGTTTAACTTTTTTTTTCTAATTTGGATGCATTTTATTTCTTCTTTTCTGATTGCTATGGCCAGCCCTTCCATTATAATGTCAAATAGGAGTGGTGAAAGTGGGCATCCCTGTCTTATTCCTGTTCTTAGGGGAAATAGTTTTAGTTTTTGCCCATTGAGTATGCTGTTGGCTGTAGGTTTGTGATATAAGACTTTTATTATTTTGAGGTATGATCCCTCTATTCCCACTTTTCTGTGAGTTTTAATCAAGAAATTGTGTTGGATTTTGTCAAATGCTTTTTAAGCATCAATTTATATGATTATGTGATTTTTGTTTCTCAGTTTGTTTATGTGATGTATAATGTTTATTGATTTGCAGATATTTTACCAGCCTTGCATCCCAGAATAAATCACACTTGGTCATGGTGTATGATCTTTCTAATGTAATGCTGGATCTGATTTGCTAGAATTTTGTTGAGGATTTTAACATCTATGTTCATCAGGAATATTGGCTTGTAATGTTTTTATCTGCTTTTGGGATTAGGGTAATGCTGGCTTCATAAAAAATGCTTGGAAGTGTGCCTTCCTCTTAAATTTTTTGGAATAGTCTGAGAATAGGTGTTAGTTCTTCTTTGAATGTTTGGTAAAACTCCCCTGTGAAGCCATCTGGATCAGCGCTTTTGTTTGCTGGAAGTTTTTTGATGACTGCTTCAATTTCATCAATAGTTAATGACCTATCCAGGTTTGTTGATTCTTCCTGATTGAGTTTTGGAAGATTGTATTTTTCTAGGAATAGGTCCATTTCATCTAAGTTGTCCAGTTTGTTGGAGTAGGTTTGTTCGTTGTATTTTTTTACAATCTTTTGTATGTCTGTGGGGTCAGTTATTACTTCACCTCTTTCATTTCTGAATTTGTTTATTTGGATCCTCTCTCTTTGTTTCTTGGTGAGCCTGGCTAGAGGTTCATCAATCTTGTTTATCCTTTCAAAGAACTAGCTCTTGATTTTATTGATCTTTTGTATTTTTTTTTTGTCTATATGTCATTTATTTCTGCTCTGATCTTTATTATGTCCTTCCTTCTGTTTACTCTGGACTTTTCTTATTGCTCTCTTTCTAATTCTTTAAGTTGTAGGTTTAGATAATTTATTACCTTTTTTTGTTTGTTTGTTTGTGTTTTTTTTTTTTTTTTTTTTTTTTAGTTAGGCCTGTAGAGCTATGAACTTCCCTCTCAGGACTGCTTTCACTGTGTCCCAAAGATTTTGGATTGATGTGTTTTCATTGTCATTTGTTTCCAGGATGCTTTTTATTTCTTTTTTGATCTCTTTGGTAACCCAATCATTTATATAATAAAAGCCTAAGCGACCATTATGGCAGAACGACCGGAATAACTGGCTGCTATGATGTGCACTGACCACCAGGTGCAGACACTCAATGCAGGAGCTGCCCCCTGGTGGTCAGTGCACTCCCACAGGGAGAGCAGCCCCTCATCCAGAAGCCAGGCTCATGGCTGGCAAGCACCGCAGAGGTGGTGGGAGCCTCTCCTGCCTCCAAGGCAGCGCTAAGGAGCAGCGAACCAAGTGATAAGGAGCCTCCCACAAAGGAGCAGTGAGCCAAGTGGTAAGGAACGAGCAGGCGGGTGGTAAGGAGTGAGGGATCCCTGATTTGGATAAGGATGCCTGAGTGCCAGCTTAGGCCCCATCTGGATTGGGTCTAAGTCAGAAGGTGACATCCCCCAAGGGGTCCTGGACTGGGAGAACATGTAGGCCGGGCTGTGGCATACCCTCCCCTAGTGCATGAATTTCATGCACCATGCATCTAGTTGTTTTATATCATGCTATTCAGCCTCCAAGTCCTTGATTATTTTTCATTGTTTTTATTGTAGTTGATTTATAATTTAATGCCATTGTGATCTGATAAGATGGTTGATATTATTTCTATCTTCTTGAATTTGAAGAGACTTTGCCTGTTTCCCAATATATGGCCTATATTTGAAAATGTCCCATGTGCACTTGAGAAGAATGTATATTCTGTAACTTTGGGGTGAAATGTTCTGAAAATGTCAATTAATTCCATCTGATCTAGTGAGTCATTTAGTATTGCTATTTCTTTGCTGATTTTTGTTTAGAGGATTTATCTAGTGATGTCAATGGGGTATTAAAGTCCCCTACAAGATTGTATTGCTGTCAGTCTCTCCCTTGATATCTTCCAGATTTTTTTCATGTATTTCGGTGTTCCTGGTTTCAGTGCATATATGTTATTCAGAGTTACATCCTCTTGTTGAATTGCTCCCTTTAGTATTATATAGTGGCCTTCCCTATCTCTTGTTATGGCCTTCACTTTGAGGTCTATTTTATCAGATATAAGTATTGCTACCCCAGCTTTTTTTTTTCATTTCCATTTGCCTGAAAAATTTGTTTTCCATCTCATCACTATCAGTCTGTGTAAGTCCTTTGTTCTGAATTGGGTCTCTTGTAGACAGCAAATGTATGGGTCATGTTTTCTTATCCATTCAGCTACCCTATGCATTTTGATCAGAGCATTTAATCCATTTAAGTTTAAGGTTATTATTGATAGGTACTTTCTGTTGCCATTTTTATTCTTTATGCTTGTGTTTCTCCATCCTTTTCTATCACTTCTATTCACATCAATCCTTTTAGCATTTCTTCCATTGCTGGCATGATGATAATAAATTCTCTTGGCTTTTTTTGTCTGTGAAGCTCCTGATTTCACCTTCAATTTTGAATGATAGCCTTGCTGGGCACAGTGTTCTTGGATTCAGTTCCTTACTTTACATCATTTTGTATATTTCATTCTATTCACTTCTGGCCTGATACGTTTCTGTTGAGAAATCAGTTGATAGTCTAATGGGAGATCCCTTGTAGATAACTTTCTGTCTCTCTAGCAGCCTTTTAGGTCCTGACTTTGTCATTGGTGTTTGCCAATTTAATTATGATGTATCTTGGGGTCAATCTTTTTGGGTTCATCTTGTTTGGGACTCTATGTGCTTCTGGATTGGTGTGACTTTTTTCTTTTCCAAGTTAGGGACATTTTCTGTCATTATTTCTTCAAACAGGTTTTCTATTCCGTGTTCAGTTTCCTCTCCTTCTGGCATCCCTATTATTTGGATGTTGTTTTGTTTCATGTTGTCCCAAAGCTCCCTTAGGCTCACCTCCTGCTTTTTAAGTTTTTTGTTTTATTTCAGTTGCTGCTCTGCTTGCATTTGTGTGTTTGTTTGTTTGTGTGTGTGTGTGTGTGTGCTTGTGTGTGTATGCGTGTGTGTTTTACCTTTTCTTCTAACTCACTAATGGGGTCCTCAATTTCTTCTAGTCTACTGCTGAATCTTTCAGTTGTGTTCTTTTTCACATCTATGCCATTCTTCATTTCCTCTTGATTTCTCTTCATTTCCTCTTGATTCTTACACATTGTTGAATTTGTCTTCCATCCTTTTCAGCATCCTTATAACCATTGCTCTGAATTTTTTCTCTGACAAATTTCTTGCCTCCATTTCATTTATTTTCTTTTCTGGTGATTACTCCTTTTCTTTCATATGTGGGTTGTTTTTTATCTCCCCATTTTTTCTGTATCTTTGAGATTGTTTCTATGTATTAGGCCAAACTTCTATGTCACACAGGTTTTTTAGTTTATCTTATTTGGTAGGTATTTTGTGGGACTCAGTGGTGCAATCTCTCAGGTCTTCTGGGCTGACTATTCAGGGGATGCCCCCTACTGGGGATATTTGGGTTCTCTTGATTTAGTTGGGTCTTGAGTGTTATTGTCCCATTCATGGATGGAGTCTCCTCTCAGGGTGTTTAGTTATGTGGATCACTTTCTATTTTGTTGACTGAACAGCGTAAAATACAACTCAACAAGACACAACACAAAGGGAACAAAACACACATGTATTCACAACACTGATAACCCCAATAAAAAGTGACCACAAGAGAAAAGAGAATTATGAGAGAGAAATGAGAACAAAAACGATATCGAGAAAAGAAAAAAAAAGGCAAGAGAGAAAAGAAAAAGAAAAAAATTATATATGGGGATAAAACACCACAAAACAAACAAATAAACCAAAAAATGCAAACAACAATCACCCAGAAAAAAGGGAGCACAGAATCTGTAGAGGCAGATCTTATATACAGAAAGTAAGATTAAGGAATTGAATGAATAGGGGAAGGAACACAGTTCAGTATAGAGGAGGTAGAAATTGAATGGGTGGATAAGAAAAAAAAAATAATTAATTAATTAATTAATTAATTAATTAATTAATTAATTAATTTTTTAACTTACCTGTCCATTTGTTCTTCTATTTTTGGAAAAGGAGAATAGAGGAGAGAGCAGATAAGCTTGAGTTTAGTGGGTGAAATTAATTGCACAATTAGGAGAAGAAGAGAGAAGAGGAGAAACAAAAGCATTAAAAAATTGACTATTGAAGAAAAAGAAAAAAGGAGGGTGCATAGAGTTGGAGCAGGGGAGAGTAAATGAAATATATGAGTAAGCCAACAGAGACTACAATAATAATAACACATCAATAAAGCAGATAAAGAAGATCAATATTCAACAAGAGGTAAAAAGAAAGGAATGAAAAAAATTAAAGCAGGAACAGGATGAAAAAGGGAGAAATGAGGAAGAAAAGGCTGAAAAAAAAGATGAAATAAAATAACAATAAAAATATAATGAAGAAAAAATAATATAAAAGGTAAAAAAAGATTTTAACAAAATTTTAAATAAAATATAAAAATAAAAAAGTGAAGTGTGGTTTGCTTCAGCCAAATTTTAACACCCCATGGGGGCTGTTTTAAGACCCCACTCTTCTGTCAGCCACTTCTCAGTTTTGTGTTAGGCAGTCAGCACTATGTTGAAGTTCCAAGCGATCCACCATACCTCTGTGTCTGTCTCCATAGCCTTGGCTGCAAGCAGGTGGGACAAATCAGCCCACTTTTCCTATCTGCCTTCTTGTCAGTATTAATCACTCAAGTATCTGTTTCTGACAGGGCTTTAGGTGGGGGTGGTGCTGTATTGCTTCCCAGGATGATAAGCCCCTCAACATCCTAGTCCCCAAGGGCTCCCTGGGGCTACTCAGAATCTTTGTTTCCTCTGCAAAGGTGTAGTATTGGTGCAGCTGCACCAGCTGCCTGAGGCTGCTGGGAGGCGCTGGCTCTTCAGGAGAAAAATGGCTGCTTAGATTTAGAGGGACCTGAATGTCTCAATGCTGGATTCCTGTTCACATCTCCATGTTCTGCTCCCCTCCACAGCCCCTTCCCAGCCTCCAGAAAACTCTCCCTCCACCTGCACCACAGTCTCAAGTGAGTGTTTGTATTTGAAAGGTCCTATGAACTGGGTTTAGTGAATAAAAGCAAAGACAAAACAGAGGTAAAACAACCATATAACTGTGAGTTTCTCTCCCCCCGCAGAACCACACGGCTCAGGCAGCTCTTCAGGCAGCTTTTCTGGGGGCAGCCTGTAGTCGCTATAGACTTAGATCTGGATACCCCAATCTCCAGAATCCCTGTGACTTCCTTTCTTCAGTCAGATGTTACACTTGTTCCCAGGGGACACGAATTTGGTGCCATGCAACTTCGTCTGACCCTCTCGGCCTGGTGGCCATGAATCTTTCTCCAGCCAGATCCCCAATCCTACTGTTCTGCAGGCATCCTCTGCCCTTTCCATCTGTGAATTGTCTCACCAGCTGTGTCTAATTCACCAATTTTGGGTGGATATTATTTGATTTAGATGCTCCTTCTATTGGTTCTGGGACAAGGTGCAGGACACATTTGCCTATTCAGCTGCCATTTTCTCCAATATTCAATATTCTTGATCCACTAATTTTGTAGTCCTAAAGTTTCTTGATCCTTCCTCATACTCAGCAGCTGGCTACTCGGAGTGCACGCTTTTCTTGTGTTGTCTCCCCATCTCCACCTACCTGGCTCCTTCTACTTCTCTGGTCTGCTCCTTGCCTGCCATCTGACTCCCTGGCTTCTCCATTTCCTTCTCTTTACATAAAACATCCTAATAAAATTTACTTCCAATTCTTACTCTACCATTCTCTCTTAAACCAACTGCATTTAAGATTTTGCATTAAAGCCCTAACCGGTTTGGCTCAGTGGATAGAGCTTCGGCCTGCGTACTCAAGGGTCCCAGGTTTGATTCCGGTCAAGGGCATGTACCTTGGTTGCAGGCACATACCCGGTGGGGAGTGTGCAGGAGGCAGCTGATCGATGTTTCTCTCTCATCGATGTTTCTGGCTCTCTATCCCTCTCCCTTCCACTCTGTAAAAAATCAATAAAATATATTTAAAAAAAAAGATTTTGCATTAAAGAGAGAAAGAAGCAACATGTGTGTAAAGTTTCCACAACAGGAAGTCCATTTTAAATTCAGACTTTGGGGACTGATCACATAGATAGTCCCTTCCTAACAAATAGCAAAAAACAAACAAACAAACAAAAAATCAGACTCACAGAAGGAAAGCAGATGCCATTATAAATTATAGTGTTTGCACAAACAGTCTAGATTCAACAAAATTACTTTATTAGTTAGGGAATGATTTGGAAGCCACATTTTCAAACACCAGTCAACTGTGAACCTTGCAAACAAGCCCACTAAAGAGAGTAGCCTCGTCCATTGTGTTAACCTTTTTGTGCATCACACACACAAAGATATTTTGACACCCTAATCTTTTTATTTTGATTCATTTTTGTTGGTGCTACTAACAGAGTTATTGAGAATCAATTGATTATTGATTTATGACCAAAATATATTTTTAAAATAAACCTATTTTAATTTACTTAACAATACAAATTGTATAAATAATTTATCTACTCCAATAATGGCTGTTTTCATTGCTGTCATAAAATACTAAGAAATTTAACTTGTGTTTTCAAGTTCTATATTCTCTGTATTTTTATTGTGAGTAAATATGTAATACTTTCTAACCAAGTTACCGCATTAGATTACCCACTAGGTTATAAAAAACATATATCATGGATGCATTTAAAAAGGAAAAATAAATTCATTAATTTATGGCAGAATCCATTTTGTAAAAGTTTCACACCCTGATATTTACAAATGTTAAGTATAGGCTAATAACTGCTCTTAATTTATCAAGTGTTTTTTTCTATCCATGTTTTGCTAAAGGTACAGTCATTCACTCAACGTTTTAATAGAGCTCTGGGAGCTATTTGCCCAGGAGAGCAAAATATTGGTCTATGTGATTTTTGGATATATCATGATATAGTAGACACACTGTAATAAATGACATGCACACTCTACTATGATACTAGTAACATTTCAAAATTCCTCATAGAAATGGAAAACAAATAGAGATATATAACCACAATTTATTTTATTTGCACAATTGATTTTATTATAATGAAATGTTATAAAATTAGGAGATGAAAACAAATCCTTATTTAATGCAAAAAGAAACAAGGTCATCTGAGGTGAGGTGTTTGTGCAGACAATCAGGAAACAAGTCTGTTTTATCCTTCCTCTCACACATACTGCACTTTGCCTGTGTGAAAATTCATGAAGGGAGAAAACAAGTTCAGAATTTTAGAGTCAAATAAGATTTTCTCTTTGAATTGTAAAATTATAATTGGTCTTGCAGCTGCCTCTTAGAATCTGTATTTTCCAAATGTTAATAGGCCCCAAGTTAGCAATAAATGTGAACATTAAATGGAAATCTTTTGTTTTGTTTTATCAGGGCACACATAGAATCTTCACTTTTATAATATATTCCTATTATTTGCCAAAGCACTAGTCTATTCCATATGTTAAATGGTAAACATTCTTTTGTTAACTAGTCTTTAAATTAGTTAGTGATTATTTCAAATATTAAAAGCCAGTTCTTATAAAACAGGGAGTTTAACTGAAAAGATGGTCCTATTTAAAATTCCTCTGTAGGTTTACTTTATCTAAGAGATTTTTTCTAGTTTGTTCAGGATCAGAACCATTCAAAATCATGGACAGCAAGAACACTGCTATGTTCATTTCTTTTTATAATGTTTTAATTATTCTCACAATTGGAACCAAGATATAATTCTTTTTCCCTAAGCCTGTCTGGAATATTGACTAAACTACCAATCATAAAATATTGTTTTGACCATAATGAGGCTCTCCAGAAAATGCCTATTTGTTACAATGAAAACATTCATTTATAAAACACAAAAATAAAATTGATTTTATTTCAAGTATATGTTTATTTTTTTTATTTTACATTTTATAAATGACAGTCCACCTCTGCACATGAGCTGCAGAGGAAACACCTTTTCTGACCGTTCATTGGCTAAGCTCCTCGTACGCCACTCGTGGTGTTCTTGGTAACTTGGGTAATAAGAATCCAAGAAGGTGATCTAGGGTTTTTCCACCTCATTCCTGGAGGAAAAAAATGAAGGTTCACTGCTGGAGGGGCTAAGAAATCTCATATCCTGCCCTAGCCGGTTTGCCTCAGTGGATAGAGCCTCGGCCTGCCATCGCAGGGTCCAGATTCAATTCTGGTCAAGGGCATTTACCTAGGTTGCAGGCTTCTCCCTGGCTGGGGCCCAGGTCAGGGCTCATGCAGGAGGCAACCAATCGAAGTGTCCCTCTCACATTGATGTTTCTCTCTGTCTTACCCTCTCTCTTCCACACTCTCTAAAAAATCAATGGAAAAATATCTTCAGGTGAGGATAAAAAAAAAAGGAAGTGTCATATCCTATGAAAGAGACATCTTGAAAATGCCTAAAGAAAGTTGTCATTTTTTTGTGGTGAAGGGACTGGAGTCCGTGTTGATGAAAACACCTTGCAGCTGCAGCAGCTGGCAATGGCAGCAGCAGCGGGGCTATGAGGGCAGAGCCTTCCCCTGATCAGCCTGGTTGCCTCCTAAGCCGTCAGTAAGACATCCCCTGAGGGCTCCTGGATTGGAGAGGCTGCAGGTCGGGCTGAGGGACACTGTCCTCTCCCCCCATGCACAGGGCGTCTAGTAATATAGATATTAGAGTAGGTTTTCTTTGTGTATTAGCATCCTAATTTCTGCCTAGAGTAGGTAATTAAATTTGGCACCATGGACACTTTTCTCACTATTCAGAATTTTCAACTGTATTTAAAACAGATCACATCCACCTCCTCTGCATCAACATACCAATGAGTCAATGGAAATCGAAACACACCAAAATAGACACTTCATCCTGCTGCCAAGAGGAAAAGGTTCAGAGCAAAAGGTGTAATTAAATGTATGACTAAGCAGACAGAGTCATATTGAGAAACTTCTCACAAAAGTGAGGAAAAATATTGGAAAAAGAAGCAAGTGCCCCCAAATATAATATTGCCATCTCTGACTAAATTGTTTGAGCTCCAGATCTTAGTTTTCTGGTGTAGGACCCAGTTGCTATAGAAACTTACAACTGGGATCTAAATAAAGTAATTTCTATGCTAGTGTTGGTGTCTATAACTTCAGCACCTGATGCTAACCAAATTGTGCTCAATAAACAAATTTAAACTTTAAAAGCCTGCATTGCGATCACAATGCTTTCTATACAACTGATTAATCTCAATTGATCTTGGCTCAGAGCACAAGAACATAAGAAATCTCAGAAACAGAAAAAGACTACTTAAGGTCAATATGCCTGCATCCTTTGTTTTTCTTATCTGATTTCCTACTTTATCCCCATACCTCTATCCTGTCTTAGTTTTAAAAATAAAAAGTCAGCTAGCTCGCTCTTCAATTCATCGATAATCCTGCTTTCACTGATCCCTTTTAGACAATTTATTCTATATTAAACCACTCCCTCTTGGCCTCCCCCTTTTCATTTATCCCACTCTAAACCTAAAGAACAAAGAGATCAGGCAGCCCAATAGATACTTAGTCCTTAATCCTCCCGACAGGGCCTGTTATTGCTGCACATTTGATTATAAGATTATTCACTATTTGGCAAGAAATCAAAAACCTGAAGTAGCTTTCTAATACCCATGTTTGTGTGGGTAGTCAGACCCTTACCCATTATGTCACAAAGCAGTATGTTTGGCTTTGGTAATGTTCTTTTATTAAGAGAAGTGAGACCACAGGGTATAAATATATATGTTTGCATATTTCTCCAGCATCACTTTAGACAGGAACAATTGGCAGATACTGTAAGAGCCCTTTGTTCTTCTTCAGTGAGCCCACATATTTCAAGACAGTGTCACTGTGAGAATTTAAAGTATGAAAAAAAAACATTTGAATGTATTACCTCATTAAAGCACATGGATGTCAAGCATCAAATGCATGTACTTGCAAATTTGTTTATTCTTATCAGAGATTTGCAGTGATAAGTATTTAAAGGTAGACTTCTATCATTAAAATACTGTGTTTATTTCCATTTATAAATATCTTGGCTTCAGTCCCAATGAACAAGTTGAAGGCTTAGATAGTTTAGCTGTGATCTGGGATCTCAAAGCCACAATCAGCCCAGGGCAGTGTATTTGACACTAATAAGAAATGCATATTGCCTAATGATGGAAAAAAATAGGTCAGATGACACAATCATTTTTTCAGAATTAATGATTTATATTTCTACCAAGGCTTTATTACAGAAAGGAAGGAAGGAAAGAAGGAAAGGAGGGAGGGAGAGAGGGAGGGAAGGAGGACCAAGTTCATCCAACTTCCATAAAATTAAAGGTTTTTTAAATTTCTTTCCTTTTAAATAAAGATGTAATTTTTGGAGGTAATATTTCTTTTAATTATCAAGACACAAACACCAGGGGAGAATTTGAAACACCAAAATAAGAACTGATAATATTAGCTCACCATGCATGCATAAACCTCTCCCCCTGGGTTCCTCTGGATTCTGCTACCTTGGCTTCTGTCCAATGAGCTTTTAAAAGCAAAGAGGAAGTGCTGGGGGATTAAACCTAGGAATTGACCTGCTACTACCACTCGGTGTTTGACCAAAATTCTCATTAGGAAACAACATGGAATAGTTTTTAGCTGCAAAAAGGGACCCAAGAGAATAACAGAAATATATTAGCTTAACTGCTGGATACATGGTGCTGCCTGTATACTGAAACAAAAACATCCTGGGAGAGATATTAGCTATGTCAGAAACAGCCAGCTAACAACTGTCAGCTGGGATTGTTGACTTGCATTTTAATGCACTGAGCAGCATTTGGAAGCAGGTGACTTCGCAAAAGGATGGGGACATGAAATTTTGTTAGCTAAGGGAATCGGGAAAAAATGAAATTTGGTAACTCTCTTTTTTCATTTTTTTTTTTTTTATGTTTGGGAGACTTCATTTTTCCCTGCATGTGAAACTTCAATTCTCATATATTTGCATAGATATAAATAACAGGCTCTGTCATTACACAATGCAGAGCAGCACTTACCAGTCATTTTATGAATATTTGTTTTATATAGCAAGGAAAGGAAGGCAGAAACAAATGAGGGGCAAAGAATGGAGGGGGAAATACACCCTGAATGAATTGTCCAGGAGAAAAGGAACAAGGAGCAGAAGCGAGTTCGGATGAGACTGAGCTTAGGCATCAGAATGCTTAGATGTTAGCCTCAAGTGGTAAGTGGCAGGTGGTTGCATGGCCCTGGCCAGGTGGTCAGTCAGCACTCACTAGCAGAATTTGGCATTCAAGTCAAGCAGCTGCAAAGTGAAAATTGCCCAGCAGCTTTGTAGAAACAGAGAGGTACGGGCCATTTTATGGTTGCAGGCTCCCATCCAATAGCGATAGGAGAGGGCCAAGGACACTTGCCTGTGCCCCTAATGGAAAGAGAAAAGCTGTTCTGCACTACAGAGAGAGCACTGGGCAGGAAAGAGAACACAGTCCAGGGTGTCAAGAAGTCCCTGGAGTTAAAGAGGGAAAAATCATCTGGCAAGTGTGGTATCCTTTGGAGAAAAGATTGGCAAGAATGAACGGGACCACGGGGCAGTGTACTCGGCAAACCTTTCATAGATTGAAAGTGATTTAAGACACACTGAACAATAGGCCTGCTGGTCCTTAGCCCAAAGCTCTCTACAACCACTGGTTCAAGGCAAATAATCCCATTTTATCACTGTTACTTTGCTAAGTAGGAACACAAAATTTTTTCGTAGGTGTACCAAAGCTAAGCAAATAATATTTAATTTTGTCTTCCATGAAAATAATATCCCAAATGCCTTTCTTAAATAAACATGAAAAAATGGAAATTGACATAAAGACAGTTTTCCCATTTTTAACATTTTAAATGTTATATCTATGTACTAGGCATAAATCAAAAAGAATTATACAGTCTTTGTCCCTGCCTTCTGGATTATTTTCTAAAACAAAAGATTACCATTATGGTTATAATACTGCAATGTGTTATAGAAATTTAATTCTATAATTTCACTTGCAACCAGTTTATTTCAATCCCTTAAATATATATTGTAATATATTATTTACCTAAATCTAGGGTTTGGGGCAAAGGTTATTCAATATGTCGTGGTAAATCTTTTACTGGTAAATTCTCATTTGGATTGCAAGTTTTGAAAGACACTACTTAACACACAGCATCTAGAGGATGTAGATTAACAAAAGGGCTGCACGAGGCATCAAGTGAATATATAAGCCAGGTCCAGCAGCTGGCTTATACCTAATTGTATAAGGCATAATACAATTATAAAATCTAAACTTTCTTATATGCATTTACATATAATATATTATTTCTTATATTCAGATCTGAATCACTCTTCTTTAGTGTTTTAACAAAGATTTGTGCTTAATTGTGAAAATAAACAAAATTTTGGACATTATTTATGGGTGCTGTAGCACAGTGGACAGGGCACTGAATTTAGAGAATTATAAATTGATTACTCAGTCTTACTTTATTTTTTGTCCTTTTTTTGCATCATGCATAAAAAAGAAATATATAAACAACAGTAATTTTTAACACCTGGGTATCCAACATAAATCTCAAGACATAGAATTTTACTAAACCTCCTGTGTGGCTTTTCCCAAATCTTTCTCTCCTAATCCAGAGAACTTTTTTTTTAATCTACAATATTTTATTGTTCTTTACCTTTTTACCACACATCTTTTTGTTTCTTTATAATACGTTTCATTTTGCATACTTTGAACTCCACACTTTTGTTAGTTTTCATTCATCATCATATTTTTGAGGGTCATCCATGTTGATATGTATAGCTGCATTTTATTTATATTCCCTGCTGTATAGTGTTCCATTGGGTATATCCTCCTGGCACTTAAGTACTTCCTGAAGTTTTTTTTTTTCCTGAAACAAATAATGCTGTCACCTATTTTCATGTTCATATCTCCTAGTATACAAATTAAGTTCACTTTCTCATCTCACAATTGAGGATAACAATAGGCACATTCTAGGATTGTCCATACCAATACCAACATTCAGTTTCCTTATCTACAACTCAATAATCGTCATTCTTAGCATTAAATGAACATGTATATAAATACATAGAACAAGGGCTGGTGTTCATAATAGGCATTCCATAAATCTTTGTTCACTCTCCATTAAAGATTAAGAGATGACTTTAATCTCATAGGTAGAATTGCTTTATGGAACATGCAATGTGATCTGTAGGTGCAGACACTTCTGACTCGATGTTCAATGCTATCACTTGGCCTCTTACAAATGCAGACCTATATGGTTTTATTATACTTACCCTAGAGGCCCAGTGCACAAAATTTGTGCACGTGGGGGGGTGGTGTCCCCCTCAGCCCAGCCTGCACTCTCTCCAATCTGGGACCACTCGAGAGATGTCCTACTGCCTGTTTAGGCCCGATCCTACTGGATCGGGCCTAAACAGGCAGTTGGACATCCCTCTCACAATCCAGGACTGCTGGCTCCCAACTGCTCTCCTGCCTGCCTGCCTGATTGTCCCCTAACCACTCCCCTGCCAGTCTGACCGACACCTAACTGCTCCCCTGCCAGCCCGATTGCTCCTATCTCTCTCCCCTGCAGGCCTGGTAGCCCCCAACTGCCCTCCCATGAAGGTCTGGTCCCCCCCAAATGCCCTCCCCTGCAGGCCTGGTCCCCCCCAACTACCCTCCCCTGCAGGCCTTGTCGCCTCCAACTGCCGCCTTCTGCCGGCCCAGTCACCCCTAACTGCCCTCCCCTGAAGGCCTGGTCCCTCCCACTGCCCTCCAATGCCAGCCATCTTGTAGCAGCCATCTTGTGTCCACATGGGGGCAGCCATCTTTGACCACATGTGGGTGGCCATCTGTGTGTTGGAGTGGTGGTCAATTTGCATATTACTCTTTTATTAGGTAGGATGTCAAATGGACAACACACTTAAGGATAAATGGTGATGGCAAATGCCATAGAATGAGAGAGGAGGTGCTGCTTCTTGCTTTCCCAGGATTTGCCCGCATTAACTTCCTAGATAGTGTCCAGCTGGCTCAGGTTTTCTAGGAAAAAGGCAAAGTGCCTTCTTTTGACCCAGATAAAGCTTCTAGACATGGACAAGTACAACATTGTCACCACAAATTCATGTACTAGATGTGTGACTCAGTTTTCTTCCAGAAATGCTGCCACTTTGGGGGCCAGTAGAAAATACTATACATTACTCACCGCTATTACACTGATGTTGCATGTGTTAAGAGCCTTCTTCTGCATAGGACACAAGAAAGACATGGCAGGAAAAACAGTGATAGCTTACCTTCTTTGTGGTTTGAAAAATAGCTCTGGCAAATTATCTTTCCTTTTTACAATCTTCTTCATTACAACTTACTTGGGTGAAACTTCTGATTTTCAGAATTTCACATTCTATCTGTTTTCTTTCCTTATTTACTACCTTTCTAAACATTTCCTAACAATATCAAACATTTTATAAATTTATGTCTGATTATCAGCCATTAGTTGTTAAATTTTTTGGGAGGAAGGGGAGGAAGAATAAGGTGAAATGACTGAAATAAATACAGTTGACCATTGAACAATGTGGGGGTCAGGGGCACCAACAACCCTGAACATTCAAAAATCCATGTATAACTTTTTACTTTCAAAATTTAACAAATAATAGTCTTCTGTTAATTAGAAGGCTTACTGATAACAGAGTCAACATATTTTGTATGTTGTATGTATTATGCTTATAATAAAGTAAGCTAGAACAAATAAAATGTTATTAAGAAAATCATAAGAAAGAAAATATGCAGTTATAACATTTATTGAAAAAAATTACATATAAATGCACCAGCACTATTCATATTGCATTGTTTAAGGGTCAACTGTACTTCAGAATTCTGAATTTACATGTTCTGTTATTAAAATAAGACTTTCCTTCCCTTATATTTTTAATGCTGTCTTTTATTTGGTTAACATTCAATCAGACATGATAGGAGGTGTAAAAGTCAGATTTCAGTAGGTATAGCTGATAAAAAAAAAAAAAAAAGAGAAGGGAAAAGGAAGACAGAACACTGTAGGTATAGGTATACTTGTTTAGAAATCCACTTTGAAAATTTCCTGAGTGTTTCACTTTGGTTATTTGCTTTCCTAGCTCTTCCAAAGAGTTGTGGCTAAGCATTAAAAATAACATGCAACAAAAAAATATTTCTCTTCCGAGATTGCTAGCAAAAGTGTATAAACATTTGACACCGATAATATTGTGAAGCTGATGATTTCTTAAGACACACAAATCATTATTCAGGTTGCTAATTTGGGTGAAGAAGGCTTCATCTCTAAACATTGTGGCCAATATCAAATTCCAGTCTGTTGTGCAGAGAATTCTGCTTCACGGAACCAACAATATGAAGTGAAAAAATGATGAAACAGAAGAGCCAACTAGCCTCAGGGCTGTCTTGACCCAGGAAAAGGAATCTGAGATTTTGTAAAGCAACCCAGTAAATGCTGAATAAAGGTTCAGACTTTGCTTCTGAGCCTTTTTCTCAGCACTAATTTCAGAAAGGTATCATGTTATAAGTTAATAATGACCAGTGGAATGCTTTGAGGAAAGGAGGCACAGGGGAACTAGGCTAGAACTGGCCCTTACTTAAAAGTAATAGGCCTAATGTGAAAGCCCACGTCAACCTTGTGGGAGGAAATTTTGCCAACTCGGAAGCAGATAATGAAAACTCTAGTGAGAGGCAGGCTGACATTGACACTGTTCAGTCTCATCAAGTGGCTGATGAGGATGAGGACACTACATTGTTCCCTGAGGACAGAAATGAGCCAAATAATGACAGCATGTGGGAGAGAGGCAATTAAAAAATTCAGAGAGCATGACTATTAGATCTCAGTGTCTGATGAGGGGAATAGAGAAAATGAACCACTTAACATGGCTAAACCAATACACAATGAAATGTATTAGGTACAAATGATGTAAAATAGATGCCTAGTGATTAGAGTATGGGACCATGACTCTACATAGAACAAGCATTTCTGCAGCAAGCTATGGGTAAAGAGAAGGTAAAAAACAAAACAAAACAAACAAACAAACAAACAACAAAAAGAGAGCAAGGCAAAAGGCTTAGTCTTTCATGTGTTTAATATCCAAACAGCACCATATCATCAGAGTACAGTTAGAGAGTAAAAACCACACTAATTGGTTCAACAAAGAGAATTCTAATATAAGAATTATTTAAAGAGTTCTTGAAAGGCCGAACAATAAAAAGGGACACTGGGCTAACACAGAGACAGCAAGTGAAGGAATCCTTCAGAATGCAAGGAACAAAGGAAGAGGTTGAGGTTATCAGGACACTAGAGAAAAGGCCTTGAGAAGCTGTGACTAAGGTCTATGAGGAGTGAGAGCCCCTTACTATTGCTGGTATCTCAAGTTCAAAGGAGGTTTCCTACTAACCTGCATGAGAGGGTGCTACCTGACTGTTGCTAGTTTCTCCAAAGAAATGCCAAAGGTTGGTTCTGAGGACATGGAAGAAAGCAAGAAACTGAAACCAACAGCATCGTCAAAGGTTACAAGCTACTGCTGAGATTAGGCTGACAGGACAGTAGACACCTTTCAGCTTCTTTAGTGCCCTCCATTGGCAGAACTAACAGGAAAATAGATTGCAAAGAAGAAATGTAATTTGCAGAAAACCTAGCATCACAGAACTAAAATGTAATAGTTAACTGTCACCACAAACTTATAACTTTAAACCTGAGAGCCAGAGTACATCAAAAGGATTTATTAAAAGACACTAAAAGTGCTATAATTTCAGTTTGCACTCTTATGAAAAGAGGATGTTTTTGATGCCCTCCTTATATATTTATGCATCTGAAAGAACACCATGATCATCAAAGCTTTTTTTCAGTCTATGTTTACCTATAGAATGTGATAAACTCAACTATTTTCTTAATAAGATAGAGAGTAATATAGTGTATCCAGAGTTTAGTTAATTCAAAAGTTTCATCATTTAAAATGGATTGTTAATGGGCTAAAATATTCAAATGTGGGAAGATTAGAGAAAATAAAAGGAATAGTCTAAAACAGGATAATTGGCCTCTGAATAATTAAATCAATTATATGAAAGCATCCTAGGGATCCCTAGGAATCCCTATTTTTATGGCAATATATTGAGATGATGATTAATCCACAGAAGCAATAGAAGCACAAAACAGATACAATTGTTACAGTGTTTGTGAACAAGCCTAATGAAAAAATAAGCACTATTTTCAAGAACAGAAAGAAAACATGCAATGGATGTCCCTTTTTCCAATTTGTATGTCTCTATGTTCATGTAAAAAGAGGTATAATATTTTGCTAACATATCATGAGTTAGACCATAAATGCATATACGCAAATCAGATGAAGAAAAATGCAGAATTAAGTGAAGTATTGTAAAGCACATTATTATACCTGTCTGAACATACGTTTCCCACTGTATGTCTGTGATTGGCACTCTGCAGAGAGACGTGAACCCTCCCTACTTTACTCAGACTCAATTCTAATTGATTTTACAAGGCTATTCCTCCTAGCATGAGATACTAGTCCTAAGAGAAAATTGAGTAAGAAGACAAATCATGACAAACGTAAAGTAAATGCATACTCTTTTATTTGGATAATCTAGGTTCATATATATTAACAAATGTGGCTAAAGCCTGTGAAAGGTTTGCAAAATTTTACAGGAGATAGTTAAAATAAATGTTACTGTAATATAATCTATGTCATAGCATACATAGTTCATTTAACAATTTTGCCATTTGTAAACTTTAGTATGTTATGCCCATTGAGTAGAACTTAAAATAAATTTATTTCTAACATTTTGTGTTTACCATGGTGCTTAATAAATAGTTTTAAAGTCTAGAAAACCTTTCCCTTGGCTATGAATTAATCTATGGAGCATTCAAAATGGTTGAATGTGCAAGTTGGGAAAATGAGCATATTTGTTACAATAACAACCCTCTAATGAATTATGGACTTGTTGTTCTTGCAAGTTGTTTATTTAAAAATGGTCCTCATCAGTGGTCCAGTTTTCTCATTAAAACAAAAGCAAAAACTAAAATACAGGCAATTGCCTGATCTTGATGTTTTTGTCAAATCAGGACAAATACATTAAAAATTTTGGCTTATAATCATGCTACTACAATAGTTAATTCTTTGCTTTTTGAACTCGGAACCCTCCAAATTTTCTTTAGCAGTTCAGTAGTATTCTCAGTGTACTACTTATAAAACACATAGCATTATGCTCATGAAATTCTTTTAAAATTTATTTGGGATCTACATAATTTTAGAACCATTGAATTATAATGTTGTTCTCCTTTCCTTGATTTGATACATTGCATCATACTGCATTCAGTAGAATTTTCCTCCCTTAATCCTCTTTGATTGCTATAACTTGGCTGATAATGACTTCTGAGAAGAGTCATACATATGTCTCACTTTAAATACCTTAGTTTGACTTATGTGCAAATGCAATGGCCAGATTCCTATGTGTAATTGAAATGGAATGGAATCCACCTCTAGTGAGTTAATACTTCTCTACTGCCTATGTTGAATGGTTGGCAACTTTCTAGGTTGCTAAAATTATACCAATGAGAGTTTGGGGATTATAAACTTTTGATGGGATATTTTCTTCATCTTGAATTTTAATCTCTGTATGTGCAGACATTTTAAAAATTTAGCCTGGCACCTATTATAAATTCAATAAATGTTAGTTGCATGACTTCATATATATGTATGTACATAAACCCTTATATATTTTTATTATAAAAAATGAGGACTCTATTCTCTGCAGCATATGGAATAAGAGTCTGAACACATTTTCTAGACTTTCTGGCTCTACAGTTTCTGTCACTAATAATTGACTTTGCCATTGTAGCACAAAATTAATACATAAACAAAAATAATGCCTAAAAAGATGGGGGTGGCTCTGTTCTACTAAAAATTTATTTACAAAAACTGCTGGTAGGCAGGATTTAGCCCATGTGCTATAATTTACTCTTGATATAGAGAATTTAAAATTATACATACAAGTTGAACTATAGAATGATCCACAAAATAAAGAGTAAGCCCAAGGGAATTTTGTTGAACAATATCATTCAAAATACACATATAATATTTCTGAAACTTCACGTGTTTTTTTACTGGCTCATTTTAAGAAATTTTATATATTTCATAGTACTTAAACATCTAGTATTTAAAATATAAAATAAATCTTGTTTTTAATTGTCCATATGATACAAAACACATTAATACAATTAGATATGAAATTTTGCACTAACAACACAAAGCAATTCATGAAAAACAAGTCCACAAATTAAATTTATTTAAAGCTAAATTCTTGTCTCAAATCTATGACTGACTTACTCATTTTATTAAATTATTATTTCTATTATTGTTTAAAGTATTACATCTCCTTTTTCCCTGATTAAGCCCCCCCATTAAACTATTATTTGTATTTCATGATAAAATTCAAAGATATGAGTTTTGTTTCATTAATCTCTAAAATGGGAAGAATCCTATATAATAAAAGTGTAGTATGCAAATTGTCCCCTCAACCGGCATTCTTCCAGAAGTTCGACCAGGGGGCCGGCCAACCTGGGGAATGGAGGCAGGCCCTGGCACTGGCAGGAGGCCGGGGGAAGGGAGGCAGGCCCTAGCCAGCAATGGCAGCCAGGGGAAGGGAGGTTGGCCACGACTGGCAGCTAGCAGCCATTAGGGACCCTACCAGTGCACGAATTTTGTGCACTGGGCCTCTAGTACTACCATAAAAACCTTCACTGAAGGAAGGGGAAAATCATAGATATATTGGTTTAAGTTTCTCCAGAGGAGAGGTCATATCTAATTTTTTTAGTGTGATCTTTCAGTGTATTTTAATACTCTCTTACAGGCAGGTGATGTCCCCAAATCATTCAATACATTAAATAAAAAATATTCAGCCTAAATGCCTTAAATAAAAATATCACAGAATTGAAATTGTTACTGAAAGCTTGCAAGAATCAAATAAAAATGATCATAAAGCATTCTATAATCAAACTGCTTTCTTAATGCTTAATAATATTTCTGCTAATGGCTTTCCTCTTCTAGAATTCCACCTCAGTCATTTGATTTCTTTCCTGTATCACCAGAGTATTATAGTTCTTCCTAGCCTCCCTTAGATGTCATTTAGTGAGTTAGAACCATTTGGCAGGCAGCCATATACTACCTGTGATAAAGAGCAGTAATTTTACTTAAGTTCTGTGTCTTAAAGATAGAATTATCATCTCTATGTTGGTCGAGGTGGATTTGTAAGGCTTACCGGGTTAAGTCTCTTAATGGATATATTTATTTTACATAACATGAACTGCAGAGACAACTAAATCTATGAACACAACCACTGACCACTCTAATAACACCATGCTCTAATAGGTATCCTATCTAGGTTACACTTAACAAATCTTTGAATAGCTAATTTTTATCTCATCGATTCTACTTGTATGCTTTATTGCCTCTAGTTAAAGCAGAAAGTTTGTTTTTTCAGATAGTGAAAATGAAAAATAGATTTGCAAGAGCAGGGTACGCTTGGGAGTGCAAACCAAAGTCAGATCGTTGAAGAATCTCTTTGAGCCTAACTCCCTGAATCACATACAGGTGTTGAACCTTCTTAAATTCTGCTGATACTGACTAGACGAGATGAGAGGTGACTTGCATGCCCAGTCTCTGCTGTTCCCGAATCTTTCCTACAGCAGTTCTCCAAACAGTCACAGGTTATAGAAAGCCCTCAGAGAGCAATGGCAAAACTGCTCCTTGTGCTTTATGCATAACAAAGACAACTAGAAATGATGAGTTTATTTTGTAAATTTAACTTAGGGGGTTTTTACACTGTGTGCACGCATCCTTTCCTGAAAATCACAGGCAAAGTATTAGATTTATTCCAAACCCAACTAAATACAGTTTTTATGAAACATAGCTGAGAAATGTAGATGTGTAAGAATCAAATCATCTTAGAGAGAATGCCAGCATTGAGTTCATCTTCCATGGAAGTGATTTGTACTTGCATATATAAATAAAAACTCATTCAGATATTGGGTTCTATCTTTAACCATTTTTCCCTGCACATAAATAATATTACCAGGATGTAAATAATAAATATATGCCTACTTTAATATAACATAGTATTTAAGACCATTGGATTTGGAATGTAATAAGTAATAACTAGATTTAAAGCCCTGTTCCACTACTTCTTAAATTTGTGTTCTTGATAAGCTGCTTAATTATAAGCCACAATTTCCACTTTGTGGAAAATGGGGTATTAAATGTAGCTACTCATAGAGTTATTATGGAAATTAGCTTAACTATGTATATAAAGCTGATGGTCCCTAGTCTTGTATAAATTATGCACTGATTCCTAAAAGCTTCTTGGATTAGTGCAGGGAGGAACAGGTTTATTAAAAATCACCTCCTGACCACCTATCTGGCCCAATCAAATTGATCCTTCAGCAACACCAAATGTTTTTTTAGATAATGAATCAGACTTAGCAGAGTTTCTACTAAAATTCGGCAATGTAGAGACAACCACGTGGAAATTCAAAAGTCAGGTCTATTTGAAAAAGATTGAAGATGACCAGGTTGAGTTTGGTCAATGAGAGAAATATCATGCAAAGGCAAAAAGAAGTTAATATTCCCCCTGAGATGCTACTACATTAGCCCTATAAAACTTTCTCAAATATTTTAGAGATATCTTTGTAACCTTACCATTTCATGTATGTAAATTTCTTCTTCTAACTATTATATATCCAGGGCCTACAAAGCAGCACACTGAAATGGGCTTGCAGACAGTGACAGTATCACAACTCATTCAGATCCACAGTTTGGTTGGCTTGAAATACACTCCTCTCTCAAGCTAATTCCAGTGTTAATTCAACATTCAGGTTAGATGTTACCTTTTCCTTAAAGACATAACCCACCCCCCTCCCGCTCCTTTGTAATGTTCTCTGAAAGCCTGTAGAATAACATTTATGATAGTTTTATCATCAACTGGTCCTTGAGAGAATAAAACTAGTGTCCCCAGAGAATAAAACTCCTTGAGAACTATATGAGATACTGTTCATCATTTTATCCATGGCCCCATTTACAGTGCCTTGCACAGAGTGGACACTCAATTCAAGTTTATGAATAGACTAGGGGCCCAGTGCACAAAATCTTGCATCTTCAAAAGGAACTGTGGGCCACGAGGCTACGGTGGGGACAGGGGCGGGTCTCAACGCATCCTCTGTGCCCCCGCCCAGCCCCTCCCATTGCTGCCACTTCCATGTGCTTACGACACCGGCCCCACTCGCACCACTGATGGCACAGAGCAATTGGGGCCAGCGCAGTCAGCAGGTGCGAGCGGCGGCTGCTGCCCTGATCACCCCTCAGGAACAGGGGGAGATGGAGAAGCCCTCAGAGGTGACTGGGACTAGCACTAGGTGCTGGCTGCGGGTGTGAGTAGCAGCTCTGGCGCTGGCTGCTGGTGTGAGCAGGGCTGGTGCCAGGAGCAGGTGCAAGCGCCAGGCGGGACTGCGGCGCATGGGAGCAAAGAATTTTCATTAACCACCAGAAGCTCACCCCAATAACAGCGACCAGCACCCCTAATAACTCTGAATCCACCTTGCAATTTATGTTCCGCACTCTGCTGCCTGCTGCTGATGCCCGCCATGTTCTGCATGCGCTCCCTGGCGGTCAGCACAAGTCATAGTGACCGGTTGTTCCGTTGTTCAGTCCATTCAGTCTATTTGCATATTAGTGTTTTATATATAGAGATGATTTAATAACTGAGTTGAGGTTCAATTATAAATAAGACATACAAATGTAGTAAAAAGATAACAGAAACAAACACTCATGGGCATCACTACTTTCTTTTAGTAACTTCTCGTCTTCTCTCAATTTTATTTTGAAAGGTTGTCCTAGGGCAGAAACATTGAGCATTTATCAACTTCATGATAAATGTAAAATCTATAACCAATATTTTTAGAGCACCCATAAAAACAAGGTTTAGAAAAGAGAAAAAAATAAGGATGACCAGTCAAAAAAAAGAGAAACTGGAAGAAAATGAGTTCTGCTCTATTGGACTTGATGATAATATATGTCTCCCATCAATTCCCCTTTCCGCCAACCCAAGGCTCTCCTTTTGTCATTGTGATTACTAAAGGCATGATAGCCTGCTGGTTAACTGATGATCCTGACACAGTGTGCACACAAGCATTAATTCTTTGCTCCTAAAGCCTTTACCCATGTACACAGTAAACAGGTTTGGTCTCCTGGGAGTACTTTTTAATCCCTCTATTTCATATTCATATTCTAAGATAGGAGAAGCATTTACTCCTATTGGGCATACCCAACATGTCTTTAGGTTATCACTAAGTTTCCATGAGACATAGTACTAACTATAAGAAACTTTCATCTTAAGAATCTGTAGTCTTATATTTCTTGATAAAATAAGTTTTCAAAAGTCAATCAAATAATTTATCTCTAAAATGTTCACCAAGCCACCTGAATGAATATAACTCTAAGGAAAGTAGATTGCCTTCCCAATTTGTACTGCAAGGAGTTTCCATTCTTATTTTATAGCATTCCTGTGATGCGTTGCAAAATTTTAAATTGACCATTTTTCTGAGGTCAACCCAGATTTGCTTTCAACTACCAGCATAGTCTAAATAAGAGCTAATGAAAGGTAGATTTTATTTTTATAGCATAGATACTTTTTTGCTTTGTTTTACTATGTTGCCTAATAACTCTAAACCCACCTTGCAATTTATGTGACAATGTTGGCTGCCTGGCTGGAGCATCTGTCCAAGTGCTTTCCCACGCACCTGCATCCTGTGTGAGACAGTGATAAATTCTGTCTGAGATACAAAGGACGATAGGCCATTTAAAAATATATATTTCCTCTGTTCTCACTTTCTTCTGAGAAGCCTTTCATTCTATTTCTGAGTTGAGTTGATTGATTCTGAACTAGTTTAAACTCAAGGTCTGGAGTAACAAGCTTAGAAAAAAAAGATAGAGATATATTTTAAAAGTGCCTTGGCTTTATCTTCTGATTCATTCAATAGAAAAGCTTTTTTATGGGTAAAGTTCCTTTTGTAAGCTGTAGTACACTGTTACTATTGGAGTGAAGCATTACAAAAGAGGGGAAATGGTGAAATGCTGACAATTTAATACATATAAAATATTAAAGAAGTGAATATTGAGCAAGAAAGACTCAGGCTTTACTTGTCGTATTTCTGTGATGTGTGTGTGTTGCTTAATTAGTTCAATAAGTGAAGTGTAAAGCTTTAACTGTGAGCAGTGAGTGCTGGGAGGAAGGGGGGAAATTCTCTTTTCCCTCCTTTAGTTATTTTTGGCTGGCTGAATAATGAAATCAACAGGAGGCAGACTGACAAGAGAAAATCAAATTTAACTTACTGCGCAGGGGAACCCCACATACATTAGAGATTAGAAACTTACATGCATGAGAGGCTCAGAGATAGAAAGGGGGATTGAGGGGTGAGGAAGGTGACTTGTGGGCTTCAAAAGGTCATTGCAAGATGATAAAAAGAACAGATGTTTAGTAAATAAAGGTTGTCCTGCCCTATAGATAGGTCAAATGAAGTTATTTCAAATAATCTTTTTATGGGTAAGGCCCCTATTTCAAACTCTTCTAGGTAGTAAGGGGCAAAAGTTACACATTAACATGAAGCTAATCAATTGCCTTTACCTCAAAATAATCTGCATAGCACTGAGACCTGGGGTGGCTCATTCTGGACCTCCACAGTTCATAATAGATAAATACAGGGAAGTTTTTAAAAATTGACTTTATTTTGGAGGGTAATTTTTTTTTACTGGAAGACAAATATACAACTTAGAATGGATTTGAGGCAAATTGTTGCTTAAGCAGGTTTTCTTTAAGTAACTAAACAAAGTTTAGAATGCAAGTAATAATAAAAGAAAAGTTCTGGTACAGGACCAGCAGTAAAAAAAAAAAAATAATAGTGTAAGAGTACCTGGATAATACACCCATTTTGCAATAGTGCAACTTTTAAGTACATATTGTTGACTGTCTAATGTCCATGCAGAGTTGCAACTCCACATTTCAACAACAACATGCTAACAGTTCCTAAAGAAAACTACTTAAAAAAGGGCATAACCCAGATGTTCCCTTATTTGACCAATTCCATCTAAGGTTAGATGTGTGGAAGGGCTTAGATATATGCAGAGTAAGCTACATGCAACATGTTACCTGATGTATGTTCTAAAATAAGGTTTCAAGACAATGACAGTAAGATAAGGGAAGAAAACATGGAGGAATGGAGTCCTAATTACAGTTCATAATACATAAATGTAGGGAAGTTTTGGTTTTTTAATGGTTTTAAATAAAGGTAACAAAAAGCTAAACTTTCCTGCCTGTGGAATGACTAGTTGGTAAAATGTTAAAAAAACTCCTCAGAAGATACCCTTTATCTTCCTGATGCCTTGGACCCCATCAAAAAGCTTCCTGCCTTTCCTTTGAGGCCTTAATCTGGGCTTGGTAAAATATTGGGTTATGAGGCAATTCCAATTCAATATTCACATTTTTTAAGAGGAGCTCAGACCATGAAATGCTTTTGAGAACATTTTATATAGTAATGGAGACTCTTGTTGGTAGAAATAATTTTCAATCCATCAAATACTTTTGATGTACTGGCCTATTATGTTTGTAGAGAGCATGTGGTAGGTAGTTGAAATAGTCTTTGGGCTCTTTATATACTCCTAGTTTATATACTAACATGATTTAGGATGTGTGTGTTTTTCTAAAGTACATTTTTCAGCAACAAAAAACTAACCCTTTGAGGCTTACTCATTCCTTGACTAATTTATTGCTATCCAATATAATGGAAAATGCCTTGATTTATGTATTTGAAGAATGTTATATTTATCTATATTTCTCTCCTCCTTATGTTCACCCATCCCTATATCAGATGTCATGGAACTCAAGTGCTTGTAACACAAGGACTGACTATTACAGCTCACTTATTGTCCCATATATGGACATAGAAGCTTAATTAACACTTTTGATGTCTGTAACTCCCTATTCTTGAGGGGGCTCCCTACTTAACTACTTCATTTTATACAGCACAGAACCCATCACCATCACAAATACTTCCTTCTCCTAAGATTGAAATCTCTTACCTTTTAATTAAAATCTATAGCAGGTCTTTTAGAACAATGATTCCTAGAGACTATAGAGGAAATAATGTTTCATTCATTCAACAAATAATTTTGTGTCTAGTATTCATATTGG
The DNA here is from genome assembly GCF_963455305.1 of Plecotus auritus. Classification (NCBI taxonomy): domain Eukaryota; kingdom Metazoa; phylum Chordata; class Mammalia; order Chiroptera; family Vespertilionidae; genus Plecotus; species Plecotus auritus. The sequence continues at coordinate 131,685,832 of NC_137771.1, read as the reverse complement.
AATTATCAAGGCCTTTTGAGGTATATTGTTTACCATGTATTTTAATACTATACATTATTTCCACCTAAATTGGCTATTCTCCCCAGTCAATCTCTATTCCCTATCCTTCTTTTCTTTTTCTACCTTGTATTTACACCACTTTAAATTACATTCGTATTGTCTAACGAGTTATTTTTGTATTGTCTAACTTCCTGTACTAGAATATAAGTTCCATGATGGTGGTGAGTTTGTTTTATCCACTGCTTTAACCCAGTACCTAAAACCATACTTAGGCCATGGTAGACACTCAGTACTCATTAAATGACTAGCTCAATCAATTAATGAATTAGTCTCAGTTTAAGATACTACCCACTTCTTCACCATCCCAGACAGGGAACCTGTTTAGTAAATGGGATTTGTGCCATAGGTCTCAGGTCTAATAGTATACTGGGGAATGGATACACTATACTTATATAAAGCTATATTAATCTTTGTAAATGTTAAACCCAGCTTGTTATTCTAACCAGATTTTTCTCTCAAAACTAAAACTTACATGTTAAAAGTTTTTTTAATATACTTCACAATCCAGCAGTTTCAGTTCCCGTGTGAATCTACGGAGCAACCTGCCCTTCAAGGCCCTGGTTAACACTGACTGCCCAGACACAGGCATTCACTGGTAAAAAAAAAAAAAAGAAAGAAAGAAAGAAAGAAAAACACCACGTGGCCACTAAAGGACGCTAATGATCAAAATCAGGAGCAGCAAGGACACTGCCTGCATGTCCACAACCCCTGCCCCTGATCTCTTTGTTCTGCTTTTTCTCTCCCTCCTTATAAAAATTTCCACCTGCACTGAGATCTTAAGATGGATTTTTGAGGACTGTGAAAACTCCCCCATCTTCTCAGGATGCCAGCACTCAACTAAACCTCTTTCCTTTTACCAGCACCTGCCTCATGAGTTTGGCTTTTGTGGCAGCAGGCAGTAGACGCAGATTTTGGTTACAATAGGACTGAATGAAGGCTCAGAACCAGTGGAAGAGACATACAGTTACTGAAGACAAAGAAATATCTATTTAGATTTTCTCAGCAGTCATTAAATTCTTTTGCTTCATAGAGATACAATTATTAAATTGATACTCAATAACTAATCCATTGCTCTTAATCTGGCTTGTAGCTAATGTTTTAAAGGTGAAAATTTTAATTACCTATTATCAAAATATTAATTTTAATTACCTATTATCAAAATATTAATTACCAATTACCTTAGCATATTTACATCTCTATGTGTTGACACCAAAATTAAAAAAAAAGGCAGCTCATTATAAAGGGTATTTCATAAGACTACAGGATTTTGAAAGGAGAGCCATTAAAAATATAAAGCCAATGTTTTTTAAATGACTTAAAATGAAAAAAAAAAGAGTGTGCATATAAAATCCTAAGGAATCTGTGACTTCAAGAATGTACAGGCACAACTGTGGCAGCAATGGTTGGCATGCTTTACAGCATTCTTATAATATCTTCCAAAGGTAAGGGGATGCTTTCAAGGACAATAGGACATTTTGTAGATGGAAGGTATTATCTGCATAACTGGGTAGAATGCAATAAACGTTTTAAACAGTTCATTTTGGTAATTGTTGTCAGCTTTGTTTTGTTTTTCAAAAAAGAACACAAACTAGTTTAAAACAAAAGATGCTTTTGTTTGAAACTGGCTATAAATGTTAGAAATGTGCTTGAAATTTTGTTTTGAAATACATGAAAGGACTACCTACATGTACACTAATCCAGGTAAAATAAGTGTGATCTTAGAGCTCTGGAAGCATCTAGAAGCCTTCTCATTTCCATCTCATTTCCTGCCAAATCCTAACTACCAATGGAAGAGGAGCTGGAAGGGCTAAATGCAGTGTTTAAAAAAACAAACAAACAAACAAAAGAACACTTTTAAATTGGGAGTTGCATCAAATGGTCTTAAAACATATGATGAATAGGTGATTTCTAAAATGTGAAAACTTTCCTATCTATACTAACAAAAGGGTAATATGCTAATTAACCAGGCTGACCGGACATCTTCTGGACTTCCTTCCAGACAAAGCCATGTTGGCGGGGGCCGAGGCAGATGTTGTTAGGGGTGATCAGGCCAACAGGGGAGCAAGCTGTTAGGGGCATGATCAGGCTGGCAGAGGAGAGCAGTTAGGGAGCGATCAGGCTGGCAGAGGAGCGGTTAGGGGGCAATCAGGCCAGCAGACAAAGGCGGTTAGGGGAGATCAGGCAGGCAGGCAGGTGAGCGGTTAGGAGCCAGCGGTCCCGGATTGTGAGAGAGATGTCCTACTGCCGGTTTAGGCCTGATTCCTGCAGTCAGACATCCCCCAAGGGGGCCCAGATTGGCTGAGGGACAACCTCCTCCCCCACATGCACGAATTTTGTGCACCAGGCCTCTAGTGGTATTATGATCATAAAACTTTTAGTGCAGTTAATGTAAACACAGTTTGTACTGTTTCAAATTAAATGAAAGCAGTGATATCTTACAGATAGAAAGCCCTGAAGTAGATGTTGAAAAGCTGAATCTAACAACATATGATTTTTTCTTTTAGCCATTTTACATTTGTTCTTTAATGACTCTTTTTTAAAGGTAGAGAGGAAAGACTTATATAAGCAAATTTAGTGAATAATCCAACATGTTTAAGTCTATTCTAGTCTATATGTAATGAGAGAGAAATGTACCTATTTCTTTTTTTACTAACAACTTTCCATCAAAGTGGAAAGTGTGGCATTAATTTGTAGCATGAAAAAGAAATGTTACAGGAAATAAAACTAACTTTTGGTAAGTACCAGGAACTGCTGGTATATGTTTTATATGTGTTAAGTTGTTTGAACTTAATATTAACCCTATGGGTCAAATGATTATATTGAGCAGAAGATAAAGGTCAAACTGCATTTTTACTTAGAGGCATGCAGCTAGAAAGTAGCAAAACTAGCATTTTGAGCCCATATCTGCCTGGTTAGAAGGAATAAATAGCTATGAAAATTTCATGTCCTAAGACCTTCACATCATGAGTATTATCAATAATTCTCGAAATCATTCATAATATTCATGAAAAATGTAAATCTTATTTATTTAATAATTAGAATACTTTTATTTGGAAGATCAAATTATTTTTTTTTTAGCAATGAGAGGATGCAATGTCTTAACTAAAGTCATGGGTGTTTAAGGTGGAGCTATTAAATAAATGGAGATGTTTTTGTTTTCATTAAAAATCTGCTAGCCGTTCTTTAGCCAGATGTTTAGGTAAATATTTATTTTACTTTTTTCTTAGGACTCAAATTGACAAGTAAGTAGGAAGGAAGTTAGACATGAGCGGCTGGGGTGGGGCCTGCCCTGGGGACCTGACAGGGATCAGACCAACATTGCCTTCAGACCCCTCTTTGGGCGGCCCAGCAGCCAGCAGACCACCAGTGGGCAGAGTCAGAACCAGCAGGCTCTTGTCACAAGCTCAGAGGAAAAGGACATGACCTCAATGCAACCTTATTAGGGCCCTGGACTCATTGTAATAAAATTTGCATTGTGGTTTTGATCCCCCATGGGTTTTTCTGGGCATGCACAGAAGAAATATAGTTATATAACCCTTTTCTGTCAATCATCCCTAAATGCAAATTAAAGTCTCCACCCAGAAAATCTCTCATTTAAACCATATATCCCAGGAGTTGGAGGCCATTGTCTCTCTCTACTGGTCCTCTTCTTGCTTGGAGTGTATCTTCAATAAATCCCACATTGCTTTATTTCATTTTCGTTGACCTTAAAATCTTTTCTGCCTCAATGAGAAGAAACCAGATCCAGTTGGTAATCCCAATCAGTAACACCTCTAGATGTGATATTATTTGTTTAAAGTGTTATTAATAATATTTGAGATTTTTTTCACTGAAACAATGATAACTTCTTTGGAAAGACATCTAATCTTTCAAGCTGAGGAAAGAACAAAGATAGGAAATATATAAAATGAAGTCATTTTGAAACCCAAAATACGCCCAAAATGTGGTTGGGTCCGAGCTCTTTGTCTCATAAAACTGAAGAATGGATTAATGGACAAAAACAATGGAAATAAAACAAAATTTACCTGGGAGGTGGGGGGGACAAAACTTGAGGGGGATATGTAGAGGCAGTAGGAAGGTGGTCCAAAATAGGTTACTGCTTAAGCTCTTTGTCTAGGGCAGTGGTCGGCAAACTCATTAGTCAACAGAGAGGCAAACCACGGCTCGTGAGCTGTGGTTTGCCGACCACTGGTCTAGGGGATATTCATATACTCTGGTAGCTTCTGATTGGTCCCTTCAAGGAATTCTGGCAATATCCAATTATATCAAAATCCAAGTTCCCAACTGTGGGAGGACCTGATTGAGGACTGCCTCTTCAGGTCTGAGGTAGCATCACTGTTCCTGCCTGGTTGGGTCAAGAATCAGTCCCTCTCCTCCTCACCAGACCCCACCCCACCCCACCCCACCCCTGTGCCCAGCCAGTTCCCACTCTAGCTAGTTCTAAGTCCATTGTTTGTTTCTATGTCTGACTTTTGCTCCCTACCTCCATATGGTCCCTGTCCCTGACTGCCTACCTAGCCCTCTTTTACTATCTCACAATTTTAACCAAGCTGCTAATATTATTAACATTATGGAGGCCTGAGGTTGAGGCTGCAAGAAAGACTCCATTCTTGTTTTACATAACCTGGGAACTTAAATTTTTAAAAATTTTCCAGTCCTGCATCAATGTCTGAATATACATCTGGACTTCCAGGTAACCCTTTGATTACCCCCTAAAGGACTCACATATACATCTATCTTACATCCATTATCCAGACCACTGAATGTGACCAGACCTCCTGGTGCCCATCTTCTGGACCACCTGACATCCTCTATCCTGACTTCCTGACATCTGACTGATAACCATCCTGGACCAATCATAAGGCTAAGAATACAGAATTGATAATTCTCAAGACTGTACTTTTTACTCTAAGAATTTTTAACCTTTCTTTATTTTTTGGAACACTTCTAAGTTTTTGCCTAGCTGTGTTCTCATTTTGCAAACTCTGAGACTCTTGAATAAATCTTTTTCATTTATTTCTAGCTAAAGTCTCCAAACTCTCTTTGAATTCATTCAATGAAGCATGATTATTGTGTGTGAGACTCTATAACTTAAATAATTAAATTATTATTTTTTTGCCTTGAATTTTATCTGATGTGTTACTAGGAAAATATTTATATATAACTTGTTAAGAACAACATGAAAGTTAGTATCACAACCAGAAAATACATTTCTTAGACTCAATTTGTTGTCACTTCCTGCTTTCCAAGAATTGGGGTAACAGGAGCCCTCTGTGTTCTCTGCTCATCTAAGTCTGCCAAGCAATTAGCATCTCTTAACATTTCCTGGCAGCTGTCTAATGAAATGCTTATTTCTCCAGAAAATCACTTTGCATATAAAGCTTTGTCTGATTCTCTGAAACTAACAAAGGCATTCCAGTCCAGGAGACATTCTGACATTGTCAAAACAAATGTTCAGATATTAATTAAAAAAAAATCCCTTTCAAAATTTACATTAGGCCTATCTATAGAATATCAGTTGAGGTAAGGTGATCATTAAAAAAACAAAGTAGCATCTACAAAGATTTTTTTTTTCTCTTTCAAAATATCTTCATTCTGTAAGGGTTTTTATCCCCCAGTATATTATCAATTCATTTGCTTTCTAAAATGGTTTCTTAGAGGAAAATCTGAAAGGTGAAAAGTATGTAAATAAGAAAAAAGTTCTATTTAAGCTTTTCCAGCTGTTCTATCTCCATCATTTTTATAGCTAGTAGACCTTTGCCTTGTTCTTTAGTCTTGTGGAAGATACACAGATTTCTTCCCACTCTTACAGAAGGTTCTTTTCTAAGTTTCGTTTTCAGAACCTAAGTTCAATTCTCTTATCTTTTTATTTATGCATGCCAGCCTAGTAAGGTTTGAGGCTTAACTATCAGAAAATACAAGTTCCTGCAGTAGGAAGATGCAGCATTCTGATTCTTCTACCTTGACTGCATGGACAATTAAGCTAAAAGCTTTGGGCTTAACCTCTTTTCATTAGTTGCACATGCACTTGCAAATTTTTGCAATATTTGGCAAGAATGGGAACTTCTTTGGGGGTTAGGGCAGAGTCCTTCAAGTATAGTGATTGTCAGGATGTATTAAGGTTGTAGAGAACATGCCTTGACAATTGATAACACACTAGAGTTATTGTCAAGGCCCAGAACCCGGAATAATCTTATCTGAAGAAAAGGTTAAAAAGACAGAACTCTTCCTTGTGTCAGCACAAGAGCAATAGGATGTACCTAGGATCAGATCAAAGAAATCTACTTCATAGTCTGTGCTGTAATCAGACTATGCCACATTCAGAGTTAGATGGGACATTTTTCCAATTCCCCACCTGTTTAAAGATACCAATAATGTCATAATATAGGGCCAAGCAAAGTGAATGTCTTGTAACTCTTAACACAGACTTTTATAGCTGTTTTGCCTCAAAGGGAAAGAGAACTCAAAGGAAACCAAAAACCTTAAAAGAGAGAGGGAGGGAGTGGAAAAGAGAAAATCAGAAAATAGATCAAGATTGAATTCCAACACCAGTATTTTCAGTCCTAAGACCAGTGATGCTTGGGCTTGAATTGGATGGGTTAGGTTTTAGTGACAGAAGAAAATGAATAAGAATCCTAGATTTAAATGTAAAAAACTACAGACTAACCACTGTTCTCCTGATTTAATGCTTTTATCAGAAAGAAATGACATTTTAATCTTTATGTATATCTTGCTATTTAGATAAATATAAATACAAAGTTTCTCCACATAGCAATATATCTAACACACACACACACACACACACACACACACACACACACACACACAACCAGTTGTCTTCTTTTTGTCCTTTATAAATGAACTGAGAGCTTCAGAACTTGTTAAAAGGTGTTGAACTTTTTGTTACTACACATAAAACCTGACATACAATTTGCTCATAAAGTCTCAGCTAGGAATTTTCTTGGACTCTATTGGTTTGTATTGAGTAGAATATTCCCAAGTGGCTATAGTTTTTGCAATGGCTCAACTCAGGATCTTAGGAAGCAAATTCCAAAAGCAAAAAAAAATTTGTATCTGATACAGTAGAGGAATAATATGAGTCTGTTTTAGCTAAATGTAATTATTAACTAGGTATCCTATCTAATAAAAGAGTAATATGCAAATTGACCATACCACCGTTACACCCACCAGCCACACCCACCAGCCAATCAGGAGTGAGTATGCAAATTAACCCAACCAAGATGGCTGCTGCCACCGAGAGAGCAGGAGGCTTGGGATTCCCCAGCAATGGAGGAAGCCAAGCTTTCCGCACACCCTGGCTGGCTAGGCCTCCACTCAAGGCTACAAAGTTTCAATTATAGAAGATAAATAAATCCCAGATACCAGGGCCTCCCAGGGCCTCTGTTTGGGTTGCCGGGGGGCGTAGCCAGCCTGCAAACAACCACAGGCCCCTCGCCTAGGCTGCCCCACACAACAAGAGAACCCCCATCCTGATCCAAGACACACTTCAGGGCAAACCAGCCAGCCCCCACCCATGCACCAGGCCTCCATCCTATCTAATAAAAGAGTGATATGCAAATTGACCATCACTCCAACACACAAGATGGCTGCCCCCATGTGGACACAAGATGGCTGCCACAAGATGGCCAGCAGGGGAGGACAGTTGGGAGGGACCAGGCCTGCAAGGGAGGGCAGTTGTGGGCGATCAGGCCAGCAGGGGAGGGCAGTTGGGGTTGATCAAGCCTTCAGGGGAGGGAAGTTAGGGGTGACCAGGCTTGCAGGGGAAGGAAGTTAGGGGCAAACAGGTTTGCAGAGGAGCAGTTAGGCATCAATCAGGCTAGCAGGGGAGTGGTTACGGGGGATCAGGCTGGCAGGCAGAAGTGGTTAGGGGCAATCAGGAAGGCAGGCAGGTGAGCAGTTGGGAGCCAGCAGTCCTGGATTGTGAGAGGGATGTCCGACTGCCCGTTTAGGCCCTGTCCAGGTAGGATCGGGCCTAAACAGGCAGTCGGACATCCCTTGAGGGGTCCCAGATTGGAGAGGGTGCAGGGTGGGCTGAGGGACATTCCCCCCCATGCATGAATTTCATGCACCGTGTCTCTAGTTAATCATATTGGTCCTTCCATTTCAGTTTTACTACTGTCATTTTCTATAGAGAAGCACGGGACTTGGTTGGAAAGTCTATAAGGAGGATACTATGAAAGGTTGGAGGCCTCTGGGGGAACTTGCTGAAGGTGGCAACCCCTGCCTTGATTTTCCAAACAAGTCCGAGTCCCTGGGTGTTTTACTGGAATCTTTATGCTTAGATTTCAAAGCATCCTTGCTTAAAGGATGCATGTGTCTTCTCAAGGGTGCTTACCCTGCTGATAGTGATCTAATAGTTAATTTTAGTTCAAGCTGTTGTTACAATAAAAGCCTAAGGAGGCAGGCAAACAGGGCTGCTTGGTAGCTATAGCCAAATAGTCCCTTAGCCTCTCTTTCACAGAAACGTGTGTCAGAGTAATCATTCATCCGCCATTCAGGTTCTGCTGGTCAGTCACTGCAGGTGGTGCCTCCAGTGAGGAGCCAGGAATGCAATGAAATGAGAAGGAACCCTCAAAAACAAAGAGTAAGAAAATTAAAGTAACTGCGCAGTAAGTCATTGGAGCCCATTTTGAATTCCCAAGTTCAAAAGAATTGTTTCTCAGCTAAAGAATTCACTAGCTCTGGCCCTAACCGGTTTGGCTCAGTGGATAGAGCATCAGCCTGTGGACTGAAGGGTCCCAGGTTCAATTCTGGTCAAAGGCATGTACCTTGTTGCAGACACATCCCCAGTATGGGGTTGCAGGAGGCAGCTCATGGATGTTTCTCTCTCATTGATCTTTCTAACTCTCTATCCCTCTCCCTTCCTCTCTGTAAAAAATCAATAAAATACATTTAAAAAAAATAATTCACTAGCTCTGTTATGATTCTTATGAATGTGAGTATGTTTTCCATTGGAAAAATAACCCTATTTCTGAAAGCAAGGAAAAAAGTGTTTTCCTGTATTTGCCTAGGAATCAAAGGTGTTATATATCCTATCTAATAAAAGAGTAATATGCAAATTGACTGTCACTCCAACACACAAGATGGATGCCTCCATGTGGACACAAGATGGTCACCACAAGATGGCCTGCAGGGGAGGGCAGCTGTGGGCAATCAGGCCAGCAGACGAGGGCAGTTGGGGGAGACCAGGCCAGCAGGGGAGGGCAGTTGGGAGGGACCAGGCCTGCAAGGGAGGACAGTTGGGGGTGACCAGTCCAGCAGGGGAGGGCAATTAAGGGCAACCAGGCTGGCAGGGGACGGCATTTAGGGTTGACCAGGCTGGCAAGGGAGGGCAGTTAAAGGCAATTGGGCCAGCAGGGGAGCAGTTAGGCATCAATCAGGCTGGCAGGGGATGGTTAGGGGGTGATCAGGCTGGCAGGCAGAAGCGGTTAGTGGCAATCAGGCAGGCAGGCAGGCGAGTGGTTGGGAGCGAGCAGCCCTGGATTGTGAGAGGGATGTCCCAGATTGGAAAGGGTACAGGCTGGGCTGAGACACACACACACACACACACACACACACACACACACACCTGTGCATGAATTTCGTGCATCAGGCCTCTAGTTATTAAAATAAGTATGTTATGTTAATCGGGAAGTTGATTACTTTAAATAAATAGATTACTTAATACTGTTTGATAATAATAATAATAATATACATCAATATATTTGACTGCCTTCCCAGGGTTTGAATTTTAAGATTTGTTTTCTCTCTTTATGAAGAAAAATTTTATACTTAAGGTACATAGGAAAGTCTATCAAATAAGGAAATAATAATTATATTCTACTTATATATGCATATTAAATATATTCTAATATGCTTTCATTTATAACTAATTGTTATAAGTTATAATATTGTGGAATATTGTGTTTTGCATAAAGGACAAGAATCCATGTCATTTATATTACTCTATAGGATTTATAGGAATACTGGCAAAAAAAATCAGGAGAAAAATAATTTAATTGTAGGACTAAATGAACTAAAAATAATTATAGTTTTAGTAATTATTGTTCTCGTAGCAATATGTTTGTATGAATCCAATAAGACTATGATTTCTTCATAACAGAACATAAGTCAGTTTCCAGTTGTAGTTTTATTAACCAAAACTTTGCTGGAATATCATGTCTAAAAAGAGACATGCCAGGACTCTAGATGTCACCAGAAAGCTCTAAGGAATAAAGATTGACTTTGAAGCCGATAAGCCCCTTCAATAAATAGCCTGGTACCTTACTTGGTCAGGTGGTTCATAGCAGTCTTTCCAGGTAAAGAACGAAGGTTGCTTTCCTGAGAGATGGCATGAAAGAAACCTCAAGACACCTGTGGGGACCTCAACTTGAGAAATGCACCCCAATTCTGGAGGTATTGCGGGCAAAACCTGATGGCAACGGGGTGGCTTGACTTCTTGACCCTAGAGATAAATTTTCTCATAAGATTCCAGCAAAGCATTCATTTTAATAACCTATGTAATCAACTGTTATTCTTGTTGTGTTTATGCAAACAGTCAGGCAAAATTATAACTAGACTTAATACAGTAAGTTAATTAATCTTTAATAAAAATGAGAGTGATTTTAGGGAGAAAAATTGTTTCAACGGGAAATTATTAGAAACTGTTCTAACTTTTGCCCAATAATACTAAATTTTATATCACAGTTTGTCTCCACCAGATTACAAGCCCTATTCACACCTGAGGAATCCCACCTCTAGGCACCATTGCCACCTTTTTCTGTCCCCAGGCCTCATCGTCCCTCTGACAGAGAGCAAGAACTCTTGGCTCTGAGAGAAACCTTTGACCTGCCTCAGCACGAAGCAGTTACAGAAGAAATCCTGCATCCCCTTTCCCTGAAAGAATTCAGAGCCAAGATCCTTGAGGGGGATATAGTAGGCAGTTAGACAGACATGAGCAGAGCAAGACAATAGGCCAACTAGAGGAAAGATAGACTCCGAGACATACTTCTCACCTCTCCAACTACACTAAAGCTAGGAATAAAGGAACCTGTATAGAACTAAACTTTATCATAACTAATTAGAAGAAATTTATAGTTTTCATGTAATAGAAGGTATAGAGATAAAGGAAAAAGTAAGTGAAGTAGACAAACTGAAAGGGTATGTGTAAGTTACAGAGGGTCTGTACAAGTAAAGAAGAACTAGAGTTGAGGAAGTAAAAATTGTGAGAAGGGATATAAAGAAAGGAATATAACAGGAAGAAAGGAAATTAGAGTTGGAATACTTAAAAATAATTGTGAAAGTTATAAGAATGTTTATGAAAGTCATAGAAGGTTTATAAAGAGAAATCTTAAAAGGAATTATAAGTATACTGAATAATACATCTAATAGAGCACCTGATTAATCTGAAAAATAATCATATGTTAAATCTTAGAACACATATATGTGAATAGAGGGTTGTTTTTTTTTAATGTTTTCTTTTCAAGGACTGTGCAAAGTAATTAGGGATGTGACTCAGCTGTGAATCCAGCAAGCAGAACAGATAAGCAAGGTCAGACTGACCCACCAGGAGTCAAAACATCATCTCGTCAACATCATTTTATGGCCTAACAATAGCTGATGTCTACAGACCCCAGGCCTGCATGTAGCCCCTTCCCCTGTATAATCCTGTCCCCTACACCTTGCTAGAAGGCAAGATTTAATGCTTGTAAGCACTCTTTCTTCCTTTTTTTTAGTTTAAAGTTTTACATATGTCTCCTTTTTCCCAAATTGAACCCCCCTCAACCATTCCCACCCTGGGCAAGCCCCTACCGCCCCATTGTCTGTGTCCATTGGTTATGCTAATATGCATGCATACAAGTCCTTTGGTTGCTCTCTAACCACCACCCCCCGACTTACCCTGCCATTTGTCTCTGGATCTATTTTTGTTCATCAAGTTATGTTGATCATTATATCCCACATATGAGTGAGATATGATATTTATCTTTCTCTGACTGGCTTATTTCACTTAGCATAATGCTCTCCAGTTCCATCCATACTATTACAAATGGTAAAAGTTCCTTCTTTTTTATATATTGGTATAATATTCCATTGTATAGATGTACCATAGTTTTTTAATCCACTCATCTGCTGATGAGCACTTAGGCTGTTTCCAAATCTTAGCTATTGTAAATTGTGCTGCTATGAACAGAGGGGTACATATATCCTGTCTGATTGGTGTCCCTGGTTTCTTGGGATGTATTCCTAGAAGGGGGATTACTAGGTCAAATGGGAGTTCCATTTTTAACTTTTTGAGGAAACTCCATACTGTCTTCCACAGTGGCTGCACCAGTCTGCATTCCCACTAGCAGTGCACAAGGGTTCCTTTTTTCTCCACTAGAGTTGAGGAAGTAAAAATTGTGAGAAGGGATATAAAGAAAGGAATATAACAGGAAGAAAGGAAATTAGAGTCGGAATACTTAAAAATAATTGTGGAAGTTATAAGAATGGCACTTGGCAACACATCCTCACCAGCACTTGTCATTAGTTGATTTGTTGATGATAGCCATTCTGACAGGTGTGAGGTGGTACCACATTGTCGTTTTGATTTGCATCTCTCAAATGATTAGTGGCTTTGAGCATGTTTTCATATGTCTCTCAGCCTTCTGTATGTCCTCTTTCGAAAAGTGTCTACTTAGGACCTTTGCTCAATTTTTTATTGGATCATTTATCTTCCTTTCATTAAGTTGTATGAGTTCTCTGTAAATTTTGGAGATTAAACGCTTATCTGAAATAGCATTGGCAAATATGTTCTTCCATGCAGTGGACTTTCTTGTTGTTTTGTTGATGGCTTCTTTTGCTGTGTAGAGCTTTTTATTTTGATGTAGTCCCATTTGTTTATTTTTTCCTTAACCTCCATTGCCTTAGGACCCTTTCTTCTTAATTGCACTAATTATTGCTGTCATTGTAATTCTCTTTATTTTCTTATAATCTACAAAATCAGAACTCGAGTAGTGAATGCACTTCACAGACCGCAACATTCTAAGGCAGGAAGTTCACCACATCCTTCAGTCTTCTATAGCCAGCACAACAAAAATGGGGGGAGATGTAGGGAAGCACGGGACTTGGTTGGAAAGTCTATAAGGAGGATTCTCTGAAAGATCAGAGGCCTCTGGGGGACCTTGCTGAAGGCAGCAGCCCCTGCCTTGACTTTTCCAAACAAGTCTGAGCCCCTGGGTGTTTTACTAGAATCTTTATGTTTAGATTTCAAAGTGTCCTTGCTTAAAGGACACATGTGTCTTCTCAAGGATGCTTACCCTACTGATAGTATCTAATAGTTAATTTTAGTTCAAGCTGTTGTTACAATAAAAGCCTAAAGAGGCAGGCAAACAGGACTACTTGGTGGCTATAGCCAAGTAGTCCCTTAGACTCTCTTTCTCAGAAACATGTGTAAGAGTAATCATTCAACTGTCATTCAGTGTCTGCCAGTCAGTCCCTGCAATTTTCATCCTAAACTGAAGTAAAAAAGGTAGTAATTGGAATATTTACATAATCATCTTACACAAAATACTGCACCATGCACAAATAAATATCCTTTCCCCAACTCCAAAATAAAACATAATATAAAATCTGCAAGCTGATATAAACTTCTCACATGTGTCAATTATACTTCATATTCAAACAGGTATTCTCAATAAATATTTTATGCATTGTAAAAATAACAATTACTAGACCTTTTTGAAATGTAATAATTGAAGGTTTTTTTCTATGTATTTAATTTCACAATTAGTAAGTCATACAGAATATTTATTAGACCTAATATATTTTGTTTTACCATAGTCCTAAATAACAACTGATGTACACCTGTAGCTGTCAAAGATACCAGTGAATTTGGTCACTCCATTAACTAGCAATCCCTGAAGTCTAATATTGAGTCACAGAGGTTGACATTGATCAGTCAATTGAAGCATAAAAAACAGCTCAAAGAAAGAGGGAGAATAAAGGAGGAAGAAAAGATTATCTAGGATGGATCCAGCATTTCATACTCTAAAGTGTTATATTATTGATTAGAATTTCTAATATTGTTTTGGAGAAAATGTACATATGGAAAGCTAAGAGTTCTTTTTAAGAAGAATGTTCAGACAGAAATATTTAAATACGAGAAGATAGGAGTTTCTGGGATTTATTTCAAAATAACCTAATGGCAATGTTGAAAGGGCAGTTAGATAGGATGGTCATATAATTCATTGTCCAAATTGAAACACCTTTAAGAAAGTAAAGTTAAGATAATTAGTAGTCATATATTGATTTACTAGTAAACTAAATTGTGATCAGCCTAAGTTTATCACAAATGAGACAAGGCAAGAATTGAACATTATGGAACCATTATGAGTTATAAGAACATAGGGATTCATTATAATGTGTCCTTAAATTTGCAAATGTTTTGAAATTTTCCATTTTAAAAGTTCTATAGCAAAAAGAGTATTACATATCTACCGTAGCATTAAAGGCATTATGACTTTGGTTAACCACTTTTCTTTATTGAGTTGATTAATCTCCAACTGATGGCAAAGGTCCCTTCCCTTTCTAAAATTCTGAAATTCTACAGCAAGAAAAGTTGAGCCTGACTTTGATTAGAATGAAAATAAATATGGAATACAAAGAGAAGGATAGAAGGGCTTGTTCAACCATGTTATTTCTAGCAGATTTTATTTACATCCTCAAAAAGAGAAATGAGTAATAGTTAAATTAGTGCTCAGTAGAAAGGCATCGCTAATGTGAGGGCTAGGGAGAAAAAAAAAAAAGCAAAAACAAAATAAAAGACAATTTGCCATTCTAATGACTTCTCTCTCCTTGACTAAACAATAGTGCTGTGATCTTAGTAAGCATGGGGCAAGTGGCATTGATGCTAAAAGGCATAAGCATCAGTTAAACTGCTTCTATGTACAAGCAATAAACACCAACCTGAGCTGTACAGGCACCAACATTACAGGTTTCTTTGGTCAGATGTCATCATCAGAATGGATCACTACTGTTCTTTCCATCTTAGGGCAATCTGTACTGATTGTAGTGGGCAAAATAATCCAAATTCATAGACTGAATCTGTTGTGCTATGGCCAGTTTTTCTCCAGATACAACCATGAGTATCATTAATTAGACTTAGCAGTCTTATCATTTCTTATACTGTAGCTCATTCTTGTATCTATTATCCATGCATATATGTAATTATATAAATTATGTTTTTTAGTCCTGAAGGGAATGTTAAAGAATGGTAGTCTAAGAAAAATCTGTTGGGAAAATCAAGTTTATGTAAAGTTTTACCTCATATTCTGGTTTTTCCACAATGAGAAAATAGGCCACATAACTCAACCCAACTACATAAATAGCTCATATAAATGAATGATCATTTCTAACATTATTTAATCTACACACAAACCTATAATATATTAGATATAAGGTATGTGCCATTATTATCGTTATCATTTTACAAATGAGAATTTGAAGCACAGGAAGGTTAGTAACTTGTTAAGGTCATCCAACTGGCAAGTTGCAAAGCAAGGCTTTGAACAATCATCCTGACTCTTAGGCTATGCTTTTACACTCAAAACCTGTCTTGCAAGGCAGCATTTTCAAATCAGTAGTCATGATAAGCTATACCATAAGCCACCCAAGATTAGAGATACTGAGTGCTATAGTTACATTGACCTTATACTGCCTTCCAACAAATGTGAAATTTCTTCTTTAAAATTTTTTTTTCCGTGCACATTTATTTTTTTATTTTTTATTTGTTTTTTATTGTTTGAAGTATTACAAATAGTAGTACATATGTCTCCTTTTTTTTCCCCATTGACCGCACCCCCCGGCCTCCCCTACCCCCCAGTACATGCCTTTACCTGCCCCCCCGCAGTGTCTTGTATCCATTGGTTATGCTTATATGCATGCGTACAAGTCCTTCGATTGATCTCTTACAGGCCCCCCCACCCCATCCTCCCCTGCCTTCCCGCTGTAGTTTGACAGTCTGTTCAATGCTTCTTTGCCTCTGTATCTATTTTTTCCCCATTTCTTTCCTTTAAAAAATCTTGCCTCTGCAGACTAGAAATAAACATATAATAACAAAAAATGTTTGAGTCCCAATTTCAAAGTCCAACAGTTCTGAGTCCCCGTTTCAATGTCAAACAGTTCCTTATGTGTACATGTCAGCAATGATATCTGGATGGTGGGCACATGGTGGCAATGCAGGTCCGACCCTCTCTGCTTTGGTCCTAGGCAACCTGCTGCGACGCGCAGCTGCTGACTGCTAGCGTGGCAAGGCGTCGTCAGCGTCTTCCATCTCTGGACTGTTTCTCCTCTTGTCTTCGTGGTTGGAGCAGACAAAGAAAAAAAAGAAAAAGAAAATCTCCCTCCTTAAAAAAAAAAAAAAAAAAAAAAGAATGTGACAAAACGGTCATATCTTACATTTATATATAGCTAATGGGAATAAAAATCGTCTTGGCAGCATGACTGCAAGTTTTAAAATATTTACAAGTCTGTAGTTTTAAGAAAAAAATTTTTGAATGAAAGTCTTAGTTAAAGCTTTCATCAATAAAAAGTTTGTTTTTAGCCTAAAAAAATAAAATAAAATTTAAAAAATAAATAAATTGTGGTGGGGATGGGGAGCGAAATGGTACATGTTTAAATTGTCCAGGAATTCTGGGTCAGTCACCAACTCCAGATAGTATATTTATATTAGTCTAAGGGATTGACAAACTATGGCCAAGGAATGTCAGAGATTGCCAAGAAATCACCAAAATCTAGGAAAGAGACATGGAACAGATTCTTCTTCACATCCCTCAGAAGGAAATTGCCTTGAAAAGACCTTGACTTCAGACTTCTAGTTTACAGAATTGAGACAATACATTTCTGTTGTTTAAGCCATTCAGCCCTAGGAAACTAATACAGGCTTGCTGCAGCAAACTTAGATTCATGAGTGGAGTAGGCTGAGGACAAAAGTCAACACAGTGAACATAATCCAACAGGGATGGAGAGGTGGTACCCACCAAAGTCATTAGGGATATGTTAACCCACCAAGATAAATTGTACCTCTGGATTTCTTTCCTGGAATAATAAATCTTTTAATTGCCTAAGCAATTTTGCATATTGTCCTCTAAAAATGATATACCACAAAGTCACTAATTTCCAAAGCAATCCTGATTTCAAATATTCTATTTCACTGACTATAGGTTTGACTATATAAGTATATATAGTCTCTTTGGTTCAGAATATAAGATAATTATAGCAATACTGATGTCTAAAAGTATGTAGAAATGAAGAAAAGATGGTTTTAGAATCAGAGGCCAAAACAGTAATGGGCAAAGCCACAGAAAGTGAGGCAGCTGGACTTCTGAATGGTTAGGACAGGTATAATCCAGTCTTCCATTCTGAGATGTGATGAAACAGAGTAGTAAATTATGAAAAGAGAGGGGATTTGTTATCAAAACTGATTAAGACTTCTCTAGTGAATGGTAACTTCATTTCTTGATATTTACATAAAGGCCAAACATTTTTAAATTAAAAATTTAAAAAACACAGAACTGACAAGATTTTACATGCAAAACATTAAGAGAAGACCTACCAGCTATCTGTACACATTTTTGATGCACATTTGCATGTATGCTAGGGCTAGGGTTCAACAAGCATCAGGAAGTGACAGGACAGTTATCTAGGGGAAAATATCCATAAACAAGTGGGCCATGGTAAGGCCATATATAAAAATAAAGCTCTGACTCACAATCCTCAGCAATGTGCCCAGGAAGACAACCTTATTTGCAATGCAGCCCAAGAAGCCAGGGTGCTGTACATCAGAATGCAGGAAACGGATTGTTATCCAGTGATAATATAGGAAGCTAAATAATAACTTTTGTAATGGCACAACATGGCTAGGACTTTATTAATAACTGACACCTTCCCTAGTTTTTGTTCCTGTTTCCAACTTAGGACCAACCACAGAAATTCAAATATGTACCCCTAACCAATCACACAGGATGCCCTTCTTCTAGGTAGCCTGCCTACAGCTGCTCCATGCCAACAGTCTCCCATTAGGGCATACCTGGAGCCTTCTCTTTTTTCCACTATAAAGCTCCCCCACTCTTCTGCCTGCCTTTGAGTCTCTGCCAAAACACAAGTGATAGTGGCTGACTCCTTGCTAGGAGCAAACTCAGAATAAATACTTTGCTTTTCTCATTTGGTTGATTTTCATTTATTTCCACACAAATAAATTTTATATGTATAAATTTCTTCCAGCCCTCAAAACACCGTAAGTCAATGGTTTTCATGATTTTAGTTTTAGGGGAAAATTCAGGATTCCAAATTAATACTTGAGGAGCTTTCAAAAATGATACAGCCCTTACCACTATTCACCACCCACCCTAGACACAGAATTACATCAATAGCCAGCCCAGTATTGATAGTGGTTTATAATATCCTTCAGGTGTACTGAGCAGAGAATGCTTGAGAACCATTAAGCACTATCTTTAGCTGAAAGATGAGGTATCTTTCAAACTCTATCTAACCACTGTCCAAAGAAAATCTTAATTCCCAAGTGACGGGCAATAATGTGGTTTATAAGTTGACACTACTTGATTATGATTCAGAGAAATATTTCTTTTTATTTTAATTTAGATGCTTCCCAAATATTCACATTTCCTCTAACTCCATATAACTCAATAAGTATTTCTACACACCATAACCCTGCTTGAAGATGTAGCATCATATCTTTTTGAGTTGATGTTATAAGGCACTGCCCTAACAAGCTGCAAAAAGTACCAAACTTATATAAAAAAAAGATGGGGAAGTTACCAGTTCCTATCCATTTCTGCAGGCCAGGCTCTTATCTTTTATGTTGAATTACTCAATTGATCCCTGACCATCCTATATAATAAAAGCCCAGCGACTGAAATGCAGAATGACCAAAATGACCAGAGACCAGAACCACCGTGGGCCCTTGCCCCAGCCAGCCCTGCCCCCCAGTGAGGACCCCCACCACGATCGGGGTCATGGCTGGCCTGCAAACCCATCACCCAGCAGGGACCACCACCCTGATCCGGGGCCCCCATCAGGGCATGCCAGCCAGCCCCCACCTGTGCACCAGGCTTCTATCTTATATAATAAAAAGGTAATATGCAAACTGACCCTAACAGTGAAATGACCAGACGACTGCTCGACCAGTCACTATGAGACACACTGACCACCTCTTGGTCCCTTTCCCCAGCCAGCAGGCTCCGATCGCCTGATGGCAAACAGGGAACTGGGGGTGGGTGGCAAGGGACACAGGTGGTGCCAGGCCAAGGCCCTCACCCCACCAGTCACCCCCACCATGGGGCCAGCAAGCGGGCAGGAACAGCCGACCTCTCGGGCCCATTCCCCTCCTGTCAGGCTCCAATCACCTGATGGCGAATGGGGAACTGGGAGTAGGTAGGGGCAGGGGGCGGGGCCAGCAGCAGGCAGCCGGGGAATTAGACCCTAATCGCAGGCCAGGCCTAGGGACCATACCCTCGCACGAATTTTATGCACCAGGCCTCTAGTATTTCTATAAATAGTTTAAGTAGTCTTCTTAAATGCCATTCTCATGCTTTCTATCATCAAGTGTCTCCCTATTGTCTTTATCAAATCCAAACACCTCATCCTAAATTCATTTCTCTAAAGTCATATCTCAGTTATTTATATATTTTTAACTCCAACCAAATCAATTTTGTAGCTGCTCTAAATAATATTTGCATTTTTTTCTCTTAACCTCCTTTCATACTACAAATATAGGATTTCCTATTGAAATGTATGTATAAAATCTCCAAGACTTGGTTAAAACTCCTGGGCTTCTGGAGACCTTCTCCTGCCCAATTTTAATCTTTCTCTTTATTTCTTTCTTTCTCTCCTTCTTTCTCTCACTGTATTTCTTTGTTCTCTCTCTCTCTCTCTCTCTCTCTCTCTCTCTCTCTCTCTCTCTCTCTCTCCCTCCCTCTCTGTCATTCTCTTTCCTAAATATGCATCATATATTTTCCAGATGCTTTCTGCCTTCAAATTTTTGTCAAGTGTTTATGTTTTGTTTTAATCTGCTTGCTAGATTGGAAACTCCTCAAGGGCAGGAATCTTGCTTTCTCTTATTTTCAGTTGTCCTCAATCCTCAGTTCTCAATCACTATCAGTGCCACACAGATAGGAACTTTTAAATGTACACTATCTGACTTACATATGTTTTCTTTCATATGAGTATATTAAACTCATCAGCAGCTGGTTGAGTGTACTTATTTGAAAAGCTGTTCTAATGTATACAATAAGTAATACATTTCATGTTTGATGAATAACTGCTCCACTTTGAAATTCTAAAGAGCAGCATAAAAATAGCATGTGACAAGACTGTCCATCTGGAAGCAGCATTCTGTGCATTACAAAGTGAGAAGACACTAAATCCTGAAGAGAACTCAAATTGGAGAGACCAGTGAAGTGTTTTGCCAACAGGAAAGGAAGATTGCTTTTCTCAAACTGTGCTGTGTTGCCAAGTATAGGAATCCAGCTGTTGTGTGAGATTTACACTCATTTCACTTAACTACAAATGTATCATGCATCATTTTTCTTTAATTACTCATATTAGCTAGGTAGGTGTAGGTGATGCACTGAGGCCTGAGTGTAATCAAAATGAGCTACTGTGATAAAACAAAAAGGAAAATATTTTTGTAGTCAATGGAGGAAAAAGTCTGTTTATGTGAAAAAAACAAGATCTTATCAATGTAACAATCTAATTAGCATTAAACTCTCTTTACTTCTAGGACTAAGAATCTTCTAATTATAGATGAAGTGATTTTTTAAAAGAGATATACACTGAGTGGCCAGATTATTATGATCTCTGAATGCATAATAATCTGTCCTCTAATATACAGAGGCCCGGTGCATGAATTCGTGCGTGGATGGGGTCCAGCCAGCCTGGCCAGGGGGAGGGAACATGGGCGGTTGGCCAGCCTACCTGCTGGTTGAACACCTGGTTGAGGGAATAATTTGCATATTAGCCTTTTATTATATAGGATATACACGGAGTGGCCAGATTATTATGCATTCAGAGATCATAATAATCTGGCCACTCAGTGTATACCAATTTTTTATAACTCTTAATTACTTTTCTATTTTGTGCCCTTATATTAAGGGCATTCCAATGGGCTTTATTCTCACTAAGCATGCTTGCTTTCCTTTCTCTTCAATGCTCTGAAAAATTTTGAAGCCCCTGAATTTTGATATCAGAATTTCAAATCATGAATCAAATCCTTTGGCCCTCCCTAAAACAACTCAGTTATTATGTGAGTTTCTTGTCTAATTTTCTATGAGTACTTTTAAGATTTTCTTAAAAGAGAAAATGTTCCATGTTCTCAAAGTGTCCCCTCTCTGTCCATGAGATTTGGAAATAATTTTTATCTCTTATTAAAAACCTTCACTAAGTTTTTAACTCTGTTCTATATCCTGATGGTACCTGCTTCACCAGCATGTCTGCTTAGGTTCATCCAAGTATTTCATTAACTATATTTAACATCTGTACACATACACATGTATTTTATTTATTAATAGATGGTTAATGAATGAAATACATCCTTTGCTACTCTTTGATGTCAATTACATTACTATTTTATTGAAAATAAAGGCTATCCTATATAATAAAAGCACAATATGCAAATCGACTGAACGGTGGAAAGACCAGTTGGTGGGGGTTGGGCCAGCGAGCAGGCAGCACCAGGCCAGCCAAGGCATGTGCCAGTGGGCAGAGGGAGGGGACAGCGATGCCGGGGATGGCAGCAACCAGCGGCTGCAGAGGGGTGATTGGGGATCAGGGCCAGCTGCTTGCTGGCGCCATCCCCTGATCAGCCACCCAGTCACCTCCCGCAGAGGGTGGCCAGGGGTTGCAGTAGTGGGGTGATGGGGGCAATGCCATCCCCTGATAGGCCCACCTGGTCACCTCCCACAGAGGGAGGATAGACTGTGGCTTAGGCCTGCTCCCCTAAGCCATCAGTAGGACATCCTCGAGGGCTTCTGGACTGTGAGAGGGCACTGGCCAGGCTGAGAGACACCCCCAAGTGCACAAATTTTCATGCACTGGGCCTCTGGTATTATATAATCCTGGTGTTGTGTCAAAACTTTTAGCATCTAGAATAATACTTTGACTAAAATAGTTATTAATGATGCTAATGATTAATATAAGGTAATGAATTTCCATTGTTATGTTGTTCCCATTTTTTCATTCAACCTTTATACATTCGTCCAAGTGCACACACAGCTCTTGTAGAAGCCCCAATTGTGACTCCCTTCAGATGTTTCAGTAATATTGTTCTATGAGTCATCATTATGTAGCACAGCCCCATAAGTACAGTATCCCTCAGCCATTTAGGAATTTTTTCTATTTTAACCTCTTTAATAACAGGAAATTCCAGATAGAGCAACACTTTAAATAAAACCATAAAATTCCAACAAAGGCAAATAACACATACAACTAAAATAAAAAAACAATGGGTGAAAATTATTGAGTTCTAAAGGACAATTTTAAGAATGTAATAAATAATAACAACTATAAGGAAGATACACCATTTGATTATATATATATTTTTTCAAAACCTTATTCATTTTAGAACAAAAAATTCAAAACAAGAATTTGAAAATGTTCTCAACATCTGTATCAAAGTTAATTTTTTCTGTTCTGCTTATTTATTTATTTTTGTGGTCAGTTATTGATAGATATGTATTTATTGCCATTATAATGTTCATATATTTTATCTTTTCCCTCCTCCTCCTCCTCCTCCTCCTCCTCCTCCTCCTCCTCCTCCTCCTCCTCCTCCTCCTCTTCCTCCTCCTTCTTCTTCTTCTTCTTCTTCTTCTTCTTCTTCTTCTTCTTCTTTTCTTCTTCTTCTTCTTCTTCTTCTTCTTCTTCTTTAACATTTCATGTAGTACTGGATTGGTGGTGATGAATTCTTTTAGCTTTTTCTCATATGAAAAGCACTATATATGTCTCTCTTAAATTCTACATATGATAGCTTTGCTTCAATTTTAAATGATAGTCTTGATTGTAGTCCTTGCTTTTTACCACTTTGATTATTCTTGTCAATTCTTTCTAGCCTGCAATGTTTCTGTTGAAAAAATCAGCTGACAATCATATGGGAGCTCCCTTATAGATAACTAACTGCTTTTCTCTTGCTGCTTTTAAGAATCTCTCTTTGTCTTTACCTTTTTGCATGTTATTTATTTTCTTTATTAAGATATTACATATGTGTCCTTATCCTCCCATTGCCCTTCGCACCCCCCCCCCACTCTGCCCTTACCCCCTGGTGTCTGTGTCCATTGGTTAGGCTTATATGCATGCATACAAGTCCTTTGGTTGATCTCTCTCCCTTACCCCACCCTCCCCTACCTTCCCTCTGAGGTTTGACGGTCTGATGGATGCTTCTCTCTCTGGATCTGTTTTTGTTCATCAGTTTATGTTGTTCATTATATCCACAAATGAGTGAGATCATGTGATATTTATCTTTATCTGAGTGGCTTATTTCACTGAGCATAATGCTTTCCAGTTCCATCCATGCTGCTGCAAATGGTAAGAATTCCTTCTTTTTTACTGCAACGTAGTATTTCATTGTGTAGCTGTACCAATGTTTTCTAATCCACTCATCTGCTGATGGGCACTTAGGCTGTATCTAAATCTTAGCTATTATAAATTGTGCTGCTATGAACATAGGGGTGCATATATCCTTTCTGACTGGTGCTTCTAGTTTCTTGGGATATATTCCTAGAAGTGGGATCACTGCATCAAATGGCAGTTCCATTTTTAGTTTTTTGAGGAAACTCCATACTGTTCTCCACAGTGGCTGCACCAGTCTGCATTCCCACAAGCAGTGCACAAGGGTTCCTTTTTCTCCACATCCTCTCCAGCATTTGTCATTTGTTGATTTGTTGATGATAGCCATTCTGACAGGTGTGAGGTGGTACTGCATTGTAGTTTTGATTTGCATCTATCGGATGATTAGTGACTTTGAGCATGTTTTCATATGTTTCTTGGCCTTCCTTATGTCCTCTTTTGAAAAGTATCTATTTAGGTCTGTTGCTCTTTTTTTTAATATATTTTTTATTGATTTTTTTACAGAGAGGAAGGGAGAGAGATAGAGAGTTAGAAACATCAATAGGAGAGAAACATCGATCAGCTGCCTCCTGCACACCTCCTACTGGGATGTGCCCACAACCAAGGTACATGCCCTTGACTGGAATTGAACCTGGAACTTTTCAGTCCGCAGGACTACACTCTATCCACTGAGCCAAACCAGTTAGGGCCGATCCCCATTTTTTAACTGGGTTGTTTATCTTTTTATTAAGTTGTATGAGTTCCCTGTAAATATTGGAGATTAAATTTTTATCAGTGATAACATTTGCAAATATGTTCTCCCACACAGTGAGCTTTCTTATTGTTTTGTTGATGGTTTCTTTTGCTGTGCAGAAGCTTTTTATTTTTAAGTAGTCCCATTTGTTTATTTTCTCCTTAGTTTCCATTGCCCTAGGGGCTGTATCGGTGAAGATAATGCTTTGGCATATGTCTGAGATTTTTCTGCCTGTGGATTCCTCTAATATTTTTATTGTTTCCCATATTATGTTTAAGTAAAAATTGGAGAGATACCTTTTTGCATTTTAATTATGATGTGTCTTGGTGTGGACCTCTTTGGTTTCATTTTGTTGGGGACTCTCAGTGCTTCTTGGACCCATATGTTTATTTCCTTCACCAGGTTAGGGAAGTTTTCTTTCATTTTTTAAACAGGTTTTCAATTTCTTGCTCTCTTTACGCCTTCTGGCACCCCCATGATGTAAATGTTGGTGTATGTGAAATTGTCCCAGTCTCCTTACACTATCCTATTTTTTTGGATCCTTTTTTCTTTTTGCTGTTCTGATTGGGTGTTTTTCTGCTTCCTATAATCCAAATTGCTGTTTGATTCTTGGCTTCATCTACTCTAATATTAATTCCTGGAAAATTATTCTTCATTTACTTAATATATCTTTCATTTCTGACTGGTTCTTTTTTATAGTTTCCGTCTCATTTTTTATGCTGTCAAATTTCTCTCTATGTGCACCTACTCTTCCCCTGAGTTCATTGAGCATCCTTATAACCAGGTTTTGAACTCTGTATCTAGTAGATTGCTTGTCTCTATTTTGTTTAGTTCTTTTTCTGCAGTTTTGTTCTGTTCTTTCATTTGGAACCTGATTCTTTGTCCCCTCATTTTGACAGCCTCCCTGTATTTTTTGTTTCTATGCATCAGCTAGAACTGGTATATCTCCTGTGCTTGGTAGAGTGGACTAATATAGTAGGTGTCCTGTAGGGTCCAGTGGCACAGCCTCCCCAATCTGGGCACTCCAAGTGTGCTCTCTGCCACCTCATGTGAGCCATGTGCACCCCCCTGTTGAGCCTTTTTTTTTTTTTCAAATTTTTATTAAGGTATTATATGTGTACATATCTTACCATTGCCCCCCACCCCCACCCCACTCCCATACATGCCCTCACCCCCCAATGTTTTGCATCCGTTGGTTACTCTTATATACATGCATATAAGTCCTTCAGTTGATCTCTTATTTCCCCCACCTCTCCCTAACCTTACCACTGTAATTTGACAGTCTGTTTGATGCTTTACTGCCTCTGTAACTATCTTTTTGTTCATCAGTTTATAATGTTTTTCATTATCCCCAAATGAGTGGGATCATGTGGTATTTTTCTTTCATTGACTGGCTTATTTCACTTAGCATAATGTTCTCTAATTCCATCCAAGTGCCTACAAATGGTAGTAATTCCTTCTTTTTTACGGCAGCATAGTATTCCATTGTGTAGATGTACCATAGTTTTCTGATCCAGTCATCTGCTGATGGGCACCTAGGCTGTTTCCAAATCTTAGCTATTGTAAATTGTGCTGCTATGAACATAGGGGTGCATATATCCTTTCTGATTGGTGTTTCTGGTTTCTTAGGATATATTCCTAGGAGTGGGATTACTGGGTCAAATGGGAGTTCCATTTTCAGTTTTTTGAGGAAACTCCATACTGTTCTCCACAGTGGCTGCACCAGTCTGCATTCCCACCAGCAGTGCACGAGGGTTCCTTTTTCTCTGCATCCTCGCCAACACTTGTCGTTTGTTGATTTGTTGATGATAGCCATTCTGACAGGTGTGAGATGGTATCGCATTGTTGTTTTGATTTGCATCTCTCGGATAATTAGTGACTTTGAGCATGTTTTCATGTATCTCTTGGCCTTCCTTCTGTCTTCTTTCGAAAAGCTTCTATTTAGGTCCGTTGCCCATTTTTTTATTGGATCATTTATCTTCCTTTTATTAAGTTGTATAAGCTGCCTGTAGATGTTGGAAATTAAACCTTTATCAGTGATACCATTTGCAAATATGTTCTCCCATACAGTGGGGTTTCTTGTTGTTTTGTTGATGGTTTCTTTTGCTGTGCAAAAGCTTTTTATTTTGATGTAGTCCCATTTGTTTATTTTCTGTTTGGCTTCCATTGCCCTAGGGGCAGTATCACTGAAAAAGATCTTTTGGCATATGTCTGAGATTTTGCTGCCTGTGGATTCCTCTAGTATTTTTATGATTTCCCGTCTTATATTTAAGTCCTGTACCCATTTTGAGTTTATTTTTGTGTATGGTGTAAGTTGGTGATCTAGTTTCATTTTTTTGCATGTATCTGTCCAATTTTCCCAACACCATTTATTAAAGAGACTCTCTTGACTCCATTGTATGCTCATGCCTCCTTTGTCAAATATTAAATGCGCATATTGGTTTGGGTCGATATCTGGATTCTCTATTCTGTTCCATTGATCTATATGTCTGTTCTTGTGCCAGTACCAGGCTGTTTTGATGACAGTGGCTTTGTAATACAGCTTGAAATCTGGTATTGAGATCCCTCCTACTTTATTCTTCTTTCTCAGGATTGCTGTGGCTATTCGGGGTCTTTTTTTATTCCAGATGAATTTTTGGAGAGTTCTTTCTAGGTCTGTGAAATACGCCGTTGGTATTTTAATGGGGAGTGCATTGAATCTATAGATTGCTTTGGGTAGTATGGACATTTTAATGATGTTGATTCTACCAATCCATGAACATGGTATGTTCTTCCATCTGTTTACATCTTCCTCTATCTCTTTTTTCAGTGTCCTGTAGTTTTCCGCATATAGGTCTTTTACCTCCTTGGTTAGGTTTATTCCTAAGTATCTTAATTTTTTTGGTGCGATGGAAAATGGGATTGCTTTTTTAGTCTCTCTTTCTGTAAGTTCATTGTTGGTGTATAGAAATGCCATAGATTTCTTGGTGTTAATTTTGTATCCTGCTACATTGCCGAATTCATTTATTAAGTCTGTTAGTTTTTTGATGGAGTCTTTCGGATTTTTTATGTACAATATCATGTCATCTGCAAATAAGGACAGCTTTACTTCTTCTTTTCCAATTTGGATGCCTTTTATTTTTTCTTCTTGTCTAATTGCAGTGGCTAATACTTCCAGTACTATGTCAAACAGGAGTGGTGAGAGTGGGCATCCCTGTCTTGTTCCTGTTCTTAGGGGAAATGGTTTTAGTTTTTGCCCATTGAGTATGATGTTAGCTGTGGGTTTATCATATATAGCTTTTATGATGTTGAGGTATGATCCTTCTATTCCCACCTTGTTGAGAGTTTTTATCAAGAAAGGGTGTTGGATTTTGTCAAATGCTTTTTCTGCATCAATTGATATGACTATGTGATTTTTATCTCTCAATTTGTTTATGTGATGTATCACATTTATTGATTTGCGGATATTGAACCATCCTTGCATTCCTGGGATAAACCCTACTTGGTTATGGTGTATGATCTTTCTGATGTAGTGCTGGATCCTATTTGCTAGAATTTTGTTGAGGATTTTGGCATCTACATTCATGAGGGATATTGGCCTGTAATTCTCTTTCATTGTGTTGTCTTTATCTGGTTTTGGTATTGGGGTGATGCTGGCTTCATAGAAGGAGCTTGGAAGTGTTCCTTCCTCTTGAATTTTTTGGAATAGTCTGAGGAGGATAGGTTTTAGTTCTTCCTTGAATGTTTGGTAGAACTCTCCTGTGAAGCCGTCTGGCCCCGGGCTTTTGTTTGCCGGAAGCTCTTTGATGACTGCTTCAATTTCTTCCATATTTACTGGCATGTTGAGCTGTTTAGATTCTTCCTGATTGAGTTTTGGAAGGTTATATTTTTCTAGGAATATGTCCATTTCCTCCAGGTTGTCCAGTTTGTTGGAGTAGAGTTGTTCGTAGTATTTTTTAACAATCCTTTGTATTTCGGCGGGATCTGTTGTTATTTCACCTCTTTCATTTCTGATTTTGTTTATTTGGGTCCTCTCCCTTTGCTTCTTGGTGAGCCTGGCTAGAGGTTCATCAATCTTGTTTATCCTTTCAAAGAACCAGCTCTTGGTTTTGTTGATCTTTTGTATTGTTTCTTTGGTCTCTATGTCGTTTATCTGTGCTCTGATCTTTATTATTTCCTTCCTTCTGCTTACACTGGGCTTTTCTTGTTGCTCTTTTTCTAACTCTTTGAGTTGTTGGGTTAGGTAATTTATTACCCCTGTTTCTTGTTTTTTGCAGTAGGCTTGTAGAGCTATGAACTTCCCTCTCAAGACTGCTTTCGCTGTGTCCCATAGATTGTGGATTGTAGTGTTTTCATTGTCATTTGTTGTCATGATGTTTTTTATTTCTTCTTTGATCTCTCTGGTAACCCAGTCATGGTTTAATAGCATGCTGTTTAGTCTCCATGTGTTTGATTTCTTTGGGTTGTTTTTATTGTAGTTGATTTCCAGTTTTATGCCACTGTGGTCTGAGAAGATGCTTGATATGATTTCTATCTTCTTGAATTTGAAGAGACTTTGCCTATGTCCCAACATATGGTCTATCTTTGAAAATGACCCATGTGCGCTTGAGAAGAATGTATATTCTGTGGCTTTGGGGTGAAATGTTCTGAAGATGTCAATTAATTCCATCTGGTCTAGTGAGTCATTTAGGATTGATGTTTCTTTGCTGATGTTTTGTTTAGAGGATTTGTCCAATGGTGATAGTGGGGTATTAAAGTCTCCTACTATGATTGTATTGCTGTCAATGTCTCCCTTGATATCCTCCAGGAGTTTTTTTATGTATTTGGGTGCTCCTGTATTGGGTGCATATATGTTTACCAGAGTAATTTCTTCTTGTTGGATTGCTCCCTTTAGTATTATGAAATGGCCTTCCTTATCTCTTGTTATGTCCTTCAGTTTGAGATCTAATTTGTCAGAAATAAGTATTGCTACCCCAGCTTTTTTTTCAGTTCCATTTGCCTGGAAAACCTTTTTCCATCCCTTCACCCTCAGTCTGTGTGCGTCTTTTTTTCTGAGGTGGGTTTCTTGTAGACAGCAGATATATGGGTCGTGTTTTCTTATCCAATCTGTTACCCTATGTCTTTTGATTGGGGCATTTAATCCATTTACATTTAAAGTTATTATTGATAGGTACTTATTTGTCGCCATTCCTATTCTTTACCCCTGTGTTACTTCTTCGCTTCCTGTTTCTTTCTTTCTTTTTTCTTTTTTTTTTTTTTTTACAGTAGACCCTTTAGCATTTCTTGCATTGCTGGTTTGGTGGTAATAAATTCCCTTAGTCCTTTTTTGTCTGTGAAGCTCCTGATTTCACCTTCAATTTTGATTGACAGCCTTGCTGGGTACAGTATTCTTGGATTCAGACCCTTCCTTTGCATGACTTTGTATATTTCATTCCATTCCCTTCTGGCCTGATGAGTTTATGTTGAGAAATCAGTTGCTAGTCTGATGGGGGTTCCTTTGTATGTAACTTTCTGTCTCTCTCTTGCTGCTTTTAAGATTCTTACTTTGTCGTTGGTGTTTGCCAATTTAATTATAATGTGCCTTGGCGTCGGTCTTTTGGGGTTCATTTTGCTTGGGACTCTGTGAGCTTCTTGGATTTGTGTGGGTTTTTTCTTCCCTATATCTGGGAAATTTTCTGTCATTATTTCTTCAAAGAGGTTTTCTATTCCTTGCTCAGCTTCCTTTCCTTCTGGAACCCCTATTATGCGGATGTTGTTTTGTTTCGTGTTGTCCCAAAGTTCCCTTAGACTCTCCTCCTGCCTTTTAATTTTTTTTTCTAGAAGTTGCTTTTCTTGGGTATTTTTTTCCATCTTGTCTTCTAGCTCACTGATGCGGTCCTCTGCTTCTTCTAGTCTACTCTTGATGCTTTCTATTGAGTTCTTTACAGCAGCGATGTCATTTTTCATTTCTTCTTGGTTCTTCTTCATTTCCTCTTGGTTCTTGCTCATATTGTCGAATTTGTCTTCCATTCTTTTCAGCCACCTTATGACCATTTCTCTGAATTCTTTTTCTGGAAGGTTGCTTGCCTCCATTTCGTTTACTTCCTTTTCTGGTGATGCCTGCTTTTCTTTCATATGCGGGCTGCTTCTGTCTCCCCATGGTCTCTCTTCTCTGGGTGTCTGGTTATGTAGTTCTCTCTCTCCTGGGTTGATTTAAAGGCACAAAATACAGCACTACCAGGTACAACTCACAAGGCACTGAACAGGAATGTATTCACGATATTAATAACCTCCAATAAAGGTGACCACCAGAGAAAGGCAAATTAGGTGATAGGAGAGAAAGAAGAAGAGGAAAAAAGAAAGAAAGAAAGAAAAAAAGAAAAAAGGAGTGTGAAAATGAAATTGGGAAAAGGGAAAGTAAAGAGAAAAAAAAAAGTAAGAGAGACAAGAAATTGACTAAGAGAGAAAGGGGAACAGACTATATATATTGGGGATAAAACTCCAATAGAACAATCACTAATCCCAGCAAATGCCAGCAACAAGTGCCTGGGGATTAGTACAAACTACAACACCAACTAATATGGAGTGAGGCAAGGGAAAGCTGAAGCACAAAACAAACAAAAAAAATAAACAAAAGAAGAATAAGCAAAACAATCTCACAAAAAAGCATAAAAATTGGATATAATCTACATTCAAGCAAACAACAACAAAAGGACAGAGATAAGGACAAGTTTATGGATAACTCAGACAGTGAAGGGAGAGGTGTATGTGGACTTGGAGCAGGGGATTGGAGATTAGATATGTAAGTAGGGTGAAATTTTAACAAGGGGTAAACAGAAAGAATAGGGAAAATCTAAAGCAGTAAAAGGGTAAGACAAACAGGACACTGAAAAGGGGGAGGTTAGGAAGAGAGTGATGGCCTAAAGGTAGAGTTGAGATAGAGTAAAACGATGCTAAAGGAAAGATAAAAAATAGAATGTAGAACCCTAATCCCAAAATAAAATGAAGAGAAAATAAAATGACACTTTAAAAAAAAAAAAAAGATAAAATAGCAGTAGTAATAATACGGATTGAAAATAAAAATGTAATCATTAAAAAGGTAAAATCAAGTGATGAAAAAAGAAAAAAAAGTTTCTTGATTAAAAGATGCAAAAAATGAAAATAAAAAAATAAAAAAAATAAAAGGTAAAAATAAAATGTGGAGTAGTGAAGGTCATTCACTTCCTCTGTTTTTCTATTTGGCACGCCTGTTTCTCAGTCCAGACAGTATTGCAGTTCCCTGCGATCCACTGCTCTTCGGTGTTGTAAGCCAGTCGTGATTTTAAGCAGGCGGTGTGTCTTAATTTCTCGTATTCCTTTATTTTTGATTACACAAGAGTCAATTTGTGATTCAGCCCCTGGGTGGCAGTGTTTCTGGATTGACTTCCGGGTCTATCTATGGCCTCTCTAGGCAGTGTTAGAGCCTTCTTTCCCTGTGGCACTCGCCACGGGCCTGTGGGAGTGGTCTGCCTCAGAGCTGACTCTCTGATGGTCACTCCCCGCTCCGATCCCCAGGTTCCAGAAAAACAACCTTCCCCTGCAGTCTCCCAGGGTGTCCCCAACTGGGTGATCCTATGTATTGGGCTTAGTAATCAGAAGCAAGGATTTGAAGAGGAAAAAGCCCAAGTGTGCGAACTCCGGGACTGCGAGTAAGCCCAGGCACCCAGGGAGCGCACGGGCTGCGCGTAAGTCTGGACTGCCTGAAATTCTTAGGGTGTCCCTGCACTTCAGATCAAAATGGGTTGCTTTTTAGAGTGCCCTTCTCTTAGCAGCTCTGAGGACCCCTTTCCACAGTCACAGATCACGCCAGCCCCTACAGCCACGGATTTTTCTAGGCACAGACTTCCCTGGTCCTCCAGCTCCCGCAAAACGCGCGTTCCTCTCTCCCGCCGGGACCAGAGACCTCACCTTATCCCAGGCGAAATCTGACCTTTCCGTGGTGGAGTGTAGAGCTTCTCTGAACCCGTGTGCTTGCGCCAGTTGGGGAGCGTTGTTCTGGGGCTCGCAGCTGTTCCTGGGGTGCCGCAGTTGTGGATTCTCAGGCTTCAGATAAGCTCCACTTTCCGGATCAAGATGGTGCAGACTCTGCGTCCAAGCCCGCAGCTCCGGGAGGGGACCCAGCCGCAGTTCGTGCTGCCAGGTCAGGGGAACCCCGTTCAGCAGTCCCCCACCTCCTTCTGGAATTCAGCTGTCTCCCAACCAGCCAACAAACACTCCTTGCGCGACCCTCAGCTGTTCTTTCTTTCTGCTCCGGGACAAGGCTCGGAACACGTCTGTCTATTCCGCCGCCATTGTTCCCTCTCCCCCCTGTTGAGCCTTGATTGCTGTTAGCATATCAATGAGAGGTATTTACCCCAAGACTGATTAGCTGCAAGACTGGCAGCAGCCACTGTGGAGGATCAGCTGTGCAGGAACCCACGCTACAGAGCAAGACTTACTTCAATAGAGCTCTGGTGTCCACTGAGTCTTACCCTTGAGTTTGTTGCTTGTGGAAGTATTCTTACACATATTCAAAAGCTGTTCACCCGATGTGCTGGCTATGGGGCCTCTCAGGAGGTGCAAATCAAGGTCAGCCACCACCTGTGTTCTGCCCAGGGCCACCCTGCATGAGCTACAAACAATCTGCATATGGTTGCTACTTCTGTTGGGCTTGGGAGGTGCCCAAGTTGTTAACCAAGGCTGGATGCCACTAGTGCTAGGCTGAAACACTTGGCAAAAGGTACAGGGCCCACTGAGGCCAGATGCTGCTTATTTGAGAGACTTTAGGAAAATGTAATGCATGAGCCTAGACAGGCCATTCATATGGAAAAGCCCACTGAAAATAGCTTGGATGGACCCAACTATTGGTGGGCTAGGAACTCAGGGAATCAGTAGGATGGGGCTAATGGTGTTAGTCAGGTTGATGAAGACTCAGATATGGCATCTGTCTGCTAGCTCTGCAGGGGTAGGGCTCAGAAAAGGAATAACAGCCTCTGCCAACACTTTTGTCTTGGAGAAAGCTGCCCTTTCAGCTTTCACCCTGATGCAAGACACTTCAGGTCCTTGCCATATGTCCCTGGTGCCTTTGGAGCTGCTACCCAGCACCAGAGCTCAGCAAGAGTGAGTCTGAGTAAGTCTGTGTGGGAGCCCTTTAAGAGGGACTGCCTAGGACTCCAGAAGCCCTCCATCTCACTCAGCCACAATCCCTGCTGGTTTTTACCGCCAGAAATTATGGGGGCCTCTCTTCCTGGCACTGGAACCCTGGGCTAGGGGGACTGGTGTCAGGCTGGGACCTCTCACTTATAAGGGGGTACCTCTGCAGCCAAGATAGCCCTCATGATTTTTATCAGCCACACATGAGTGTGGAACCAGCTCCTTCTACTTCTCCATCCTCCTACCAGTTTCAATGTGGCTTTTTTTTATATCCTTAGTTGTAGGACTTCCTTTCCACTAGATTTCAGTTGGTTCTGAATGATGGTTATTCTATAGTTTATTTGTATTTTTTATGTGGTTGTGAAAAGATGCCAATACTACATTTACCTACACTGCCATATTGACTGGAAGTCTAGGATTTTTATTAATCTTATAATTTCCATATTGCACTAAAATGGTTCAACTGCTTTCTGTGGATCGCATGATAGCACTACAATAACTCTGTTCATCCTCCACTCCACTTTGATTCCTGCTAACTCTTGAGTTTCTTAAATTTATAGCCTCTTCATAATATAACTTTACTGTTATATAAATGTAATCTTTTCACTGTCTTTAGTTAACTGAAATTTCTGAGACCTTTACCTTGAGGGTCACTATAGGGCTTCTCTCCAACAAGTCAATACGTTAATCTAGGATTTGTGAATAGCATAGCTTTTTAAGAAAAAGAATGAGACAGTAGGGTAAATATGTGTAATAAGATCTGCAGAATTATGGTTACCTTCAATGATTCTTTTATCTTTCCAATAACATCTGCAAGAGAAAATAATGTTTAAATTTTTTTTTAAATTGTCTAGTTTTCAATAATTCTCTTTTGAAGAGACAATGACCTGCATGACATCAATTATGAAGGGAATGATTTAGCTAGTTAATCATTCAGTGAGGATTCTACTGGTTCAGAAACAAGCAATATCTTCCCTTATGAAAGGAAGTATGTTAACAAGTAGGGACAGGAATATGGTCAGGTAAATACATAATTTGTCTATTTCCTATGTCTCTAAGCAAGAGACTAAATAAATGTCTTAAGTTCCCTGAGCTTTATGAAGGTATGAACTTCTCACTTTTCCTCTTCATCTCTCACTCTTCATATATATAAATTAAACATTCAATTTTCCCAACTTTGGAAGAAATAGTAATGAATCTTTTCAAAATGTCTCCACATTGAACACAAATTTTGTATTGGACAAAATGGGCCACAAGCATGTAACATATTATCACATCTTTATTTTGTTGAACCATATATTTTTATGTGTTCTCTCTTTTAAAAAGCTATTTATTTGAGGTACCCAAAACATTAGAGAAAGTGCTTATGTTTCAAGCCCCTTCTATGTAATATAAGATCGTACAACAAAAATTATTCCATAAACAGGAATGATTTTTAAAACACTAATGTTTGGAGTTTTAAAATAGAATTCTGAAATGTAATGTTTCAAAATGGTCATACACAATCCTATAGAGAGCAATATGACTTTGAGTGGGGAAAGACATATGGCTTACAAATTGCTTCATCTGATTCTTCACGTTTGCAAAACTCAAGAACAACAATTCCAATTGGCTCAACAAGTTTAGGCAATTCCGTTATAGATGCAGTAACAGTGAAGAAAGTTCAGTTCAATTTCTGCAAGCGCTAGTCCAAATTAGAACTGCAAGCAAAGCAATGAGTAGTGATTCCCACCCTAGTTCTTAAAGCTCTAGGCAAGGGATTCAATCCTAAGGGCTATGCTATTGAGAACAGGGAAGAATACTGAGAAATGGATAGTGTTTTCAGTGGATGCTGCTGTAAGCACTATGGAGAGGAAATTACACAAATCAGAAGAAAAAATAAATGGTTTGCTGGGAATAGTAAAAGATAAATCTATGTGCAAAATATTTTTATAAAATGATAAATGTGGAGAAATGATTTGTTCTCTTGAGTCAAAACTTTTAAAAAGAAGTCATTTGATCCATAGAGGGTGAGAAGTGTTAATAATGTACATGGAGATATTAAGTTATTGTTACTGGTTTGCTGATATTGCTGTTTTTAGCTTTCAAATGGCTTTGGCATAAGTAACAATTTTCTATTTAAAATCTGTCTGACCTACTGACACTCTTTGATCACATTGCTTACTCATAGCAGGTGTTTCATGAAACGAGTTTTCAGTGTCAATAATGAAGCACCTTACAGGGTCCATATCTTGGCCAGATGTATGTAGTTTTGAAGTCTGAAATCTCTGGTGTGCTCAAATTTGGAAATCTAAAGCAAAGAGCAAATAGTTTTCTTGTGTAATGTTACTGTCTTTCTCTTCCTTAGAAAATTCATGTGTTTGAAGTAAATGTTATTTTCCTTGCATTATGGCACCATAGGAAAGATCTGTGACGCAGAGAAGCTTTTATTCTCATTATTCCATATATATATGGAAGCACTAAGAAATATGAAATCCTTCACTGTTGCAGACTAAAAGATTTTCATTTTGTCTGGAGGGGAAATGTGCCAAAGTGGCTGAAAATAATTCAAGTAATTGGCAAAGAGCTATACTTTAAGGAACCTTTTGGTGTAATTTGATTTTGTGCCTTTTAGGGGAGCAAGTGAAGTGAGATGTGATTTTATCTGCCCCTGAGAGCCAAGAAATTTTAAACATAACAGAATCTTAAGGTGCATGATAATGAACTACAATGTGTAAAAACAATATGATTGTGACAATCTTAAGAGATAATAATGATAATAATAATAAAGATAATGCTCAATTGAGTTAAAGAATGTCCCTTACCATGCATTTTGTTTGTATATGCAAAGTTTGTACTTTTCCTTAACACTGAGAACTGAGAAGACAGTCCTACTTAAAGCCTAGCTTCTCTCCTGCCTATAAAGTCACAGGATTATTGCAAAATTCCATA
This sequence comes from Plecotus auritus, assembly GCF_963455305.1. Classification (NCBI taxonomy): domain Eukaryota; kingdom Metazoa; phylum Chordata; class Mammalia; order Chiroptera; family Vespertilionidae; genus Plecotus; species Plecotus auritus. The sequence continues at coordinate 131,649,366 of NC_137771.1, read as the reverse complement.
AGTGCTGTTAGTAATCAATAATGAAAATAACCAACTCAGAACCAGCCACTTAGATATGAGCACCCAAGGCATTACAATACAATGATCCTACTTAGCTCAAGTCCTAGACAAACTTGCAAGTCAACCACGTTTGTTTTGGCACACTCCCACCTAAAGTCCCTATCAAGACCACCATTATGGCTTGTTTGCATGTCTTGGATCTTCTTCAAACAGAGGCTTAGAATCTATTAGTTTTCAATTTCTCTTCTATTACAAAAGACAGCTTTATGTGTCGTTCCTTATTTTGAAAGATGCCAATTTCTTCAAAATAATTTCTTTTGCATATTTTATACAAGGAACACTTCAACTTTCCTCTTTTCCTGAGACTTAAATGTAAGGCAGGCTCCGACTATTAATATTACTCATGTGGAAATAGGTAGATTTGAGTTGTCCATTTGCTGCAAGACTGTGCAGGCAACTTGTAAAAGGCTGCATGAGAAGTCTCCAGAACAGGCTACACATGTACAGCACAGTGCACTAACAGCTGGGTTCTAGAGCCCTCTCCCATCGGAAAACCCTGCTACCTGAGGGGTCTTCAGGTCTTCCCATAGTTCAGTGGTTCTCAAACTTGAGCTCACATCCAAATCACCTGAAGGCTTATTTAAAAGCAGATTGTTGGGCCCCACTCTCACAGTTATTTTAATCAGTAGGTTTTAGGCAGGGAAGAATATCTATATTTCTACCACATTTCTAATTGATATCAATGCTTCATGTCAAGGGACAATGCCATAGATCAGTAGTCCCATCTCCCCAACCATTTTGTTTTCCATAATCCCCAACTATTTTATTTAGCATACCCTAAGGATCACACAGAAATGAACCCTACTGTATGAGGTTCAGAAGTAACACCATTTATCTAAGAATAAATTTTGTGTTTGTGTTTTTATACAACTCAATGAGTGAAGTGTCCTGGATGCAGTGAAAATCATGGGACTTGAAAGTCAGTGCAGAGCTTCCAGTTTCAAATGAGATGAGGTAGATGTACTTCTCCTATTGTTTCTACTAAGAAATACTAAAACTCTGGACATTTTATAGAAAACAAATATAAGAAAACTGTAAATGGAAGACAGAGAAAGGCAGAGGCAGACTAGCTGGAGATCTTGGAACCTAAGGAATGACATGGCCATTAATTCATTGGGTATTCTTTTGGACTCATGTGTCCCAGACTAAACGCTGGAGAACCAGCACCCCCAAAAAGCCCACGGGTACAGACCAAAAAAGACCCAGCAAACGTCTGCTGTCTCTAGACACAGGACTAGGCAAGGACAGCATAGAATGACAGAAAATTTATAAGAGGGTAGCAGATCAACTCCAGACAACAGCATGGAAAAAACTGTAGTGGTGTGGGGGAAAAGATGTTGGTCAAAGGGTACAAACTTTCATTTATAAGATGAGCAAATTCTGGGGGCTCTAACCTAAAACATGGTGACTATGCATAACAATGTATTGTATACTTGAAATTTGCTGAGAGTAGATCTTAAATGTTCTCAACACACACACACACACACACACACACACACACACACAGATAACTATGTGAGGCAATGGATAAGTTAACTAAATCTTGTTGTGGTGATCATTTCACAATATATACATATATCAAATCATCGTTTGCTGCACCATAAACTTACACAGTGTTACTTGTCAATTATATGGCAATAATCTGGGGAGTGGGGGAAGAGGGGAACTATGGCCCTTCTCCCACTCTAATCAACAAAGGCCTACTAAAGAGCCTAAACTTATATCCTGGACCTTGGGCAATGAAGCATCATCTCTGCCAGGGGTATGTCAGAGCTGGGACTTATGCCTGCCTGAAGGTAAAAAGACTCTTCATAGTGTCAGTGGAGACTCTTTGAAATTTAGAACCCCCACTCCCATCCACTGGTGACAAAGTGACCTTTCCTCCTCCCTACCAAAGTGTCTCAGAGAAGGTCCAGTGGGAAGTCTGGACTTTGACCACTTTTCAGCAGTAACAATTCTCTCCCACCACCCTGCAGTGTCTATGCAGCCTACATGGGGCAATAACAAGGAGACTTCTGCTCCCAGTCCTGGTAGGGTCAGCATAGGCCTACTGAGGACCTTGTACTGAGAAGAGGGTCAACTGAGAAGAAACTGGGCTTTACCCCTACTTGGCAGTAATAAAGCAGCCTGGTACTCTCACTTTGCCCACTAGCATGCTATCACAATGAGGCCTGCTCAAACACTGATCTATTACCAAGAATCTTATGACATAATACACAAAACTTCCAGAGTACTTCCAAGTAGTCCTATACTTGGTCACTGGAAAAGAAGAGATAAATTTATGTTAAAAGTTCCAACAAGAAATTTTCTACAATTCTGGTCCAAATATTACATGATTGGCCTCCCAAGTACAATATAAGATTATTCTTTCTGAGATGTCTTAATGAGGTCAATAGAATGTTGGTAATTTTGCAAATCAAAAGGTCTAAGATGACATGGATGGCTTTGTTTGTTCCGGATAGAGAATCTACCTGAAAGGTTTTAGTGTGAGTCAGAAAAGTCCATTCTCAAATCCCTGATCTTTCACTTACCAGGAAAATGATCTTAATTAAATTTATTAACCTTTCTAATCCCTTAGTTTCTCTGTCTATAAAATGTAGAAGTAGTAGTAGCAGTTGTTGTCATAGTAGGAGTGTGATAGTCATATATTAATGGAAGTAGTAGTATGTCACTTTGCCCATATCATCTCATGTAATACCTTCAAGAGTCCCTTGCAAGATAGGTAACATAAAGTTCATTTTAAAAGTAAAGAAACTGGGGCATTTAAATGTGAAGAGTTAAGTAATTTACTCAAGATCATACAGTTCTGTTGGGTCAGGTCATCAAGAAGACATGGCTGCCAGCTTGGCCTGAGAGTTGGACGAGGGCAGCTGGAGGCTCCCACTCCCTCCTCTGTGCATGGAATGTGTGCTCCAGTGGGGCACCTTCAGCCTAGAAACTGCCCAAGGACATGGCCTAAAGCTGGTGATGTGATGAGGAGACCATCCACAGTGGGTATGTGAATGACCCCAGGTAGGGCCTCTATATAAACATTCCTTGCATACTTATGTAGTAAATGAGTGCTGTCATGAGTTGCAAGTCAGAGGACAAGATAATTGCACCTCTAGCTTAGGTCTTCTTTGCTTTATTTCTCATTTACTTGTTTTTTCTTTTCTTTACAGGTTTCAGCTTTTCTTTTTAAAAAATTTCACTGCATTGCTTAGGCCATCTATCTATATCAATATAGAATTCTGTTCTGTTTTGTTTTCAGAACATGCTATATTTCCCCACCAGGGAAATCTACACTTGACATGGTGTGATGAAGAAATGAGGACATCAGGGAGAAAATGTGCAAAGGTAGGGGAGCAGTGATCAAGGAGCACAGTTAGGAGGCGGAAATGAGGAGCGAAAGAATGGCGATCACTTTACCTCTGACTACAGTCAATAACCAGCAGAGTAATAGAAGACAGAGAGGAAAGGTGCTACAGATTTATCATGAATACATCTGCTCTGAGAAATCCAGTGAGACACCAGGCATCTTTTTTCTCTAGCTTTGAATATTTTACTTAATTAAATAAATCCTGCTCACAAGATATTTTTTAAAATCCTTCTCTTTCTGATCCCCTATAATTTTAGGAATCCTATATTGCCAAAAACACATGATGATTTCTAAAATAGAGCTTCCCCACACTTACCCACCCCTAAAAAAAGAAGGACTAGGAGGGAAGTAAATTTCAGCCTTTAGTTATGGCTCCTCTGGCTTTTCCAGGCTTATTTCTTCTTCAGACAAATTCCATTCCCCCAGAAGCTACTCTATCAAGAGCTTCTCAACCATGCTATTAATGTGAAAATGAAAAATCTGCTTTATAGAGGCAGCACTCATGGGAAGAAGCACACTGGCTCAGTGAGCTTCTAAGACTCTTGATTACCTGGAATTCCTGAAGCTTTTGCAGTTTGTTAATGTACCTCTTGCAAAATAATGAGATTTCAACCTTTTCCAAGCATAGTGGCTTTGCTTTTCCGTAGACAAACTCTTGCACTAATTTCACATTTCTAACTCCAATTTCCTCTGGCCTTTTCCCCAGCAATCTCTATTTGCATTCCTCCTGCCATTTGCTATTAATCTAGAAACCAAAATAGCAATAATGATTATATCAAATAATAAGAGATGTTTTCAAATATATAACAGAGGTGGGATTTTTTTTCTATTCCAAATCAAAATAGTACATTGGTTAATTCAAAATAAGAACATATACATTTTAACTTATACAATTATCAATTAATTATTAAAACAAATATGTGGGTTAGAAGGATCCTTACTTTTTTTCTTCTTTTTTTTTTAATGTCATGAACTATAACCCACAGAAACACTTTCTTAGAGTCCCTATGTCCTCACCCACCCACTTCCCTTACAGCTACTTCCTGGCATCTCTCTTAAAAAAACACAGATTCAGATAGCTTTCATTAACCCAATCTGTGAGTTTCTTTGTGTTACCTTCCTTCAAATTCTGCTTCATGAGGAGTCCCCCAAACAGGACTCTGCTGGGAGGACATTGGGAGAGGAAGAAACTGAGTAGGTAACAGCAGAACCTTCTTTACTTACAGGGCCAGGGGAAAGGCTGAGAATACAGTGACACCAACAATTTTGTCTGGTTAGACTTATTTTTTTTTAATAATTTTTATTGTTGATACTATCACAGATGTCTGCCTCCCCATCCCACCCCAGGTCTTCACCACCCTATTGCCCCTGTCCATGGGCTATGCATATCTATTTATATATATATATATATATATATATATATATATATATATATATATAAATTTATATTTATATAATTTATATATATAAATATATTTATATATATACAAATATATATATATTTTTATATATAAATAAATTTATATTTATATAATTTATATATATATAAAAATATATTTATATATATACAAATATATATATGTGTATATATACATATATATATATATATATATATATATATATATATATATATATAGACAATGACCATGACGACCAAAACAACCATTCGATCAGTCACCAACCATGCAGTGCTAGCATAGAGCATAGACACAGGTAAAGTCTATGAGTGAACTAAGAATGGACAAGACAAATGCTTGCCTTCATGGAGGTCGCACTGTAAGAAGGTTAGGTCAGGGATGAGAATTCAAAATTGCCACCAGCACAGACCTGAGGTGCCACCTCTCAGAGCGGCCAGAGATACACCCGAGAGCGGACTGGAGGTGTGACTAAAGGGCTGGCGCCGACATGAAGGCGGGGCCATTCTGGATTTCCCAGAGGAACCAATGGCTGCCTAGGAGGTGGAGCTTTTGACACTGACTGGCATAGAAACCAACCAATCAGAAACAAATCTGGGTGAATTGCGAAGGCAGAACCTAAGATGGCAGCTGAGGAGGGTTTTAAGGGCAACAGCTGTTGGTATAACGTGTAAGAAAGTGGTTCAATTTTTTAATAACTGGTTTGGCAGTATAGTGCATATGGCTGGCTATCAGTCCAGATATAGGAGTTATGTACTTTTGTCTGCCAAGAGCATCTCCTCCTGCTGAAAAAGGCTTTACTGCCCCCCCCCCATTTAAGCAATCCTATCCTATATTATCTATCTATACTACTAAAAGGATAATATGCTAATTAGACCGGGTTGACCAGCCATCTACTGGACGTCTGACTTCCTTCTGGACAAAGCCATAGTAGTAGGGGTTGATGCAGAGGCATTTATGGGTGAACAGGCCAGCAGGGAAAGCAGTTAGGGGAGAGATCAGGCTGGCAGGGGGTTAGGGGCAATCAGGCCAGCAAAGGAGGACAGTTGGGGGTGACCACGCCAGCAGGGGAGGGCAGTTGGGGGTGACCAGGCCAGCAGGGAAGGGCAGTTGGGGGCATTAGGCAGGCAGGCAGGTGAGTGGTTAGGAGCCAGTGGTCTTGGATTGTGAGAGCGATGTGTAAACTGACAGTTGGACATCCCCCGAGGGGTCCCAGATTAGAGAGGGTGCAGGCCAAGCTGAGGGACACCCCCTTTTGTGCACAAATTTTGTGCACCAGGCCTCTAGTCTATATTCTATCTAATAAAAGAGTAATATGCAAATTGACTGTACCTCTGCTACACCCATAAGCCACGCCCACCAGCCAATCAGGAGCGAGTATGCAAATTAACCCAACAATGATGGCTGCAGCCACGGAGAGAGCAGGATGCTTGAGTTGCCCCTGGCAATGGAGGAAGCCAAGCTTCTGCAGCCCTGGCCTACCTTGGCCTCCACTCAAGGCTACAAAGTTTCAATTATAGAAGATAAATAAATCCCAACAAAAATGGCTGTGGCCACAGAGCAAGCAGGAGGTTTGGGCTTCCCCGGCGATGGAGGAAGCCAAGCTTCCTGCAGCACTGATCTCCGCTTAAGGCTACAAAGTTTCAATTATAGAAGATAAATAAATCCCAACAAAAATGGCAGCAGCCACAGAGCTGGAGAGAGCAGGAGGCTTGAGTTGCCCCCGGTGATGGAGGAAGCCAAGCTGCCACAGCCCTGGCCTGCCTTTGCCTCTGCTCAAGGCTACAAAGTTTCAATTATAGAAGATAAATAAATCCCAGATACCAGGGCCTCCGCTTGGGTCACCAGGGGGCATGGCCAGCCTGCATACTACCACAGGTCCCTCGCCCAGGCCACCCCATGACCCAGGGGAACCCCCACCCTGATCTGGGACACCCTTCAAGGCAAACCAGCTGGGCCTCACCTGTGCACCAGGCCTCTATCCTATCTAATAAAAGAGTAATATGCAAATTGACCATCATTCCAACACACAAGATGGCTACCCCCATGTGGTCAAAGATCCTGCCCCCATGTGGACACAAGATGGCCACCACAAGATGGCCAGCAGGGGAGGGCAGTTGTGGGCAATCAGGCCAGCAGGGGAAGGCAGTTGGGAGGGACCAGGCCTACAAGGGAGGGAAGTTGGGAGTGATCAAGCCTGCAGGGGAGGGCAGTTAGGGGTGACCAGGCAGGCAGAGGAGGGAAGTTGGGGGTGACTGGGCCTGCAGGGAAGGGGAGTTGGGGGAGGGGACCCAGGCCTGCAGGGGAGAGCAGTTGAGGGGGGAGACCAAGCCTTCAGGGGAGGGTAGTTAGGGGTGACCAGGCCTGCAGGGGAGGGCAGTTTAGGGTGAGCAGGCCTGCAGGGGAGGTAAGTTAGGGGTGACCAGGCAGGCAGAGGAGGGAAGTTGGGGGTGACTGGGCTTGCAGGGAAGGGCAGTTGGGGGGGCACCCAAGCCTGCATGGGAGAGCAGTTGGAGGGGGGGACCAAGACTGCAGGGGAGGGCAGTTCGGGGTGAGCAGGCCTGCAGGGGAGGGCAGTTAGGGGCAAACAGCTGTCAGGGGAGCAGTTAGGCATCAATCAGGCTGGCAGGGGAGTGGTTAGGAGGTGATTAGGCTGGCAGGCAGATGTGGTTAGGGGCAATCAAGAAGGCAGGCAGGCGAGCAGTTGGGAGCCAGCAGTCCTGGATTGTGAGAGGGATGTCCGACTGCCCGTTTATGCCTGATCCTACTGGGCCCTGGTCTCCAATCCAGCATGACTCTGGGACTGAGAGTCACTTGTGGGTGACTCTCTTCTGAGAGAGTTAGCCTGATCTCATCCCTAACTGCTCTCCTCTGTTGGCCTGTTCGCCCTAACTGCCTCTGCCTCAACCCCTACCACCATGGCTTTGTCCAGAAGGAAGTCAGACGTCCAGTAGATGGACGGTCAACCTGGTCTAATTAGCATATTACCCTTTTAGTAGTATAGATAGATAATATAGGATAGGATTGCTTAAATGGTGGGGTAAAGCCTTTTTCAGCAGGAGGAGGTGTTCTTGTCAGAAAAAAATACATAACCCTTATATCTGGACTGATAGCCAGCTTTTGACTATCTGGAAATGGCCCAGGGCTACACTTGTGGATGAAGCGGAGGTACGGTCAACTCCTGGATTTGACTCCTGAAATCTTCAGGGTTGCCAGAAGATAGGGGGCTGGGAGCCCTACCGGGATCGAGCCTAAACGGGCAGTCAGACATCCCTCGAAGGGTCCCAGATAGGAGAGGGTGCAGGCTGGGCTAAGGGACACACACCCCCGTGCACTTGGCCTCTAGTGTATATATAAAATCCTAATATGCAAATAGACCAAACAGTGGAACAACCGAGCAACAGAACAACCGGTTGTTATGACATGCACTGACCACCAGGGGCGTGCACACAATATGGTGGGCATTGCCAGCAAGTGGCAGAGTGCAGAACATGGTGGGCATTGGCTGAAGCAGGATGGTGGAGCAGGTGAGCAGGGGCACCAGACCAAGGAGGGCTCTGGTCACTATCGTTGGGGTTAGCCTCTGGTAGTTACTGAAAATTCTTTGCTCCCACGCACGACAGTCCTGCCAGGCACTCGCCCTGCTAGCACCCGCTGCCAGCACCTGGCGCCAGCCCTGATTGCTCAGCTCTGTCAGTGGGTATGAGCAGCAGCTGCCAGTCCCGATCACCCCTCAGGGCTTCTTCACCTCTCCCTGCTCCTGAGGGGCGATCGGGGCTGGCAGCCACCTCTTGCACCTGCTAACAGTGCTGGCCCCACTCACACCTGCTGCTGACGCTGGCCCCAATCACTCTGTGCTGTCAGCAGGCGAGCGGGGCTGGAATCATCAGCATGTGGGAGCAGTGGTGGCAGGAGCAGGGTTGGCAGAAGATAGGGGGCTGGGGGCTGCAGTGGGAGGGGCTTGGCAGGGGTGCAGAGGTTGAGGAGAGACCCGCCCCTGTGCCAACTGTAGCCTCACGGTCCACAGTTCCTTTCAAAGTGCACAAAATCATGCATTGGGCCCCTAGTAAGTATATAAGTTCTTTGGTTTATCTCTTCTCATGTCCCCAATCCCACATCAAGATATGTCAGTCTATTCCCTTCCTCCATGCTTTATTTTCTCTTTATTTCTTTGGGTCTTATTTTGTTGGTCAGTTCATTTTGTTTATTAGAGTCTACAAATAAGTGATATCATATATTATTTGTCTTTCTCAGATTGGCTTATTTCACTTAGCATAATATTCTCCAGGTCCATCCATGCTAAGTGAAATAAGCCAATCTTAATAATATTCTCCAGGTCCATCCCAAAGGGTATGAGATGCCTATTTTTGGAGGATCCTTACTTTAAGGTAGTTAAAGTTCATTAAGGTAGCTTATCTTAATTTCAGAAAAAAGAAAACTGTTACTCAATTCTAATATTTGCAGTTTTTATATCTCATTGTAGGCTTATCTTTCTTTCAAAATATTGGGGGTGGGAGTAGGAATTATCCCAATAGACAAAAATTCAGTCTTAATGTCTGAAATCTTTTTAGCAAGGCATAGCATTTTCTTTGAACTTCTATTTTTTGGTCTACTTAATATTTTTACATTTCTCCCCATGATTTATCAGAATGTTTTATATTTCTCTAGCAGATGTCATGCATTCCAGAAGTATATATACTAGTGTTTATACAAAGGAAACCTCTTCACCTTAAAAGCCTGTAGCTAGAGGTTACGGAAAAATGGCAGCAGAATAGACAGACGTGTCCCGAGACTTGTCCTGGAGCAGATAGAAAGAACAGCTGAGGGTCGCACGAGGAGTGTCTGTTGGAGAGTTAAGAAACAGCTATACTCCAGGAGAAGGTGGGGGACTGCTGGACAGGGGTCCCCCGACCAGGCAGCCCTCACTGCTGCCAGGTTCCCTCCCGGAGCCACTGGCTCAGATGCGGAGACCGTGCCATCTTGAAAGGGAAAGTGGATGTTATCGGAAGCCTGAAAATCTACAACTGCGGCACCCACCGAACAGCTGCAAACCCCAGAGCACCGGTCCCCAATTGACACAAACACACAGATTCAGAGGAGCTCTACACTCCACCACGGAAAGGTCAGATTTTGCCTGGGATAAGGTGAGGTCTCTGGTCCCGGCAGGACAGAGAAACGCGTGCACTGTGGGAGCTGGAGGACCGGGGGAAGTCTGCACCTAGAAAAATTCGTGGCTGTAGGGCTGGCGTGATATGTGAATGTGGAAGGGGGTCCTCAGAGCTGCTAACAGAGGGGATCTCTAAAAAGCAACCCATTTTGATCTGACGCAGAAGGACAGCCTAAAATTTTGGAGTGTGCTGGCTGCTTGGACACAAGGGGGGGAAGGGGATTGCGCAGGCTTGCGCGCAGACCCAGAGTTCGCACACTTGCGCTTTCTCCTCTTTGAATCCTTGCTTCTGATTACTGAGCCCAATACATAGGATCACCTAATTGGGGACACCCTAGGAGACTGCAGGGGAAAGTTGTTTTTCTGGAACCTGGGGATCAGAGCGGGGAGTGACTGTCAGAGAATCAGCTCTGGGGCAGCCCACTCCCACAAACGGGTATTGAGTGCCACAGGAAAAGCAGGATCTAAGCACAGGCTAGAGAGGACCTACAGACATGGAGGTAAACCCAGAAACACTGCCATCCAGGGGCTGAATCACAAATTTACTCTTGTATAATCATAAATAAAAAAATACAAGAAAGTAAGACATACCGCCTGCTTAAAAATCAGGACTAGCTTACAACACTGAGGAGCAGTGGAACGCAGGGAACTGCAATACTGTCCTGAATGGGAAACAGGCATGCCAAACAGAACAATAGAGGAAGTGAATGACCTTCACTACTGCATATTTTATTTTTATTTTTCTTATTTTTTATTAATTTTTATTTTTTATTTTTTTTTATTTTTCATCTTTTACTTAAGAAACTAATTTTTTTCTTTTTTCCTCACTTGATTTTACCTTTTTAATTATTACATTTTTAGTTTCAATCAGTATTATTACTACTACTATTTTACCTTTTTTTTTTAAAAAAGTGTCATTTTATTTTATCTTTATTTGACTTTGAGATTAGTGTTCTACATTGTATTTTCATCTTTCCTTTAGCATCACTCTACTCTATCTCAACTCTACCTTTATGCCATCACTCTCTTCCTAACTTTTGCCCTTTCTTGTCCTGTTTCTTTTAACCTTTTCCTGCTTTAGATTTTCCCTATTTTTTCTTTTTACCCCCTGTTAAAATTTCACCCTACTTATATATCTAATTTCCAATCCCCTGCTCCGAGTTCATACACACTTCTCTCTTCTCTGTCTTCACTATCCAAAAAATTGCTTTTCTCTCTGTCCATTTTGTTGTTGTTTGCTTGAATGTTGATTATATCGATTTTTTTGCTTGTTTGTGAGATTATTTGGCTTATTCTTTTTTGTTTTGTTTTTTTGTTTACTTTGTTTTTGTTTGTTTTTGCATCTGTTTTTCCTTGCCTCGTTTGATATTAATTGTTGTTTGTAGTTTATATTCATCTCCAGGTACGTGTTTCTGGCATTTGCTGAGATTAGTGGCTGTTCTCTTAGAGTTTTCTCCCCATATATAGTTTGTTCCCCTTTTCTTTCTTATTCTCTTTCTTTTCTCTCTTACTTTCTTTTTTCCTTTTCCAAAATTCATTTTGGCACTCCTTTCTTTTTTTTTCTCTTCTTCTTTCTCTCCTATCCCCTTATTTGCCTTTCCCTGGTGGTCACCTTTATTTGGGGTTATTAATATCGTGAATACATTTCTTTTCAGTGCCTTGTGTGTTGTATTTGGTTTTGTTGTATTCTGTGCCTTGAAATCAACACAGGAGATAGAGAACTACATAACCAGACACCCAGAGAAGCAGAGACCATGGGGAGACAAAGAAACAGCCCACATATAAAAGAAAAGCAGGCATCACCAGAAAAGGAAGTAAACAAAATGGAGGCAAGCAAACTGCCAGAGAAAGAATTAAGAGAAATGGTCACAAGGTGGCTGAAAGAATGGAAGACAAATTCGACAATATGAGTAAGAACCAAGAGTAAATGAAGAACCAAGAAGAAATGCAAAATGACATCGCTGCTGTAAAGAACTCAATAGAAAGCATCAAGAGTAGACTAGAAGAAGCAGAGGACCGCATCAGTGAGCAAGAAGACAAGGTAGGAAAAAATACCCAAGTAGAGCAGCTTCCAGAAAAAAAAATTAAAAAGCAGGAGGAGAGCCAAAGGGAACTTTGCGACAACAGGAAACAAAACAACATCCGCATAATAGGGGTTCCAGAAGGAGAGGAAACTGAGCAAGCAATAGAAAACCTGTTTAAAGAAACAATGACAGAAAACTTCCCTGATATAGGGAAGAAAAAACCCACACAAATACAAGAAGCTCACAGAGTCCCAAGCAAAATGAACCCCAAAAGACTGATTCCAAGGCACATAATTAAACTGGCAAACACCAATGACAAAGTAAGAATCTTAAAAGCAGCCAGAGAGAGACAGTAAGTTACCTACAAAGGAACCCCCATCAGACTAGCGACTGATTTCTCAACAGAAACTCATCAGGTCAGAAGGGAATGGAATGAAATATACAAAGTCATGCAAAGGAAGGGTCTGAATCCAAGAATACTGTACCCAGCAAGGCTATCAATCAAAATTGAAGGTGAAATGAGAAGCTTCACAGACAAAAAAGGACTAAGGGAGTTTATTACCACCAAACCAGCAATACAAGAAATGCTAAAGGGTCTGCTGTAAAAAAAAAAAAAAAAAAAAAAAAAAAGAAAAGAAAAGAAATAAGAAGCGAAGAAGGAACACAGGACACAGGGGTATAGAATAAAAATGGCAACAAATAAGTACCTATCAATAATAACATTAAATGTAAATGGATTAAATGCCCCGATCAAAAGACATAGGGTAATGGATTGGTTAAGAAAACATGACCCATATATCTGCTGCCACAAGAAACCCACCTCAGAAAAAAGACACACACAAACTGAGGGTGAAGGGATAGAAAAAGGTTTTTCAGGCGAATGAAATGAAAAAAAAGGCTGGGGTAGCAATACTTATATCTGACAAATTAGATCTCAAAGTGAAGTACATAACAAGAGATAAGGAAGGCCACTTCATAATACTAAAGGGAGCAATCCAACAAGAAGAAATAACTCTGGTAAACATATACGCAACCAATACAGGAGCAACCAAATACATAAAAAAACTCCTGGAGGATATCAAAGGAGAAATTGACAGCAATACAATCATAGTAGAAGACTTTAATACCCCACTATCACCATTGGACAAATCCTTGAAACAAAAAATCAGCAAAGAAACATCAATCCTAAATGACTCACTAGACCAGATGGAATTAAATGACATCTTCAGAAAATTTCACCCCAAAGGCACAGAATATACATTCTTCTCAAGTGCACATGGGTCATTTGGAAAGATAGACCATATGTTGTGTCATAGGCAAAGTCTCTTCAAATTCAAGAAGATAGAAATCATATTGAGCATCTTCTCAGATCACAGTGGCATAAAACTGGAAATCAACTACAATAAAAACAATCCAAAAAAATCAAATATATGGAGACTAAACAGCATGCTATTAAACAAAGACTGGGTTACCAGAGAGATCAAGGACAAAATAAAAAACATAATGGCAACAAATGACAATGAAAACACAACAATCCAAAATCTATGGGACACAGCGAAAGCAGTCTTGAGAGGGAAGTTCATAGCTCTACAATCCTACTTCAAAAAACAAGAAATAATGGTAATAAATTACCTAACCCTATAACTCCAAGAGTTAGAAAAAGAGCAACAAGAAAAGCCCAGTGTAAGCAGAAGGAAGGGGATAATAAAGATCAGAGTGGAGATAAATGACATTGAGACCAAAAAAAAAAAAACACAAAAGATCAACAAAACCAAGAGCTGGTACTTTTAAAGGATAAACAAGATTGATGAACCTCTAGCCAGGCTCACCAAGAAGCAAAGAGAGAGGACCCAAATAAACAAAATCAGAAATGAAAGAGGTGAAATAACAACAGACCCCACCGAAATACAAAGGATTGTTACAAAATACTGTGAACAACTCTATTCCAACAAACTGGACAACCTGGAGGAAATGGACATATTCCTAGAAAAATATAACCTTCCAAAACTCAATCAGGAAGAATTAAACATCTCAATAGGCCAATAACTATGGAAGAAATTGAAACAGTCATCAAAAAGCTTCCAGCAAACAAAAGCCCAGGGCCAGATGGCTTCACAGGGGAGTTTTACCAAACATTCAAGGAAGAACTAAAACCTATCCTCCTCAGACTATTCCAAAAAATTCAAGAGGAAGGAACACTTCCAAGCTCCTTCTATGAAGCCAGCATCACCCCAATACCAAAACAAGATAAAGACAACACAATAAAAGAAAATTACAGGCAAATATCCCTCATGAACATAGATGCCAAAATCCTCAACAAAATTCTAGCAAATCGGATCCAGCACTACATCAGAAAGATCATACGCCATGACCAAGTAGGAATTATCCTGAGGATGCAAGGATGGTACAATATCAGCAAATCAATAAACGTGATACATCACATAAACAAATTGAGAGATAAAAATCACATAGTCATATCAATTGATGCAGAAAAAGCATTCGACAAAATCCAACACCCTTACTTGATAAAAACTCTCAACAAGGTGGGAATAGAAGGATCATACCTCAACATAATAAAAGCTATATAGGATAAACCCACAGCTAACATCACACTCAATGGGCAAAAACTAAAACCATTTCCCCTAAGAACAGGAACAAGACAGGGATGCCCACTCTCACCACTCCTGTTCGACATAATACTGGAAGTATTAGCCATTGCAATTAGACAAGAAGAAGAAATAAAAGGCATCCAAATTGGAAAGAAGAAGTAAAGCTGCCCTTATTTGCAGATGACATGATATTGTACATAAAAAAACCGAAAGACTCCATCAAAAAACTAATAGACTTAATAAATGAATTTGGCAATGTAGCAGGATACAAAATTAATGCCAAGAAATCTATGGCATTTCTATACACCAATAGTGAACTTACAGAAAGAGAGACTAAAAAAGAAATCCCATTTACCATCGCACCAAAAAAATTAAGGTACTTAGGAATAAACTTAACTAAGGAGGTAAAAGACCTATATGTGGAAAACTATAGGACACTGAAAAAAGAGATAGAGGAAGACATAAACAGATGGAAGAATATACCATGTTCATGAATTGGGAGAATCAACATCATCAAAATGTCCATACTACCCAAAGCAATCTATAAATTCAATGCACTCCCCATTAAAATACCAACGGCATATTTCACAGACCTAGAAAGAACTCTCCAAAAATTCATCTGGCATAAAAAAAGACCCCAAATAGCCACAGCAATCCTGAGAAAGAAGAACAAAGTAGGTGGGATATCAATACCAGATTTCAGGATGTATTGCAAAGCCACTGTTCTCAAAACTGCCTGGTACTGGCACAAGAACAGACACATAGATCAATAGAATAGAATAGAGAACCCAGAAATCAACCCAAACCACTATGCTCAATCAATATTTGACAAAGGAGGCATGAAAATACAATGGAGTCAAGACTGTCTCTTCAATAAATAGTGTTGGGAAAATTGGACAGATAGATGCAAAAAAATGAAACTAGACCACCAACTTACACCATACACAAAAATAAACTCAAAATCAATCAAGGACTTTTATGAGAAACCATAAAAATGCTAGAGGAATCCACAGGCAGAAAAATCTCTGACATATGCTGAAGCAGTTTCTTCACTGATACTGCTCCTAGGGCAATGGAAACTAAAGAGAAAATAAACAAATGGGACTACATCAAAATAAAAAGCTTTTGCACAGCAAAAGAGACCATCAATAAAACATCAAGACAGCCCATGGTATGGGAGAACATATTTGCCAATGATATCAACGATAAGGGTTTAATTTCCAACATTTACAGGGAACTCATGCAGCTTAACAAAAAGAAGATAAACAACCCAATCAAAAAATGGGCAACTGATCTAAATAGACAGTTTTCGAAAGAAGACAGAAGTAAGGCCAAGAGACATATGAAAACCTGCTCAAAGTCACTAATCATCAGAGAGATGCAAATCAAAATAACAATGCGGTACCATCTCACACCTGTCAAAATGGCTATTATCAACAAATCAACAAATGACAAGTGCTGGAGAGAATTCGGAAAAAAAGGAACCCTCGTGCACTGCTGATGGGAATGCAGACTGGTATAGCCACTGTGGAGAACAGTATGGAGTTTCCTCAAAAAACTAAAAATGGAACTCCCATTTGACCCAGTGATCCCACTTCTAGGAATATATCCCAAGAAACTAGAAACACGAATCAGAAAGAATATATGCACCCCTATGTTCATAGCAGCACAATTCACCATAGCTAAGATTTGGAAACAGCCTAAGTGCCCATCAGCAGATGAGTGGTTTAAAAAACTGTGGTACATCTACACAATGAAATACTACACTGCAGTAAAAAAGGAGTCTTTACCATTTGCAACTACATGGGTGGAGATGGAGAGCATTATGCTAAGTGAAATAAGCCAGGCAGAGAATGATAAATATCACATGATCTCACTCATTTGTGGAATATAATGAACAACATAAACTGATGAACAGAAATAGATCCAGAGACAGAGAAACATCAATCAGAACGTCAACCCTCAGGGAAAGTAGGGGAGGGTGGGGATAAGGGGGAGAGATCAACCAAAGGACTTATATGCATGCATGTAAGCCTAATCAATGGACACAGACAACAGGGGGGTGGGGGCATGAATAGGAGGTGGGGGGTAATGGGGGAATAAGGACACATATGTAATACCTTAATCAATAAAGAAATTAAAAAAAAAAAAGCCTGTAGCTAAAGTTTATAGCAACATGGCTCAGGTCCGGTGTTGTAGCTTCCATATTGTTAAAGTTTTGGAAAAATAACCAAAAAGAGTGGCTTTTTTCTACCAGATGGTGTCTTTACCAGACTTTATTTCCCTCTGCTGATTTCCAGTTGCTACTTATAATTTAAATATGGGCTGATTTTAGAATGAGAAGTATATTAAAACCCAAGTAAAACATGCACCATAGAAGATTTTCTGATATAGAAGATAAATATGAGAACAGTTTCACATAAGGTTAATTTTCTAGATAACTGAAGCTTACAGTACCATAACATTGTTAAATTATTTTCCTTTAACTGGTATAAATTTTATAATTACAACACTCATGTGTGCAATAATATACTTCCATTATTTCTCTGTCAGTAATCTTAATTTATTTCATTGTTTCCTGTTAAGTAGGAAGTTAGACCTGAGAGGCTGGGGGGGGCGGGGGGTGGGTCTGCCCTGGAGTCCTGAACAGGGGTAGGACCAACATTGTCTTCAGACTGCCTTTCTATGGGCAGCCCAGCAGCCAGTAGACCGCCAGTGGGCAGGTTCCGAACCAGCCGGTTCATAGTGCAAGATCAGAGGAAAACATCATAACTTCAGTGCAACCTTATTAGGGACCTGGACTAATTATAATAAAATTTGCATTGCGGTTTTGTCTCCCCCTCCACCCACCATGAGTTTTCTGTATGCATTATGGGTAAGGGCATGCACAAAGGAAATATAGTTATATAACCCTTTTCTGTCAATCATCCCTGAATGCAAATGAGAGTCTCCACCTAGAAAATCCCTCTTTTAAACCATATAGCCCAGGAGTTCAGGACCATTGTCTCTCTTAACTGGCCCACTCCTCATTTGGGCAGTATCTTCAATAAACCACACTTTGCTTTACTTGCATTTTCATTGACCTCAAAATATTTTCTGAGTAGATGAGAAGAACTGAGATCCCAGATGGTAACCCCAATCGGTAACATTCCCCATTTCTGAAGATTAAGACAATTTCAATCTTGCAAATCCAGGAGTTGACACAATCACTTTCAGTTTAAATCCTGATATCTTTGAGATCACCATGCAGTCAATACACTATTTGCTACCTGGTTCTTTGTCTTGCCTTCTCCCTAAATGGCTCTGGCTCTGGAAAAGGTTGACAAAACATCAGAGGGAGAGCTAGAGTGAATGAAAGATTGCTGCAACAAGTCCATGGCCTGTGATGAGTGTCTTTATCCCTATCATACACTGATGGTATCTGAGTTCCTACCATGGCCCCTACTTTCCGGGTACACTTACTCTGCATTTTGTTCATTCCAAATACATCCACTTCAATAGTCTTGGCAAATGATCTAGCATGACTCTCAGGCCCAGAATCAGTGCTTCTTTACCACTACATTTACATGTTGAACATAGAGCTTCTCTACAATGCTAGCTATTTTCCTACACACAGAAAGCCAGCACACCTAACATCCTCCCCAAATTTCCCTCTCACTTCCGCTGGTCAAATTCTCACATCTTTGACAGCTCTTATCTCATCCTGCAGTTCTCCTCAGTCTGGATTATGCAATCACCAGATTTGAATGATTCATGCTATGGCTCTTAATATTTTAAGCCAAACTTTTGGAAATAAAAATGTATACTTCTTTATCAAACACAACAATAAAAAGCTGCAGGGCTTTCAAGTTTATGGCCTTTGCTGGAGAATTTTTTTAAATCAATTTTCAAATTTACTAGGTGTACCAGTTAATAATAGTGGATTTTGTAATCAAAGAAAACATGATAATTTCAAGAGAAACATCAAAAGTGCTTTATTTAAAGTAATGTCCATTGCTAGCTACACATTTCCCCATCTTTCAGGTAATTTGTGGATACCGTCCCAGTAGAACTTTTCTTGTTTTGAGGCAAACCATTCAGAGACCCAATTTTCTACTTCTTCATACGTTTTGAAGTGCTGCTCAGAAAGTGCATGTGCCATCGATGGGAACAAGTGGTAATCTGAAGGAGCAAGGTCTGGTGAATACAGCGGGTGGGTTAATACTTCCCAGGCAAGATCTTTTAATATGTATTTAACTAGTTTTGAAGTGTGTGATGGTGCATCATCATGAAGCAAAATTACTTTGCTGTGTCTTCTGGCACATTCTAAAGCGTGGTTCAGATTGATTATTTGTTGCCAGTAGCAATCAGTATTAACGGTTTCACCTGGATTTAGAAGCTCATAATACACCACACCTTCCTGATCCCACCAAATGCAGAGCATTGTCTTCTTTCCGAAGCGATTTGGCCTTGCAGTCAATGTTGATGATTGACCTGGATCAACCCATGATTTTGTGCATTTGGGATTCTCAAAATAAATCCACTTTTCATTGCCAGTCACAATTCGATGCAAAAAAGACTTTCTTTGGTGCTGTTGAAGTAACATTTTTGGTTTTCCATTTGTCTTTTGTTCACTGTCTTTGTCTTCCACTTCGAAATCATCACTTTCAAAGCTTTTAAACCAGTGTTCCACACCAGCGTTCACAAGTATCTTGAGATGGATCATGTTCACCATAAGCTTCCTGAGGTATACGATAACTTTCAGCAGCACTTTTCTTCAAAATAAAGTAATGAGTTAAAACTTACTGCAAATGCTCTTTTTTGGCACAAATTCGACATTTTTCAGTGTAAAAATATCTATGATGTTAATGCCTTCAGCAAATTTGACATGAATTTTTGAAGCTTGTTGTCAATACAAAATAGCATACATATCAAATTGCATATATATCAACATATGTGTAACTCCATATACTGAAAAAAATTTGCATTATTAACTGGTACACCTAGTAAAACAGAAAAATGACTTTATTTTGTCCTAGGCTATATCTGTCATCCCCTTTAAACAATGAATACCCTTGGTTCCAGTAGAAAGTTACAATGCAATCCTATAAATAAAGGCTAATATGCAAATTGTCCCTATGGGCAGGAGTTCAACCAACCAGGAGTTAGATGTGCACTGACCACCAGGGGGCAGCACAGAACATGGCAGGTGTCGGCGACACAGTGCTGGCAGTGAGCAGCAGTGGAGGCATTGCTAGCCCCAATGGGCCCCGACAAGAGCAGGCAGTGGGATGTGGAGCAGGTGAGCAGATGGTGCCAGGCCAAGGTGGGTGCAAAGGAAGGCTCCAGCCAGTGGTGTCAGGCAGCTGGGGGAAGGGATGCCCCAGCCAGCAGCCAGCAGCCACTAGAGACCCTACCCATGCACCAATTTTGTGCACTGGGCCTCTAGTTATTAAAATAATGATGATGATCATCTTAGAACAAAAAGAAATTGGCTAAAATTTTCTAAATATTGTACCATGATAATATACTACCTTACTATTACACTTCCTTGCTTCTAAAGGTAGGATCATTTAGCTTTCTATTTATGACTCAGAGTCAGTTTTAGTTATCTTCTTAGTAATATGTACTTTTGGTTATAATGTCCCAATATAATCCCTTACTCTACCATGTATTAATTTAGGCAAATGACTTAGGATCATATGTAAGTTGAGGATAATAGCTATCTCTATTACATAAAATAGTTGTTAGGTATTAATAAAATAATTCAAATAAAATGCATACCACAGGCCTCTACATAAAATCTGAATAATTGTTAACTATTGTTGTTTTAAAATTATTAGCTATACAGAGAATTTCTTCAAGGCATACTGAATGTAGGCTCCTATCCTGAATAAAAGCATATGGGTTTGCTGTTTGAGTTCTTTTCTTCTAATTAGCATTGGCTGCTACTCCCCACTCTTTTTAATTTTTCAGAGTAGGACATAAGGCAGAAGAAGTAGAAACAAACCAAGTAAGAATGAGGGCCTTTGATTCAAAGCTATTAGTATAAAAACATAATAATCTCTAGAGGGAAGTTTGGATAACAGAATCAGGACTAGATGATGCCTCTAGTTTGTTTATCACCAATTTTTACATTAATTTTGATTTTTTGAAATATTGTATTAAAATATTATTTATTCTTATTATAGATTTTTTATGCTACTTTAAATTTTGTGCTGAGGTAAAATTATCTCACCTTAATCCCAACCATGTTGGGTACTTCAGAAGAACCATGGGTGAAACCAGATAGGTGGGAAAAAGAAGCCTATCATTACCTTGCATTTCAGGATAACAGTGGAAATTCAAATATCTTCCTAGGCAAAGAAGTTGATATGATTCACGTAGGTTTGAGGTAGATAGCACTATGTGATAGGGCCTTTATTAAAGCAAGCATCTGAAAATTTAAAGGCATTAAAGTTCAGATTTTTAAAGATACTAGCCAACCGAATAAAAAAGAATAAAGGCTGAAATTTTGTGACCTTGAACTTAAGAGATTGGTCTCAGACTCACCTAAAATCAGAAGGAGCTGGGGTTAAATGTTCTACTATTTTGTTTCTGCAGGTGGATTTTGCCACTATTGGAATAGTACTAGCTCCTCTGTAGTACACTGTTTTCATAGTGTGTAACTGTGTATCTTCCATGTGACCTTAAGATAAGAGAGGTTGTCAGGTCAGTAGTTAGCATTTTCTTCCATTTTTCCAATTTTTATTTGATGTCTTATATTAGGAACCAAAAGGAAAAATCATTTAAGCAAACAGCAATATTTGTTTTTCATGAAAGAAGTGGTTCTAAGTGAAAACTCAAAATTTTCTTCTATAGGTAAAATTGTACATTTTTTAAATCAAGAACATTTTACTATCTACTTTGAGAGACATAGTGCCATATTAGAAGACATATAAATAGCTTTGGAGTGAGCTATATCTAGGGTCAAATCCCAACTCTGCTGGCAATTAGCTGTGCAAGTTCACACAGGTAATTTTAGTATTTTCTATATTTCCCACTTGAAAAACAGGACTAAAAATGTCTATTTCATAGGGTTATTGTAAAAAGTAAATATCATTTTATATAATAAAAGCCTGATATGCAAATTGACTGAAAGGCAGAACGACCAGTCGCTATGACATGGCCTGACCACCAGGGGACAGACGCTCAGCACAGGAGCTGCCCCCTGATGGTCAGTGCACTCCCACAGGGCGAGCACCGCTCAGCCAGAGGCCGGGCTCGTGGCTGGTGAGTGCAGTGGCAGTGGTGGGAGCCTCTCCTGCCTCCACTGCAGGCAGGCAGTAAGGAGTGAGGGGTCCCAGACTGTGAGAGCCCCTGCCTGCGAGAGGGATGTCTGACTGCCAGCTTAGGCCCAATCTGGCAGGCAGACATCCCCCGGGGGTCCTGGACTGCAAGAGGGAACAGGCCAAGCTAAGGGACCACCCTCCCCCCGCCACCCGCAAGTGCACCAGGCCTCTAGTAATATAAATAAAGTGCTTTGTACATGATAATTGTCAATACAATGAAAGCACATAGATGCATAGTTAGAGGTATGTTTTACTTATTTTATCACCTCTTGATTATATTGCAGATTAATAAGTTTGCTAAACAAACATCATTGAAAAACTGTTGGGCTGTTTTGTACATAAGAAATCTAAATAAGCCACTATATATGGTTCTGTGTATCAGAGGGACACAATCATAGGCATTTCTATTTTCCATGTACTCAAATGTGACTTCAAACAAACCATGTAGGCAGAATAAAATATGTTTAAAATATACCATTGCTTCTCAATTTTTATTTTGTCAGGATTACATTTGGAGCTTTCCTTTGAGAGTCAATAAAATATTTGTTTAATAAATATAAGTTCCCAAATAAATTACATATTATATGTTGATTATTACAATCAGACTATAAATGTGTTAGCAAGCCCTTTAAGTCATAGAAAGATTTATAAACAAATATTCACCAAAACGCATCAAGAGTTCAAAGTATACCCAATTAGAATTCACAAAGAGATGACTTTTTAAATGGAATTTTAAAGTTGGAAAGGGAATCTATCAGGAGATAATTGATTCCACCAAAGAGAAGTAATGATTGAAAATGTTCTGTCACTAGAGGATCCTCTGGAATAGAAAAATACATGGAAAAGCAATAAGTAGGTCACACATTTGAGAACACATTTGAAAAATAAAGTTTCATTGGCAAATATAAGAAATCCCTAAAACAGTTAGAGACTATTCATTTTTTCATAGGCAGTATACTCCCAGGAGGAAAGTGGTGTAGCTAATAAATGTATAATCAATTACAAGTATCCTCAACTACATGAGCACACATTGTTGCATGCCTTGTTATACCAGTGGCACTCCAGCCCTATGCAAGCACAATAGCTGGTTTTACAAGCTATAAGGCAATTTGTTTCCCTGTATGAGAAAGTATTGTGGAGGGCTGGTGGAGGTGGTGACAAAGGACTAGAACTTGCCTGTGCAATTGTAGATATCTACAGTGAAAATCTTGAAAAATTCAGAAAGGGAAGGGCCCTGACTGACTGAAGCATATTTGTCTCTGGTTCTTTTTCCTTAGATTTCTAAGGTCAAAGCCCATGATGGTGCTGGAAAATACCATGGAAATTAGAAATAGCATCCCTCCAAAAAAGAAAACACTTAGCTAAAAAATTAAAAATGGGTGGCTTATAGTTTCCATAAAATTGGGATCTTAAATCTTAAATCTTTCAAGGGTTGTTTTGTGCAGGCTTTTTTAAATGTCCTTTTTTGATAACTAACTTTGTAATGATCTATTTATGGCATGTCTGTTTGTTAGGCAGAGACTTTCCCCTGTTCCAATCAACCCCTAGCATAAGCACTCTAGGCATAATGTTAAAAAGTCTTAAAATAGAAAAGGATTTCTTCTTCTCTTAACCTATAGTCCCTTCTCACCCCCATCTCTTGACCAAACCAATCTTCTTGCCTCATCTTCTTTAGCCTCCAAAGTTACTGCTTCCAAGTCAAAAGACTTCATTAAATGTGAATGCTGTACCAATGTCTTCTTTAAGGGAGAATATACTGAAGAAGTGATATAAATAGATGTATAAAATCATATTGGAAAAGCTCAGAAGTGCTGCACTCAAGAAAAGCATGGGGATTGACAAGCAATTTAAGCTGGAGTGTGAAAGGATGCAGAAATAACAAGATTTGCATGAAAAATATTGAGATCATGAGAACATCAAATTTAAACGAAAAACTCATGTGCTTCATGATTTAATCATGAAGGCTGACATTACTGTTATAACTTTCAATATCCTTGGCTTTTGAAAATAGTTCTATAATGAGGGTGGAGTATATCTAGCTATAGAAAACCAGTGTTATTTTGTCCAGCCAGCTCATTACTATGAGAAATAGGGTTACAAGAATCTTAAATCTTGATGTATATGTTGGGAAGTCCAAACATTAGGTATGGCTGAGCCCTTATTTTTGTTCAGGGACTCAAAGTGAAAGCGGAAAAACTAAACGAGGTTGTGAAACAACTCATTATTTAATCATTGTGATTAATCAACCCACAAAAAGCAGAAGTTCTGATGAATGTTAATATTTCTGCATTTATCTGATGAAAAATTTTAACAACTGGCCAGCACAAGGATCAAAATACTATATGTAGAAGTCATTTAAAGGGCTCCATATAAGTTTCATTTCCACAAACCAGGCAACTGACAAAAAGTAGGTCTTATTTTCCTTTCCTTTTTATTTTTTATGGCATAATAGGTGGTCTGAAAATCTAGTTGCACTTGTTATCTCAGAGGATAAATGCAGTTCTGACTCCTGTTTATACTTTCATATCATACTGTATCGCTGTGAACCTGGATGGCACTTCCAGTGGGACACCATGTTTAGTCCATGAATGAGAAGACTGTCACAATCAAAAGTGCTTCAGGCACAAACAGATTTGAAACAATCTTCCTACTGACTGAAAGAGAAAAGGCTGGTTCTGAAGATCATTAAATGTTCTATTGATGTGATTTCAAGGGCACACATTTAGATTTTCAAATGTGTTTTACATTTTGAACAAATTTACTAGCATTAAAGCTCAGTTGCTTTTCCTGAGAACTCTCCTTCTTGTCATCATTCGCAGAAGCTTTCACAGAGAACTTACTATTCCAACTGGGAAGGAGGTGGGAGAGGTGGGGAACACAAAGCAGGTGATTAAGCTAGCTCTCTTGACTCAGAGATGCCAGGATCACCTGCTTGGCAACATTCAGTGGAGTGTGACTCACAGAGATGAAAGGGGCCACGCACCTGCAGTGTCCCAGAAAAAAACGAAAAGCATTTTTTTTTTTGGCATTTAAATGTGCTAGCAGTTTCTGATTTAAAAGTAAAAAGGCTTCCTAATAATACAAATTAAATTGAAAATAATTAGGCAGCTAAGTTTCCAAGTCATTTCTTAGTGTGCATGTGTGTATGTATGAGTATTCATTTGTTGTCCTGACATTTTGTTGACCATTCCATCGTAAGGACATCTTGTTATGCAACATTTCATTGTGGGAACATTTATCCATACAGTGTCTTGTCATTGACATTTTATCATAAACATTGTCAGAAGCATCTCGTCATGCAATACTCTACCATTGACATTTCATCAAAACAGCAAGCTATGGTGGTAATAGCTCAGTGCTAACAATTAGTATACTGAACCCCTAATTACATTTTTACACACATAATTAACTTTTTCAGTTCCTGATGTAAAACTATCCCCATGAAAGGAGTAAAAACACCTCTTGTATCTCCTTGCCCTGAATCACTTAAAATGTTTATTAGAGCTGTGCCTAACTAAAATATCTACCTAATAAAAGAGTAACATGCAAACTGACCATACTTTTGCCATGCCCACCAGCCAATCAGGAGTGAGTATGCAAATTAACCCAACAAAGATGGTGGGTTAATTTGCATACGTGGGTGTTCCACACCACCCCAGCTGCTCCGGGCCTCTGGGCAGCGTGGAAAGGCAGAAAGGTGGCTCTGGGCCAGAGCAAAGGTGGTGCCAGCAGCCAGGGGAAAGAAGGCCCATTCTTACACGAATCTTCCTGCATCGGGCCTCTAGTTGTATATAAGCACATATATTATTCTCAAAATGTCATCTAATACCATTTGAAGAGAAACTTCTATAGCAAGAGTAAGAAAACTGCCCATGGGCTAAATCCACTCAGGTACTTATTTTTGTTTAAAACAAGTTTTATTGGAACACAGCCATGCCAATTTTACATGTTCCCTATAGCTGTTTTTCTATCACAGCCACCGAGTTAGGAATTACAATAGAGACTTCCTCACACACAAATCCTAAAATATATACTATCTGGTTTCTACAGAAAAGTTTGCCAACCCTTTCGGCAAAAGTGTCCTAGAATATGCTTATTCAAAATGTAGTTATTCAGGCCCAACCCTATGCTACAGAATTAGAATGTCTGTTTATAGAATGTGGTAATCTGTAGTTCAACAAGTATTTTATAGGTTTTTTTCCTCCTTTTCTTGAATAACTTTTTTAAAAATATGCTTTTATTGATTTTACAGAGAGAGAAAGAGGAAAAAAAAATCATTGTGAGAGAGAAACATTGATAGGTTGCCTCCCAGACACACCCCAACCAGGGATTGAACCTGCAACCTGGGTTTGTTCTCTGACTGGGAATAGAACCAGCAACATTTTGGTGCATGGGATGACGCTCAACAAGTGAGCCACACTGACCAGGGATATATAGGCTTTTTAACAGAGAAAATAAAGTTACAACTGGGAAGCAGTTACAATTGGCAAAGGTGGGGAACACAATTTTTTTTTTCATTTTCTACCCACTGTCTTAAAAATTGATGAAGAAATTCAGAGCTCATCTTATTTAGACTCATGCTCAAATGGCTTTTGTCTGTTTTACTACAGAAAGTAAAGGTAGGAGATATATTAGTTAATTACCTGACCAATTAATTGGTCCTATAGCCTTAACAAAATTATTAAAACAGTGTGAAATAAAAAGCTTTTTAGCTTTGAAAAATCTTTATTAATCATTGAATTTAAAAATATGACCTATTTCTATAAAAATTCAAGAAAAACTGATGAAAGCAATCATTGGATATCCCCATTTGACTCAATTCCATTTCCTAGTGGTTACAACAATTACTTATCAGTGGTTTACCCTTTCAGTATCTTTTTTCTTTCCATCTCCAAAGAACTCCCATGAGTATTTCATTTCATAAGATCTTCCTACACTTTCCCCAAATGCTAGAGGAATTGCATATCAAGACTCATTCACTAAACCTTTATCCAATGTCAACTCTGAGCCACCTTCTGATGAAACATGACTGGTTATCTCAAGAAGGAACAACTATGATCTGGGCTGTAATCAGGGAAAATGTAATTTTTTCACAATTTCATATTTTACTACTTTCTTTTTTTATATTCTTTTATCTTCCTGGCATTTTACTCACATAAATCCTAAAGATTTTCCACTTCCTGAGGTACATTTCCATTCTTCTCTTTCCCTTTCTATTTATCTCCATTGTCTTCTCTTTTAATTTATTGGTTTTATAACTACAGATGACCCATATGTTTTCCCCTTGTTACTGCCATCTCATCCAAAAGTCTTTTTCCAGGACTTTTTCAGTAAATAGACACTGCTGTGCCTCCCCTTCTATGAACTTTTTCTGGAAAGATGTTTTACTGTTGCCATAGACATTTATAGCAACTTTAGTAGCCTCTATGGCATGTCATCATCATTTTGTCTACTTTTCATTTCCTTCTGCTACTTGATATAAAAGATATTTACATAGTCATCTTTTCCATCTGTCAAGTTTAATAAACCACAGACAACTCTTAATCATTTGTTGCTTATAGTTTTATATTTCTCTTTCAGGTACTATGCCTTTCTTATTCATGCTACCATCCACTTTAGCTTGCCCCTCTCCATTTTTTTGAATAATTATTTCTATCCTTTCCTACGAGGTAATGAGACTTTTAAACCTAGTTGCTATATTACTCTGCTCATATAACTTTTAAATACAAAAATATTTCCCGGTGAAACAAATCTGCATTGATAAAAGCCTAGTTCTTTAACAGTTAACAAATAGTAGCTCTCCACTGTCAATTTACTCTCTGCAGTCAGAAATTTTACAAAATGGATAAAAAGAAAATATGTACCAGAAACTGCTTAAATCAGTCTTGCTCCACTCTCAAAGCTTCTCTGTTCATATATTTTATTTCTTTCTCTTACCTCTTATAATGTATATTAAAAATTGTCACCAGGGTCCCTGATTATAACATGCTACTTCTTGCTCTTTTCTCCCCTTGAAACATATGATTTGTAATTCCAGAGTGTTTTATAAATGGACATTCTTCTGTTCTTTGTTGCAAAGTCACAGAAGGGTAGGAGGATTAGAAGCACACTGCCAACAAAGGGTTAGAATAAAATAAGGAGCAAGAGAATAGTTTAAGAGAAACAGTGTATAAAACTACAAGCCAAGGACATGAGAACATCATTAGTGGGTATATTTTTGTGTTTTGTTTGTTTTTGTAAGACCAGGATAAAATGGCATGCTGATAAACTGAATAAATAGTATAATGTAGGCTTGCCCAGAATCACTATATATGATTGCTATAGTCAATCAGAAGTTGAAAGTATGATCATTGTTATGTTTATTTCCTGAATAAAATTGCACTATGATTAATAGAACATCATAAGAAATTTTCATAACTCTCTCTAGTGTATATCCTGTGGATGAGAATGATAATGAAGCTTGCTTCTTATAACCTACACTAGAGGCCAGGTGCACATATTTGTGCACAGGAGGGGGAGGTTCCCCTCAGCCCAGCCTGAACCCTCTCCAATCTGGGACCCCTTGGGGGATGTCTGACTGCCAGACATCCCTCTCACAATCCAGGACTCCTGGCTCCTAAGCGCTTGCCTGCCTGCCTGCCTGATTGCCCCTGACCGCTTTTGCCTGCCAGCCTGATAGCCACCTAACTGCTCCCCTGCCAGGCTGATGGATACCTAACTGCTCCCCTGCTGGCCTGATCACCCCCAACTGCCCTCCCCTGAAGACCTAGTCACCCCCAACTGCCCTCCCCTGCCAGCCTGATGGCCCCCAACTGCCCTCCCATGCTGGCCTGGTCACACCCAACTGCCCTCCCCTGCGGACCTGATCTCACTCCCAACTGCCCTCCCCTGCTGGCCTGATCACCCACAACTGCCCTCCCCTGCCAGCCATCTTGTGGTGACCATCTTGTTGTGGCCATCTTGGGATGGTCATCTGGTGATAACGTGAGGGCGGCAGTCTTGTGGTGGCCATCTGGTGACCACGTCATGCGACAGCTCGTAGGCTTTTATTATATAGGATGTGTCAGTAAGGAAAAGGAGAAGAGGGTACCCTCTCTGCCTGTCATTTGCCTTCCATCATCTTCCCAACTTGAATGGAAGTGGTCCATTGTGCCTCAGATGTACTTTGTATAGTTCTTAATTATGTAAGTTTACTGACTACATTGTAACTGTTTATGTACTTGTATGTCAGGTCTACAAACCTGGAAGCAAATCAAGAATTTATGCTAATTTATCTTTTTATTCCCCCAGCTCCTAGCTTAATTTTCTTAAAGAAATGTTTAATATTTAGGTAGTTGAAGGGATAAATGAGAAAATGAGAGCAGATAACTGAGAAGATCATCCTCTTGATTTTGTTATATGACAAAATGACCAGAATATAATTAATGTATCATTTAAGTATTTTAGTGCTACTAATTCCAGATTTTTGTGTGACACCAAACCACAGAAGTTAGTCAAAAAGAAAATGAAAGAATGGATATCCTTTTATTACTGAGAGTGAATAACTTCTAGGACTAGGGTTCTGTTTCACTAAAGTAATAATACAATAAGAAAGAATAAGAATAAAAATGAGGATAAGAATAAAAATAGTTAAATGTATTGAATCTTTACCACATATCAAATGCCATTTAAAGCACCCTATGAAGTAGGTTATATTTATCAAAGAGGAAACTGAGGCAAGAAGTGGTTAAATCATTGTCCAAGAACACAGATAGACAATGAAATTATTGATTAATGAACTAGCATTACCACTATCAGATGAGATCAGAATATTCTCAATACTCTGTTTCCTGACTTCTATCACATGTTGTAATTACACATTTAGTTTTGGAAAATGTGACTAACTAACGTGTGGGTTTCCTACTAGAATCTTCACTTCATCAAAGAAGAGCTGTATCTGTATTTGCTCATTTAACACATGATAGGCACTCAATATTTCTTGACTGAATAACAAGGTTAGCTTCTATGCAAAAGCATCACCCCATCAATATGGCACAAGATAAAAATAAATTGTCCTAGAATTCTTTCTAAACACTCACTGAACATGGGGAATCCTAAGAGAATTACTGAGCGGATGTTATAAACTTAGAAGACATGATCCAGACTTCCAGTCTACACTTTACCAACAGCAGGGAAAGTCTAAAATATGAGCACCCTGGGACCTGATTGGGGCACATTATTTTCCTCAAATTGTGTAGAAAAATACTTCAGTGTCCTCAGCCCTTTTTCCCCTGCAGCATTTGAAAGTCATCATCTCTTTATACTATCCCACTTCCTACTGAAGCCCCAAATGAATCTCATCTCCTTCCTCCTTCAGCAGGAGATGACTCTGAACATATTCAGAAACGGAAGGCTTCTCAGCACCGGTGCCCACCAGTTAAAGTAAGTGTCTTTCTACACAGCTCACAAGTCTCTTTGTAAAGAAAAGGTGATTATGTCTTCAAGTCCTACACTTGAGGATTTTTTGCTTCTCTTCTTTTACTTGCAGTGCATTCTCCCAGCATTCTCTGGCTGTTCCTTAACCAGATGAGATTCTATTTTGCTCATCCCACCTGCCCTCATTCCCACATGTGCTGTTGCATTCTTGTAACTCTTTGTGTCTCATTTAAATTGCTCTTTACTCTCCCCAGAAGTATTAACATCACAGCTCTTGTCAATCATGTGACTATTTCTTCCTACATCAACTTTTTCTTTCTTTAGGAGAATTCAATCAAATGATATTTATTAAATATCTATTTGTATAGGTAAAGCACTTTAGGTAATTCATAGATGAATTCTTAGGCTCTGCATCGGGGGGCTTAAACAGTCTTTTGGGAGACTCAAACACAAATGATAATAAAAGATAGAATGAGTCCTATTTCATAATACACAGAAAAATGAAGTATTATGAAAGATTAACTCAACCATACAAAGATTGTTTGGGACTTTAGTTGTCTTAGTAAGTTAGGCACCCAAACTTTTTTTTTTTCTTTTAGCAGAGATGAATCATGATCAAGACCCTGGTTTAGGATAATCACCTAATGTGTGCAGCAAACATATTCTCAGAGTTTAAGATGGAGACCAGAATTCTAGAAAGGATTATATTGGAGTAGTTTTAAGTGAGAGAGGGTCTTAACAAGGGCAGTAGCAGTAAGAAGAACATTAAGAATAAATGAGATGCCCTTAGGAAGTAGAATGGAAAAATCAGAAAAGAAAAAAAAAAGTAAAAGGTGACACTATGTTACAGTTGGCCTTCACAGTGGAATCTCTAAAGAATTCCTCTGACAGTCTCAACAATATTTTCCATGCTATTTTTCCAGGGAAACTCCTATTATAGCACTTGCCACCAGAAGTCATAACACTTCTACTAATAAAGGCAAATAACTATGGAAGGTTCACAATGAAAAGAAGGTAGTAAAATTATTTTAGAGATAAAATAACCCTGGAGATCTGGTTTAACCTTAGAGGGTCTAATACATCTCTATTTTATATTGAATTTAATAAATTGAAGGCATAGAAATTTAATGTTAAGCAGGACTAGAAATATGTGACTGCTGTCTTCTGCTTCATCACTCCATTCATTAATTCCCTGTATCTAATAACCTAAGGGTCAGCTTCTTAGGAGAAATCAGTTGACAGCAATGTGAGCAAAAACTAGACAGAGAATAAAGGATCTGGGGAAAAGAGGGATGCCTAAGGATTGGGACACTCAAATATGAACAGGGCAAGAGAAATTAGACAGACAAATATAATTCTAGTTAATGTGTCACATTGGGACACTTCAGGAACTGGCTATCAAAAAAATATGTGCCACAATTTTTCTTAATGGCTTCTAGAAAGCATTTTTTCTTTAAAACTGATTCTTAATTTAGGAAATATAAGTCTGTCTAGTAGTATGGGCGATAATTATTTGAGAACCTTCTTAATTTAACCCTTCCAATACAATATTAAATACCCTCTTATTCAAGATGATTATCACCATAATTAGTTTATCTTGTCTTACAAAACATGGAGTTTTGTTTGTCTTCTCTATCCCCCCCACTCCTATATTTTTAGCTTGCTTGATCTAGTGGAGAAACGAGGCTAGGAGATGGAGCTACAATAGGGTTTCATACATACTGGGAAGAACCAGTTTACTTCCAGATTTTTCTCTTTCTCATACCAACAAAATTCTTCTTACTAAGTATACTATTTATGTGCCCTAATCTTTTCTTTTACCATATTTATGCCTTGATAATAATACTATTATGTGTTCTTTTTATTTTCCCCATCTTTTGCCTTATCCCTTAATTTTGCATTTATAATTAATTCCTAACTATGTCATAGTGAAAACAATTATTTGACACCAAACCTCATGCTGTACTTCTCTGACTATTATTAACCCTCACATTTCCCAAACACAAATTGGGCTATAATGGTATTCACCTTTTTTTGTAATTCACTCTGCAAAAGGTAACATACACACACACACACACACACACACACACACACACACACACAAGAAGGGGGAGAGTAGGTGTATTTTAAAAATGAAATCTTCCATATATTTATGACAACAAGAATCCTCACCCAAGCCAAGACTGCTCTTACCGAGATTGGCTTTAATCATCATAAAAAAACTACTGAGAGAGTACAGTTCATGGTTCTTCTCTATCTCTACTCCTTTTTTAGGGGATTATATCAACACATAATTTAACCTCCCAAATTTTTACCTATAGCTTTTACCTCTCCTCCTAATTTTTAACTATATACTTAATTGCCTTCTTATCATTTATGTTCTTAATACCTCATGAGCATTAAAACAAATCTAAATGTTTCACTTAGCTATGTAATCCTGGTGAGTTCCCTAATCTCTCTGAGTCTTGCTATTCTTGTTTACAATTTAGGGAGGATGCTAACTAGTTCAAAAAATTGTGTAGAAAAATACTGTATTAGTATGAAGTGAGTTCATGATTATAAACTATCTCATACTGTGAAGGAATTAGTACATAACAGTTACTCAGTAACTCTGAATTTTTTCTCTTTATTGTCATTGTCTTTCATGGCTTCCATTCACCCCAGATTATTCTGTTTCCCTGGTTCCTACCTTATGGAGCGATCTTATTTCCTGGTTTCTTATTCCCTCATCACAAAGTGCTATACAACCACCTGAGTGTCCCAGATAGTAATAATGCCACCTCACCCACCCAAACCCCACTAGCAGCAGTGTGCAAAACAAGCAACTAAAAAAAAAAAAAAAAAAAAAAAAAGAGTAGATAGATAGCAATTGTTTTTGTAAATAAACTGGTTTCTTTTCTGTTATATTTGTCATTACTCTTGTATTCTTTTGAATATAAATATATTTTGCTGTGTATATATAACACTGATGACTATAACTATGCTTGAAATTTAAGCACTTTCCAGTTATGGCTGAGCAAAACTGCAGAACATTAGTTTCTACTTTGAAAGGTACATATGTTAATTACTGTAACTACCTAATCTACATATTTTAATACATCATCTGACAAATCCATGACTGGGCTTTTCTACACTACTCCGAAAAATTGAGAATTGATTATTCATAAATAAATATCAAAACTATATTTAAATAAAATGAAATTATTTACCCCAACATAAAAGCATTCTTGCCAAATATGTGGATAATATTCAATAATGATAAACTCTCGCATTATAACTCAGGAGTTTAAAACCCTTTCAGGGTAAGTTTTAGGTGAAAAAATACCACTCTTTTACTAAAAATGAGGAAAATTTTATCAACAAAGAACTGTAGAGAGAAACCAAGATGGCAGCATAGGTAAGAACCTAAACTGCTGCCTCGCACAACAATTTCAAAACTACAACTAAAAGACAGAACGGACACAATCCAGAACCACAGGAAAGCTGGCTGAGTGAAAATTCTACAACTAGAAGGAAAGAGAAAAGCTCACAGAGAATTGGAGGTATGGCAAAGGGTCTTTATGCGCGCAGAGAGGAAGGATGGCTGAGAGCCTGGCTGACTTTCTCTGGCAGAAGGGGGAAGGAAGCCCCCGACCGCACTGAACCCCAGTTCTGACTACACTGAACCCCAGTCCCGGGCGAAACCCCGTGGACCCAGGCTCATACAGGGGGAGTCTGGACTGTCAGGTAGAGAGAAAGGCACCCGGAGACTCGGAGACCCGGGGGAGACCCGGGAGAGCCCCGGCAGGCAGGGTTCTGGAGGCACACGCACCAGTGTGCACAAAGGCTGCGGAGGTTGCCATAGGCTTTCCCTAGCAGAAGGGAGTCAGAAGCTCCTGACTGCACTGAGCCCCAGTTCTGACTGCACTGAACCCCAGTTCCAAGCGAGCCCCTGGGGACCCATGCTCTTGTGGGGGGAGTCTGGACTCTCGGGGGGAGACTCGGGAGCTGGGGAAGGCAGAGGTCTGCGCGTGCGCGCAAGGGCAAGGCTGACGGGAAGCCAAGACTGTCTGCTACGCCCTGAGACTCCACCCCATCCAAGCTGAGCACAGAGGCTATTGCAATTTGGCAAGTCTAATCCTATAAGGCTGTCTCCAGCACCGAACTTCTCCCAGCATAGACACAGCTGATCCTTACAGCCAACTGGCCTGGAGGTCAATTCCTCGCAGTGATACCAACAACAATCAAGACTTAACTACAACAGGCTGTATACACAGTCCACAAAGGGGTGCACCAAGAGTGTCCACCTCAGGTTAACTGGGGAGGCCGACCCACTGGGCCATATAGGAAACCTAGCACACAAATCTACCCTACCAACTCAGGGAAGCAACGAAAATGCGGCGTCAAAAAAACAGATCACAAACGAAAGAAATGGAGGAAAACAAACGACTGGATATAGAATTCAAAACCACGGTTATAAGGCTTTTCAAGAATATCCTAGAAAAGGCCGATAAATATAACGAGACCCTCGAAGATATGAAAAAGGACCAACTAGAAATTAAACATACACTGACTGAAATAAAAAATATTATACAGAGACCCAAAAACAGAATAGAGGAACACAAGAATCAAGTCAAAGAATTGAAATACAAAGAAGCAAAAAACACTCAACCGAAAAAGCAAAAAGCAAAAAAAAAAATCCAAAAAGTTGAAGATAGTGTAAGAAGACTCTGGGACAACTTCAAGCGTACCAACATCAGAATTATGGGGGTGCCAGAAGAAGAGAGAGAGCAAGATACTGAAAACCTATTTGAAGAAATAATGACCGAAAACTTCCCCCACCTGGTGAAAGAAATAGACTTACAAGTCCAGGAAGCACACAGAACCCCAAACAAAAGGAATCCAAAGAGGACCACACCAAGACACATCATAATTAAAATGCCAAGAGCAAAAGACAAAGAGAGAATATTAAAAGAAGCAAGAGAAAAACAGTTAAATTAGCTACAAGGGAGCACCCATACGATTGTCAGCTGATTTCTCAACAGAAACTATGCAGGCCAGACGGGAGTGGCAAGAAATATTCAAAGTGATGAATAGCAAGAACCTACAACCAAGATTACTCTACCCAGAAAGGCTATCATTCAGAATTGAAGGGCAGATAAAGAGCTTCACAGATAATAAAAAGCTAAAGGAGTTCATCACCACCAAACCAGTATTATATGAAATGCTGAAAGGTATTCTTAAAGAAGAGGAAGAAGAAAAAAGTAAAGAGAAAAATTATGAACAACAAATACATATCTATCAACAAGTGAACCTAAAAATCAAGTGAATTAAAAACCTGACGAACAGAATAATCTGGTGAATATAATAGAATCAGGGGCATAGAAAGGGAGTGGACTGATAATTCTCAGGGGGAAAGGGGTATGGGGGGTTTAGGAAGAGACTGGACAAAAATCATATACCTACGGATGAGGACAGTGGGGGGGAGATAAGGGCAGAAGGTGGGGTGGGAACCGGGTGGAGAGGAGCTATGGGGGGGGAAAAGGAGAAACAATTGTAATAATATGAATAAAGATTTATTACAAAAAAAAAAAAAAAGAACTGTAGGCCAGTGGAAATGTCTGCAGCTATGCTTGGCAAATGAAGAAAAGATAAATTCCCAAGATGTGCATTTTCATGCTTATTGGGTAAAAAAAATAGATTTTAAATGTTTTTCCAAAATCATCAGGACTACCTTTTTGAATAGTTAGTTACTAAGTCATATAAAAAGTTCATATCCTGAAGATTTTTCAGCTTGCTCTGAGCAAAATACTTTGTGTCAATTCACATTTGACACACTAAAATACTTTTTAAATATTCTGAATTGGCCTTTTAAAAACAATTCAGGCATTCAACTTTATGTATTCACTTCTATTCCTACTTAAATATGAACATGTGGAAAAGAAGTTCACGAGGGGATAGATAATATGAAGCTATCTGAGGCAAGGAAACATAAGTTGACATCTTGTCTGGTTGACAGAAAACCAAATAATAGTTCACAGTAGCAAAAACTGATGCTAGAACTGTTTCAGAGGATTAGGTCCTGAAAGTATAAGTAACCCTTTGAATCAATTCCAGAGGCTAAATACAACAACCTACGCTTGTGGTTCACATCCAATAGAGACTAGAGGAAAAAAATAATCATTTTTATATCCGTTCATGAGCCATAATCTCCATAATAGATATATGTAAGTACTGGACTCCAAGAGATAAAATGTCTTCCAGTTTTGCTTTAAGCATTTTGAGCTTGCACTGTCTTTAACCCCACAGTGTGCTTTACCAAGAGTGGAATATCTGCAATGCTCTTTCCTGAGGAGTCAGCGTGTACTTATTCCCTAGCACAGCTGGTTGTTTTGTCCCACATCCTATCTAATCCTATCTAATAAAAGAGTAATATGCAAATTAACAATCACTCCACTACACTCACAAGCCACGCCCACAAGTCACGCCCACCAGCCAATCAGGAGCGAATATACAAATAAACCCAACCAAGATGGCTATGGCCACAGAGAGCAGGAGAGAGGCTTGGGTTTCCCCGGCAATGGAGGAAGCCAAGCTTTCCGCCTGCCCTTGCCAGCCCAGGCCTCCACTCAAGGCTACAAAGTTTCAATGATAGAAGATACATAAATCCAAACAGAAATGGCGGCAGCCACGGAGCTGGAAAGAGCAGGAGGCTAAGGTTGCCCCCGGTAATGGAGGAAGCCAAGCTTTCCACACA
This sequence comes from Plecotus auritus, assembly GCF_963455305.1. Taxonomy (NCBI): domain Eukaryota; kingdom Metazoa; phylum Chordata; class Mammalia; order Chiroptera; family Vespertilionidae; genus Plecotus; species Plecotus auritus. The sequence goes on along the minus strand of NC_137771.1, from coordinate 131,612,272 downwards.
CCCGGGCCAGCCCAGGCTTCTGTTTAAGGCTATAAAGTTTCAATTATAGAAGATATATAAATCCCCAAAAAAATGGCTGCCTCCATGGAGCAAGCAGAAGGCTTGGCTCCGCTCCAGGCTACAAAGTTTCAATTGTAGAAGATAAATAAACCCCAGATACCAGGGCCTCTGTTTGGATCACCAGGGGGCGTGGCTGGCCTGCAAACCACCACAGGCCACTCGCCCAGGCCACCCCACGCCCCAAGGGAACCCCCACCCTGATCTGGAACACCCTTCAGGGCAAACCAGCTGGCCCCCACCCGTGCACCAGGCCTCTATGCTATCTAATAAAAGAGTAATATGCAAAATGACCATCACTCCAACACACAAGATGGCTGCCCCCATGTGGTCAAAGATCCTGCCCCCATGTGGACACAAGATGGCCACCACAAGATGGCCAGCAGGGGAGGGCAGTTGTGGGCGATCAGGCCAGCAGGGGAGGGCAGTTTGGAGGGACCACGCCTGCAAAGGAGGGCAGTTGGGGGCGATCAAGCCTGCAGGGGAGGGCAGTTAGGGGTGACCAAGCCTGCAGGGGAGGGAAGTTGGGGGCAACCTGGCCTGCAGGGAAAGGCAGTTGGGAGAGACCCAGGCCTGCAGGGGAGAGCAGTTGGGGGGGACCAGGCCTGCAGGGAGGGCAGTTAGGGGTGACCAGGCCTGCAGGGGAGGGCAATTAGGGGAAAACAGGCTGGCAGGGGAGCAGTTAGGCATCAATCAGGCTGTCAGGGGATTTGTTAGGGGGTGATCAGGCTGTCAAGCAGAAGCAGTTAGGGGCAATCAGGAAGGCAGGCAGGTGAGCAGTTGGGAGCCATCAGTCCTGCATTGTGAGAGGGATGTCCGACTGCCCGTTTATGGGATCAGGCCTAAACGGGCAGTCGGACATCCCTCAAGGGGTCCCAGATTGGAGAGCGTGGAGGCTGGGCTGAGGGTACCCCCCCCCCCCCGTGCACGAATTTGAGCACCGGGCCTCTAGTACCTACATAATTCAGTGCAACTAGAGAATGGCAGAGGGACCTCATAATGGTGTGGATATATTCTAACTATACAGAGATGTAAATGCAGAAGATATTTGAACATCATAGAATTAATTCACTCATTACATAGATACTAATAAGGAACAAAATGTTCTGGGTCCTGAGTCTTCAAAGGTAAATGCAACTCACTCTTTTTCTAAAGCCAAGTTTTATCCAGCATAAGTCCAACTTCCAAAGACCTACCGTGTTTCCCCGAAAATAAGACATTCTCCGAAAATAAGACCTACTGACAGGTTTCCTTCTGAGTGAAATATAAGGCATCCCCCGAAAATAAGGCCCCCAGGCTCTGTCTCAGAATGAAAATTAATTTACCGTAAACTGGTCGCTAGGGCCGCCCCGACTGGCGTCTAGCAACCAGTGACGTTACGTGGAGTCCTGATGTCACTGCTGTGTGGAGGCGGAGCGGAGGTCGGAGTGAGTGGTGAGCGCGGGGCAGGAGAGAGGAGGAGACTTTCGCAGATGCGTGTAGAAGAAAGGAGGATTAGAGCGATGGGGCACGGCAAAAGTGGTGAGTGCTGGTCTGTCTCTGGTGACACTACCTGATGCTCGTGGCTGCCTTCATGATGACTGAAGGTTCTCAGTCAGTGGCAGACCCTGCTCCAGCCCAGATCCAGGCCCCAGCAAGCCCAGTGACAGTCCCCAGGCAGGCCCCAGGGGGTAAATGTCTGATAAAGGGGTAGGGGGGATGTCTGGTGAAGGTGTTCAGTGGCACAGGGGTGGGGGGAGGGGGATCACTTAAAATGACACAGGAGGATCAGAGGGGGCAATCAAAATGACACAGGAGGATCAAAAGGGGTTACTAAAATGGTAATCCCCCCTCTGATTCTCCTGTGCCATTTTGATTTCCCCCTCTGATCCCCCCTGTGTCATTTGAGTGATCCCCCTCCCCCACCTTGATACTCCAATTCCTTTTTTTTTTACCCCTAGAAATGAGCGCAAAAAGAAAAAGCTCCTCTGTGGAGTACAACAAAGGAATCGTGGAAGACTCTTGGGGCCAAAATCTTACTGCTTTCTGCAAAGAGAAGATGTTGAGTATCCGATTGGTCCGAAAATGGCGAGCAGAGTATGGTAACCTCATTGAACAAGTGGACAAGGGAAATGCTAAAAAGCGCAAGTGTGGATCAGGTTGGCAACCATTATTTTCCAAGCTGGAAGACCTGATCTTTGAAAGGGTTGTTGACAGGAGAGCAAAGGCTTTGGTTGTGAATAGGGCTCAGATTCAAGAATTTGCCCTTGCAATGGCACCACAGTTTGACATAGCCCCCGAAGACCTCAAAGCATCACAACACTGGCTGGATAATTTCCTTCATTGAAGTGAACTGTCTTTAAGAAGATCTACAACATTGTTTAGGTTGGAAGATACTCAAGTTATTAAGCGAGCACTTGCATTCAAGTCCTTTATTGATGATGCTGACTTCTCTAAATACAATCTTTCCAACATGATTGCTATGGATGAAACTGCAGTGTTTATGGGCCAATCATCTCAAACAACAATTGAACAGCGGGGTGCCTCCTTAGTGTACATTCCCTCCACTGCTTACGAAAGTGCACGTGTTTCCTGTATTTTGGCAATTCGTCTGGATGGCACTAAAATCCCACCTTTAATCATTTCTAAGGGCAAGAGGAAAAGATTGAACGTGTTTTGGGCGTTTTTATTCTTGAAACTGAAAAAGCCTGGGCCACACAAGCAGTTATAAGGAAGTGGGTCGATTTAATGCTGCCGCTTGTTATGCGAGGGAGCCAAAGAGGTCTGCTAGTCTGGGATGCAGCCAGCACTCACCATGCTAAAGACATGAAGACATTTCTTCACGAAAGAAAAATAGATCAGATAATGATTCCCGCAGGAATGACGGCCTATATCCAGACTCTTGAGATTGCAATAAACAAGCCATTCAAAGACAATTTGCGCATGGAAATTAATGACTACATTGAAAATAGAATGGAGAGAAATCAGCGTGGAAACTTTGTGAAACCTAAACTGCAAGAAGTTGTGACTTGGATGAAGAATTCATGGGAGAAAATCACTGACAGTTGCATTGCAAATGCACTGCGAGCAGGCTACCTTGACAAGAAGTACTCATTTAAAGACAGTGCTATTGCTAAACATGAGAGATTTGGTCCACTGATTCTGAAAGAAATAGAGTCACAGGAAATTCAGGAATTGGATTGTTATGATGATGTTCCAGAAGATGATGACATGATTGTCATTGAATAAATGAGCAAATTCTTGATACTGTAGGATTCACAGTTTGTCTGGTTTGTGTTGACAACTACCGTACTACCGTACTGTATACAGGTAATAAATTTCCTTTATTTTCATTTAACAATAAATGTGTACCGTATTCTTCTTCACGGAAAAATAAGACATCCCCTGAAAATAAGACCTAGCGTGTCTTTGGGGGCAAAAATTAATATAAGACACTGTCTTATTTTCGGGGAAACACGGTAGTTGGCTCTTGTGCCTGGAGTTCCAGCCGCCCCAGGCAACTTTTATGACATCAGGCTCCCAGCAGGCTTCTGGGAACTCTGAAGGCCTTCTCACCCCAGCCTTGGCTATGGTTCTCAAGACCTAAGGTGGCTCCCAAGGCTTCAGGATCCCAGCAGACTCCAACAATCCCAGTCTGCAAGCAGGAACCCCCAACCCAGGCTCTCAGCCATGCTCAGTGCCAGGTCATCTACTGCAGACCTGGGCTTTGTTCCTCCCCAGCAGCAGGCTCGCTCCTACAGCCCCAAGTACACATCTTACCCCAGGTCAAGCTTGCCACTGCAAACCTATATTCTACACCCACACATCTAGGTTCCCAGCACACACCAGTGCTAGGCCAGCCCCTATGGCACCAGCCTTAGAGTGGCTCTAATGAACCCAGGATCTTGACACACCAGCACCAGAAAAGTCTCCACAGACCCAACATCCAGGATGTCCCTGGAGGCCCTAAGTTTTAGAATGACTCGTGATCTCTGGTTTCAGGCTCACCCTAGTGCCAGGCTAACCCCCATGGCCCTAGCCTCTAAGCCAACTATTGTAAAACTGGGCTGCCAATCTATTCCAGATTCAGACCAGCCCATGTAGAACCAGATGTCAGGCCCATTCTAAAAGTCCCCAGTGCCTATGTAGTCCCCATGGACACAGGATGCAGGTCCTTAATGCGGAGAAGGTCCCAGGCCCATCGCCACAGACTCAATCACCAGGCCCAGCCCAGTGAACAAGGCTCTAAGTCTCCACAGACCCAGATAGTAGGCTGGTCCCAAGTCCCCAAGAGCAGGCCTTCCCACCTGCTGATGCAGGCAATAGACCTCATTCCAGAGACTCTCCTCTGGTAGTCAGTTTTGTCTGGATGACTTTTGTGGACCTCTTTGTAGACATCATGGCTGTCTAGGACATTTCTATCCAATCTTCCTTCCCTCTCTCCCCAAAATCAGGCTTGCAACCTTATGAAGTTAACTGGTATTCTAAATCTAGTTATAAATCTAGGTAAATTAGTAATTTATCTAGCATTTGAATGAAGGGGATATTGTAATAACATAACTAATTTAAACAGATTTAATTGTGAGCCCCAATATTATGGCAAGAAAAAATTTAGGATCGATGACAAAGCAAGGCATATAAAGTGAAAATTTAGTGTAGCTGATTCACCTAAATCAGGAAAGAATTTCTATTCAGAGCTGGTTTTCAGAATAGAAATTTGTATGTGATATGACTTACTATAAAGACTTTTTCCTATTGATTGTCCATCAGCTACCAAAATTATCTGATTGCTAATTTATGGCTAAAATTCCACAATTAATGCTTTCTCTTTTGACAAAACTTTCCTGCCTAATACAATGTACATGGATGATATTTTGAATTGAAGCCACATTTTAAAGCAATTATATATAATACTAGAGGCCCGGTGTATGAAATTTGTGCAGGGGGGGGGGGAGTGTCCCTCAGCCCACCCTGAACCCTCTCCAATCTGGGATCCCTCTCACAATCCAGGACTGCTGGCTCCCAACTGCTCGCCTGCCTGCCTTCCTGATTGCCCCTAACCGCTTCTGCCTGCCAGCCTGATCACCCCCTAACCACTCCCCTGCAAGCCTGATTGATGCCTAACTGCTCCCCTGCCAGCCTGTTTTCCCCTAACTGCACTCCCCTGCAGGCCTTGTCCCCTGCAACTGCTCTCCCCCTGCAGGCCTGGTCACCCTTAACTGCCCTCCCCTGCAGGCTTGATCGCCCCCAACTGCCCTCCCTTGCAGGCCTGGTCCCTCCCAACTACCCTCCCCTGTTGGCCTCACCCACAACTGCCTTCCCTTGCAGGCCTGATCACCCATGACTGCCCTCCCTGGCAGGCCTGGTCCTTCCCAACTGCCCTCCTCTGCTGGCCATCTTGTGTCCACATGGGGGCAGGATCTTTGACCACATGGGGGCAGCCATCTTGTGTGTTGGAGTGATGGTCAGTTTGCATATTACTCTTTTATTAGATAGCATAGAGGCCTGGTGCACAGGTGGGGGCCAGCTGGTTTGCCCTGAAGGGTGTCCCGGATCAGGGTGGGGGTTCCCTTGGGGCGTGGGGCGGCCTGGGCGAGGGACCTGTGGTGGTTTGCAGGCCGGCCATGCCCCCTGATGACCCAAGCGGAGGAAGGACCTGGTATCTGGGGTTTATTTTTCTTCTACAATTGAAACTTTGTAGCCTGGAGCGGAACCAAGCCTTCTGCTTGCTCCATGGCAGCAGCCATTTTTGGGGGGATTGATGTATCTTCTATAATTGAAACTTTGTAGCCTTAAGCAGAGGCCTGGGCCAGCCAGGGCTGCAGAAGCTTGGCTTCCTCCATCGCCGGGGGCAACCCTAGCCTCCTGCTCTTTCCAGCTAGGCTGTCGCCATTTCTGTTTGGGTTTATGTATCTTCTATCATTGAAACTTTGTAGCCTTGAGTGGAGGCCTGGGCCAGCAAGGGCAGGCGGAAGGCTTGGCTTCCTCCATTGCCGGGGAAACCCAAGCCTCCCTCCTGCTCTCTGTGGCCGTAGCCATCTTGGTTGGGTTTATTTGCATATTCACTCCTGATTGGCTGATGGGCATGGCTGGTGGGCATGGCTTGTGGGTGTAGCGAGTGATGGTTAATTTGCATATTACTGTTTTATTAGATAGGATTAATATATAAAATATATTTATTACTATAAACTATATATCATATGTTATGTAATTAATATAAATATATGTTCATATATACTATATCTATATATATATATATATACACACACACACATTAATGTTAAGTGGAAGATAATATCGCTTTTGGAGCAAATCTTAATAAGGACAAATAGTGGATAGAACAAATGAGGAGATTTGACACCTAAATAATTGATGTTTTTATTGAGTACAGGTAACACTGGCAGTAGTGACTCTGAGGAAATTGTGTAGCAACACAAAGCTAAGGATATTAAAAACTTATTTAAAGTTTTGTACCAAGTTGGAGTTACTAATAATGTATTAGTACTACTACATCCATAGCAGCAAACATCTGAAATTCTGATGAAGTGTAGCTTAAACAAATTATAATTTATTTTACACTTAATAGGAAGCCCAGTGATAGCACTCCAGTTTTGACATAATCAGGGAATCAACAGATCCTCCAGCACTTGAGTCATTAGATTGTCTGCTTTCATGGTTATTATTTTACCTTTAATCATAATACTATGATTATGGCTGCTGCATCTCTGGCATCATGTCCACATTGTAGGTAGAAAGAAAAAAGGGCCATGGGCTTTCCAGCATAGTCCATCCATTTTTATGAGAAAAACAAAAACTGGCCTGGTAGAATTCCACTGACATCCCATTAATCATTATTAGGTCACATGGTCAATTCTAGCTGGAATGTGGGTAGCCAAGGAAAGAGTATTACATGTCCTTCCTAACCACATACACAATATTAAAATTATGCCAACTATTTTGGCCCACCCAGGCCTGATTTAATAAGAACTTTAAAATAAATGTTCTTGATATAATGGAATAAGCAAAACAGCAACTGCTATCATCTGGCTCTTCCTAATCTGCATTTTATATTTTTTTCTATTTTATAGGTATCTCTGGCCAGTGATCCCTAGAACTATTGGCTGAGCCCATGAAAAGTATAAAGAACTTCTTAGTTAAACCAAAATTATGTACTGGCCTTGAAAGAGTTTATAGTTTTATAGGATACATTAGAAGCAAGTATTAAAAAAGAGAATTTTATACTTTACCTCTCATATTTATGTGTAAATGTAATTGCATTGCTGTACTTATGCAAAATACATTTCTCCCCGAGTTGTCTTATCAGTTGTGTGCAATGTGTAACTTCCCTTCCTCTTGTGAACTAATACATAAGCTGTCTTCATTGTCTGGAGCCACTTTAATGGTATCTCTCTTCCATATAGCTGATAATATTACTTGAGAGTCCCCAGTATTTTTTCATTTTTCTGGGTGTCAGAAAGTCTTTAAACACATCCAGAGCTCTCCTCCACATTACTAAGAATTATGTAAGGGTTTCTGTTATATATTCAGTTATATCTGCTGCTTCCATGCATTTGGGATAACAATAATACAGACATTCTTGGCTCTGAGACAGTTCCACCCTTGTTTCCTCTACAAATAAACATTTATCAAAGCATGTTACTTCCTGGTTGGTCCTTATCATTAGCATTAGATCAGCCATATTCTAGCAATTGCTCTTTTACTTCTGTTTTCCCTCTCCTTTCTTCTCTAGGGAGTAACCAAAACCCCTTAAATTTCACCTCAAAGAAGATCATAGCTGAGTAGAGGCAACCTCAGTTCCGAAATGAAAGGTTTCAATGGAGATGACAATGGTAGTTTTATGAAATGTGAAGCCCAAAATACTAGAGGAACATGAAATAACACGTGTCAATATTTATTTTGGAATATTAAATGGTGTAATTGTTATTAGCTTATCAAATTATAGAAAATAATTCAATATTTCTCATATTTAAATCACCTAGAGATATTAAAAATGCTGATTGCTTGTCCCACCCAAGACTTACTAAATCCAAATTTCAAGGAGGAAACTGGAAATTTCAAATAACTTTTATGATCAGAATTTGGCAGTACAGAAAAAAACAAAAACTCAAACTTTTACTCTTAAAAATAGAATTATGATGACTACCTCATGACGCACAGAGAAAATAAACAAAGGAGAGTATCTACTGTATGTAGAGAGTTTTCCCCTTGGAGATAAGTCTTAAGATGATGTGTTTTTTTCTGTTTGTTTTTTTTTCCCCATATCATATCAAATGAAAGATTGATTGAAAGCACAATAAAAGGAGTGAAAGAATTCTTCATAAGGAGTTTCTCAGGAAGGAAAAAAAAATCCAACAGCAAGAATCCCAACATCCTTACACTTGAGTGAACACATCCTGCCGATCAATCAGCTTGTACCACAGAAGACTGAAACTCCCTGCCACTAGATGCTGCCCTGCAGGGGCAGGTACATGGGGCCAAACACAATGGGTGGGGTTTCTATGAAAGGACCAGAGGTGGGACATGCGGGGAGTCAAATCTGGAGGAGGAAAATCTGCTCCTTTAATCCCTTTCAAAATACTTTTCAGTTGAAAGAAAATCAAAATCACAATATTCTGATCCTCCCCTCTCTCTCTAAATTAATAATATTATTTTTATGGCCAATGTGAGAACATCAGTCAGCCCCTTAAGTTACTTAAATGAAACTATTCCACTTGATTTGACACTAATGCGCAAATGGTTTTAAGAAGTAATAATAGCTATTGGGGAGATTTTAAATGCAGAGTTAGAAAGTCTCTGCTGGTACCCTGCTTTCTATTAAACAGAGTTATAGAAGCCTGCTGTCCCCATTATGACTGTAACTCACCATGAGACACAGAGCCAGTAATATCGGCTCTGTTCCCTGTGGAAATCTGTAAGAAGAAAAAAGAAATAAAAAATTTCATAGGACTTTGGTTGATATATACAGATCTTTCTGAACTCACAGATATAGATGAGAGGTAGAAAGATAGATGATAGATAGATAGATAGATAGATAGATAGATAGATAGATAGATGATAGATAGATAGATAGATAGATAGATATTAAATAGATAGATGATAGGTAGAAGATAGATCATAGATAGATGATAGATAGATAGATAATACATTTTAGTTGTTAGTTTGACATTTGACAGCCCCTAGTAAAGTATGCCTCTCACTTGTAAACTCTCCAAATCTACTCTCAGCATCTCACAAAGAACAATAATTGTTTATTGATCTAAGTATTAACAATCTATTGATGAAGTCTAGAAATAAAACCCAAGAGCAATAACTGCTCAGGACATTGATTTTAAGGTACTTTGCTATTATCCATAATATAAAGTTTATATACACATACACACACACACACACACACACACACATATCCCTAATGTGCAAATAGACCGTACGGTGGAACAAATGAACAACCGAACAACTGGTCGCTATGACATGCGCTGACCACCAGGGGGCACACACAGAACATGGCGGGCATCAGCCATGGCAGACTGGTAGAGCAGGAGAGCGGAGGCGTCAGACCAAGGCGGGGTGCCAGTCGCTGTCATCGGGATGAGCCTCTGGTGGTTACTGAAAATTCTTTGCTTCCGCGCACTGCAGTTCTGCCAGGCGCTTGCACCTGCTGCCGGTACCAGGCCCACTGGCCCCACACACACCCCCTGCTGGCACTGGCCCCCATCGCTCTGCTCCATCAGCGGGTGCAAGTGGGGCCGGCACCAACAGCGCATGGGAGCAATGGGAGTGGGGCTGTTGGCAGATGGGAGACCAGGGGCCATGGCCCGAGGGGCCAAGCAGGGGCACAGAGGATGGGCTGAGACCTGCCCCTGTGCCCACCACAGTTTCACGGCCCACAATTCCTTTCTAGGTGCACAAATTTGTGCACTGGGCCCCTAGTATATAGAGGCCCAGTGCATGAATTCATGCATGGGTGGGGTCCGGCCGGCCAGAACCCAATCAGCGGATCAGGGCTGGGCCTGTCGGGATGAGGAGACAGCAGGAGGTTGGCCAGCCGGTCCGCCTGGATCAGGGCCCAATCAGGGCTGGGATGGCTGGGGGGAGGGGCTGCAGGCAATTGGCCCCTGAATGGGGTAGGGGGGCCGATCAGGTGCCAGTGGCCTGCGAGAGGGACCATTGGTGGTTGGCCAGGTGGCCCTGCCCCTGATCAGAGTGGGGGGGCTGATCGAGGGCAGAGCTGGCTGGGGGGAAGGACTGTGGGTCGATCAGGGTGTTGGGGGCCCATTGGGGGTGGGGCTAGCTGGGGAGAAGGACCTCAGGTGTTTGGCCAGCCGGCCCTGTGCCAATCTGGTGTGGGGCCGGGCCAGGGGAGGTGCTGCAGGAGGTTGGTTGGTGGGCCCTGCCCCTATTGAGGTAGGGGGTGGCAATCAGGGGCAGGGCCAGCTGCGGGGAGGGGCTGCGAGTCAATGGTGTGGTGGGGCCTATCCAGGGTGGGGCTGGCTAGGGGGAGGGGCTGCAGAAGGTTGGCCAGCTGGCTCCACCCCCTATTGGGGTGAGGGGCAATCAGGAGCAGGCTGGCCAGGGGGAGGGGCTGCGGGCCAATGGGGTGGTGGGGGCCCATCAGGGGCGGGGCCGGCCTGGGGGAAGGGCCGCAGGAAGTTGGCCAGCCAGCCCGCCCCACCCCCTGATCAGGCAGTTTGCTTGCTGTAGTGGGCGTCATAGCAACTGGTGGTTCTATGACATTCTGGTCACTGGCTTTTTAGATAGATGATAGATAGATAGATAGATAGATAGATAGATAGATAGATAGATAGATAGATAGATGATAGATAGATAGTAGATAGATATGCTTTTAAAATTCCATATGATTTTTTTTCTAAATGAGTATTTAAGAACACAGTAAAACTTAACACAGATGATTATAAACAAGTTTATGAACCCCTTCATGCTTTTTTTTAACAACAGAATAAATACATCTGCTTAAGAATTCTTAAGAAAATAGATATGAAAGTACCATGAAAATGCAAAGTGCACTTATTACTTGTTATGATAAAAATATATGTAGTAGCACCTGGAACCATTTTTTTTAATCTGTAGTAGGTATTCAATAAATGTTTTCTGTATATGAGTGAAGACGATAATAAGAAATAGTTCAATTTTCCCATATCTATGCCACAGAATGTAACCACCAAATACATTACAGGCAAAAAGCCACATAATATCATGCATGCACATTGTGAAAGGTTTATAAAGAAAAATACAAAATCAAATATCCCTCTAGGTATGTTGATGGTTTGGTTTGCTATATATGCAGCAATATACAGAAATCTATATTTTAGAAAATATGTTGCTTCCAACATGCTTTCTGATACCCCTAATTCTGCACACCATTCTTCCTTTTCTGAGCCTCCCTTCTAGTAAGTAGGGTTTGGGCCACCACCAGTAAGCAAAGATGAGTACTTGATCCAGGCTGCCAACCCCCTATCCACAAAGACTCAGCCTATACGGAATCATTTTAGGGCCAATTTGAATACTTTCCCAGAAGATGTTTTATAAATGCCCAGAGAAAAGAGTCGCTTTTCTATTAGACTGGGACTGCCAGTAGCCACCTTTTTCATCATATGAAGAGAGATAATTTTTGGCAGGAGAGAATTAAGGCCATACAGAGAAAGATGCAGAGGCAAACAAGAAGAAAAGAGAGGGAGGTGTGAAGGGGAGCAAGCAAGAGATAATTAGCATACTGCTGGGGTTCCTGAATTGTCATCTTATGAAAGACTTTCTGGTTTAGGCTAGTTTGAGTTCAGTTTCTTTCACATAACAGTGAAGAAGTGTTCTACATAAATCTATCTGGATAAATATACCAGAAACATACGTTTTTATATTCTCAAGACAGAAATTCTTCTAGACCATTTTTTGAGTCTCCTTTTTTCCCATTTTTTCTCTCTTACAAAGAAAACCTCTAGCTGGGTTGTGCTGTCTCATTGGGCACCTACTGATAAAATAAAAATCAGACTCAAAAAAAATGTTGAAAGAAAGGACAGTGCACTAACTTTTTGAGGGCGGTTCCTCCAGCACTACACCTGTCCCACAATTACCAAACTACAGAAAAAAAGCAAGGGATCTCCTTAGAAATAAACATGAAAGTAAAAGAAAAGAAGAAAAGAAAAGGGAAGCATTGAAACAGATAATTGTCAGCCAAGGAGACATTTCACTGAAGATGCCCCTGAATTTCTTTTTCCTTTTTTTCTTTAATCACTATCCTACAGATTGGGGGACAGAAAGGACAAAAGTTGTTAACCAAAAACCCAAGCCAAGAAAGAGGTGAGGCTAATAGGATAATTAAGTTCCTGAAGTCATAAGACATGTCATGATTATATCAAAATTAAAGTCAAAGTCATATGAAACACCCTTCAGATCTGTGTCCTAAACCCCCTCAAGTGCCTGACAAACCTTAAGAAGCCAAAGTGACAATTACTGATTTACCTTTCTGTGCTGAAAAATGGAAGTTGAAAGTTAAGTGGCAACAAAAAGCTAAGCACCTCTGAGGCTGAGTTTTAAGTCTGGACTAGACAGAAATGACAGAAAATCATTAAGAACAGAAGGCATTCAAAGGTCAGAAATAAATTGTTACCAAGCCTGTTTGACCATTTTATCAGTCAGAATCTTCTCTTTGCTCTCAAGGATGCAGTAGCATTTTCTTATCTCTGGAGATGAATATGATATTATCATGGTTGTACAAACACACTGATATTTAGATTCTGAAAACATTAAGCAAACAACAAGACTGCAACAAAATAAGACACTCAAATTGTTTTTTAAAAATACATAATTTTCTTGTCTCCACTTGTCTGGAATGTTCCTTACTGTATGAAAACTGTGGAGTTTATACTTGGTAGAGAAGAAATTCAACAATGTATCCATATGCTTGGGTTTTCAATGTGGTTCTTGGTGAGATAGAGAGTTAAGCTCCAAGTCAGTGCCAGAATATATATATATATATATATATATATATATATATATATATATATGAATGACCAGAATGACCGGTGACTATGACATGCACTGTGGTGGCCAACCAGCCTGATCTGGGCCCCAATCATGCTCCCTGGCCAGCCCAGCCCCCCCCCCCTCAGCTCCCAACATCCTGATTGGCCCACAACACTCCAATCGGGGGTGGGGCTGGCTGGCCAACTGCTCACAGCTCCTCCCCCTGCCAGCCCACCCCCCAATTGGCCCTCCCCACTGCTGGCCAGTCAATTGCCCACAGTCCCTCCCCCACCACTGGCCAGTCAACTGCCCACAGTCCCTTTCCCCCGCTGGCCCATCAACTGCCCACGACCCCTACCCTCCGCTGGCCCAGCCCGATGGGCCCCCATCAGGCAGGCCAGCCAGACCCCACCTATGCACGAATTCATGCACCAGGCCTCTAGTAAGCAAATATTCCTCTTCCTCCTCCTTCCCCCTCCCTTTCCACCCATTTGGCCAGGAATTATATTTTGCCATTTCAGTTACAAAAGATCATCAGGGAGACTGACACAAATCTCTCAGAAACAAAATTTGATCTTCAGCTAAATGAGCATGTTAGTGAATCAAAATTTATTTAATCTCTTTGAATTATGAAAGTGAAAAAAATTATGGCTTAAAGATTGCATATAGGAGAGAAAAGTCTTAATTATTTTAGCAATTACTATGTAATATCCTAAAATGATTCACTAATCACTCTGCAGCTGGTACACTAAAAAACACAGGTTATAAAGGTGTTCTTCAAATGGTATTAGTCCAATGTAATCCACACTTTGAAGAGTATGTAGGAAACACAAGGAAAAGGAGAACCTGCAGACTTGCACTCTGAAATATGCAGAAGTCCTAACTGAACTGTCTAAGCAACCTGGGGCTTAGTTCATTTTGGATGATATTAGTACATGTTAATAAAGGCAATTTAAGAGTTTCACTGTCTTTAAACAGGAGAGTAGTTTGCCAAGATGAGAGCTTGAACTAAAATCTCAAGGACCTTTTCAAAGGTCTTTTTTTGTTCATTATAGCAGAGGTCACTACAATGTTATTTTTCTGTACTAAATCAAAATCTGTATAAACTACTTAAAAAAACAGTCCCATCAACAGGTTTTTCAAAATCACAATTCTTAATATTTAAGATATCATATCTATCAACCACACACACACACAAAAAAAAAAAATCTGAAAGAAAAGAGGGAGGGGAGGGAGGGAGGGAGATAAGAAAGAAAAAGAACCACCTGAAAATATTATTCAAGAAATACAATGCAGTTTTTGCTTTATATAACACAAAACTCATGTGCTGCTCAAAAGATAAAAGCTTTTCAGTCTGTAGAAGCTAGTAATTTGAACCCACCCACAGGTGGTTGATGATAATGGTGACTTAAATACTTATCTACCTCTAATTATCCCATGTTTTACTCTTCAAATGCCCACATAAGGATACTTTTTGCTTTGTTATTTATTTCTATGCTAACCTCAGCAGTAGCTTTCACATATTCCTAAACTGATCATCTCCCCCGCACCCCCCTTACCACAGTGTAATCCAAAAGAAAAATGTTGGTTATGCAAGAGATATTTGGCTCAGATGCTGCCTTCCTTTAAATTTAGTAAGAAGGTCTTGGGCCATTTCAGTCTGCTTCATTATCAGAATTGATATCCATTTACCTATGATTTGTCCTTGACACTAATCAAATTCAGAGGTACTGCACTGGATGTATGGTAAGCTGACAATTGTCAAAGCTGCTCCTGTGACCATCAGTGGCTCCTTTTATACTCCCCGACTGTGGATTGTAAAACAGATTCAAATTATCCAGAAGCCCTAGGTTATAATGATGTTCATTTATGGAGAGCCTTTATTCAACAATTCCAAGTGCTGTGTAGGAAGTCATTGTGACAAATGCTTCCTTACCAAATGAGGAGGAGTTGTATACCTGTATAGCTAAAGTCAGGCAGAAAGCATATAAGTAATTAATTCATATTGATTATGCCTTATTTTTTAACCCATTGTAGACTTTTTTTATTAAACCATGTTTATTTGTAAAAATGAATAACGTGTGTTTATCCATACAATTTGCCACGCACAGCTAAGAGCAATTCATAGATCAACATATTCTTATAGCTCAATTAACCTACAACTCATGCACAAGAGTTAATAGGTTCCTATAAATCTTTAGCTAATTTATTCTTCCTGTCATCTGAATAAGTATTGTGAGTCATTTCTAGAGAAAGGCGGTGCTTTCTCCTTTCTTTTTCTCTTTTGCCTGAGATTGTGCTGCAGTGCCTCCGTGCTGCTGTCATTGGGAGGAAGGAGATATTCCTTCCTTTATAAATAAGAACACAGAGTTTTTCTATTTATATTAGATTTATTTTCCAACTAAATAGATTATTTTGGCCAGGCTAAGTTTAGTAAGACCTAGAATAGCACTAAGTTCATTGATCTTTAGTTACTTAAAAGAATGAGGGAATGTAAATTCAGAAATGAAGGAGGCAATTCTCCATTCCCTGCATAGAGATTGCCAGAATTGGAGGTGAAGAGGACGCAGCTGCATTTCTTAACTTTTGAATGAAAAGCAATTATGCCAAGAGCCTTCATTTTAGATTGTCAGCATGGGCCTATGTCTTACCCATCCTTACACTCCCAAACCGAGGATTTTAAAGGCCTCCTGCCTTTGTCATTGAGACACCTGTCACCAACTACACTGAGTCAGCATCTCTAGATGCTGGGAAATACATATTCAACATGAATCTATGTAAGAAGCAACAGTAGGGAGGCTGGAATTCTTCAGAATTCTTAAAGAAAAAAAAAATGAAAGGAAAATTTAAGTCTAAATAAAAAGAAGCTGAGGTTGTAAGGAAATTTTCTACCCCATAAAATATACTTCTGATTCCATTTTAAGTTGTTTGCAATTGAAATTATTTAACCCTAATCTCAAGTTAACAAAGTAAATTCCTACAAAAAATTTTAATATATTAACTACAAATATTACCAGAGGCAAGTTTTAGGGAAATATATGATTTTTATATGGGATCTGTAAAATGAAGAGCCATTTGAGCATAGTATTACAACAAGAAATATTTAAGACTATTTTTATTTTAATATAAAATAATAATTAATAGGGATAAAATAATCAGTAAAATATTTTATTTTTTAAGAAACATAGTAAAATTTTTTAAAAAACTGATCCTTTAGAGTACTGGAAAAAATTTGTTACTCTCTACATGCTAAATTTCATTTTCAAATGCATTTATTATTCATTCTTGCCCTCTTCATTCTTGCCCTCCTGCTTGGGATCACATCTATGAGTCAATTGCAAAAGCAGTGCTCATTTTTCGCTTACTGAAGTATATCAAGATATTCATGATTTCTGAATTAAAAAGAGACATCCCACAGAACTTCCAATGACACTCAGAAGAACTCAAAATTGTATAGTTAGATATCTTTCTGAAGAAAGGGTAATGATTTCTTTATCCTTTATTAGCTATTTGATGGCACATTTACATGAGTGTATTCAATGTTAAAAAATTAGTAATTTTATATAACCAATGGGGTAACAAAATCAAGATGTATCATTTAATACTAACTCTCTCAAGATGCACTAAATCAAATCTCCTAAAACATATGTTTTTATAAATTACTGAAATTAGAAATATGGTTGTGGGAGAGGCAGGAGAGGATAAAGGGGGATAAATGATGATGAAAAGAGGCATAACATGGAGTGGTGAACACACAACACAACATACAGATGGTATATTGTAAAATTGTATACCTTAAAGCTATATAATTTATTAACCAATGTAGCCCTAATAAATTCAATTAAAAAAGAAAAAATGATTTAAATTTTCACATGTAAAAAAAAGAAATATGGCAATACATATCATTTCTTTAATTGTAGCCTATTTTATTTTATTAAATCATAACCAGCCAAAATATATATTAAATAAATGTCTAGATTAAAGACTATTTAAGGCAGCCACCTGAATGGTATAAATTTTAATAATTCTTTATATCAAGTGAAAATAACATTACAGAATTAGATCAGGGCTTCAGAGAAATGCCAATGGAATGCAGAGGTCATAGAATAAATTTATTTACATAGCAAAATCAAGAGGGGAAAATTCAGATGTAAAATAATTTTTGACAAGTACTTGCCAATCTGTCTTAAGGTTAAAACTAAATATATTTTTTCATGTAGAATTCAATTTTTACCCATTTTCTTCTGGATATAACAATGGTCTATTTATTAACTTGACTAAAATACCTATTGGCTCTCATCTGTTCTACTTTTTCAACAGAATCTCTTTAATTGAAGACATTAATTTTATAATATTCGATCATAGATCTACCACTCTCTATATTAAATACTCTGATTTGCATTTCTTTCTGATGAAGACTTTGAAGCCAGAACTTTCCAAATAGGATATGGAATATTATTTTTTTTTTCTTTTCTGTCTTATCCTAGTAGTTAAGAGTTAGCATGCAATAGAACCTTCTTCTCAGAGCCACATCAAGGACATTCCAAATGCTATCTTGAGTTGCATTTAGTGGCCAACCCAAGTACTTATCAAACAATGCACTGACTGAGGATTAACAGTTAAAACCTCAGCTCTTCCTTAGTAGTTAGTTAATAAATTAGAAGTCAAAAAATTACCATGTTAAGTGTTGATACAAAAACAAACAAACAAAAACGAAAAGCTTTCCAAGGAAATTTTATGAGGTAGGCATTATAAACTCATGACCCAGTAATAAAATTGAAGATCAGAAAAATCTTCAGTAAATACCCAACTCTGGTATGTTTAAAACCCAAGACAGTTGAAACCCTAGTTTTCCCACCACACAAATAATTGTATTTACTCAATTTTTAATTTAATTGTTTTGATGTTAAAATAGTATTTTGCTCTTATACCTTAAAATATCAATCATAATATAAAATTACCTTTTAAAATAATTTAAAATTTAGCTCTTAGCCTGTGGTAGACAAAATAATGGACCCCTAAAGATGTCTACATCCTACTTTGCCTTTGCATGTATGATTAAGGACCTTGAGATGGAAAGATTATCCTGGATTATCCAAATGGGCCCAATGTAATCATAAGGGTTAATATAAGAGGAAATCAGAAATGTCAGAGCAGGGGAGAAATGCAAGGATGCTACCATCCTGGCTCTAAAGATCCGAGAATGAGATCATAAGCCAAGCAACGTAGCCTGCCTCTAGAAACTAGAAAGAGCAAGGAAAGTTTCTTTACTAATATTCTCCAAAAGGAACACAGCGCTAGTGATACTTTTATTTTAGCCCAATAAGATTCATTTCAGCCCTAACTGGTTTGCTCAGTGGATAGAGCATCAGCCTGCAGATTCAAGGGTTCCAGGGTCGATTCCGGTCAAGGGCATGTACCTTGGTTGCAGGCACATCCCTAGTAGGGGGTGTGCAGGAGGCAGCTGATTGATGTTTCTCTCTTATAGATGTTTCTAACTCTCTCTCCCTCTCCCTTCCGCTCTAAAAAAAATCATTAAAATATATATTTTTTAAAAGATTCATTTCAGATTTCTGGCCTCTAGGATTATCAAATCATAAATTTGTGTTGTTTTTAGTCACTACATTTTTGCAATATTTTTACAACAGCAATAATAAGTGCAAGTGGTATAAGGCTATTCACAGGACCACTTCCATGTCGTTTTAGCAGTGATGAAGACACTGTAAACTTACAAGCATTATTATTGGCATCAACACTTCCATTGAAGATATGGCGGATATTGGAGTTATCTAGTTTGGCTCTCTATGAAGCATTCATTTGACTCTCCACACCACTTTATGCCACAGAGGACATTTTGTGCTTTATTATAATAGCATCTCCAGAAAATTTATCATTTGGAATTAACAATGTGTCAATCTTCTATAATAATAAAAGCATAATATGCTAATTAGACTGAACAGTCGAATGACCTTCCGGACATCATTCTGGATGAAGTTGTGGCAGCAGGGGCCAAGGCAGAGGCAGTTAGGGGCAATCAGGCAGGCAGGCGAGCCATTAGGGGGTATCAGGCAGGTAAGCAGAGTGGTTAGGAGTGATCAGGCAGGCAGGCAAGTGGTTAGGGGCTATCAGTCAGGCAGGCCAGTGGTTAGGAGCCAGTGGTCCTGGGTTGCAAGAGGGATGTCCGACTGCTGGTTCCCTTCAGGATCAGGCCCAAACCAGCAGTCAGACATCCCTCAAGGGGTCCAGGCCAGGCTGAGGGACCCCCCAGCCCCATGCATGAATCTCGTACACCAGGCCTATAGTTATTTAATAAAAGCCTCAGCTCTCTATATCTACTTACATACAATTAATGAACCAAAAGAGACCAATCATATTAGTTTTAACTGCTTGGCCTTCAGACTGGAACAACTTTTTGCATTTTTCCTTTGAACAGGTTATCATAAGTCTATTTTAAAATCCTAAAGATCACAAAACATTTAAAACACTTCCTTGAAAATATTGAAAGCTCCCACAATCCAGTTAGGTCAATAAAGAATTATCATTTAACATTTGTTAAGCATCCACAGTCTGGAAAATATCAGACAAAGAAAAAGAGATGAACACACTAAAACATTATGAGCACTTCTTTTAAAGAAAATAACCCTCACCTGTAGGTCCTGGGAGGAGATAATTATGATTGATCAGAAGTAATGATCCTGCAACTTGATTACAACCAACAAAGCAAGATGAAAAAGCCATGCTAATCTCTGCTCCTGCTTAAAATATCAAGGCCCAAGATGAAACTACAGGAGTCAAAGATCTGAACTATTCTCTGATCATTTTGAGAGAAAGGTCAGTGTATTATGATATGTACTTCAGTAATAGCCTGGCAAATTTTGTGCAAATAGTTTTCTCATCCTCTGTGCTTGTGGTTAATCTCTGAATTATTTTGAATAAAGCACTGTGCTACATGGTACAGGAGATACAATAATTAATTGTCCTTCTTTCAAGGCTATCACCACCTAATGGAAGAGAGAAAAATGTGTATGTATGCATATGCTTCTATTTCCACACAGTGCTTAGCAGAGCATTGCTCTATTAGAGAAGATCCTTAATACATGACTAATTATGTAATTACAATACCCGGCTGACTGTGGTAAAAATTAAGGTAGAGGAACAAACAATATGCAATATATTAAAAGCTGCCCAACATCTGAAGAACTAGTTTACATGATTGTCATTTGCTAAATTATAAAGCCCAGCTTGGCATTTTATAACTTACCTAACATTGAAAGCCTTTTTAAGTTGAAACAAAAGCAAAGAAAATTTTTAAATTTAATGAACTTTTGGCTTGACTTTAAAGAACTCACACATAGAAGTGGTGACTGAAATTTACAACACCACCCCTTCATATCAGAGGACAGCTGAATCCCAGGAATTAATTTGGAACTCATGCCATTCGCCATCCAACAGAGAAAGCAACCATTAAAAGCTACTGTGGTTCTTTGTGCAGAAACCAAACCTCAAGTGCTCCCTTGTACAATACTGAAGACCCACTGGCAGAACACAGCTTTACTAATAGAAGAAATATTCTTTCCTCAATAGAAGTTTAGATTATGTAGTCTTAAAAAAAAAAAAAAAAGTTTGGGCCAGCCACCATGGCTAAGTGGTTGAGCATCAGCCTATGAACCAGGAGGTCACAGTTCAATTCCTGATCAGGGTATATGCCTAGGTTGTTGGCTCGATGTGGGGCATGGAGGAGGCAGCTGATCAATGATTCTCTCTCATCATTGATATTTCTTTTTTATTTTTTAAATTTCTTTATTGATTAAGGTGTTACATATGTGTCCTTATGCCCCCATTACTCCCCCACTCATGCCCTCACCCCACCCCGTTGTCTATGTCCATTGGTTAGGCTCATTTGCATGCATACAAGTCCTTTGGTTGATCTCATCCCCTTACCCCCACCCTCCCCTACCTTCCTTCTGAGATTTGATGGACTGATTGATGTTTCTCTATCTCTGGATCTGTTTCTGTTCATCAGTTTATGTTGTTCATTATATTCCACAAATGAATAAGATCATGTGATATTTATCTTTCTCTGACTGGCTTATTTCACTTAGCATAATGCTCTCCAGATCCATCCATGCTATTGCAAATGGTAAGAACTCCTTCTTTTTTACCACAGCATAATATTCCATTATGTAAATGTACCACAATTATTCAATCCACTCATCTGCTGATGGGCACTTAGGCTGTTTCCAAATCTTAGCTATGGTGAATTGTGCTGGTATGAACATAGGGATGCATATATCCTTTCTACCATGTTTCCCGAAAATAAGACAGTGTCTTATATTAATTTTTACCCCCAAAGACACGCTAGGTCTTACTTTCAGGGGATGTCTTATTTTTCCATGAAGAAGAATACGGTACACATTTATTGTTAAATGAAAATAAAGGAAATTTACTACCTGTATACGGTACGGTAGTACGGTAGTTGTCAACACGAACCAGACAAACTGTAATCATACAGTATCAAGAATTTACTCATTTATTCAATAACAATCATGTCATCATCTTCTGGAACATCATCATAACAATCCAATTCCTGAATTTCCTGGTGAATTTCTTGTGACTCTATTTCTTTCAGAATCAGTGGACCAAATCTCTCATGTTTAGCAATAGCACTGTCTTTAAATGAGTACTTCTTGTCAAGGTAGCCTGCTCGCAGTGCATTTGCAATGCAACTGTCAGTGATTTTCTCCCATGAATTCTTCATCCAAGTCACAACTTCTTGCAGTTTAGGTTTCACAAAGTTTCCACACTGATTTCTCTCCATTCTATTTTCAATGTAGTCATTAATTTCCATGCGCAAATTGTCTTTGAATGGCTTGTTTATTGCAATATCAAGAGTCTGGAGATAGGCCATCATTCCTGCAGGAATCATTATCTGATCTATTTTTCTTTTGTGAAGAAATGTCTTCATGTCTTTAGCATGGTGAGTGCTGGCTGCATCCCAGACTAGCAGACCTCTTTGGCTCCCTCGCATAACAAGCGGCATCATTAAATCGACCCACTTCCTTATAACTGCTTGTGTGGCCCAGGCTTTTTCAGTTTCAAGAATAAAAATGCCCAAAACACGTTCAATCTTTTCCTCTTGCCCTTAGAAATGATTAAAGGTGGGATTTTAGTGCCATCCAGACAAATTGCCAAAATACAGGAAACACGTGCACTTTTGTAAGCAGTGGAGGGAATGTACGCTAAGGAGGCATCCCACTGTTCAATTGTTGTTTGAGATGATTGGCCCATAAACACTGCAGTTTCATCCATAGCAATCATGTTGGAAAGATTGTATTTAGAGAAGTCAGCATCATCAATAAAGGACTTGAATGCAAGTGCTCGCTTAATAACTTGAGTATCTTCCAACCTAAACAATGTTGTAGATCTTCTTAAAGACAGTTCACTTCAATGAAGGAAATTATCCAGCCAGTGTTGTGATGCTTTGAGGTCTTCGGGGGCTATGTCAAACTGTGGTGCCATTGCAAGGGCAAATTCTTGAATCTGAGCCCTATTCACAACCAAAGCCTTTGCTCTCCTGTCAACAACCCTTTCAAAGATCAGGTCTTCCAGCTCGGAAAATAATGGTTGCCAACCTGATCCACACTTGCGCTTTTTAGCATTTCCCTTGTCCACTTGTTCAATGAGGTTACCATACTCTGCTCGCCATTTTCAGACCAATCGGATACTCAACATCTTCTCTTTGCAGAAAGCAGTAAGATTTTGGCCCCAAGAGTCTTCCACGATTCCTTTCTTGTACTCCACGGAGTAGCTTTTTCTTTTTGCGATCATTTCTAGGGGTAAAAAAAAAAGGAATTGGGTTATCAATGTGGGGGGAGGGGGATCATTCAAATGACACAGGGGGGATCAGAGGGGGGAATCAAAATGGCACAGGAGAATCAGAGGGGGATTGCCATTTTAGTAACCCCTTTTGATCCTCCTGTGTCATTTTGATTGCCCCCTCTGATCCTCCTGTGTCATTTTAAGTGATCCCCCTCCCCCCACCCCTGTGCCACTGAACACCTTCACCAGACATCCCCCCTACCCCTTTATCAGACATTTACCCCTTAGGGCCTGCCTGGGGACTGTCACTGGGCTTGCTGGGGCCTGGATCTGGGCTGGAGCAGGGTCTGCCACTGACTGAGAACCTTCAGTCATCATGAAGGCAGCCGCGAGCATCAGGTAGTGTCACCAGAGACAGACCAGCACTCATCACCTTCGCCATGTCCCGTCCGTTCTAATCCTCCTGTTCTTCTACACGCATCTGCGAAAGTCTCCTCCTCTCTCCCGCCCCGCGCTCACTGCTCACTCCGACCTCTGGTCCGCCTCCGCACAGCAGTGACGTCAGGACTCCGCATAACGTCACTGGTTGCTAGACGCCAGTCGGGGCGGCCCTAGCGACCAGTTTACAGTAAATTAATTTTCATTCTGAGACAGAGCCTGAGGGCCTTATTTTCGGGGAATGCCTTATATTTCACTCAGAAGGAAACCTGTAAGTAGGTCTTATTTTCGGAGGATGTTTTATTTTCGGGGAAACACGGTAATTGGTGTTTCTAGTTTCTTGGGATATATTCCTAGAAGTAGTATTACTGAGTCAAATGGGAGTTCCATTTTTAGTTTTTTGAGGAAACTCCATACTGTTCTCCACAGTGGCTGCACCAGTCTGCATTTCCACCAGCACTACACAAGGGTTGCTTTTTCTCTGCATCCTCGCCAGCACTTGTCGTTTGTTGATTTGTTGATGATAGCCATTCTGACAGGTGTGAGATGGTACCGCATTGTCGTTTTGATTTGCATCTCTCAAATGATTAGTGACATTGAGCATGTTTTAATATGCCTCTTGGCCTTCCTTCTGTCTTCTTTCAAAAAGATTCTATTTAGGTCCGTTGCCCATTTTTTTTTTTATTGGGTTGTTTACCTTCCTTTTGTTAAGTTGTATGAGTTTCCTGTAAATGTTGGAGATTAAACTCTTATCAGTGATAACATTGGCAAATATGTTCCTCCATGCAATGGACTTTCTTGTTGTTTTGTTGATGGTTTCTTTTGCTGTGCAAAAGCTTTTTATTTTGATATAGTCCCATTTGTTTATTTTCTTTTTAGTTGCCATTGCCCTAGGAGCAGTATCCTAGGTGAAAAAATTGCTTCGGCATATGTCTGAGATTTTGCTGCCTGTGGATTCCTCTAGTATTTTTATTGTTTCCAGTCTTATGTTTAAGTCCTTTATCCATTTTGAGTGTATTTCTGTGTATGGTGTAAGTTGGTGGTCTAGTTTCATTTTTTTGCATGTATCTGTCCAATTTTCCCAACACCATTTATTGAAGAGACTGTCTTGACTCCATTGTATGTTCATTCCCCCTCTGTCGAATATTAATTGAGCATAGTGGCTTGGGTCGGTTTCTGGGTTCTCTATTCTATTCCATTGGTCTATATGTGTCTGTTTTTGTGCCAGTACCAGGCTGTTTTGAAAACAGTGTCCTTGTAATACAGCTTGATATCTGGTATTGAGATACCACCTACTTTGTTCTTCTTTCTATGGATTGCTGCAGCTATTCAGGGTCTTTTTTTATTCCAGATGAATTTTTGGAAAGTTCTTTCTAGGTCTGTGAATATGCCATTCACATTTTAATGAGGAGTGCATTGAATCTATAGATTGCTTTGGGTAGAATGGACATTTTAATGATGTTGACTCTACCAATCCATGAACACGGTATGTTCTTCCATCTGTTTATGTCTTCCTCTATCTCTTTTTTCAGTGTCCTGTAGTTTTCCGCATATAGGTCTTTTACCTCCTTAGTTAAGTTTATTCCTAGGTATCTTAATTTTTTTGGTGCGATGGTAAATGGGATTGCTTTTTTAGTCTCTCTTTCTGTAAGGTCATTATTGGTGTATAGAAATGCCATAGATTTCTTGGCATTATTTTTTTTTTTACTATTTATTTATTTATTTATTTATTTATTTATTTATTTATTTATTTATTAAGGTATTATATGTGTACATATCTTACCATTGCCCCCAACCCCACTCCCATACATGCCCTCACCCCCCAATGTCCTGTATCCATTGGTTATTCTTATATGCACTTGGCATTAATTTTGTATCCTGCTACATTGCTGAATTCATTTATTAAGTCTAATAATTTTTTGATGGAGTCTTTAGGGTTTTCTATGTACAGTATCATGTCATCTGTAAATAAGGACAGTTTTACTTCTTCTTTTCCAATTTGGATGCCTTTTATTTCTTCTTGTGTGATTGCAATGGCTAGTACTTCCAGTACTATGTTGAACAGGAGTGGTGAGAGTGGGCATGCTTGTCTTGTTCCTGTTCTTAGGGGAAATGGTTTTAGTCTTGCCCATTGAGTATGATGTTGGCTGTGGGTTTGTTATGTATGGCTTTTATTATGTTGAGTTTTGATCCTTCTATTCCCACCTTGCTGAGAGTTTTTATCAAGAAAGGGTGTTGGATTTTGTCAAATTTTTTTTGCATCAATTGATATGACTATGTGATTTTTATTTCCCAATTTGTTTATGGGATGTATCACATTTATTGATTTGGGGATATTGTACCATCCTTGCATCCCTGGTATAAATCCTGCTTGGTCATGGTGTATGATCTTTCTGATGTACTGCTGGATCTGATTTGCTAGAATTTTGTTGAGGATTTTGGCATCTATGTTCATGAGGGATATTGGCCTGTAATTCTCTTTCATTGTGTTGTCTTTATCTGGTTTTGGTATTAGGGTGATGCTTGCTTCATAGAGCTTGGAAGTGTTCCTTCCTCTTGAATTTTTTGGAATTATCTTAGGAGGATAGGTTTTAGTTCTTCCTTGAATATATGGTAAAACTCCCCTGTGAAGCCATCTGGCCCCAGGCTTTTGTTTGCTGGAAGCTTTTTGATGACTGCTTCAATTTCTTCCCTAGTTATTGGCCTATTGAGATGTTTAGATTCTTCCTGATTGAGTTTTGGAAGGTTGTATTTTTCTAGGAATATGTCCATTTCCTCCAGGTAGTCCAGTTTGTTAGAAAAGATTTGTTCATAGTAGTTTATAACAATCCTTTGTATTTCTGTGGCGTCTGTCATTATTTTGACTCTTTCTCTTCTGATTTTTTTTATTTTGGTCCTCTCTCTTTGCTTCTTGGTGAGCCGAGCTAGAACTTCATCAATCTTGCTTATCCTTTCAAAAGAACTAGCTCTTGGTTTCATTGATCTTTTGTATTGTTTTTTTGGTGTCTATGTCATTTATTTCTTCCCTGGTCTTTATTATCCCCTTCCTTCTGCTCACTCCGGGCTTTTCTTGTTGCTCTCTTTCTAATTCTTTGAGTTGTAGAGTTAGATGATTTATTACCATTTTTTTTTTTCTTGAGGTAGGCCTGTAGTGCTATAAACTTTCCTCTCAGAACTGCTTTAATTTTGCCCCATAGATTTTGGATTGTTGTGTTTTTATTGTCATTAGTTTCCAGGATGTTTTTAATTTCTTCTTTGATCTCTTTGGTAACCCAATCACTGTTTAATAGCGTGCTATTCAGCTTCCAAGTGTTTGGATTTTTGGGGGCTGTTTTTATTGTAATTTATTTCTAATATTATGCCATTGTGGTCTGAGAAGATGCTTGATATGATTTCAATCATCTGGAATTTGGGGAGACTTTGTGACCCAATATGTGGTCTATCTTTGAAAATGTCCCATGTGCACTTAAGAACGTATGTTCCGTGGCGTGGGGTGAAATGTTCTGAAGATGTCAATTAAGTCTATCTGATCTAGTGAGTCATTTAGGATTGCTGTTTCTTTGCTGATTTTTGTCTAGAGGATTTATCCAGTGATGTCAGTGGTATATTAAAGTTCCCTATTATGATTGTATTGTTGTCGATCTCTCCCTTGATATCTTTCAAAATTTTTTTTTCTTTATGTATTTGGGTGCTCCTGCATTGGGTGCACATATGTTTATCAGGGTTATATGCTCTTGTTGTATCAATCCCTTTATATTATGAAATGGCCTTCCTTATCTCTTCTTATGGCCTTCACTTTGAGGTCTATTTTGTCAGATATAAGTATTGCTATCCCAGCTTTTTTTTTCATGTCCATTTGCCTGAAAGATATTTTTCCATCCCTTCACTTTCAGTCTGTGTGAGATCCTTGTTCTGAGGTGGGTCTCTTGTAGACAGCATATATACAGGTCTTGTTTTTTTATCCATTCACTCACTCGATGTCTTTTGATTGGAGCAGTTAGTCTGTTTACATTTAAAGTTATTATTGAAAGGTCATTGTTTGTAGCCATTTTTATTTTTTGTGCCTGTGTTCTTTCTTACCTTTTTATTTCTTCTTTTTACACTAGTCCCTTTAGCATTTCTTGCATTGCTGGCTTGGTAGTGATAAATTTCCTTAGCCTTTTTTTGTCAGTGAAGTTCCTTATTTCCCCTTCAGTTTTGAATGATAGCCTTGCTGGATAGAGTATTCTTGGATTCAGTCCCTTGCTTTGTATCACTTTGTAAATTTCCTTCCATTATTTTCTGGCCTGATGTGTTTCTGTTGAGAAACCATTTGATAATCTAATGGGAGCTCCCTTGCATGTAACTTTCTGTCTCTCTCTTGCAGCCTTTAAGATTCTCTCTTTATCCTGAACATTTTCCATCATAATTATGATGTATCTTGGTGTGGGTCTTTTCGGGTTCATCTTGTTTGGGACTCTCTGTGCTTGTGTGACTTTTTTCTTCCCCACATCAGGGAAGTTTTCTGACATTATTTCTTCAAATAGGTTTTCTAACCCTTTTTCCTCTTCCTGTTGTTCTGGCACCCCTATTATTTGTATGTTTCTTCATTTCATGTTGTCCCATAGCTCCCTTAAGCTCTCCTCCTGTCTTTTAATTTTTTTTCTCCAGTTGCAGTTCAGTTTGGGTCTGTTTTGCTTCTCTGTCTTCTAATTTGCTAATTCGGTCCTCCACTTCTCCTAGTCTACTGTTGAAACTTTCCATGGTGTTTTTTTTATTGCAGCTATATCACTCTTCATTTCTTCTTGATTCTTTCATAAGTTATTGATTTTTTTCATCCATTTCTTTTTGATTCTTACATAAGCTGTGGATTTTTTCCTCCATACGGTTTATCATCATTGATATTTCTATCTCTCTCTCCCTATCCCTTCTTCTCTGAAATCAATAAGAATATATATATATTTTTTTAAAGTTTGTGTTTGGAAGATGAGTTTTCTGAACATTCATCTAACAGTGAAAACATCAGTGTGAATGGAGAAAAATACATAAAATTGAAATATTTATTTGAACCTCCTTTCATTGGAGATTGTAAAGCTGCAAATATACATGCCTACCTAACCAAAGCTGGGGACCCCATTGAGACTGTAGGACTCAGAAAGGATACAAACAGTAAGAGTTCAACTTGTTGGAGATGTTAGCATTTTCTAGAAGGAGATGAGGTCAGATTTCAGACACAGAAATTTTAAAAGGTAAAGAACATAAATAACAAACCTGAGTTCATGAAAAGAGGGAGCAATCATGGCAGTGCCTCTTCTGATTAAGATGTATCTGTAAAGATGTGAACCATGTCTTACAAGTACAGTGATAATCAACAATATCCAAAAGCAGCTCCAAAGAACATCAGTAACCCACAACAGAGGAACATATTGCAGAGGCTATATGAAAATATATTTAAGTGTAAACCTCTAAATACCTCACAGATTAGGAGAATCACCCACATGGGAAAAAAGGATGGCATAGGAAAACGCTGGTTTATATAAATTTAATATCCACAGTAGAGAAATATTTTTAAATAAAAACCTGAAGGGATTTTTGTTTGTTTGTTCTCAGTAGTGCCTTTTACTGTGGCCCTTCCATATTAAATTGGACCTTGATGCTGAGATTTATTAATTTAGAGGACAGCTAAACTAGGAAGCCTAGTTTCTTTACTATTGAAATAGAGATAATAGTTTTGCAAGCATAAAAATTGCAATAACGAGTTTTCTTTTCTTTTTTATTAATTGACTAGAGGCTTGATGCACGAACATTTGTGCAAGAATAGGCCTTCCTTCCCCTGGCTGCTGGCACCACCTTCCTTCCGGCCCGGAGCTGCCTTCCGCCTTTTGCCTTGTTGTGTCACTTTGCATATTCCCTCCTTATTGGCTGTGGGTGCCGCCATCTTTGTTGCGGAGTTATAGTCATATTCCATCTTTATTAGGTAGGCTTTGAGAGAGAGAAACATCAATTCATTGTTCTGCTTATTTATGCATTCATTGGTTAATTCTTGTAAATGTTCTGACTGGGGATCAAACCTAAACCTTGGCATATCAGAAAATACTCTAACCAACTGAGCTACCTGACCAGGGTGGAAGAACCAATTTTCTTACTAAAAAATTTTTTTTGGTTCTGAATAGCTCAAAATTTAAAATTTATAACATAATGGACAAAATTAATATTAATATGATTAATTTTCCTACCCAAAAGAATATAAAGTTCAAACAGACTGAAAGACAAGGAGTGTTAAATTGAAGAAAGCAGTAGTAATGTTTGCCTTTCATGGATCTTGAGACATCTCACCCTTAAAACAAACCAATAAAATGGGGAAGTTGATTGTGGTGTGCTTCTAGTAATTTCATTCTTTTATCATATTGTTAAAGTTAAAATATCCTCTTAACATCGGTTTACAATTTGTTTCTTTGGTAACTGCATCCTTTTAATTAGGTTTTGCTTTCATCTTATGATAAGTTTTTTAGATAGCCCATTAATTGTTCAAATAAATCTTAAAGTAAGGTATCTCAATAACAGTTACTATATTGTATAACAATGTCTGTACTAACATACACAGATTTTCTGATGCTTATTTTTCACACAATATTGAGGTTATGGTGAAAACATTGCAACTCAAAAGCGGTTATAAAGTTATCAAATTTCTCCACTAATTAACTGCTTTTGTTTCTTTTAAGAGCAAAAATTTTTCTTTCTCAGGTTTTTGGAAATACTGAACAAAACAAAGCTGTCCACTCTCTTTGAAATCACTATACTTCTTAGGAGGTATTCAGATGGAAACAACAGAAAACACAGCTGAAACTGGCTTAAAAAATAAAAGTATATTCATTCGTTTTCCTGCACTGAAAGTCCAAAAATATGGGGGCAGGGGGCAGAAATGACATAATTGCATGGCAGGATGACCTTATCAAGAACCTAGTTTCTCCCTGTATCATGATTTGCCTTTCTGAAATTCTGCTTCATGCTAAGCCTGACTTACCCAACTGTCAACTCCCGGGACTACCTGCTTTTGGATATAAACACATAGAAACAAACAGAGTTACTTTTGGAAATTCTTCCAGAAAATCATAGTTGGTTTATGTTCCATAAGGCTCTCAGTAAATCTCTTTGTATGTGTCATTAGCTCAAATTAAATCATATACCCATTCCTGAATCTATGTCTAAGGGATGGGTTTATAGTAATGAACATAGATTTGAGTCACCTGACCTAACCCCAGATCTAGACCAAAGTCAATTTCCTTTGAAATACTTATGCTTCTCAGAAGTTTTATGGGGAATATATGTCTGCATATATGCATAACACATAGACATAGACAATAGTGTGGAGAAAGCCTATGGCCAAAGATGAGGCCGGACTAGAAGGGGTCAATGCAGGGAAAAGGGAACATATATAATACTTTCAACCTTAAAAATTTTTTAAAAATAAAATAAATCTGGATCTAGGGAGTTTTGGAGTTTTGTAAGCTCTGTTTGCTTTCCTCTCTAGAGTAAAGAAGAAATATGTTTTGGAAATTTGTGGAAAATAAGAAGCTAAAATAAAAGTCATTCTAAAGAGCATTAAATTATCTATATTGTGATATTAGAAAAAATTAATTGCTTAGAACTTTTTACTTATAAAAATTATTGCTCCTAGTAAAATGATTAGAAATACCAGAATATATAACCTAGCTGAAGATAGTCCATAGTATCTGGACTATGATGTTAGCATTCCAGATACAGGCTAAGTGGATATGCTTACGAACTTTGAAATAAAAGTTATTGGACTCTTAAGATGTTTGCTTGCATGACTGTAGTTTCATTTACGTGATATGAGGAAAATAAAGTTGGGAGGAAATTGATCAAGAAATCTGCCTTGAACAAAATTTTTAAGATTATTAAAAGTGAAGATATTGGGAATATCATTAGCTATTCAAATCTGTAAGAATCAGGGCTGGGATAACATATTTGAAAATCACCTATATAAAGATTATATCTTAAGCTATAGGACTGCATATCTTAATAAAAGAGTATATAAAAAGAAAGTAGAGAATTTAGGAATGAATCCCAAATCACTTTATAATTTGAAGAGCTGGAAAATAACTTTGAAATGGACCACAATTGAAATAAGAGAAAACCCACTACTGTTTGTCCAGACCAAAAATAAAAGGATGTATTGAGAAAGGAAGGCCATCCTTATTGAATTCTGCTGATGTCAAGATGAGGATATAGAAGTCACCAATGGATTTGGCTCCTGGTTGCCAAGACAAGAGCAATATGAGTATAGAAGAGGGAATAAAACTTGGAAGGTTGAGAACAAAATGAAAAATAAGTTTGAAAACATAGACAATTTTTCTGAGAAGTTTTGAAATAAAATATAGCCGAGGAATTATACAGTGGTGGGCACAGAGGTAGAATCAAAACCAACTGACTTTTTACTAAAATGAGAGATAATGTATTACAGCATTTATTTAAACTGAGGGGAATATCCAGTAAAGAGGGAAAAATCAATGTTAAAGAGATAGATGACACATTTGTAAGATAAAAAGTTATTGAGAAGACATTATAATCTTGGAGTGTTAAGGTTCTTATTCTTGAAAACCATACCCTTTACACATGGTTAATAAAAAAATAATTGGGTTATGTTAATCCTATATTAAGTCATGATTCCTGAAATATCTTAGTTTTATTTTTTTATTATTTTTATTGAATTTATTGGGGTGTCATTGGTTAATAAAATTATATAGGTTTCAGGTATACAATTCTACAATACATCATCTGTATATTATATTGTGTGTTTACCACCCCAAGTCAAGTTTCCTTCCATCACCATTTATCCTCCCTTTACTCTCTTCTACTTTCCCCTAATCTCTTTCACTCTGACAATCACCATACTGTTGTTTGTTTCCATAAGTCTCCCTTTTTTTTCTTTCCCTAATTCCCTTACCCTTCTCACCCAGCCCCAAGTTTCCTCCCCTCTAACAGCTGTCAGTCTGTTCTCTGTATTCATGAGTCTGTGTCCACTTTGTTCATTTATATTGTTCATTAGATTCTACATATAAGGGAAATCATATGGTACTTGTTTTTCTCTGACTGGCTTATTTCACTTACCATAATACTTTCCAGGTCCATCATGCTGTCCAAAGGTAAGATTTTTCTTTTTTTGTGTCTTAGTAGTATTCCATTGTATAAATGTACCACAACTTTTTTTTTTTTTTTTTTTGTCAACTCCTACTAGTATACTGATGAACACTTGTGCTGCTTCTAAACCGTGGCTATTGTAAATAACACTGCAATGAACATAGGGGTGCATATATTTTTTCAAATTAAATTCTATATTTCAGTTGATGTTGAATAGCTTTTTTCTCACCTTATAACTGATATGAAAGATTGAAAGCTAAGAACAAAGGGACATCAGATCACCAACGTTCTAAACTGAAGCACAAATAATTGGGGGCCAGATACCTGGATTGTAGTCAAACTTACTTTGCTAAGTTCCACTGCCCTATCCCTTCCTTCAGATAAACTGAGTCCTATGAGAAGAAGGGGAAGAGAATCTCCATAAAGATTTTATCCCAGGCAGACAGTGTGTAGCTTACTCTACTCAGAAGGGGAAGCCCTACTAGATTTTCCCAGGAAAGCCCCGGTTTATGGCTCTAGTCCCTTTGCTTCTCAAAATGACCTGGTTTGAACAATGAAATATATGGTCACCTACCCAACAGCCAGGTGAAGGGAAGATTAGCATAGCATTTCCTAGATGAAAGTTTATACTATGAGCTCACTAACCATCTGGGGCTTGTATGAGCAGGCAGAAAAGAGAACTGCCTAGAAAAGACAATATAAAGTGACAGGAATAATGGAGCAGCCTGCATTTCCATGTTTTGAGGTGGTGAGAATGCAGCAGACTTCTATGAGTCAAGTAGACATTAGAGAAGGTGGCCAGGTTTGAATAATCTCCCTGGTCACCCATTAGTAAAGGTTGGCTACAGAGAGCAGTGAGGTTGTGAAGTGAGAACAGGACTGGAGCTTTTGGCGATAGAAAGAAGACAGGAAAGGCGGCTGGAGGAATGAGAGCCAGTGGCTCTCCTGCCTCTGGGACTATGAGATGGAAAGGAACATCTCATGGCTCCCAAAGAATGACACATGTATCTTTAGAGTAGCATTTGATGCTTTTCACAGAGGGCATACATAGCTGGCCATTGTTATGTACTTGAGTATTTAAAGCAGTGAATGTACCATTGAGGATAAAAGATTATTGCCTGCTTCTGCAATGCTTCTCCCCACAACCAACAACCATTATCAATGGAGTAATTGGTTTCAGAGAGAAGGGCAAAGGGTTGAATTTGTGGAAATGCAATTCCTTGGTAAGATTGGGAGCAGCAAAGATGACAAAATTGAAATTTTAAATGGACATAACTGGACAACACTTTTTAATGACACAAAGTGAGGGGAAACCTATGAAATCTCCTAAGATATCATATTGGTCCATAAAAAGGATAATCAGCGAGGCATGGTTGAAGGCAACAATTGGAGAAAAATAAAACTATATTGGGTTCCTATATCACCCAGTTAAGATTGCCCAATAAACTTAATGTTGTAAAGTCTCATTTAGGGTTTTAGTGTTTTGGTATGTGTGTAATTTGTTTAAAAAGATTATTTTTAATTGTAGCTTATTTCACTCATGAGATTAAATAGTGATTTGGGGTGAATTATGAACTCTAAGTACCTAACTTCCCTTTCTAAAGTTTATTTTCAAACACCAAAAGCAATAATATCTAACTCAGAAAATGGGAACATCAGAGGCAAATGCATTAGGAACCTGCATTTCCATCTTGCCCTGCAGTGCACTAAGTAAATGCAGAGATTTTAACTATTACCCATTTTAATTCTCAGATACAGAAGGGCAGGTCAAGTAGGTAACTAGCTTCTATAGATCTCTCCAAGAAAAACTGAAATGATCAACTTCAGGCAGCTAATCTAGCACTGGATCAAAACCCCTCAGGGAAATATTTATGTTTTACTAGTTTACTCAGAGAAACAGCTCTAGGGATCTGCAGATATCCTCTGTGATTTTGACTGAAGGAAACACTAATGCCAGAGCTGAAGCTTGTGATTTAATCATTGAAGCAATTCAGCCTTCAGCAGTCCTATCTCCTAAGAAATCAATAGCTACACTTTCAATTCTATTAAAAGATTTTTTTAACTTCTCCACCTGACCAAGATATTAATTTGTGTATGTTCCATTGTCTGCCTATCTGGTTGATACCTTGAAATGTTGAAAGACTAATTCAATTATTCAGTTGGAAATGCTTTCTCTAAAAGATTTACTCTGTCATCATCATCATCATTATTTTAATTATTTATTGATTCACATGCCATTTTCAAACACTAAAGTGATTTAAAGAATTATCTACAACATCCAAGGATAACATTTCACATCAGTCTCCTAAACATACTCTTCCAGTCAGTTGAAGGTGGTACAAAACAGTTTTCAGAAACAAATTTTAAAGAATTCTCAGAAATGTTCATTAAATTAAAAATAAACAAAACAAATGAACAAACAAAAATTCAGTTGAAAAGCTAGAGAAAGTGGGGCAACTCATGGAAGCTCCTGGCCTATGGATAATGCCAATGACTTGTGAAATCTGGGATAGTCTACATCGAAGTTCTCAAATTTTCCACATAATGGAACTCTTGAACACATATGCATTATTTGTAACTAGACTACTGTTTTCTATAAGTTAAGAAAAAGAAGGCTTCCTGCTCAGATTTGCTTGAATGATTATTACTTACATTAAGACATTACATTTTGCCTTGCAATAATGGTTAAACTAGTTTATCCACATTTGGATACATGTGGATTTCATTAAATTGAGGGGTATGCTAAACAATAGGGGGTACTGAAAATGACATTAAATAGGGACACAGGAGTCATGGATTCTCTGGTCTGAGGACTCACCATCAAATGATTTGTCCTTATTCAGTCACATAAATGGCTTTCTAAACTCTACAAATTTCAACTCCAAAATGTTAATATTATTAAATACTCATAAATTTTATACACTGTTGTTAAAGCAAAGAATTCTCTTTGCCCTGAAAGCTCAGGAGATAGCTCAATAAGCACTTGATTTTTCTCTTGTTGCAATATCTATAATTACTCTTTCTAGAAAATATGTTTTATTATACTACAACCAGTGTATAAATTGATTTATTAGAGGAAATAGGCCTATTTTTATATCAATTTGGCCTCTGGACTTTCAGGATAGAAATCAACACTGACTTACTCACAGGGTCTTGTAACTAGTTTATCTCTATTAAGTACTAGAAGATATTTCTAATTTTAGCAGAAAAAGTGTTCAGTGAAACTGATTAGAGTATATGTATTAGAAACTTTCTAGTCACTAGCTACCAAACAAGGACCATGTCTTCTGTTTCTATGTATGATCCACTTTGATAATATACATCGATGAATATTTATTGAGTTCCTACTATATATCAGCCACTGTTATAATTATTGGGGGTGTGAGATTAGAGTTAAAAAAGTTGTGTGTACTTACATTAGAAGTTTCATTAGAAGAACAATTTTTTCCATCTCTTTTGTCAAATTTACTCTCAATATACTTAAGAATAAAAGGAACACATACATTTAAAATTCAAAGATGTGAGAACAAATATACAAGTAGAATTACTTGAACATACATCTGCTAAACTGTTGGTGCAGTATACTTTTAAGGGTGCTCAGTCATTAGTTCTGCATAGAAATTGTTACTTGATATCCTCAACTGACATAATTGTGTTTGCTTACCTGT
Source organism: Plecotus auritus (assembly GCF_963455305.1). Lineage (NCBI taxonomy): Eukaryota > Metazoa > Chordata > Mammalia > Chiroptera > Vespertilionidae > Plecotus > Plecotus auritus. The sequence goes on along the minus strand of NC_137771.1, from coordinate 131,576,174 downwards.
TAAAGGTCAAGTAAGGTAAATCTAGAAATACATTCTCATTTTCCAAATGCTTAATTTTTATTGTCTTTTCTCCCCTTTTTTTCTAAATAATACAGAATATTTACATCACAGTTTTTCCTCATAATGTTTAAATCATACATTTTTATCAGACTGCCACTTATACTTTCTGCTTAGTCATTTTTTACTTTTAACTTAATCTTCCCTAAGAAGTAGTAATAAATCATGGATGATATTTACAGTCAAGATTGCAGAGTAGCCTGGCCGGTGTAGCTCAATGGTTGAGTGTTGACCTATGAACCAGGAGGTCACAGTTCTATTCCTGGTCAAGGCACATGTCTGGATTGCAGGCTCGATCCCCAGTAGGGGGTGTGCAGGAGGCAGTTTAACAATGATTCTCTCTCATCATTGGTGTTTCTATCTCTCTCTCCCTCTCCCTTCCTCTCTAAAATAAATAAAAATATATATTTTTAAAAAATGATGTCAGAGTAGGTAAACATGGTACTGGCATCCTCCCACAGCACACCAACATTACAAATTAACTACAAAACAACCATCATTGAGAACTGCCTGAAATCTAGCTGAAAAATAAGTCCCATAACTAAGGATATAAAGAAGCCACATTGAGACCAGTATGAGGGGCAGAATTTCGTTTGGAACAGGTTGGTCCCACACTCACGTGTGGTAGTGAAAAATTAGGAGGGATATCTCCACTGAGGAAGTTCCCATAAAGAGTGAGAGGTTCCTTCCCCACCCAGGTCTCCCAGGCCATAGTTTCAGTGCCAGGAAGAGAAGTCCCCATAACTTCTCATATACACTCGCTCCAACTCACTTCCTCTGAGCTCCAGCGCTGGGGCAACAGCTCCAAGGTGCCAGGGACATGTGAAAGAAACGGAATTGTCTGGCTTTGGGGTAAGGGCTGGAGAGTCAGCTTTCTCCCAGGTAGAGATGCTGGCAGAAACCATTATTCTTTTGCTGAGCTCTCCCCATGAAGGCACAGGCCGACACTATATCTCCATCAACCTGACAAACAAAATTGCCCTTTTCTGGTGATTCTCTGATACCCCCAGAACCCACCCAACTTGCAAGCCCACCCAAATGCTTCCTGTGGTTTTTCCATACAGTCTGTCTTGGCTCATGCTGCAGATTTTCCTAAAATCTCTCAAAGGTTCACAAACCCCAAAAGACTAGCATATAATTTTAGCATGCCCGGACCTCTTGTTAAGTGGCCCCAGGCCATGCACCAGCAGCAGCCAGACTCAGTTCACAGCGTAGCTTCTTCAGGAACCTCTAAGCCTGGCACAAGTAGCACCATCCGCAGATTGTTTTTGTAGTCATGCCAGGTGACCCTGGGCAGGGCACAGATGGCAGCTGAGTTTGGTGTGCACCTCCCAGGAGGCCCCTGAGCCAGCGCACCCAGTGGACAGCTTCAGACCATGTTAGAGCACAACCCAACCACCTCCATGAGCGACCCACTCAAGAGGCAGATTTAGTGGGCAACAGAGCTCAGCTTAAGTGAATTCTGCTCTGTGGGTTTGACCCTGCATAGCAGCTCTGCTGCTGTAGTTGCAGTTGGTCCTTGAAGCCAATTGACCTGGGGTCAATCCCTTCCATTAACTTGCCAACAGCAATCAAAGCTCCACTACAACAGGAGGATGCATACAGCTTACTCAGGGGGTGCACCTGAAGCACCAAATCTGATGACCAGGAAGGCTGCATCACTGTGCCCCACAGAACACCTACTATATCCGGCCACCATACCAAAACTGTGAGATATAGCAGCTCTACGTAATACATAGAAACAAACACAGAGAGACAGCCAAAATGCATAGACACAGAAACATGTCCCAAATGAAAGAACAGGAGAAATCTCCAGAAAAAGAACTAAATGAAATGGAGGCAAAAAAACTACCAGATACAAAGTTCAAAATAATGTTTATAAGAATTCTCAAGAATTCTTTTGGTGAGAACTTCAAAAGAATACAAAAGGACATAGAAGCCATAAAAAAAGAACCAGTCAGAAATGAAGAACACAATATTTAAAATAAGAAATATACTAGAAGGAATCAACAATAGATTAGATGAATGAGAGGATCAAATCAGAGATTTGGAAGATAAGCAAGCAAAAAACACCCAATCAGAGCAGCAAAATAGAAAAATAAAAAATGAGGATAGGTGAAGGACCTCTGGAACAACAAGTACAACAATATCTGCATCAGAGGGGTACCAGAAGGAGAAGAGAAAGAGCAAGGGACTAAGAACCTATTTGAAGAAATAATGACTAAAAACATCTCTAAGTTGGTGGGAAAAAAGACAAACAACTCCAGGAAGAAGTGTTCCAAACAAGATGAACCCAAAGAGGCCCACACCAAGACACATCATAATTAAAATGGCAAAGGTTAAAGACAAAGACAGAAAGAATGCATGCACCCCTGTGTTCATAACAGGATAATTTACAATAGCTAAGATCTGGAAACAGCCCAACTGCCCATCAGTAGACAAGTGGATAAAAAAAAAAAAAAAAAGGCTGTGGTACATATACCCTATAGAATACTATGCCACAGGAAAAAAATAGAAGGGCCTCTTGCCCTTTGAGACAGTATGTAGGGACCTGGAGAGTATTATACTAGCCAGTCAAAGAAAGACAAGTATTACATGATATCACTCATATGTGAAATCTAATGAACAAAATAAACTAATGAACAAAAGAGATCCAGAGACGTAGATGGGGAACCACAGAGGGAAGGTGGGGGAGGGTGTGTGGGTGGGAAGAGATCAACCAAAGAACTTGTATACATAACCCATGGACACAGACAATAGGGTGGTGAAGGCCTGGGGCAACTAGTAAGGGTGAGCTAGAAGGGGTCAATGGGGGAAAAGAGGGACATATGTAATATTTTCAACAATAAAGATTTAATATTAAAAAATAAAATAAAAAGACAAAAATCTTAAAAGCCGCAAAATTAAAGCAATTAGTTAACAACACAGGATCTTCCATAGACTTTCAGCTGATTTCTCAACAGAAATTTTGCAGGCCAGAGGGATTGGCAAAAAATATTTAAATTGATGAAAAGCAGGGACCTACATCCAAGATTACTCTACCCAGCAAAGCTATCATTAGTCTCAATAGACAGATAAATAGCTTCCCAGACAAGAAAAACTACTAAAGTAGTTCATCACCAAACTAGTATTACAAGAAATATTAAAGGGCCTTCTTTAAGAAGAAGAAAAACAAACAAAAAAAGATTAAAACTATGAATAATAAAATAGCAATAAATCTATATTTATCAACAGTTACTTTATTTATTTTATTTTATTTATTTTATTTATTTTACTGTTTAAAGTATTACAAATAGTGGTAAATATGTCTCCTTTTTTTCCCCATTGACCTTCCCCCAGCCTCCCCTACCCCCCGGCACATGCCCTCACCCCTCCCCTCAGTGTCTTGCATCCATTGGTTATGCTTATATGCATGCATACAGGTCCTTTGGTTGATCTCTTACCTCCCCCCTACAACCCTCCCCAGCCTTCCTGCAGTAGTTTGACAGTCTGTTCGATGCTTCTCTGCTTCTGTGTCTATCTTTTTGTTCATCAGTTTATAATGTTCTTTATTATCCATAAATGAGAGAGATCATGTGGTATTTTTCTTTCACTGACTGTCTTGTTTCACTTAGCATAATGCTTTCCAGTTCCATCCATGCTGTTGCAAATGGTAAGAATTTCTTCTTTTTTATAGCAGCGTAGTATTCCATTGTGTAGATGTACCACAGTTTTTAATCCAATCATCTGCTGATGGGCATTTCCAAATCTTAGCTATTGTAAATTGTGCTGCTATGACATAGGGGTGCATATATCCTTTCTTACTGGTGTTTCTGTTTTCTTGGAATATATTCCTAAAATATATTACTGTGTCAAATGGCAGTTCCATTATTAAATTTTTGAGAAAACACCATACTATTTTCCACAATGGCTGCACTAGTCTGCATTCCCACCAGCAGTTAGGAGGGTTCCTTTTCTCGGCATCCTTCCAGCATTTCTCTTTGGTGATTTGTTGATGATAGCCATTTTGACAGGTGTGAGGGGGTACCACATTGTTGTTTTGATTTACATCTCTCAGATGATTAGTGACTTTGAGCATGGTTTCATATGCCTCTTGGCTTTCTGAATTTCCTCTTTTGAAAAGTGTCTATTTAGGTCCTTTGCCCATTTTTTTATTGGATTGTTTATCTTCCTTTTGTTAAGTTGTATGAGTTCCCTGTAATTTGGAGATTAAACCCTTATTGGAGATAACATTGGCAAATATGTTCTCCGATGCAGTGGGCTTTCTTGTTGTTTTATTGATGGTTTCTTTTGCTGTGCAGAAGCTTTTTATTTTGATGTAGTCCCATTTGTTTATTTTATCTTTAGTTTCCATTGCCTTAGGAGCAGTATCGGTGAAGAAATTGCTTCGGCATATGTCTGAGATTTTGCTGCCTGTGGATTCCTCCAGTATTTTTATGGTTTCCTGTCTTATATTTAAGTCCTTTTCCATTTTGAGTTTATTTTTGTGTATGGTGTAAGTTGGTGGTCTAGTTTCATTTTTTTGCAACTATCTGTCCAGTTTTTTCAGCACCATTTATTAAAGAGACTGTCTTGACTCCATTGTATGGTCTTGCCTCCTTTGTCAAATATTAATTGAGTATAATGGCTTGTGTCAATTTCTGAGTTCTCTGTTCTATTCCACTGGTCTATATGTCTGTTCTTGTCCCAGTACCAGGCAGTTTTCAGAACAGTGGCTTTGTAATATTGCTTGATATCTGGTATTGTGATTCCTCCCACATTGTTCTTCTTTCTCATGATTGCTGAAGCTATTTGGGGTCTTTTTTTATTCCAGATGAATTTTTGGAGAATTTGTTCTAGGTCTTTGAAGTATGCTGTTGGTATTTTAATGGGGATTGCATTGAATGTATAGATTGCTTTGGGTAGTATGGACATTTTAATGATGTTGATTCTACCAACCCATGAACATGGTATATTCTTCCATTTGTTCATGTCTTCCTCTATCTCTTTTTTCAGTGTCCTTAAATTTTCTGAGCACAGGTCCTTAATCTCCTTAGTTAAGTTTATTCCTAGGTATCTTAATTTTTTATTGCAATGGTAAATCGGATTGCTTTTTAAATTTCTCTTTCTGTGAGTTCATTATTGGTGTATAGAAGAGCCATAGACTTCTGGGTGTTAATTTTGTATCCTGCTACATTGCTGAATTCATTTATTAAGTCTATTAGTTTTTTGATGGCATCTTTGGGGTTTTCTATGTACAATATCATGTCATCTGCAAATAAGGACAGTTTTACTTCTTTTCCAATTTGGATGCCTTTTATTTCTTCTTCTTGTCTGATTGCAATGGCTAGTACTTCCAGTACTATGTTGAACAGGAGTGGTGAGAGTGGGCATCCTTGTCTTGTTCCTGTTCTTAGGGGAAATGGTTTTAGTTTTTGCCCATTGAGTATGATGTTGGCTGTGGGTTTGTCATATATGGCTTTTATTATGTTGAGAAATGATCTTTCTCTTCCTTCCTTATTGAGAACTTTATCAAGAAAGGATGTTGGATTTTGTCAAATGCTTTTTTCTGCATTGATTGATATGATTATATGGTTTTTATCTCTCAGTTTGTTTATATGGTTTATCACATTTATTGATTTGCAGATATTGTATCATCCTTGTATCCCCAGAATAAATCCCACTTGGTTGTGGTGTATTATCTTTCTAACGTAATATTGGATTCAATTTGCTAGAATTTTGTTGAGAATTTTGGCAACTATGTTCATGTGGGATATTGGCCTGTAATTCTCTTTCTTTGTATTGTCTTTATCTGGTTTGGGGATTAGGGTAATGCTGGCTTCGTAGAAAGAGCTCGGAAGAGCTCTTTCCTCTTGAATTTTTTGGAATAGTCTGAGGAAGATAGGTTTTATTTCTTCTTTGAATGTTTGATAAAACTCCCCTGTGAAGCCATCTGGTCCTGGGCTTTGTTTGTTGGAAGTTTTTTGATGACTGCTTCAATTTCCTCCATAGTTATTGGCCTATTCAGATTTTTTTATTCCTCCTGGTTGAGTTTTGGAAGGTTGTATTTTTCTAGGAATATGTCCATTTCTTCTAGGTTGACCAGTTTGTTGGAATAGAGTTTCTCATAGTATTTTTTTTATGATTCTTCATATTTCTGTGGGGTCTCTTTTTATTTCATCTCTTTCATTTCTGATTTTGTTTACTTGGGTCCTCTCTCTTTGTTTCTTGGTGAGCCTGGCTAGAGGTTCATCAATCTTGTTTATCCTTTCAAAGAACAAGCTCTTGGTTTCATTGATCTTTTGTATTTTTGTTTTTGTTTTTGTTTTGTTTTGTTTTTGGTCTCTATGTCATTTATTTCTGCTCTGATCTTTATTATTTCCTTCCTCTGCTCACACTGGGCTTTTCTTGTTGCTCTCTTTCTAATTCTTCAAGTTGCAGAGTTAGATGGTTTATTACCAGTTTTTCATGTTTTTTGAGTTAGGCCTGTATTGCTATGAACTTCCCTCTCAGGATTTGCTTTCACTGTGTCCCCAAGATTTTGAATTGTTGTGCTTTCATTGTCATTTGTTTCCAGGATGTTTTTTTTTTTTAATTTCTTTTCTGATCTCTTTGATAACCCACTCATTGTTTAATAGTATACTATTCAGACTCCAAGTGTTTGAATTTTTGTGATTGTTTTTACTGTAGTTGATTTCTAATTTTATGCCATTGTGATCTGAGAAGACACTTGATATGCTTTCAATCCTCTTTATTTGGAGAGACTTTGCCTGTGTCCCAATATGTGGTCTGTCTTTAAAAATGTCCCACGTGCACTTGAGAAGAATGTATATTCTGTAGTTTTGAGATGGAATGTTCTGAAGATGTCGATTAAGTCCATATGATCTATTGAGTCATTTAGGATTAAAGTTTCTTTGCTAATTTTTAGTCTAGAGCAGTGGTCGGCAAACTGCAGTTTGCCGCTCTGTTAACTAATGAGTTTGCTGACCACTGGGATAGGGGCTTAATCACAAGGAACAACAACAGCCTGTAATTATTGGAATCGAGAGTCTAGGTCAGTGGTCAGCAAACTCATTAGTCAACAGAGCGGCAAACCATGGCTCACGAGCCGCATGTGCCTTGCAAGCCACAGTTTGCCAACCACTGGTCTAGAGGATTTATCCAATGACGTTAATGGGGTATTAAAGTCTCCTACTGCGATTGTGTTGCTGTCAGTCTCTTCCCTGATATCTTCTAGAAGTTTGTTGTTTTTTATATTTGGCTGCTCCTGCATTGGGCGCATAAATGTTTACCAGAGTTATATACTCTTATTGTATTGATCCCTTTAGAATTATGAAGTGGCCTTCCTTGTCTCTTGTTATGGTCTTCACTTTCAGGTCTATTTTGTCAGATATAAGTATTGCTTTTTTTTCATTTCCATTTGCCTGATAGATATTTTTACATCCCTTCACTTTCAGTCTGTGTGAATCCCTTGTTCTGAGGTGATTCTCCCACAGACAGCATATATATGGGTCATGTTTTCTTATCCATTCAGCCACTCAATGTCTTTTGATTGGAGCATTTAATCCATTTACATTAATGTTATTATTGATAGGTACTTTTTTGTAGCCATTTCTGTACTTTCTGCCTGTGTTCCTTCCTCTCCTTCTATTTCTTCTTTTTACAGCATTCCCTTTAGTATTTCTTGCAGCACTGGCTTGGTAGTGGTAAACTCCCTTAGTCTTTTTTTGTCTGCAAAGCTCCTAATATCCCCTTCAATTTTGATTGTCTTGCTGCATAGAGTATTCTTCAATTCAGACCTTTTCTTTGCATCACTTTGTATACTTCATTCCATTCCCTTCTAACTTGATGTGTTTATGTTGAGAAATCATTTGATAATCTGATGGGTGTTCCTTTGTAAATAACTCTTTGTTTCTCTCCTCTCTCTTGAAACCTTTAAGATTCTCTCTTTGTTGTTAACATTTGCCATTGTAATTATTTCGTGTCTTAGTGTGGGTCTTTTGGGATTCATCTTGCTTGGGACTCTCTGTACTTGTGTAACTTTTTTCTTCCCCATATCAGGAAAGTTTTCTGTCATATTTCTTCAAATAGATTCTCTAAACCTTGCTGCTCTTCTTGTCCTTCTGGCACCCCTATTATACGTATGTTACTTTGTTTACAGTTGTTCCAAAGCTCCCTTAGGCTCTCCTCCTGCTTTTTATTTTTTTCTCCAGTTGCTGCTCATATTGGGCTTGTTTCTCTTCCTTATCTTCTGACTCACTAATTCTGTCCTCTGCTTCTCCTAGTCTACTGTTGAAACCTTCCATGGCATTTTTCTATTGTAGCAATATTACTTTTTCTTTCTTTCTGATTTTTGCATAGGTTGTTGCTTTTCTCGTCCATCCAGTTTATGAACTGTATGACCATTACACTGAATTCTTTTTCTGTCATGTTGCATGCCTCAGTTTCACTTATTTCCTTTCTTGGCTATTCCTCTTTTTCTTTCCTCTGGGGATTGTTTTGTTGTCTCCCCATTCTATTTCCAGAAGGTCCAATCACTGAGTTGTGGTGGCCTGGGCCATGTGCTGTGGGAGCTTCATGCCAGCTAAGTGTCACTGAATAGCTCTGACACCCAGATGTGTGGCTGCTTTGGGTCTGTAGGAGCCCCACTTGCCCAGGATGAGAGTCATTGGCACTCAGGGCAGCCTCGTGCATACACCTAGAATCAGGGACCCCGCCTGCACAGTGCTGAAAAAGAGACCCTGCTGTTGTATGCCAAAAATCAGAGTCCCCTAGCATGCACCAGGAGTCAGTGTCCCTTATGCTCATGCTGAGAATCAAGTATTTGAATCTCTGTCACTTGGTGCGGCCTCACACTGAGAATCAGGTCCCTGTGTCCACATGCACTGAGTATTGGAGTCACTGGGTCTTAGTGTGCGTGTACTTGGAATCAGGGAGAGTCAAGTCACTGGTGCTCATTGCTGCCTCTCACATGGAGAATTAGGGTCCCTGGTCTGCTTGGGGGACCAGGTTGCACAGCTGCCCTGCACTGGGGAAGACAGACTTCCATGTGCTCTCACCCAGAATCAAAGTCAGGTGACACATCAGCCCTGAGTGGGCTTGGGGTCTGGTCACGGGAGTGTGCACTGCAGGTAACAATCTCCTCATGTCTGTGCACCCAGGCTCAAACCCAGTGCAGCATCCCTGTGTGGGCATAGGGTCTGTTTGTGGGAACGCGAGCCGCAGGAAACAAACTCCCCATGTCTGTGCACCCAGACTCAAACCCAGCACAGCATCTCTGTGTGGGTGTGTGGTCTGTTCACTGGAGTACAAGCTATGAGAAATAAACTCCCCATATCTGTGCACTCAGGCTCAAACCCAGCACAGCCTCCCTGTATGGGCATGGGGTCTGTTCATGGGAGTGCAAACTGCAAGAAACAAACTCTCCTTGTCTGTGCATCCAGGCTCAAATTCAGCACAGCCTTGCAGTGTGGGCAGGAGGTCTTCCTATGAAGAGTGGGTCTAGCAGTTCCTATGCCACTACAGTGGGCTGGCAGGCAGGGGCATGGGATCTGTGACTCACAGAAATCCTCGGCCGGGGTGCCTGGTGTCTTGGTGTCCCTGGGTCTGCATCTGTGGTCACAGGTCTTTTACCCAAGTGGCTGTAGGGTCTCAGTTTGCATCTGAGACCAGATTGGGTGGTGGCAAGGCTAGGTTCCTAGTCTCAAGCAGCTCTGTTCTTCAAAGTGGCTTGGTTTCTGTGCTGGTGGGGTCTTCCCCGGATTGTTTACAGTGGCAGCGGGGTTTTGTCATCCAAGACTGACCAGTTTGGCAACCCCCTGGAAGACCCGCAGGATCTGACTATCTCTATCTCTCTCTCTCACACACACACACACCACCACCACCACCACCACACATGTCCACACACTCCTCTCTCAACAGTTACTTTAAATGTAAATGAATAAATGCTCCAATCAAAAGACATGCAGTGGCAGAATGGATAACAAAACAAGACCCTTGCATATGCTGTCTACAAGACTGACTATAGAGGGATGGAAAAAGATATATCATGAAAATGGAAGCAGAAGAAGAAAAGAAAGGTGTTAGCAATACTTATATCAGACAAAATAGACTTTAAAACAAAGGCTGAAACAAAGAACAAAAAAAGACCCAGCAATTCCAGTTGTGCATATTTATTCAAAGAAACTCCAAAACACTAAATTGAAAAGACACATGCATCTATATATTTATTTGCAGTATTATTATGGAAGCAACCTAGGTGTCTATCAATAGGTGAATGGATAAAGAAGTGGTGCATATGTATAATGGAATATGACTCCGTCGTTAAACAGAATGAAATCTCGACATCTTTACAACATGGATAGATCTAAAGAGTATTGTGCTGAATGAAGTCATACAGAGAAAGACAAATGCCAAATGATTTCACTTATATGTCGAACCTAAAATACAAAATATGTCAATAAGCAGAACAGAAACAGTCTCATACAGAGAATATTTTAATGGTTGCCAGATGGGATGGGAGGTTGGGAGCATGGATAAAAAAGGTGAAGTGATTAAGAAGTACTAATTGGTACAGAATAGTCATGGGGATGTAAAATATAGCATAGGAAATCCTATATAATAAAAGGGTAATATGCAAATTGATCCTAACAGCAGAATGACCAGAATGACCACTTAACGAGTCACTATGAGGCACACTGACTACCTCTTGGTCCCTCTCCATGGCCGGCAGGCTCTGATCGCCTGATGGCAAACAGGTGGGTGGTAAGGGACACAGGTGGCCCAGGCCAAGGCCCTCACCCTGCCAGTAGCCCCATACACAGAGGGCAATCTGTGGCAGGGGCAGGGCTGGGGCCGGCAAGCAGGTGGAAATGGCCGACCTCTAGGTCTCTTCCCCCTGCTGTCAGGCTTCGATCACCTGATGGTGAACAGGGAACCAGGGGTGGGTGGAGGCAGTGGGCAGGGCCAGCTGCAGGTAGCCGGAGAAGATGGCCCTGACCACAGGCCAGGCTTAGGGATCGTACCTGCACATGAATTTCGCGCACTGGGCCTCTAGTATAGTCAATAATACTATAATGGCTATATTATTGATATCAGATGGATACTAGAGTTCTTGGGGTAATCACTTCAAAAGTTATATAAATATCTAATCTCTAGGTTGTATACCTGAAACTAATATAATATTGTATAGCAACTATAATTAAAAAATTAAAATTTTTAAGTTTAAAAAATGAATAAATTATAGAGGCTATTTGTAGCTGAAAAAAGAAGTAAGCATTTCCTAAGCTCAAGATATTAATTGTGCCTCTTCTTGTTTCTAACACAAGAATATAAATTTCTATGTGTGTGTTTTTTGGGGGTTTTTTAAACTATGACTGCTTGTGTCAGGCACTGAGCTCATTTTCCAGAATATAATGGCTGAAATATGACCCTTTCCCTTGCCAAGATCACATTTAACATAGAGAAACAAAACACATAAGGAAAGAGGTAAAATTCAGAGTGATTAATTAACCTCTATTCCATAACAAAAAAAGGATTATTTTTTAATAAAGGGGTTATAAAACTTCATAAAGAAGACTTTTCCTGGCCTCTTTAATGGATGAGTAGAAGTCATCAGGAAAGGAAGAAGAAGAGATAAATATATTTTCATTTATAAAATTTTAAAATTCATAGGTAATTATGAATGGTCCATAAGGCCAGAGTTTAAACTTTAAGTGAACATTAAATGTAATAATTTTCACAGGCAAAAATTTTATAAATAGAAGCAAATTACATGCTAAACAATTATTCTATGCACATATTACTTTTCCAGAACCTTAGTCTCATACAAAGATCTTCATTGATTGATCATTTTCAGGAGATATTTAGATATAATATTATTAGTAAACCTAATCTTGTCACCACACTGATTTCTTTCTATTATAACTTGTCTCTTCCAAAACTCTGAATTCTTTGCCTAAAAACTTATCTCTATGACAACTACTGAGATTAAAAAATAGATATGCCACTGCCCAGCCAGGTGTGGCTCAGTGGTTGAGCATTGACCTGTGAACCAGGAGGTCACGGTTCCTGGTCAGGATACATACCAGGGTTGTGGGCTTCATCCCCATTGTAGGGCATGCAGGAGGCAGCTGATCAGTGATTCTCTCACATCATTGATGTTTCTGTCTCTCTCTCCCTCTCCCTTCCTCTCTGGAATCCATGAAATACATACATTCACCCTAGAGGCCCAGTGCATGAAATTCATGCATAGGTAGGGTCCCTAGGCCTGGCCGGTGATCAGGGCCGATCGGGGCCTTTTGGATGCTGGCCAGGTCCTTCCTTAATTCCATGTCACCCTCTGGTGGTCAGCACACATCATAGTGAATGTTTGAACTCCCAGTTAGTCGAACTCCCAAGGGGACAATTTGCATATAAGCCTTTTATTATAGAGGATATATATATATATATATATATATATATATATATATATATATATACATATATATATATACATATATATATATATGTATATATATATCCTATATTTATTATATAAGATATATATCCTACCTACCATGTTTCCCCGAAAATAAGACAGTGTCTTATATTAATTTTTGCCCCCAAAGACACGCTAGGTCTTATTTTCAGGGGATGTCTTATTTTTCCATGAAGAAGAATACGGTACACATTTATTGTTAAATGAAAATAAAGGAAATTTATTACCTGTATACGGTACGGTAGTACGGTAGTTGTCAACACGAACCAGACAAACTGTGAATCCTACAGTATCAAGAATTTACTCATTTATTCAATGACAATCATGTCATCATCTTCTGGAACATCATCATAACAATCCAATTCCTGAATTTCCTGGTGAATTTCTTGTGACTCCATTTCTTTCAGAATCAGTGGACCAAATCTCTCATGTTTAGCAATAGCACTGTCTTTAAATGAGTACTTCTTGTCAAGGTAGCCTGCTCGCAGTGCATTTGCAATGCAACTGTCAGTGATTTTCTCCCATGAATTCTTCACCCAAGTCACAACTTCTTCCAGTTTAGGTTTCACAAAGTTTCCACACTGATTTCTCTCCATTCTATTTTCAATGTAGTCATTAATTTCCATGCGCAAATTGTCTTTGAATGGCTTGTTTATTGCAATATCAAGAGTCTGGAGATAGGCCATCATTCCTGCAGGAATCATTATCTGATCTATTTTTCTTTCGTGAAGAAATGTCTTCATGTCTTTAGCATGGTGAGGGCTGGCTGCATCCCAGACTAGCAGACCTCTTTGGCTCCCTCGCATAACAAGCGGCAGCATTAAATCTACCCACTTCCTTATAACTGCTTGTGTGGCCCAGGCTTTTTCAGTTTCAAGAATAAAAACGCCCAAAACACGTTCAATCTTTTCCTCTTGCCCTTAGAAATGATTAAAGGTGGGATTTTAGTGCCATCCAGACGAATTGCCAAAATACAGGAAACACGTGCACTTTTGTAAGCAGTGGAGGGAATGTACGCTAAGGAGGCATCCCACTGTTCAATTGTTGTTTGAGATGATTGGCCCATAAACACTGCAGTTTCATCCATAGCAATCATGTTGGAAAGATTGTATTTAGAGAAGTCAGCATCATCAATAAAGGACTTGAATGCAAGTGCTCGCTTAATAACTTGAGTATCTTCCAACCTAAACAATGTTGTAGATCTTCTTAAAGACAGTTCACTTCAATGAAGGAAATTATCCAGCCAGTGTTGTGATGCTTTGAGGTCTTCGGGGGCTATGTCAAACTGTGGTGCCATTGCAAGGGCAAATTCTTGAATCTGAGCCCTATTCACAACCAAAGCCTTTGCTCTCCTGTCAACAACCCATTCACAGATCAGGTCTTCCAGCTTGGAAAATAATGGTTGCCGACCTGATCCACACTTGCGCTTTTTAGCATTTCCCTTGTCCACTTGTTCAATGAGGTTACCATACTCTGCTCGCCATTTTCGAACCAATCGGATACTCAACATCTTCTCTTTGCAGAAAGCAGTAAGATTTTGGCCCCAAGAGTCTTCCACGATTCCTTTCTTGTACTCCATGGAGTAGCTTTTTCTTTTTGCGCTCATTTCTACCATAGGGGTAAAATAAAAAAGGAATTGGGGTATCAAGGTGGAGGGAGGGGGATCACTCAAAATGACACAGGGAGGATCAGAGGGGGGAATCAAAATGGCACAGGAGAATCAGAGGGGGGATTACCATTTTAGTAACCCCTTTTGATCCTCCTGTGTCATTTTGATTGCCCCCTCTGACCCTCCTGTGTCATTTTGATTGCCCCCTCTGATCCTCCTGTGTCATTTTAAGTGATCCCCCTCCCCCTACCCCTGTGCCACTGAACACCTTCACCAGACATCCCCCCTACCCCTTTATCAGACATTATTTACCCCCTGGGGCCTGCCTGGGGACTGTCACTGGGCTTGCTGGGGCCTGGATCTGGGCTGGAGCAGGGTCTGCCACTGACTGAGAACCTTCAGTCATCATGAAGGCGGCTGCAAGCATCAGGTAGTGTCACCAGAGACAGACCAGCACTCACCACCTTCGCCGTGTCCCGTCCGCTCTAATCCTCCTGTTCTTCTACACGCATCTGCAAAAGTCTCCTCCTCTCTCCCGCCTCGTGTTCACTGCTCACTCCGACCTCCGCTCTGCCTCCACACAGCAGTGACATCAGGACTCTGCGTAATGTCACTGGTTGCTAGACGCCAGTCAGGGCGGCCCTAGCGACCAGTTTACAATAAATTAATTTTCATTCTGAGACAGAGCCTGAGGGCCTTATTTTCGGGGAATGCCTTATATTTCACTCAGAAGGAAACCTGTAAGAAGGTCTTATTTTTTGAGGATGTCTTATTTTCGGGAAAACACAGTAATAAGGAGGTAATATGCAAATTGACCATCACTCCAACACACAAGATGGCCGCCCCAATGTGGTCAAAGATGGCCACCTCCATGTGGACACAAGATGGTTGCCACAAGATGGCTGGCAGGGGAGGGTAGTTGTGGGTTATCATGCCAGAAGGGGAGGGCAGTTGGGAGGGACCCGGCCTGCAAGGGAGGGCAGTTGGGGGCGATCAGGCCAGAAGGGGAGGGCAGTTGGGAGCGATCAGGCCTGCAGAGGAGGGCTGTTAGGGGTGACCGGGCCAGCAGGGGAGGACAGTTGGGGGAGACCCAGGCCTGCAGGGGAGGGCACTGGGGGGGACCAGGCCCTCGGGGAGGGCTGTTGGGGGAAACCAGGCCAGCAGGGGACAGAAGTTAGGGATGACCAAGCCTGCAGGAGAGGGCAGTTGCAGGGGACCCAGGCCTGCAGTGGAGGGCAGTTGGGGGTGACCAGGCCAACAGGGGAGGGTAGTTAGGGGTGACCAGGTTGGCAAGGGAGGGCAGTTAGGGGTGACCGAGCCAGCTAGGAAGGGCAGTTGCAGGGGACCAGGCCAGCAGGGGAGGGCAGGCAATCAGGCAGGCAAGGGAGCAGTTAGGCGTCGATCAGGCTGGCAAGGGAGTGGTTAGGGGGTGATCAGGCTGGCAGACAGAAGCAGTTAGGGCAATCAGGCAGGCAGGCAGGCGAGCAGTTGGGAGTCAGCAGTCCTGGATTGTGAGAAGGATGTCCGACTGCCTGTTTAGGCCTGATCCCACTGGACTCCAGTCGGACATCTCTCGTGGGTTCCCAGATTGGAGAGGGTGCAGTCTGGGCTGAGGGACACACACCCCCCCACACACACATGCATGAAATTCATGCAATAGTAAGCCTTCCTTCCCCCGGTTGCGGGCACCAGCTTCCCTCTGGCACCCGGGACCCAGGCTTCCCTCTGGCATCCAGCATTCACCTAGGACCTGGCTTCCCTCGTAGCCCTGGCTTCATCTAGAAGGTTGTCCAGAAGGACATCCAGTCTAATTAGCATATTACACTTTTATTATTATAGATATATGCCTCTATATAAAGTTGTCTATCATTTTTCTGTGAAAAATTTTTATTAAAAATTTAGAGCAAAAGCTATTTAGGTAAAATATTTATTAACATCTTTGTCATGAAACACAAATATTTATTGACCCAATTCATGTGTATTTTCTGTCATTCAACAAAAAATGTTTTACATTATTTTATTTTCTTTAATGAGCTTTGATATTTCCTTCCAATTACACAGAGAAAGTAAAAAGAAAGGAGAAGGGAATATATAGGAGATAATTGAAAACCAGTTCTTGTCAGAAAAAAAAAAGAGGTTTTATTTATGTTTAATAGATCTCTAAAACTTCCAAAAAATTCCTACAATCTATCTCTTCAGTCAGATCAAGGAGGCATTATGAGAAAACTATAGCAAAAAGAAAATGTCAAGAAACATCAAGGACATAAAACAGATATTTTCTATGGAAAAAAAAATCATTTGTAGGACATATTTTCTATAAATGTCCAGCACTTGCCTTGTGCAGGTGCTCTTGACAAATAATTCAGGCACAGAAATTCTAAAATGTTAAAACTCTGATTTATAAATATATCTTTTTCCATAAAAGTAATATATATATGGTTGCTTTTTTACAGAGAGGAAGAGAGAGGGAGAGTTAGAAACATCAATGAGAGAGAAACATCAATCAGCTTCCTCCTGCACACCTCCTACTGGGGATGTGTCCGCAACCAAGGTACACGCCATTGACCAGAATCGAACTTGGGACCCTTGAGTCCGCAGGCTGACGCTCTATCCACTGAGCCAAACTGGTTAGGACCATACAAGAAAATTCTAAATTCATGTTAAAATGCTAATAAAGTATATATTCTTAAATTTTGCTCTGTCATTTGAAGATGGAGAATTTAAATGGCAATACAAATGATTTTATAAATATACAATGCTTTGAAAATCACAATTTCTACAATTTTCAATGCAAAGAGACATCAGCACTCCTAAAGATCCCAAAATACATCATTCACTCATATTTCTGCTATATAGTTTTATAATACCCATTTTAAGGAGCTAGAGACTGTTACTCTAAATTGAGTTTCTCAGAAAGAGATTTTTTTAAAACCATAATAACAAAATTATTACTAAAAAGAAAGGATTTATTCCCCAAGTTTCTTTGCAAAAGTCAATCATGCCTGCAGAGGAACTTGATTAATGGTGCATAATCTACAGATGTTATGGAAGCATTGTATGTGAGAATGTTAATTATCTTACTTTTTAGCAGAAAGATAGATTTTAACCTTTAGAAAAAGAAAGACAGGACTAAATAACTCATGGGAATTAGTAATGGGATAGTGAGCTTTTTATATTCACAATGGCAACTGAAATCCATCCCAGGTGACAACTGACAGAAACATATGAACATCAGTTTTTACCAGGGCTGACACATGAAATGTTGGCAATCTCTTCAGCTTCATCCTAAATAAGAGTCTATATCTCTAAAGTACTCAAAAATACCAGCATGCACACCAGAGGTAATTTATTACTATGGGTTACTTGAAGACAATTGAAACTAATAAAGACTCAAGAATTGCCGAGCTACTAAGCTCTGACTTTTCAGGCTAGTCTGTAATACAGCTGTTTATGATGAATCATACCTTGGCCATAATATAATGCATGTTTTTGAAGGCTATATTTTGTGTGTGTTTATTCCTTGTTTTGGTGGTAAACACTGATTCTCTCTATATATATAAAAGGCTAATATGCAGAGTGTCCCCACGGGAGTTTGACCAGGAGACCGGGAGTTCTATTGCTTGCTATGACATGTGCTGACCACCAGAGGGCAGCACAGAATGAAGGAAGGCTCTGGCCAGCAGCCAGCATCCAGGGAAGGGTGGCCCTGGCTGGCAGCTGGCAGCTGGGGAAGGGAGGCCCTGGCTGGCAGCTGGAAGGAGGCCCTAGCTGACAGCCAGAAGGCCCCGATTGGCCCTGATTGCCAGCCAGGCCTAGGGACCTTACCTGTGCATGCATTTCATGCACCAGGCCTCTAGTTTGTAAATAAAAGCTCACTAAAATGTTTCTGTATATCAATAGTCAAATTTCCCTTTCTGCCTGAAGTCAGAGTTAACATAAAACAAAGAATTACATTTAGCTTAATTATGTGAAGACTGAAGGGTATGAAAGACACTTTATTTTAGCAATATATAACATGTCTCATGAAACCTAGACACATTAGATGATATAGCCCTTTTGAATTGAAATGCAAGGCCAGCAACATTAGACCTTCAGGCACAGGCAACTCCTTCAAAAGAAAGCTTCCTAAAAATGCTTCTTCCGTTATATACTTTAAGAGACTGTCTTCTTCTACCTATTTGAATGTTGTTTTCTTTAGATATTTTTGCCCTGAACCTCTTTCTTTTTTTCTCCACATGATAGATATCAAGGTAATCTGATTCTTGCAAGGCTTCCAACCACTACAGATACATTGATGACTTCCAAGTCAATACCTCCAGATGAGCTTTATCAACTGCATCCCAGGAGAGCACGTCCAACTGCCTACTGTATATAGTAGGTATGAGTAACAGTCTACAAAACCACATATCCAATAAATACATTTTCTTTTTCAATAAATGAACATAATTTCTATTTTGAGAACCCACTCACCTGATAACGAATACTTTTTGGCTATTTCTCTGTCAACATTAGAATGTGACAGATAAAATATGGACCATATTGTGTTCTACAAAAACCGTGTTTGTGTTCTAAGTGCCTAACACATTGCTAAGAATATATATATTAGATTAATAAAACTTAAATGACATCCAACCTCTCCTATCAATGTGACTTGCTTGCTCTAATTTTGGACTCTCTTACTCTATTGCCAACTTCAGTTTTTCCTCAAAGTCTTGGTCCTGTGAATACAGGTGTTATCCTATTAAATATCCTGTATGGCTCATCATTTTATTCATCCACATATAGGCATATAAAAGTAATCAAAATTTTAAAAGGAAATATATTTACTAATATCATGAGAAGCAAAACTGTTTTCAGAAAATGTAATTAAGTGTCCTATATGTCTTAGCAGTAAATATCATTTACATAGTCATAATAATGTAAATATGACATATTAATTATTAAAAGTGACATGAAACTATCAGGGATTAAAAAAAAGTGTGGGCAAAAAAGTAACTCAAAGTAAAAAAATACTATCTAAAAGTGAGAAGAATATAAGTACATTATTTGGAAGTCTAGAGGGATATACAAGGAGGAACCAGAGAAAGGCATGGAACAATCTGGAGGGAATCCAAAGATCCTAATGGTTTTTAAACAGACATTCAGCAATTCACCTTCACCACCACTTCTACAGGTTTCTAGTGGTAGCCAACTCCTGAGCCTTCTAGTAATTATTCAATTGTCCACCCTTCCCTGCAGAGGACACAGCTTTCTTGTTTCTGCTGTGTCTGTTACAACTTGTTCTACTGCATTCTAGCTTTGAAAACTTTTCCTACTAGACCTGCTATTGCTTCCTTTCCAATTCCCTTTTTTCCCAGTAGGTTTATGCCTTAAAATATATACTGAACTGTTATTGTGAGTTTCAGACAGCACATCTTATATTCAACTTGCTTTTTTATCTCCAATGACTTGTTTCATCATATTCAAAGTTTTCCTCCCACTTTTATTCACAAAATATTCTTATTCTGGTAATTAAGTTGTTCAGTACACATAATAGAAAAGTTCAGAAATTCATTGAAATTTTAAGTTGTTCTCTAGCTCAGTGCTGGAATTATTTGAGGCCAGTATAACCCTGATACCAAAACCTGACAAATATAACACAAAAAAATAAAACTACAGCCCAGTATCTCTGATGAATACAGATGCAAAAATCCTAATCAAAATACTAGCAAATCAAATACAGCAGTACATTCAAAAAATAATACATCACGATCAAGTGGGGTTCATTCCAGAGGCACAAGAATGGTTCAACATACACAAATCAATCAGTGAAATACACCATGTAATAATCAATTAACAAAAGAAAGGATAAAAATCATATGATCTTATCTTATCAATTGATGTAGAAAAAGCATTTGATAAGATATAACACTCATTTATGATTAAAAGTCAGTCAAATAGGAATAGAAGGAAAGTACCGCAACATAATAAAGCCCATCTATGTTAAACTTCAGCTAATATCATACTCAATGGTGAAAAATGGAAAGTTTTTGCTCTAAGATCAGGAGTAAGACAAGGATGTCCACTCTCACCACTCTTATTCAACATAGTGCTAACCAGAGCAATAAGGCAAGAGAAAGTAATAAAGGGCATCCAAATAGGAAAGGAAGAAGTCAAACACATTTTGCAGATGACATGATTCTATATATAAAAAACCCTAAAGACTCCACCAAAAAAATATTAGAAACAATAAACAAATACAGTCACATTGCAGGATACAAAAATCAATGTGCAAAAATACATTGCCTTCCTGTATACTAACAAAACTGCAAAAAAAAATGAAAAAAAAAAAAACAACACAATTCCTTTTGCAATTGCAACCAAAAGAATACAATACCTAGGAATAAACTTAACAAAGAATGTGAAAGACCTATATACTGAAAATTACAAAGCATTATTAAAAGAGATTGAGAAAGAAAAAACAAAATGGAATAATATCCCATGTTCATGGATTGGAAGTGAAATAAGACTTTAAGAACGTTCATACATTCATCGCAGGTAAAAACTGCTGTTTGAATTTTAACCCTGTTATTCTGGCTTCTACACACACTTACTTGCTTAAACAATAGGGTAGTTACCTCAGCACATAAATCCATCCCACATCACAAAGGTTATTTCCTGTGCCTGTGGACCAGAACCACAGGAGATTGATTCCCACTGACTCAGTAGCTCCAGGAGTTTAAACTGCAGACAACTTTTAGAGATTATTAACTTTGCTCAATTCTGCTTCTGTACAATTTGCTTTCGCAAGATATGTCCACATTCCAATCCAATGTCCAGCAGGATGTGGCTGGGGGCTTGTTTAGAACAAAGGAAAATTTTTGTGGTTTAGACCTTTAAAAGGACTGCCTACACCTGAAACGGCGCGGTCGTGAGAGTGGACTCCACCTGCGTGTGGTGCTCTCGCAGCCGTCCTGGCCAGCTCAATAAATCCTTGCCTGCTTTTTTTAATCAATCAGCAGCCTCCGGTGGTCTTATTCTGACTCCAGGGTTTGACCCCACAACAGAAGAATCAACATAGTTAAAATGGCCGTATTACCCAAAGCATTATACCGATTTAATGCAATCCCCATCAAAATCTCAATGTCAATTTTAAAGGAATAGAACAAGAAATCATCAGATTTGTATGGAGCCACAAAAGATCCCGAATAACCAAAGTAGTCCTGAGAAGAAAAAATCAAAGTTGGAGGTATCATGCTACTTGACTTCAAATTATACTACAGAGCTACAGTAATCAAAATAGCATGGTATTGGCAGAGAAACAGATACACACTAGAGAGCCCAGCTAGAAAACCACATGTATATAGACAGATAATTTTTAGCAAATGAGACAGAAACACACAATGGAGTAAAGATAGTCTCTTCAGTAAATGGTGCTGGGAAAACTGGAAAGCCGAATGCAAATGAATGAAACTGGATTACAGTTTGTTCCTATATACAAAAATTAATTCAAAATGGATCAAAGTATAAGACCTGAAACAGTAAGTTCCATAGAAGAAAATATAGGTACCAAACTTATTGAAGCAGGAATTTTAGGGGGACATAGGCAGGCTTAGGGATTTTTTTAGAATTGAGGTCCATGGGAAAAGCAGGGGCTGCAGACTGGGAGAAGGTACATTTCCATAACACAAGGAAGCCAGGTGCAGTTACATTTCCATAAGACAAGGAGGCAGCAACAGGTATATTTCCCTAAGACAAGGGAACTGGAAGTAGCCAAGAAAGGTCCATATTTACAAAATAAAGAGAAGGAAGCCCTTCATTCAGAAGGAGAAAAAAGCCCCAAGGGAATGGGAAAACAATAAGGAAGGAGGGGGGAGAACCTCACATGTCCCATGTGAGGTTCAACCTTTGAGCCCAGGAGTTACTATAGTAACCAATCTAAGGGAATAGTGACCAATCAGAGGGGCTATCAAGGCACCAGGATGTGCAGCCTTTATAAGCCATAGGGAAAGGGAACCCAGTGGGACCCTTTCCCCCTCGCTACGGTGGAGTCAGTTCTGTGGGACTCTTCCCTCTCCCATGTGGGAGTCTGTACTTGTTCTTCAATAAATTTCCACCTTTGCTATACCACTTTCTGTCCATGGATTCATTCTTCGACTCCGGCGGACAAAGAATTTGGGTTCCAGTCCAAAAATTCGGTATCATTATGGATCTTGGTCGTAGAGAACATTTTATGAACTTGACCCCAAAGGCAAGGAAAGTAAAGGCAAAAATAATTAAATGGGACTATATCAAACTAAAAAGCTTCTGCACAGCAAAAGAAACTGACAACAAAACAAAAGGGCAGCCAACCAGATGACAAATGATATTTGCAAACAATAGCTCCGACAAAAGTTTAATTTCCAAAATATATAAAGAACTCATATAAAGTCACCAGACTCCCAAGGCCACCATATGGTCAATTTTGTCATAAAACTCAACACCATACAAACAACCCAATCAAAAAGCAGGCAGAGGATCTGAAAATACACCTCTCCCAAGAAGACATATGAACAACCAATACATATATGAAAAGACGTTCAACCTCACTGGCAATTAGGGAAATGCAGATCAAATCCACAATGAGATACCACCTTACACCAGTTAGAATGGCCATTATCTACAAGACAAGCAATAACAAGTGTTGGAGAGGTTTTGGAAAAGGGGAACCCTCATTCACGGCTGGTGGTGAAAGACCCCCGGAGGGAGACCCTCACTCTGTCCCACGGATCGACGGCGACCCCAATCAACCGCAGGAGGCGTCACTTGATGCAAACAGCAAGAGGATTTATTCCAGCGCGCTGGGGCTTGACTCGTAACTCACACTAGAGCAGTGAAGACGAGCCCCGAGCAGAAAATTTTACAGGCTTATAAAGGCAAAAATCACACATTGGGAGGGGTCACACATGTGAGGGAGGAAGAGAGGACAAAGCAGCCAGGAAATTCCAACAGGGCTCGTTAATAACACATTTAATGACAGGGCTTAAGTTTTCAGTCAACAGTCCCATCTGGTAATCTCATATCTTATCTGTCAGAGCACTATTTGCTCTGCCTGGGGCTGTTTCCTGGGACAGCTTTAAGGGTCTCGTTCCCATTGTCAGAGCACTATTTGCTCTCTCTGCTCTTTACTCGGGGCTTGAAAAAGAAAAAATGTTTTATTCTTCCAGTGGGAATGTAGACTGGTACAATCACTATGGAAAACAGTCTGGCGATTCCTCAAAAAATTAGAGCTACTATACTACCCAGCAATCCCTCTCCTGAATATATACCCGAAAAACTCGGGATCATGTATTCACAAAGATATATGCATCCTTACGTTCATTGTAGCATTATTAACAGTGGCCAAGACTTGGAAACAACCAAACTGTCCCATGATAGAGGACTGAATAAAGAAGATGTACATATACACAATGGCATACTATTCAGCCATAAGAAAGGATGAAATAGTGTCATTTGCAACAACATGGGATGGACCTTGAGAACATTATGCTAGGTGAAATAAGTCAGTCAGAAAAAGCTAAGAACTATATGATTTCACTCGTATATGGGATATAAAAGTTAAATTCGTGAATACAAACAGCAGTGTGGTGATTTCCAGAGGGAAGGGGATGGAGGGAGAAGGGGGTCCTAATAGAAGGTGACAGAAGATTTGACTTCGGGTGGTAGGCGCATGGTGCAATATACAGATCTTATAACATAAAAACCCACACCTGAAACATGCATGTTCATGTTGACCAATGTCAACCTAATCATTTTAATTAATAAATATTTTTAAATGCACATAACAATACCTACTGTATGAGTTATCTCATGTTGTAAGGGTCGCAGTACACATGAGAGTCCTAACACTGTGCCTGTCATAAGGTAAAACCTCAATGAAAGAGAGTGGTGAAGCCTTTTCCCAGTGAAGCTGTGAAAAATCTAGTGAATTTTTGCTGATTTCAGGACTTAAACAGAAAAATATAAATATTCATACATTTTCTTTGATATTCTCAAGGAAGGTAATTAACATTCTTCCATGAATTTTTAGAATTGTATTCATGCTTTGCTACTGGCATATTCAAAAGCAGAAGCCAGCACTAAAAATTATTGCAAAGAAAAAGATGCCACTGTTAAAGTACCCATTGTTCCAAGTGATTCAAGGAGAAAATATGCTAAGTGCATGAAAAAGATTGGCCACTCCTCCCAAAAGAAAAGATTTAAATAAAGCAATAAAGACTTAAAATTACTTCCTATAAACAATGGCAGGAATATTCAATTTATCAAGGACTGAAATCATCCCACAGCAGTGCAGTGAATTTTCATTGATATATAAGTGGTCGCCTATTATTTGCAACAATGAAGAGGACTCATTTAACACAAGAATGTAGCAGGAGAGGCGATGCAGGCTCAATAATAGGTTCCTTCTCTGTAGGAATTCATATGAGTGAGTAGGGGAAATGAGGATAGTTGCGGGTGGGCAAGAGAAGGCAGAACTAGATGACTACAAACCACATGGCATCTTTGCTTAGAAGTCTATTCCATGAATGTGCCAAGGAGCTATTTCAGTGGCCTACTGTGTGAGTAAAAAAAAATGTGACTCCAACTTGACAAAGTACAAAAGGTAAAGACTGGGTAAAGCTGACAGACCTCAGGGGTCTCCGTTACTGGCTGTTACCTTCAAAGTGTCCTTGGCAGAAGATGAAAGTAACCCCTTGGCACACATAGCTGCAGGTGCATGAAACTAACTTGGGTACAGAGCAGCAGGGGAAGGAAAGGTATGCCCATCACTGGAATCCAATTTGTTAAAGGAAACTATACATTCTGTGAAAGTATTTACCCTGATTTCAAAATTAGTGGTTGCCTTGGCAACACCTTAATCCCATGAGGCTCACACACAGTGCTAATTTCAATTCATAGACACCTCCAGAGATGAGGAATGCAAACAATAACTCAGCGTCCCATTTGGCATGCCTCTCATAGAATCTCAAATGAGATTTCTTCTGCCTATAAAATATAACTGATTTATCAATCACCGTACACCAGGTGATTACCAACTTCACATTTGATTACATTGATGGTCACTGCAAGCCTACAAGGTCAGCAATACTAGTATCATTCCCATTTTACAGATTAAAAATGAGCTCTTGAGAGGCTACATAATTTTCTCATGTTCACACAGTGGTGGTTTGAGGACTTTAATTTTGATTTGGCTGACTCCTAAATTCCATGTTCTTTTAGCATTTCTAACTTTTAAAATAATACAATATTTTTAAAACTGCAAAATATCTTAGGGATTATCTGTACAATAACCTTATTTAAAACAGAAGAAACTAGAGACACAAGAAGGCCAAGAGATCTATTAAAAATGCCATGGCCAATAATGGCAGAGTGAGAACCGAATTCAGGTTTCATGACTCTATTTGAGCACTACTTTATTGAAGGCCACCTCCGAAACATCTGAATTGTGACATTCTCAACTTTGAACTATATCTTGTTCATCTTTGCATAGATTTTCTAGGTCTAGGTAAATGTAGGCAAAACCAAATAGAAGTAAAAAGTGGGTGGATATCTGTGTCTGTTGTGACAGCACAGTAAGAGTTTAGCATTTTATACCCAGAACATTAAAAGTGACTGATTCATACAGGCCCTTCCAAGCTGTGCGCACACAAAGCCGCTCATGTCATCAGGTACCTCGTACAATTGTCCTTCTGTAGTGCAAGGACTCCATGTCTGTCAGATATCCCATCTGTCTGCAAGCAGTCATTCTTGACAGGAATATGAATCAAATGGCAGATTCACTTTGCCCCAGGGTTTTCACAGAAGGTAAGGAATAGTCCAAAACAAAATTGAATAGTAAGAGTTACCTATGGTGCTTCTTTCTAAACTTTTTTTTCTGTGCCACTGCCTCTCTTTTATGGGCTGAGACTTCCTTCCCTAAATCACCAGACTCCCAAGGCCACCATACGGTCAATTTTATCATACTATAATTTGCTTATTCAAAGTCCCCTGCTTTAGAAAACCATTAAGACCTGACTTCTTCCACAGTAACCTTATGCTTCAAAATTACTTTCATTTTTCCTCTTCCTGTTCTTATCACAATTACCATTTCCTTACTGATCTCAGGAAGTTGTTATAAAAGGATATTTCTCGTTACTTCTGAAACAAACTGATGGAGGCAGCCTTTACATAGAGATGCTCCTGTATTGTTTTCCTGACCCACCATCCTCCTATGAAGCCTTTGTGCCTTGCCATTTGTGTGTCTTTTTTGCAAATATTTTAATCCAGTATTAGTTTCAGGCTTATAACACCTTGCTAGGTGGTCAATCAAGATATGTGAACCAGGTGGAGGAATGTGTCTAAAGGCAGAAAACTCGGACAGAATGCCTTTGAACAGAAAGAAACTAGTTATTGTTCACAAAGTTATTGAACTGGTCAAGACTTAGTGATTCTAAATCTATACCATGTATTATGTGCTTAACATTCATCTCTAAGACATTTATTATGTGCTTATCATGTGCCAAACATTGGACTAGGTAAAGGAAATTTAAAAGAAAAAAATGAATAAGAAATAGTATTACCAATGAAAATTAATTTTGTAAAGTAAAAATTTTCTAGATGTAATTTACTTACAGGATATTTTTCCTTACATGATATTACCCTACTATGCCCCCTTTTTTGATTAATGGAGGCTTTTGTAAATTTTATAATGCAGTCTTGATAACTTTAAATTTTAATTTTTTGCACAAAAATATGACTGCTTTAGTTTCATTGCATGTTCAGGAATTTTACCATGAGATGAACTACCAATAGAAATGTTAGTTACCACTTTAGGAACAGCTTTTTGTCCAGTACAATTAAATTTTCTTGAATATTCACTTATTTCAATTAGCCTATTTAAATTAATCCAAAAACTTGATTATTATTTTACTGTCAAATTTAATACTCTACCAACAATTTTAGTTTACCCTGTAAATATTAGTGGGAAGGATTATTTGCATTCTTGAGTAGGCCCTGAGCATTCCTAGTGCTAGGCTGGATTTAGATATAGGGCAGCTGCTGTCGGCCAAGTCTCTGTCTGTTACCTGGGTCCCAATCTGAGCTGGGCCAAGTCACTGTCTGTCACCTGTGTCCCGATCTAAGCTGGGCGTGGGAAGCAAAGCTGCCATGGGGGCAGGAGACCTCCCTCAGACGGGGTGAGGGTTCAGGCCCCTGCAAGGTTGGGGTGGTGAGGGTTTGTGCCCCACCTCTGTTGATCCCCAAGTTCTGGTGTCTAAATAAGACAAAGGAAAATTGTTTGGGCAAAAATAAAAAGGATCCCAAATCAATTATATAGAAAAGATTCCTTTATTAACTTTTGGTCAAGAATATGTTTGTATATTTTCAGAAAACAGCTCCAAGACCATGTGGATTCCTGCAACAGAGAGGAATTGACAGGTCTGCTCCAACCACGAAAACAAGAGGAGAAACAGTCCAGAGATGGAAGACGCTGACGATGCCTTGACACACTAGCAGTCAGCAGCTGTGCGATGCAGCAGGTTGCCTAGGACCAAACCAGAGATGGTCAGACCTTCAATGCCACCATGTGCCCCACCATCGAGATATCATTGCTGACATGTACACATAAGGAACTGTTTGACATTGAAACGGGGACTCAGAACTGTTGGACATTGAAATTGGGACACAAACATTTTTTTGTTACATGTTTATTTCTAGTCTGCAGAGGCAAGATTTTTTAAAGGAAAGAAATAGGAAAAAAAATAGATACAGAGGCAAAGAAGCATTGAACAGACTGTCAAACTACAGCGGGAAGGCAGGAGAGGTTGGGGGGGTGGGGGGGAGCTGTAAGAGATCAACCGAAGGACTTGTACGCATGCATATAAGCATAACCAATGGATACAAGACACTGGGGGGCGGGGGCAGGTAAAGGCATGTACTGGGGGGTAGGGGAGGCCGGGGGGAGGTCAATGGGGGGAAAAAAGAGATATATGTACTACTATTTGTAATACTTCAAACAATTAAAAAAAAATAATAATAAAAAAAGAGGAGAAAAAAAAAGAAATAATATTACCATTCAAGAAATCTATAATGTACAGAGATAACACATAAGTTCATCACAAATCTTTGTAATAGCTGTGTTAATGAGAGGTCAATTTGATGAAGAAGATATGGGCTTAGATACCTAGCAATGGGGACTTGAACATTGCCTTTGCCACTTATTAGCAAGGCATTATCCACCATGGACTTCAGTGTCATTACTTAAGATTTCAGAAAATGCATGTATACTTTGCAAGATTCTTTAGAGAAAGCACACATAAATCACTTATACTGGTACTAGTGTGTACTAGTATATAAAAGACATTATATACTTGACAACTATTATTATTTTTATGATGATGATGATGAAGATAAGCCCACATCATATTACACATAGACTCACAAATGACTCAGAATTCATGAATCCACAGATATTTCTTGAATTCAGCAATGGCTTAAAATGACACATAAATTTGGTAAAGAATGGAAAGAAAAGAGTGAGGTTGTAACAACTTCGTATTTAAAGGTACAGATAAACATGATAGTTTAGGGACTGCTGGTGGGTCTGATGGTGGCGGCAGAGAACCAGCAAAGTAACTGGTGAGGTTGGAGACCAGATCCCAGAAAGACTTTATATCTAAAGTAACCATATGTCCCTGCTTACCTGGGATCGGCCTGAGTTATGCCTGTTCTCCCAAAGTAATTATTAATAGTGCATACTTTCACTAAGTTTAGGTGCTGCATTATAGGGTCACTCTACTTACCTTCCATGGTAAGAAATTTTGGGTTAACCTGAAAGCTATAAAGAGTGCCTAAACAGAGCTAACCTGGGAAATGACATGACCAATTCTAGTTTTAAAGAGCACTTTCCAGCAATTCTGTTAACAATGGTGGAGGATGGAAGAGAGATGGCAACCTGAAGGCAGGTAGAATGTGGAAGTAAAGATAGTATATGCTGTACTTTCAATTATTTGGTCTGGATTACAATCATATCTCTTCCATTTATTTAGCACTTACTCTATGGCAAATGCTCTTCTAAATATTTATGTGTGTTATCCCATTTAAACTTCACCACATCACAAAATGGGTATTATTATTATTATCTCCATTGTCATATGACAAAACTGAGAACCTAGAGAAGTTAAATTATTTGCTGAATATCAGATCTGAATTCAAACCGACAGATTCTACCACCAGCTCCCATGTTTATAACCACTAAATTATACTGTGATTACTACATAGGACTCAAACAATGAACTGATGTCAGAATCCCCAATCAGTACCCGCCTAGGACAGTTAGAAATGAAGAGTTCACCCCAGATCCTTGACTCAGATCCAGGAGCACATCAGTACTTTTATAAAGCCCCCTACATTTTTGTTATGCACACAAAGGTTTGGTAACCATCGATCTATATCAGTGATTTTCAACCTTTTTCATTCAAGGCAGATGGTTATTGTTGTGTGGGCTGTTTTCATTTTATTATTTGACAAAATACTGTATAAACTAACAGACCTCATGTTTTTTGCATGTCTTAAAAATTCTTGCAGCATGCCAGTAATTTTTTTAAAAATATATTTTATTGATTTTATTTTATTGATTTTTTACAGAGAGGAAGGGAGAGGGATAGAGTTAGAAACATCGATGAGAGAGAAACATCGATCAGCTGCCTCCTGCACACCCCCTACTGGGGATGTACCCGAAACCAAGGTACATGCCCTTGACTGGAATCGAACCTGGGACCCTTGAGCCCTTGAGTCCGCAGGCCGACGCTCTATCCACTGAGCCAAACCGGTTAGGGCCGTGGTCGGCAAACTGCAGCTCGCGAGCCGCATGCGGCTCTTTGGCCCCTTGCGTGTGGCTCTTCCACAAAATACCACGGCCTGGGCGAGTCTATTTTGAAGAAGTGGCGTTAGAAGAAGTTTAAGTTTAAAAAATTTGGCTCTCAAAAGAAATTTCAATCGTTGTACTGTTGATATTTGGCTCTGTTGACTAATGAGTTTGCGGACCACTGGCCTAGGAAAATATAAAGTCCAGTCTTCCTTCAAGTCCTTTCTTTCTTTATGTGTCCTGGAACCCCCAAAGTATTGTTATTCTTTTTCTTTCTTTTATCCTTTTTTCTCTCCTCGCCCATCAAACTGGACTCAGGTAGGTACCGTTGCCCTGCAGCAGATCAGTTGTCCTGGATTCAGCTGCTTGCTATTTCTGTGTTGTCTAGACCACCACAGAAAAGCCAAGGGTTAAGGTTTTCATTCCTAATCTGGGGGTGTCAGTAGAATGAGATAAGTTTATTTTTTAAAAGAGCACTATAACAACTTTTGCACATTTGGAAATGAGACACAATTGTCCATCACCACTCAGATGCAAGAAGAAAAACTACCCACACTTGTCCCAGTCTCTACTTTTACTATTCCATTATGAATCTTCTCAGAATGATTAAAAGTTATAATATTTACCCTCTTTGTGAAAAAATGCACATTTACTATCATAAAACAGTGTGACATTGGTCTACTTCCCAAAGTCTAGTTATACACTCCTATTCACAATCACTTGATTACATAAAGAAGGAATACTGCTGCTGGCATTGGAAATAAGTTGACTGATCTGTGATATTTAGGGTATAAAATTAAGAAAACTAAAAACTGTTTGCTTGTAAGAGGTCAGTGAAAGGGAAAAATCAAGAATGATTCTTGAGTTTTTATCTCAAGCAAGTGAATGAGTGAGTGAGTGAGTGAGTGGATGGATGGATAGAT
The DNA here is from genome assembly GCF_963455305.1 of Plecotus auritus. Lineage (NCBI taxonomy): Eukaryota > Metazoa > Chordata > Mammalia > Chiroptera > Vespertilionidae > Plecotus > Plecotus auritus. The sequence goes on along the minus strand of NC_137771.1, from coordinate 131,545,266 downwards.
TTTAGGAAATTAAATACAGAACATAGACAAACTGCTTAAAGGGTTGGATAGGTGGTAATGAGTTCAGTAAATATTTATTGGTATGAATGGATGAATGAATACATATAAGAATTAAAAGTAACATCACTGAAATGAAAAGATGATGAAGAAGTCAATTTAAAACAGAACCAGTTTAACCAACATTATTTCAGTTAACTGTTAATTTGAGGCAAAATTATTTGGGTTCCTTTCGCTAGCTATCCAATGTATAAGACAATGGGAAATGTAGACACACATGCATATAATTGTAGAAACATACACAACATTTTAAAAATGTCTGAAAACTGCCCTGGCTGTGGTGGCTCAGTTGGTTGGCCATCCTGTGCACCAAAATGTTGCTGGTTCAATTCCCTGTCAGGGCACTCAGGGCACATGCCTGGGTTTCAGACTCACAAGAGGCAGCTGATCAATGTTTCTCTCTCTTTCTCCCTTTCCCTTCTGCTCTCTCTCTAAAAATCAATAAAAATATTTAAAATTTTTTAAAATAAATAAATATGTCTGAAAACATATTACAGTCAACATTTAGAATATCTGCATGATTCCCTTTCATGTAATAACCTACTATTGTGATTTTAATCAATTAAAAGGATTGGTTATTAGGTATGTTTGTTTGTTTGCTTTTAGTCCTCATTGGAGGATATTTAATTTTGCACTGATTTTTAAAGAGAGTGGAAGAGATGGGGAGATATATAGAGAGAGAAACATTGATGTGAGAGAGACACATCAATTGATTGCTTCCTACACATGCCCCAACTGGGCCTGGAGATCAAGCTTACAACCAAGTATGTGCCCTTGACCAGAATCAAACTCAGGACCCTTCAGTCCATGAGCCGACACTCCATATACTGAGCCAAACCGACTATGGCAGGTGTGTATTTATTTAATACCCTGGCTGATATTGTGTTATAAAAGCTGTTCTAGTTCTCCATAAGCATGATATAGACTCTCTTTGGCTCAATTGCATAAAATATATATTTTATTCATTAACTATCAAGACTATTTGAGGTATTGGCTAGCATTCTTGTGAATTTTTTCCTATTTTAATTGGATTTTCCTGTGTTCCAAAAGATAAGTATATCCTTGATTGAGATGATAAAAATGACTTGCCAGGTTGCTTCTAAAATATCTTCTAATTTTTATTTCCCTGGACATCTTTCTACAACCAATGGTAACATTCTTGCTGACATACTTATATCATCTATCTCTGTCCCAAAGGTGATGAAGAGATCTGACAGATAGAGACACATCAGCAGCCATGCCAACTGGCTGCCAACTTGGACATATGTACAGAGCAGAGAGCGTGCTAAAGTTCCTTATGCAAAGAGCCAATAGCCCACTGACATTCACCAATGACTGAAGAATGTGTCAATATCGCTACAGCACAGTCAAGTTTGGAGTGAGCCATGTTAAAGGTTCTGGAAAGGAGAAGGTGACCACCTGGGTAGGGCCCCACTCTACAATGTATATGTGCCTCATTTGGCATCCACTTTGCATGTCTGCTGCTGGGCCTCCATCTGTCTAATCTCAATGTAATGTCAGAGATAAAAACTGAAGAGTCCATGGTTTCAAAATGCATTTTCCTGCTGGCTGCCTGATGGCTGTCTGGGGATATAAAATTTAGAAAGCTATCCTTGCTAAATGACCCTCTTATATAATATGTATGTTTTAATTTAACTCAGAGTTTCTATTTAATCTAATCAATATATAACTTGAGAAAGAGCTTTGAAAATTTAAAGATACAAAGTGAGGGAACATAGTTCATCATCTTATCATATAATAAGATCACAAATACTTTGTGTGAAATTTTGAAATATTTTCCCTTTTATATATTGAATGTGTGTACCTGGAAAAATATAGTATTAACAGGAATGTGGTTTAACTTGTAGAATAAATCTAAATATAGCTTAATTGCAATAGCTAACATTTTTCATAATAAATAAATCTAGGCTCTTAAAATATTTCTTAAATGTATTTATTAGAACTCCCCAAATTCATCTTTAGTATTAATACCTCTCACCCTTTCTTAACTATATTTAGCCATATCTTGTATGGAAAGAACTAGCTAATTAAAAATATATCAGTTATTCTGTTCAATGGTCTCTTTCCTTCTTTATTCTTATAATTTAACATATTTGTATTTTTTCCCATATAATTATAAATATTTACCCTTACTTAGGTGTACTGCAGAATTTTTTAAATGTATTTTTGTTTGTATAAGACATGGTAATAAATTGAGTCACAACTTGAGAAGAATAAAAAAACCAAAGGGCCTTTTGAAGATTGGCAGTGTACATCCCAGGGTCTCATGGCCAGGCTTGTACTCATTAATCTTCTCTAGGTAACTATAACTTCATATGTGTATCTTCAGAATTTGGTTACTAGGGTTGCAAGCTCTGTAACATTATAATGTTCTTATTGAATGGTTTCTCTGCTTTCATTGTTGAATGTGTGAGTGGGAACAGGAGGATGTATCAATGTTTCTTATGCTTTCTCATTATTAAAAACAAACACACATATTTTTAGATATTGTGTCAACCCATCCTAGGATGTAGGGTCAAAACTAAAATTATCTAACCAATAGAATGTGGCCAATATGATGGAATATTAATCCCACGATTACCTTACATTATATAAAATTCTGTCTTAGTGAATGGCCCAATGTTCTCCTGCTAGACTTAAAAAGCATTGTCTTATTTTGAACTGACTATGGAAGGAAGAACCTAGCAAGGCATAGCAGACAGCCCCTTAGGAGCAGAGAATAGCCCCCAGCCAACAGCTGGCAAAATAATAAAAATAGCCCTAAATAGTTTGGCTCAGTGGATAGAGCATCAGTCTGCAGACTGAAAGTTCCCAGGTTCGATTCCGGTCAAGGGCATGTACCTTGGTTGCGGGCACATCCCCAGTGGGTGGTGTGCAGGAGGCAGCTGATCGATGCTTCTCTCTCATCGATGTTTCTAACACTCTATTCCTCTTCCTTCCTCTCTGTAAAAAACCAATAAAATATATTTTAAAAAATAATAACAAAAATAGGGACTTCAGCCATACAAATTCAAAGAATATAAACTTGAATGAACTCGGCAGTAGATGCTTCCCTAGTCAAACCCTCAGATGAGAACTGCAGCCTTGTGAGAATCCAAGCAGAGGCTCCAGCCTGCCTGTGCCTGGGCCCTTGACTCACAGAAGCTGTTAATGACATATGTATGTTGTCTTAAGCTAAGTTGTGATAATTTATTTCACAGCACAGAACCCTCATACAGGTTTATACACAATTCCCCAGAACTCACATTTCAATAAATAATCAGGCATTGCATTAGTTGGCAGGAGCTATCATAACAAAGTAATGTAAGCTGGATGACTTAATGAAATGTTGTCTCAGTTCTGGAGGCTAGATGTCTAGATTAGGGTGTCAGCAGGGTTCATTCTTTTTGAGGGTTGTAAGGAAGAATATGTTCCTTGAATCTCTCCTAGCTTCTGGTGCTTTGCTGACAATCTTTGGTGATCCTTGGCTTCTAGAAGCATTACTCCAACTTCTGTCTTCATGTTCACATTATATTTACCCTGTGTGCATGTCTGTGTCCACATTTCCCCTTTTTATAATGACACCAGTCATATTGGATTAGAGGCCCACTCTAGTAAAATCACACATTAACTAATTCATATAATTACATCTGTAATGATCATATTTCTAAATAAGATCACATAAGGTACTGAGAGTTACGATTTAAATGTTTGAATGGGGGGATTTGGAGAGGTAGAGACACAGTTCAACCAATACCAGTTGTTTAGTTCTTACTGTAAAAGAAACTTCTAGGAGAATAAGAGAACACTGCCATTTTAATTTAAGGTATCACTTCTTCAAAATAATGAGCTCTACTTTCATCCCTGGCTTTGTCTATCATGGCTAGAAGAGAGTGGGAACCAAAAGCATTCACATATCCGTTTCTTTTTAAATGTATTTCTTTGAACGTTTGCTTTTCACAGTGACAGGAACCATGGAAGTACATCACATTAAAAAGTTATGATATCATTAAAATACAGAACAAGCACTTGTCTTGACTTATATAAATTGGTGCCCCAAAATATTCAGACTTGAAGACTACTGAAAACTTTGTGAACTACTACTATTTTCTTCATGGTAATTTATTTTCTATCATATTTTAGGAAAGAAAGTATAAAAATGTATTTTATATAACCTAAGTTTGAAGACCATCATTCCCAAATGAAAAAGTAAAGATTTTTAAATATTAAAGAGAATGTTGTTGGCTGTAGAAATAGTTCTGAGTTAATTAAATATCTTCTGTCAGGTGCTCCAGTAAGCAGTTCACATATATCATTATCCTCACAGCAGCCATGTGAAATAGATATTAACATCTCCACCTTATAAATGAGAAAACTGAGGAAAAGAGGATAAGCAATGTATCCTAAGTCACACAGTCAGAGACTGTTTGACCTGAATTTTAATAAAATTTGCCTTTATTTCAAAGAGATACTCTCTTTTGCTATGTCCCAATAACTCAATGTTTATGTATTTCATAAAGTCTGAGTTTTAGAATTCTTAGAGGCCAGTATTACCCACCATCACTTCATTAAAAAAGTGAATACTTATCATTAACAAATACACCATGCAGAGATTTCTTTAAATGGCACCATTGAACTAAAAAAGAAAGCAGATAGGAACTGACAGGAGAATAGTTCTGGCCTCACTTATCTTGCCTCAGCCAGCATTCCAGACACTCAAGTTATGTCCCTGATGTAGAGTCCAAAATTTTTTGGACATAAAATAATCTTTAAGGGGTCAACATGACATTAAAATGAAATGCAAAAGCCTACAATTACATTGTTATGTCTCTGTCTCATATTCTTCAAGGGCTTCTACTCTGATTCTGTTTTTCAATTTCACACCATTAGCTCCTTTCCCTATTATTTTCACTGTATCACAAATTGTGGATTGATCTAAAACTTGCACAGTTTTGGATGCCTTTGGGGCCCTGAACTTAAAACATCCTATCTAATAAAGAGGGAATATGCTAATTGACCATCACTCCGTCACAAAGATGGTTGCACCCACAGCTGAGAATAAGTTCCCTTAAGGAGCCTTAACAAGCAATCAGCAGGGACCTGAGGCTACACCCTCCCCCGCCCCCGTGGGGCTTGACAGGGGACCTCAGGTTGCGCTCCCCCACCCAGCAGTGCTTGACAGGGGACCTCAGGCCGTGCCCCCTGCCCTGGCGTCAGGCTGGCGGACCTCAGGCCGCACCTCCTGACTTGGCACCAGGCCGGGGGACCTCAGGCCACACCCCCCTCAGGTGGGGCTTGACAGGGAACTTCAGGCCGCACCCCCAGCACCGGGCCAGGGGACCTGAGGCTGTGCCCCCCTGGCTGGCAGGGCTTGACAGGGGACCTCAGACTGTGCTCCCCATCCAGCGGGGCTTGACGGGGTCCTCAAGGTGCACCCCCAGTGCTGGTTTGGGGGAACTCAGGCCGCGCCTCCTGCCCACCGGGGCTTGATGGGGGACCTGAGGCTGCATCCCCCTGCCAGTGGGGCTTGATGGGGGACCTCAGGCCATGCCCCCCACCCAGTGGGGCTTGACAGTGGCTCTCAGGCCATGTCCCCCACCTGGGAGGGGCTTGACGGGGAAACTCAAGGCACGCCCCCTGCCCCATCTGGGGGACCTCAGGCCATGCCCCCCATCCTGGCACCAGGCCAGGGGACTTGAAGCTAGCCCCCTGCCCGGCGGGGCTTGACAAGGGTGGGACTGGCCGGGTCTGGATCTAGCCCAATGCGGGGGGCAGCCGGGTCTGGGTCTCACATGATTTTGAGGTGCATGTGGGTGGGCGGGGACTTGACTCTGGGTTCCCCTTTTAATGTGCATGAATTTTGTGCACCGGGCCACTAGTATGAGTTATAAGAGAGATTCTACTCTTGCTTCCAAGCAGCAGGAACATCCACACATTACCAAAGTTAGTTACTTGGGAAAGACTTCCACAATCCTGTATCTGTAGCCCTGTAATCAAGTGATCAGATGTTTCCTTCATCATCACAGCACGAATTGAGGAGTAGCAATCTTGCCCTCTCTATATCCCAGCTTAGGCTATGATTAATTTGATTGGTTTCAAAACCTGTTGTGTCTTTCCTCTGTGCCCTGCCTGAATATTGGCACAATATGATTGCTGTTGATTGCATTATTTCCATTTTAGCTTACATACTTGAACTGCAGTATACTTAATCCCATCATGTAAGTTTCTATAATATTAAATGCAAGTGAATATTTTAAGCCAAAAGCCACAGATTTTATTTATTTTTTAAGACTATGTAGGGTTCTTAAGTTACCATGAGGCGTATTAACTTAAAGTATCACAAATAACAACATAAAATGACAGAAAATTTAAACGAGTCTTGGTTAATATATAATCTATGCATTTGGGCCAATCATATAATATACTAGAGGCCCAGTGCACAAAATTCGTGCACTTGTGGGGGGGCAGTTTCTTAGCCCGGCCTGCACCCTCTCGCAGTCTGGGAGCCCTCAGGGGATGTCCAACTGCCGGGGAGCAAGCCTAAGCCATCAGCTGGACATGCTTAGTGCTGCTGCAGAGGCGGGAGAGGCTCCCGCCACTGCCACTGTGCTCACCAGCCATAAGTCTGGCTCAGGGCTTCTGGCTGAGTGGCGCTCCCCCTGTGGGAGCACATTGACCATCAGGGGGCAGCTCCTGCATTGAACATCTGTCCCTTGGTGGTCAGTGTGTGTCATAGTGACCGGTCATTACGCTGTTCGGTCAATTTGAAAATTAGCCTTTTATTATATAGGATTGTGTTTATTATAATATTAATTCTGATCTCCAATCAGCAAAGCTAAAAATTGGGTGATTTTCTATGACTACATTTCCAAATTAAATTACATAAATTTAAAGAAAACCTGTTGAAGAAGGGACAAAATGGCAGCTGCATTGGCAGCAGTGTCATGCACCTCCTCCTGGGACCAGAAAAGCAACTAAATTGGAGAACATCCACCCCTGAATTAACAAATTAGACACAGCTAAGGAGACAATTTTCAATAAGGAAGGGCAGAGGATGCCTAGAGAATGCTGCTTGCCAGCTATAACCCACATAGAACCACCGCCATGCCCTGGCAGAGAGTGGTGCAGTACCTCCTGGCAGGCTCCCAGACATCTGCAGGGATCACACACCAGTGACCTCCTGTACCAGGCCTCCTCACCAGCTCACCAAGACCCAGCATACCAAAATCCAGCTCCAGGATTCTGCAGTGAGTGTAAGCCAGGGGGATCTTGTGCCCCACCCCTGCTGCAGACCCCAGTACCATGCTGCTAGTCTGACCAGGAGCCACTCCAAACCCACTTGACCCTAGCCCCCAGGACAGCCCTGCTGAGGTGAACCAGAACAACCCAGTGTGTGCCCCACTCCAGGCCACAGGAGAGCACGGACTGTGTGACCCAGAGCAACCCATGCCCACTTCACCCAGTGTCTGGGAGGGGCAACCCAGAGCAACCCAGCACATGCCTAACTCCTGGACACAAGAGAGTGTGGACTGTGTGACCCAGAGCAACCCACCCCTGCTCCACACCAGGGAGGGATAAACTAGAGCAACCCATCATATGCTTCAGTCCAGGCCACGAGAAAACAAGAACTATGCAACCCAGAGCAACCACACCCACTCCATTCCAAGCCCAGGGGATTGTTGCTGGGGCAACATGGAGTAACCCAGCATGCACCCCACTCCAAGCCACAGGACAGCTCTGAGTGTGTGACCCAGAGCAACCCACAATCCCTCCACCCTGGCCCCTGGGACAGTCCTTCAGTGGCTACCCAGAGCAAACTAGCATGCGCCCAACTCTGGACCACAGAAGAGAGCAGCCAGGGCTACCTGGAAAAAGCTGGTGTGCTCAGACAGAGGCCATAGGACTGCACTGCAAGTGTGCTGCTAGAGGGAACTAGGGTGCCACCCTGCCATGGGGCTCTGGGTCCTCACAGGGAGTCACATATCAGGGAATTGTGCACACACTCCTGCCACCCCAAGCATCTGAAATGGACAACTGAGGGACCAGACCCATAGAAGAAGGGGATACAACTCAGAGCAGAGACAATAAAGGCCAAAAGGGAATGGAATGAAGTATGCAAAGTGATACAAAGCAAGGGACTGAATCCAAAAATACTCTATCCAGCAACGCTATCAATCAAAATTGAAGGTGAAATGAGGAGATTCACAGACAAACTGTCTTCCCTTGCAGGCCTGGTCCCTCCCAACTGCCCTCCCCTGCTGGCCTGATCGCCCACAACTGCCCTCCCTTGCAGGCCTGGTTCCTCCCAACTGCCCTCCCCTGATGGCCATCATGTGGTGGCCATCTTGTGTCCACATGGGGGCAGGATCTTTGACCACATGGGGGCAGCCATCTTATGTGTTGATTGATGGTCAATTTGCATATTACTCTTATTAGATAGGATAGAGGCCTGGTGGGGGCCAGCTGGTTTGCCCTGAAGGGTGTCCCGGATCAGGGTGGGGGTTCCCTTGGGGCATGGGCCAGCCTGAGCGAGGGGCCTGTGGTGGTTTGCAGGCTGGCCACGCCCCCTGGCGACCCAAGCGGAGGCCCTGGTATCTGGGATTCATTTATCTTCTATAATTGAAACTTTGTAGCCTTGAATGGAGGCCTAGGCTGGCCAGGGTGTGTGGAAAGTTTGGATTCCTCCATTGCCGGGGAAACGCAAGCCTCCTGCTTGCTCTGTGGCTGCAGCCATCTTGGTTGGGTTAATTTGCATACTTGCTCCTGATTGGCTGGTGGGCATGGCTTGTGGGTGTAGCAGAGTGATGGTTAATTTGCATATTACTCTTCTATTAGATAGGATATATATATATATATATATATATATATGATGAAATAGGAATTATATATATATGAAGCCTGAATTCATGCATGGTTGGGGTCCGACCAGCCTGGCCAGTGGGAGAGGACATGGGCGTTGGCCATTCTGCCTGCTGGTCGAACTCCTGGTCAAGGGGACAATTTACATATTAGCCTTTTATTATATAGGATATACACTGAGTGGCCAGATTATTATGCATTCAGAGATCATAATAATCTGGCCACTCAGTATAAATATTTAGTACCTATTATATGGTAGTCATTCTTAGAAGAGCAGGTGATGAAATAGATCATAAAACTTACTGTTAAAAAACATACTCTAACTAGAAGACTAACTTCCCACAAATTGTTCTGCCCCAAATTTGTCAATATATTTAGATGTATTATTTGGTTCTTAAGATTACCATTTATTCTGTACATCCTTTTGCCGATATCTAAAGATTATTGATACTCTTACATTATTTATTAGTCAACTAGAGGCCCAGTGCACAAAATTCATGCATGGGGGGGTGTGTCCCTCAGCCCAGCCTGCACCCTTTCCAAACTGGGACCCCTTGAGGGATGTCCGACTGCCTGTTTAGGCCCAATCCTGATAGTATCGGGCCTAAACGGGCAGTCAGACATCCCTCTCACAATCCAGGACTGCTGGCTCCCAACTGCTCACCTGCCTGCCTTCCTGGTTGCCTCTAACCACTTCTGCTTGCCAGCCTCATCACCCCCTAACCACTCCCCTGACAGCCTGATTGATGCCTAACTGCTCCCCTGCCAGCCTGTTTGCCCCTAACTGCCCTCCCCTGCAGGCCTGCTCACCCTGAACTGCCCTCCCCTGCAAGCCTAGTCCCCCCTAACTGCCCTCCCCTGCAGGCCTGGTCCCCAACAACTGCCCTTCCCTGCAGGCTCGGTTGCCCCCATCTTCCCTCATCTGCCGGCCTGGTCACCCCTAACTGCCCTCCCCTGCAGGCTTGATCACCCCCAACTGCCCTCCCCTGCTGGCCCTCTTGTGTCAGCCATCTTGTATCCACATGGGGGCAGGATCTTTGACCACATAGGAGCAGCCATCTTGTGTGTTGGAGTGATGGTCAATTTGAATATTACTCTTTTATTAGATAGGATGAAAATAACTAACCTAGGTTTGGTTTGCACTAGACTTGACATATAAGTGTTGTGTTCTCACAGTTTAAATCTTTGGGAAATGAAAACACTCCTTCAAAGAGAAAATGACAGCTGAAACTGGTTTGGCTCAGTGGATAGAGCGTCGGCCTGCGGACTGAAGGGTCCCAGGTTCGATTCTGGTCAAGGGCATGTACCTTGGTTGCGGGCACACCCCCAGTGGGAGGTGTGCAGGAAGCAGCCGATCGATGTTTCTCTCTCATCGATGTTTCTAGCTCTCTGTCCCTCTCTCTTCCTCTCTGTAAAATATCAATAAAATATATATTTAAAAAAAAAAGAGAAAATGACTAAAATTTTAACCCAATTAGTGAGAGGAAATGCTTATAATTCAGGATTATTTCTATCAATAAAAGAAAATGATTATTTAATTCCTATTTCATTAGCCATTTGTGGTTTCAATTAAATAGTACTTGAGAATATTCTGCTGAGAGATCTTTGCTAGGTACATTCTACTTTTAACACTTTAACAGATATCCTGGTGATAGCAAATACAGATTTGTAGGTATAGCTATCTTGTCACCTTTGTTCTGCTTGCTCTCCCACTGCAAATTTTTTCCTTGCACTTTAGCAAGTTTGTGTGCATGTTATGTGTATGTGCACAAATGTGTAGAATAATTAAAAGTTTTCAAAATATGAAATATACAAATTATGTTTTGGTTTAATATTAAGCGCCATTTTTAACATATTTTCTATTTTGGGATCTGATTACTCCATGAGTATATTTTTTAATATTTTCTCCTATTTGTTAAATATTTTAATTATTTTGTATTATCTTTCTCTAATTTTTAAAACATTTATATGTAATTAACAACATATAAAAATTATAATGATTAAGAATTTTATGATTTAAAAAAATGAATGTTACCTAGCCATTTTTTAAAATCTTTATCTTTGAAAGTATCCCATATGTTCCCCTTTTTTCCCCATTGACCTCTTCTAGCCCACCCCTACCTCCCCTACCCTGCATGGCTTAAGCCTTCACCACCCTATTATCTGTGTCCATGGATATGCATACATACAAGTTCTTTGGTTAATCTCTTCCCACCCACATACCCTCTCCCAACTTCCTTCTGAGATTATACAGTCTGTTCAATGCTTCCATGTTTCTGGATCTCTTTTGTTCATCAGTTTATTTTGTCATTAAATTCCACATATAAGTAAGATTATGTGACACTTGTCTTTCTCAGATGGCCTTATTTTGCTTAGCATACTCTCCAGGTCCCTGCTGTCTCAAAGGGTAAGAGATCCTTCTTTTTTTACTGCTTCATGGTATTCCATTGTGTTAATGTACCACAGCTTTTTTATCCACTCATCTACTAATGGACACTTGGGCTGTGTCCAAATCTTAGCTATTGTAAATTGCACTGCTAAGAACATAGGGGTGCATACATTCTTTCTGATTGGTGTTTCAGATCTCTTAGGATATATTCCTAGAAGTGGGATCACTGGGTCAAATGGCAGTTTCATATTTAATTTTTTGAGGAAACTCCATACTGTTTTCCATAATGGCTGCACCAGTCTGCAATTCCCATCAACAGTGTACTAGGGTTCCATTTTCTCCACATCCTCACCAAGCTTGTCAATTGTTGATTTGTAGATGGCAGCCATTCTCACAGATATGAGGTGATACATCATTGTCATTTTAATTTACATCTCTCTGATGATCAGTGACTTTGAGCATTTTTCCATATATCTCTTGGACATCTGTATGTTGGCTCTATAGAAGTGTCTATTTAGATCCTTTGCCCATTTATTAATTGGATTGTTTGTCTTCATTTTGTTAAGTTGTATGAGTTCCTTATATATTTTGGATATTAACTCTTTATCAGATGTATCATTGCTAAATATGTTCTCCCATACATTGTGCTCCCTTTTCATTTTATTGCTGGTTTTTTTTGCTGTAAGAAGCTTTTATTTTAATGCATTCCCATTTGTATATTTTCTCTTTAGTTTCCTTTACCCTAACAGTGGTCGGCAAACTGGGACTTGCGAGCCACATGTGGCTCACGAGCCGTGGTTTGCCTCTCTGTTGACTAATTAGTTTGCCGACCACTGGGATAAGGGCTTAATCACAAGGAACAAGGTCAGTGGTCGGCAAACTCATTAGTCAACAGAGTCTAGGTCAGTGGTCGGCAAACTCATTAGTCAACAGAGCGGCAAACCATGGCTCGTGAGCCGCAGTTTGCCAACCACTGCCCTGGGAGATGTAGCCATAAACATATTGCTATCAGAGATGTCTGAGATTGTGCTACATATGGTTTTTACTAGAGTTTTTTATGGTTTCATGACTTACATTTAAGTCTTTTATCCATTTTGAGTTTATTTTTGTGTATAGTGTAAGTTGGTGATCTAGTTTCATTTTTTTGCATGAATCTGTCCAATTTTCCCAACACCATTGATTGAAGAGTTTGTCTTGACTCCATTATATCTTCTTGCCTACTTTCTCAAATATTAATTGAGCATAATGCCTTGGGTCAATTTCTGGGGCTTACTAGTATATTCTGTTCCACTGATCTGTATGCCTGTTCTTAAGCCAGTGCCAGGCTGTTTTGATTACAGTGGCTTTGTAGTATAATTTTATATCTGGTATTGTGATTTTCTAACTTTGTTCATTCTCAAAATTGCTGTGGGTATTCTGGGTCTTTTTTGGTTCCATATAAATTTTTGGAGTGTTTGTTCTAGGTCCATGAAATATGCCATTGGTATTTTAATATTGATTGCATTGAATCTGTAGATTGCTTTAGGTAGTATGGAAATTTTAATGATGTTAAATTCTACCAATCCATGAACTTGGTATACTCTTCCACATGTTTATATCTTCCTCTATCTCTTTTTTAATGTCCTGTAGTTTTCCAAGTGCAAGTCTTTAACTCCTTGGTTAAGGTTATTCCAAAATATCATAATTTTTTTGTTGGAATGGTAAATGGGATTGTTTGTTTAGTTTCTCTTTCTGATAATTCATTATCAGTGTATAAAAATGCCATCTATTTCTGGGTGTTAATTTTGTATCCTGCTACATTGCTAAATTCATTTATTAAACCTAGTAATTTTTTTGGTGGAGTCTTTAGGGTTTTCTATGTACAATATCATGTCATCTGCAAATAATAAGAATTTTACTCCCTCCTTTCCAATATGGCTTCTTTTTATTTCTTCTTATCTGATCACTGTGGCTAGGACTTCCAGTATTATGTTGAATAAAAGTGGTGAAAGCAGACATTCCTGTTTAGTTCCTGTTCTTAGGGGAAATGGAATTAGTTTTTACCCACTGAATATGTAGGTTTGCTGTATATGGTCTTTTTTTCTTCTCCTTCTTCTTTTTTATTGTTTGAAGTATTACAAATAGTAGTACATATGTCTCCTTTTTTTTTTCCCCATTGACCTCCCCCCGGCCTCCCCTACCCCCCAGTACATGCCTTTATGCTGTATATGGTCTTCATTATATTGAGATATGATCCCTCTATTCACACTTTGCTGAGAGTTTTTATCTAAAAAAAAAAAAAAAAGTGGGGTGTGGATTTTGTTCAATAATTTTTCTGCATCTGTTGACATGATAATGTGATTTCTGTCTTCCAATTTGTTTATGTGTTGTATCATGTTTATTCATTTGCAAATATCATGCCAGCCTTGCATCCCTGGAATAAATCCCACCTGGTCGTGGTATATGATCTTTTTAATATATTGCTGGATGCAATTTGCTAATATTCTGTTGAGGATTTTAGCATCTATGTTCATCAGGGATATTGGCCTATAATTCTCTTTATTTGTAGTGTCTTTATCTGGTTTTGAAATTAGGATAATGCTGGCCTAGTAAAAAGAGCTTAGAAGTGTTACTTCCTCTTGGACTTTGTGGAATAGTTTGAGGAGGATAGGTATTAGTTGTTCATTAAAGATTTGGTAAAACTCCCCTATGAATAAATACCCACTAGGCTTTTGTTTTTGGGAGGTTTTTTTTATTTTTTTATTTTTTTTTAAATAAATATTTATTCAGATTATTACAATTGTTTCTCCTTTTTCCCCCCATAGCTCCTGTCCACCTGGTTCCCACCCCACCTTCTGCCCTTACCTCCCCCCCACTTTCCTCATTTATGGATGTATGATTTTTGTCCCGTCTCTTCCTGAACCCCCCCATACCCCTTTCCCCCTGAGAATTATCAGTCCACTCCCTTTCTATGCCCCTGATTCTATTATATTCACCAGATTATTCTGTTCCTCAGGTTTTTAATTCACTTGATTTTTAGGTTCACTTGTTGATAGATATGTATTTGTTGTTCATAATTTTTATCTTTACTTTTTTCTTTTCCCTCTTCTTTAAGAATACCTTTCAGCATTTCATATTATACTGGTTTGGTGGTGATGAACTCCTTTAGCTTTTTCTTATCTTTGAAGCTCTTTATCTGCCCTTCAATTCTGAATGATAGCTTTGCTGGGTAGAGTAATCTTGGTTGTAGGTTCTTGCTATTCATCACTTTGAATATTTCTTGCCACTCCCATCTGGCCTGCATAGTTTCTGTTGAAAAATCAGCTGACAATCGTATGGGTGCTCCCTTGTAGGTAATTAACTGTTTTTCTCTTGCTGCTTTTAATATTCTCTCTTTGTCTTTTGCTCTTGGCATTTTAATTATGATGTGTCTTGGTGTGGTCCTCTTTGGATTCCTTTTGTTTGGGGTTCTGTGTGCTTCCTGGACTTGTAAGTCTATTTCTTTCACCAGGTGGGGGAAGTTTTCAGTCATTATTTCTTCAAATAGGTTTTCAGTATCTTGCTCTCTCTCTTCTTCTGGCACCCCCATAATTCTGATGTTGGTACGCTTGAAGTTGTCCCAGAGTCTTCTTACACTATCTTCAACTTTTTGGATTTTTTTTTGCTTTTTGCTTCTTCGGTTGAGTGTTTTTTGCTTCTTTGTATTTCAATTCTTTGACTTGATTCTTGTGTTCCTCTAGTCTGCTGTTGGGTCTCTGTATAATATTTTTTATTTCAGTCAGTGTATGTTTAATTTCTAGTTGGTCCTTTTTCATATCTTCGAGGGTCTCGTTATATTCATTGGCCTTTTCTAGGATATTCTTGAAAAGCCTTATAACCGTGGTTTTGAATTCTATATCCAGTCGTTTGTTTTCCTCCATTTCTTTCGTTTGTGATCTGTTTCTTTGACGCCGCATTTTCGTTGCTTCTCTGAGTTGGTAGGGTAGATTTGTGTGCTAGGTTTCCTATATGGCCCAGTGGGTCGGCCTCCCCAGTTAACCTGAGGTGGACACTCTTGGTGCACCCCTTTGTGGACTGTGTATACAGCCTTGTTGTAGTTAAGTCTTGATTGTTGTTGGTATCACTGGGAGGAAATGACCTCCAGGCCAGTTGGCTGTAAGGATCAGCTGTGTCTACGCTGGGAGGAGTTCAGTGCTGGGGACAGCCTTATAGGATTAGACTTGCCAAATTGCAATAGCCTCTGTGCTCAGCTTGGATGGGGTGGAGTCTGAGGGCAGAGCAGACAGTCTTGGCTTCCAGCCAGCCTTGCCCTTGCACGCGTGCGCACCTGCAGACCTCTGCCTTCCCCAGCTCCCGAGTCTCCGCCCGAGAGTCCAGATTCCCCCCCGTAAGAGTGCGGGTCCCCAGGGGCTCGCCTGGAACTGGGGTTCAGTGCAGTCAGAATTGGGGTTCAGTGCAGTCAGGAGCTTCGGACTCCCTTCTGCTAGGGAAAGCCTGTGGCAACCTCCGCAGCCTTTGTGCACACTGGCGTGTGCTCCTCCAGAACCCTGCCTGCCGGGGCTCCCCCGGGTCTCCCCCGGGTCTCTGAGTCTCCGGGTGCCTTTCTCTCTACCTGACAGTCCAGACTCCCCCTGTATGAGCCTGGGTCCACGGGGTTTCGCCCGGGACTGGGGTTCAGTGCAGTCAGAACTGGGGTTCAGTGCAGTCGGGGGCTTCCTTCCCCCTTCCGCCAGAGAAAGTCAGCCAGGCTCTCAGCCACCCTTCCTCTCTGGGTGCACAAAGACCCTTTGCTGTACCTCCAATTCTTTGTGAGCTTTTCTCTTTCCTTCTAGTTGTAGAATTTTCACTCAGCCAGCTTTCCTGTGGTTCTGGATGGTGTCCGTTCTGTCTTTTAGTTGTAGTTTTGAAATTGCTGTGCGAGGCAGCAGTTTAGGTGCTTACCTATGCCGCCATCTTGGTTTCTCTCCGGGAGGTTTTTTTTATTGCTGCTTGTATTTAATTAGTCTTTATTGGCCTATTCAAGTTTTCTGATTCATCCTGATTCAGTTTTGGACAATGGTATTTTTTTAAGAATTTGTCTATTTCATCCAGGTTGTCCAGAATGTTGGTATATAATTATTCACAGTATTTTCTTACAATCCTTTAAAATTTTGTTGTGTCAGTTGTTACTTCACCTCTTTCGCTTCTTGTTTTATTCATTTGGAACCTCTCTGTTTCTTTATGAGTTCATCAATCTTGTTTATCCTTTCAAAAAACCAGCTTCTGATTTCATTGATTTTTTTAGTGTTGTTTTTTCAGTCCCTATGTCATTTCTCTGATCTTTATTATTTCCTTCCTTCTACTTATTCTGGGCTTTTCTTGCTGTTCTCTTTCTAATTCTTTACATTGTAGGGTTAAATAGTTTATTATTAAATCATAATATTTTATTAAATAATAAAAAATTTGTTTTTCAGGTAGGCCTCTAGTGCTATAAACTTCCCTCTCAAAACTGCTGTGTCCCAGAGATTTTGGGTTGTTGTGAGCTCATTTTCATTTGTTTCCAGGAAGTTTTGATTTCTTTCTTGATCTTGTTGTTAACCCCTTCATTGTTTAATCACATGCTAATTAGTCTCCATGTGTTTTAATGTTTTGAGTGTTTTTGCTGTGGTTGGTTTCTAATTTAATTCCACTGTGGTCTGAGAAGATGTTTGATATGATTTCAATCATCTTGAACTTCACAGACTTTTTTGTGTCCTAACATGTGGTGTATCTTTGGAAATGACCCATGTCCACTTGAGAAGAATGTATTTCTGCAGCTTTGGAGTAAAATGTTCTATCAATGTCAATTAAATCCATCTGATACAGGGTTTAATGTAGAGTCTCAGTATCCTTATTAATTTTTTGTCTGGAATATCTATCCAATGAAGTCAGTGAGGTTTTAATGTTGCCCACTATGACTGTATTGGGGTTGATCTCTCCCTTAAAGTCCTCTAGAAGTTGTTTTTATATATTTAGGTGCTCTTATATTGGATGCATATATATTTACAAGGGTTACATCCTCTTGTTGGATCAATCCCTTCAGTATTATATGATGACCCTTGTTGTCTCTTGTGATGGCCTTCATTTTGAAGTCTATTTTGTCAGATATGAGTATTTTTACCCCAGATTTATTTGTTTGTTTGTTTCTAATTGCATGGAAAAATTCTTCTATCTCTTCACTCGCATCCTGTGTTTTTTGTTCTGAGGTGGGTCTCTTGTAGACAGCATATAATTAAGTCATATTTTTGTATTAATTCAGCTACCCTATGCCATTTTATTGCAGCATTTAATCCATTTATACTCAGGGTTATTATTGATAAACTAGGGGCCCAGTGCATGAATTCATGCAGCTTGAAAGGAACTGTGGGCCGCGAGGCTGCGGTAGGCACAGGGGTGGGTCTCAGCCCATCCTCTGCGCCCCCGCCTGGCCCCTCCTGCCATGGCTGAGGCCCCCTGTCTGCCGGCAGCCCCGCTCCTGCTGCCACTGCTCCCATGCACTGACAGCGCCAGCCCCACTTGCACCCACTGATGGTGCGGAGTGATTGGGGCCTGCGCCAGCAGCAGGTGCAAGCAGGGCCAGGGCTGTCAGCGGGTTGAGTGGTGGCTGCTGCCCCAATTGCCCCTCAGGAGCAAGGGGAGGTAGAGAAGCTCTCAGGGGCGATTGGGGCAGGCAGCCACCACTTGCACCTGCTGATGGCACTGAGTGATGGGGACCAGTGCTGGGCACCAACAGTGAGTGCAAGCACTGGGCGGGACTGTGGTGCATGGGAGCAAAGAATTTTCAGTAACTACCAGAGGCTCACCCTGATGACAGTGACCAGCACCCCGCCTTGTTCTGCCGCCTCCACTCATCATCCCATCGTGGCCAACTCCTGCCATGTTCCACACACACACCCTGGTGGTCAGCGCTCATCATAGCGACCAGTTGTTCATTTGTTCAGTTGTTCCACCATTGGGTCTATTTGCATATTAGCCTTTTATTATATAGGATTCTTATTTATTGCCATTTTAATTCTTTATGCCTATGTTTCTCTATATATTTTTTTCTCATTACAGTAGTCCCTTTAGCATTTCTTTTTTTTTTAATTTAAATTCTTTATTGTTTAAAGTATTACATACGTCTTCTTTTTCCCCCATTGACCTCTCCCCAGCCACCCCACCACCACCACCACCCTTTAGCATTTCTTGCAGTGCTGGTTTGGCCTTTAGCATTTTTTTTCTGGGAAGCCCTTTATTTCACCATCTATTTTGAATGATAGCCTTATTGGACAGCCTTTAAGATTCTCTTTGTCTTTAATTTTTGGCATTTTAATTATGCTATGTCTGGACATGGCCTGTTTGAATTCTTCTTGCCTGGGACTCTCTGTGCCTCCTGAACTTGTGTGACTTTTTCCTTCACCAGGTTAGGGAAGTTTTCTGCCATTATTTCTTCAAACACATTCTCTATCCCTTTTTCACTTTCTGGCACTCCTATTATGTGAATATTGTTAAGTTTCATGTTGTCCCACAGCTCCCTTATGCTGTCCTCCTGTTTTTTAATTCTTTTTTTTTTTTGGTTCTCTGATTGAGTGATTTTTTTCTACCCTGTCTTCTAAATCACTGATCTGATCACTGGCTTCCCCTTATCTGCTGTGTATTCTTTCCACTGTGTTCTTTATTAGTGCTATGTCATTCTTCATAGTAGTATATCTTTTCTCTAGCTGTTGAGCATTTTTGCCATCAACTTTCTCAACTCTATGTCTGATAAATTTCTTATCTCCATTTCATTTAGCTCTTCTTTTGGATAATTAATTCTCTTGTTCTTTCATTTGGGGTTTGTTTGTTTGTTGTCTCCACATTTTGGCTGCCTGTTTGGGTTTGGGTTTGTGTATTGGGTAGATCTGCTCTGGCTCTAGTGCAGGACAATGTCAGATGCCATTTTTGACTTACCTTGAGTACCCTGTTTGGGGCTATCAGCAATCCACAGCATGTAGTTCCCTCTATGGGGCTGGGTGTTCTTTGTAAAGGACCAAGATGGGCACCAGAGCCCCAGATTAGGTCAGGCTCAAAACCTCCAGAGACCCACTTCTCACTGCTGTCCTATTGACACTCAGTTTTTATTAGCTTCAGGCTATGGGCCACGGGGTGGTACGAGAGGTCTTCTAACAGGGTGGGGCAACTGCCTTCCCCTGAGGGAAAAAATGCCTGGATAGAAAAGATTCACCAGAGAAATATGTCCTCTGCAGTGTGAGGGAATGACTTGGCATAGGAAACCAGGGTGGCTTCCCTCTGAGCTCCAACCCCAGAGCACCCAAACCTGGTTTCTGCTCATCTAGCTCCAGTCCACTCTGCCCTTCCTCTACTAGAGCCC
Source organism: Plecotus auritus (assembly GCF_963455305.1). NCBI lineage: Eukaryota > Metazoa > Chordata > Mammalia > Chiroptera > Vespertilionidae > Plecotus > Plecotus auritus. Next base: position 131,525,614 of record NC_137771.1, on the reverse strand, counting down.
AAAGTTAGTGGCTGCACATGAAATTTTGTGCATTGGTCCTTTCAGACATTGCCTATATTTCCAGCTATCTCTTGCTGGCAGACAGCAACTTTGCTGTTTTTCACAGCCAGATGTTATTTGGTCACCTTTCTCAGTTCTGGTACTCTGGGCTGGGGATCCTAGCTTGGAGTTTAAAACCCAGAGTTCTCAGTGGGATTCCCCACAGCTGTGATATCTTTCCAGAACTTCAGCTGCTGTCTGTGGGAGACCACCAAGCCTTTCACACCTCTACACTTGTTACCAGTCTTATGTGGTCTCCACTTTCCATCCTTATTATCAAGGTTGTTTCCAGTTAATCTTCAATTGGTTTTTCAGGGTGGTTTTTCTGTATTTCAGTTGTATTCCAGTTTGGTGCTGGTAGAGTGTCAGCTTACCTTTCACTTACCCTACTGCCATTTTGGAATCTTTAGCCATTTACTTTTTTTAAAAAAAAAGGTGCATCACCTTTAAAATAGATGAGTTTACATATAATGAGGTAAAGTCATTCTAATTTTCATAAGTTTAGGCATCTTACTCATATTTAGATTGTATATTTGTTGCAAAGTAAGATGTTTCTATTTTCAATGAGTTTTTTGTTACCTTTAATGATAGATGCAAAATTGTCATTTGAGTCTATTGCAACCAGCTGTAGTAAACTGAAACAATACAACAATATTAAATGCAGATGCTCAAAATTTACAAAAGAGTGAATGACAACTGATGATGGAACAGTGAACATAATTAACTCAGAACAGAGACTAAAATACAAAATAAAATAATGGTGTTATCCTTCCATGTCACTCAAAAGTGCATAATATATTGACTTTGAGCATCCCATTACTAGCCATATAAACATTGCACTGTTTTTCTTACAAAATACACACAATGTGATGCAATCAGCTCTTATATTCTTAGAAACAATAGCTATAGAGTCCCCATATTATGTTCTGTGTTGGCAAAGAGCTATTCTTGTTTGTAACTTGAAATTTAAAATGTTTCTCTTCTTCCCCAGACAGTTTTAAACTGCAGGAAAAGTAGATGAAATATATAGTAGCAAATATTAAAACAATTTATTTTTATTTATTTTTAATATATTTTATTGATTTTTTACAGAGAGGAAGGGAATGGAATAGAGAGTTAGAAACATCAATCAGCTGCCTCCTGCACACCGCCACTAGGGATGTGCCCACACCAAGGTACATGCCCTTGACGGAACCGAACCTGGAACCCTTGAGTCACAGGCCGATGCTCTATCCACTGAGTCAAATCAGTTAGGGCTAAAATAATTTACTTTTAGCACTAAACATTGGTCTCTAGATTTCCCTTCCCTTTTTGCAGTGTCATTTAAATTCAGCAATTAAGTTTCTTATGTCACAAATGGAGTTAGCAATTGGTAAATATTATGAATATCATCAACAACAAAGCAATTACTTTTTACCAGGCATATTAGGGTGTTAAATGTTTTTATTTAATTAGAAAAAAATAAGGAACTTAAAGTTTAAGTCTACTCTTTAAGAACTGATACTAGTGTGCTTATGAGAATCATAATATAAGCACTCTGTATGCAATTACTTAAACTTTTTCAGCAAGAAGGTAGACCTTTTTAAGAAAAGTCTGAAAAGAAAGCTTCTGAAGTCTACCAAAAAGTATTATATGATTTCCCCCCTGATAGCTTAGCAGAATGATAAAAATGTGAAACCCTCATGAGAATTTCATAAATCTATTCTTAAAAAAGGATAATATGCTAATTAGACCAGGAGACCTTCCGGACAAAGCCATGGTGACAGGGCTGAAGCAGAGGCAGTTAGGGGTGATCAGGCCAGGAGGGGAGAGCAGTTGGGGGTGATCAGGCTGGTGGTGGGGGGAGACAGTTGGGGGTGAGCAGGCTGGCAGGGGGTGCAGTTGGGGGCAGTTGGGGTGATTAGGCCGGCAGGGGGGCAGTTGGGAGTGAGCAGGCCAGCAGGGGGGGCAGTTGGGGTGATCAGGCAGGCAGGGGGGGCAGTTGGAGGAGATCAGGCTGGCAAGGGGGGCAGTTGGGAATAAGCAGGCTGGCAGACAGAGTGGTTAGGTGCGATCAGGCAGGCAGGCAGGTGAGCAGTTAGGAGCCAGAAGTCCCAAATTGGAGAGGTTGCAGGCCAGTCTGAGAGACACCCCGCCCCCATGCATGAATTTCATGCACAGGGCCACTAGTTCTAAAATAATAGTCCTATTAATATAGACAATCTAGGAGACATTTTTTGGAAATATTTGTTTATGTATCAAAAGCACAGACTTTGCAATATTTCTAGTTGTCCACATTCACATCCAATTAGATCCCAAACATATTAACCCCTTAACCCAAGACCATATACAACATGCATACAGGCACATAACACATACATTCATGCAGGCACATATCAAAATCACTTTGTTTCCTAGACCTAGTGTCGGTCTTTGCTTTCCTCTCTGTGGAAATCTGCAAGCCTTTCTAGTCCTTGCCCATGCGGGCTGGTTTCCAGGCCCCATTTTCTGCCTGCTGTCTGTTGGACCTTGTAGCTGAGCATGTCCCTGGAACCTCATGTGCAACCTGGCAATCATCACTACTGAGAAACTAGTTCAGTATTAAATTATATATTTTAAATCACTTAATTATTTTTGCATCTTATTAAAATTAAAAATAACCTAATCTGATGAACCAAAAATAAAAGATGCATATCTTATATTAATTTGAATACAATTTACATGTTAATCAACTAATTGCTAAATGCCAAAAAATAACTTTTCCTATTGCCTCTTCTCTCTCTGCCTTACAGTGAGTGTAAAAGAAAGATGACCCAAATTAGAAATATAAGATTTTGAGTTACACATAAGAATTAACAGCCCTGAATACAGCATAGTTATTTGGGCATAATTATTTCTGAAGTTGCTACATATGAATTCATCTTTCTAGAATTGTTTAAACTGTGCCCAGAGAGGCAAACTATTTCATACATTTGGCAACTGAATCAAAAGAATTAATAAATAAAATTCTCTAAGAAGTTATCAAATCTGTATGTTGAAACTATTAAAATAAACAGACCAAGTACTTCCTATTCTGTAAATGTTGCCCCATTAAGTGATTATAATTAGCTATTTAGCAGCTTACTGACTGTCCTGCCCATGATTAAGATGGCATTTTAATAATTTTTTTTAAAAATTGCATTATGTTTTTATTGATTTTAGAGAGAGAGAAAGGGAGAGGGAGAGAGAGAGCAACATTGATGTTGTAGAAACTGATTGGTTGCCTTGTGTATGCACCCCACCCAGAGACCAAACGCACAACCTGGTCCTGTGCCCTGATGGGGCATTAAATCTGTGACCTTTCCATGCATGGGACAACACTCAACCTACTGAGCCACATCAGCCAGAGCAAGATGGTACTTTATAACAACTTGACCCTTAAGTAAAAATGTACTATATGGTTACTGTTTTAGATTGCATTGTGTCCCCTAAAAGATATGTTGAAGTCCTAAATCCTGGTATCTGTGACTGTGACCTTATTTGGAAGTAGAGTCTTTGTAAACAACCTAAGAGAAGGTCATACTGAATTAGGGTGAGCTCTAAACCAATATTAATAATGGCCTTAGGAGAAGACAAGAAGAAACACAGACACATACATAGGGAAAACACCGTGTGAAGACAGAGGCAGAGATTGAAGTAGTCAATCCAATGGTTGCCAGTTACTGCTAAATGCTAGGAGAGAGGAAAGCCACATGGAACAGACTCACCCTCAGAACCTCCAGTAGAAATCAACATTGCCAACATCTTATTTTTGGAATTCTAGCCTCCAGAACTGGAGAAAATACATCCTTGATTTTTAAGTCATCCAGTTCATGGTATTTTGTTATGGCAGCCCTAGAAAAGGCATACAGTTGTTTAACATAATCTTTTTTTAAAAACTCTTATAGGCCAGGCATTAAGTGGGTCTTTGAGCCCACCAGCACATAACAAGATCCTGGTCCTTCTCTCCAGGATTTCTTTATTGAGTGAACTAACCATTACAATTAGGCATGAAACTATGCAGCAGGTGTATGTGAGCATGTAGGAGGAGCCATAGAGTAGTCTTGAGGAGTCAGAACAATATTCCTGGAGAATGTAACATCTCATCTAAGATCTAAAGAACAAATAAAGTAAGCCAAGAACTATTAGGAGTAAGATAGCTATGGAAGTGTGCAGAAATGATGAAATCATTCTAAGCAGAGGCAGCAGCATATGGAAAGGCTCAACAGCAAGAAAATAAATCATACGAAGAGATGTTACATTTCCAGAACTCCAAGTCCACTCATTCACTGCAAAAATCATATATATTACTTGTAGCAAACCTTATTAGGAGCTAAGCAAGATTTCCTTTTCTCTACATGTTCTGAGTTAATAAGATAGCCTCCCAATAATAAAATGTAATCTCTCTTGTAGAAAAAGTCTTCAGAATAACATATTCATCAAATGACTGATCCTTTTACTTCAAGGCATTTTCTGAAATTAAAACTCTAAGTCCACAATTACTTAAACAAATATTTCACCACCATATCTGTGCTATTCCCAAAGTGGCTTTGAAAGTGCATTTAAATTATTTCCACTTTTAAAACTTCCCAAACATCAGAAGCAATTGGTTGATGTTATAACAAAATTGTCTAAAAATATTCAACGTTGTATAATCAGTAAAGAAAGCATTTTTCTTTATATTCTAAAGTGCAAGAGAGCATCTGAAATCAGTGTAGCCAATAGAAGAATTCAGGTGAAAACCTACTCTGGATCTCAGAGGTTACAGAAGCAGAGTAGTCAGGATATACTAGTTACTATGGTAATCTCACTTTTTAATTAGCAAATAGTCTTACAAATCTCAAACAATCTGTTGACAAGTTAAGATTAACCATAGTAGGATTAAGCTATAAATCTCTCTTTTTAAAAAAAGTAAAAAAGAAAATTAGTGACCAGTATTTTTCAGAAGAAAGACACAAGTGCTTACATGAAGGCTTAGCTGCCTCATTTAGAGCACTGATTTAGAACTCACCTATATATATAAAACTCTAATATGCAAATAGACCGAACAGTGGAACAACCCAACCTGTCACTATGACATGCACTGACCACCAGGGGGTGCGTGCAGAACATGGCAGGCATCAGCAGCAGGCGGCAGAGCACAGAACATGGCAGGCATTGGCTGAGCGTGATGGCGGAGCAGGTGAGTGGGGGCACCAGACCAAGGTCGGGCGCTGGTCACTGTCTTCAGGGAAAGCCTCTGGTGGTTACTGAAAATTCTTTGCTCCCACGCACCATGGTCCCGCCAGGCACTCGAACCTGCTGCTAGTGTCAGCACCTGCTGCTGGCATTGGCCCTGCTGACACCCACTGCCAGTGCTCGGCACAGGCCCTGATCACTTGGCACTGTCAGTGGGTGTGAGCCATGGCTGCCAGCCCCAATTGCCCCTCAGGGCTTCTCCACCTCCCCCTACTCCTGAGGGGTGAAGGGGGCTGGCAGTTGCCTCTCACACCGCTGTGGCAACGGCCCCACTCGCACCCACTGCTGGCACTGGCCTCAATTGCTCAGCACCATCAGCAGGTGTGAGGGGAGCTGGCGCCATCAGTGCATGGGAGCAGTGGGAGCAGGAGCGGGGCTGCCAGCAGTCAGGGCACCAGGGGCCATGGTGGGAGGGGCTAGGCTGGGGCACATAGGATGGGCTGATACCCGCCCCTGTGCCCACTGCAGCCTCGCAGCCCACAGTTCTTTTCAAAATACATGAATTTGTGCACTGGGCCCCTAGTGATATTATAAATTTCAAAGTAGTGTATTATTGAAAACTGCTTAAATGCATAAATTAATATTCTTTTTCTTTTTGACCATCCAAATCCATACCTGTCCATGTTATTTTCCACTTCAAAAAAATAATTTTACTAAGATTGGTGTGAGAATCCCAATTCACAAATTGCTATGTCACAGTATATCTTTTGATGCAATGATTGTCACTCTCTCAACATGTCAAGATCATATTCTAGACTCCATACATAAAACTTATACATCCCACCAGAATATTTATTAAAGTCATATTTAAACATAAGCCAGTCAGAGAGGTCAATCATTTTATCCCACATCCATGAGTACTGTTAAACTAAAGACTCAACTCTTAGGCCAATAGGTAAATCACCCTTGGTTTTTTTTCTCTCAAGTACTATGATGGGTTTTTTAGGACCCTCTTCATGTGTGTATGTAAGTGTGAGTGTGAAATGTCTCCCAGAACATTAACAATTCCCTATTGACTAATTGTTTATCTTTCCACCTATCCAGTTCCAAGTAAATTTTGGTTCTCATTTTTTCTCAAAAGTTCTCAAACATCTCCAGGATTTTATTTATCCACTTGCATAATCTTCTGGAGTAAAAGAAACCAGCCATGTTAACTTTCTTGTACAACAGCTCACCCTCCTCAAATTTATGTCAATTTTAGTGGTAAAGCTAAATCCAAAGCCTATGAGACCATTTAATAGTATTACAATTTTACAATTACTATATACAAAATGCACTATCATTCTAAGTTATGGTAGATAATAATCATCAGTAACCTTTTAAGGATAGCACACACACACGTGCACTCACACACACACAACTTTGGGTCACTTAACTAGAAAAGGAAAAAAAATTCAGGAGGAAACAGGCAGATCTAACTTAAGATCTCAGGAATTCCTTTCATTCCCTCAGCACAAGCCTTCCTTCTGCTGACCACTAGCACTTGCTTTGCAATCTGGATCTCTGAAGCAGAATAAGGAGAGGTTTAGGTTTGGCTCAAGAAGGAAGTGTACTTAAACTGAAAGTTCAAATCTAACCCATTTGCCATCAGTTGTTTGCAAGACCAAATCTATTACCTAAACATTCCAAGTGTATAAACAGGTGAAACTGAAAAAAAGTCAGCAATATCTTTATCTTAACCAAATGAAAAAGTAGGAAATATTAGTGTTCATTATATACCTATTACATATTTAATATTATGCATCAGAGGTATTTAATTTCTATTCAGAAAGACAATTCTTTTAAGTTTTCAGTAGGCTGGATATTTTTGTCTATTTTTAATATTAGCTATTGAGTTTCTTCTAAGGCATAATTCCCGAAACTCTCGATTACCTACTTTACCTTATATAATAATAGAGGAATATGCAAATTATCCAGGACGCCCTCACAGGTAACCACCAGCAGGAGTGGGTGGGCGTGGCTGCGTGCCACTGGAGGCGGGGGGATGTGAGGCTCCATCAAATAAAATAAAATGCATTCACATGCCCTAAAGCACAAACATCCCAGCAGATAACTCAGTGCAGGTTATTGTGTAATCACAATGATTACACAATAAATCACAATGATTACACAATATTGATTACACAATAAACTTATTTTCACACAAAAAAATAACATTTTCATTTAAAGATGCCCCAGTAAGGCTGCTGAGGCTTTCATCTGTTCCTTTCTACACCGAGGATGATAGGGTTCAAGGAGGAAGGCTCCAGTTTGGTTTTCTCAGCACCCAGCTAGGAGGCCTCCCTGGAGCAGCTCTCCCCTCCGAGCCCTGCGAAGGATGGGCGCTCTGCTCTGGCCCAGGAGCCCCGAAGGGAGGCGGAGCAAAGTGGCACTCTCCCTGGGAACCCGAAATCCACCTCCCAGGGTGACTGCGCAGCAGCCACGCCTGGCGAGCCACAGAGAGGGCGACCTACCCATGCGGATGTGTATGCAGCTGCCATAGTTGAAGTCGTCCTCAATGGAGGACGGGGTAATGGGGATCAGAGTCAGCCATGTCGGCAGTGGAACCCCAGCTCCCCACTGAATAACTAGAGCACATGGACCTCAACGGCCCTCGGTCACTTCCTGAGCAGCAGTCAGCCCCGACTGGGAATCAAACCTAAAACCTGAGTAGGTGCCCTGACAGAATGGAACCCAAACCTTTGCTGTGGCAGCAAAGGGGCCAGGGCACGTCAGAGGGGTTTTGTTGAGGGGCCCTGACAGGCAGCCCGCAGCGCAGTGGGTTAGAACCTCCTCCTGATACAGCAAGGTTGCAAGTTGGATCCCTGGTCAGGGCACAGACAAGAAGCAACCAAAGAGAGGATAATAAGTGGGACAACACACTGGTGTTTCTATCGCTCCTTTCCTCTCTCTAAAATAATCAATCAATAAAAATTAAAATTAAAAATATACCCTCTGGCTTGCAGAGTTGCTAAAACAGTTAGAAAGCGAAGTCCCGTTCATTCAACAAATACTTCATATACTCTTTCAATAATCGCACTGGGGATGGGTGTTCGTTTCTTTGTTTTGGTTAATCCTCACCTGAGGACATTTTTGCATTGATTTTTTTTTTTTTAACAGAGAATGGAAGGGAGGGAGAAAGACAGAAACTAATGTGAAAGACATCAATTGTTTGCCTCTTGCTGAATCCCCGACCAGGGCCCTGGATTGAGCCTGCAACCCAGGTACATGCTCTTGATTGGAATCCAACTGGTACCCTTCAGTCCGTCTGCAGAATCACTATCCATTGAACCAAACCAGCATTTTTTTTCTTTTTAAGTCCTCCTCTAAGGATATGTTTTTTTCATTGAGAGAGAGAGGAAGGGAGAGGGAAAGAGAAAGAGAAACATCGATCAGTTGTCCAAGCAATCTGACAGGGATGGAACCCACAACCTGTGTATGTGCTCTCACCTGGAATTGAACACATGACCCTTTGGTGCATGGGAGGACACTCTAACTACTGATCCACACCGACCAGGGCCTGGAGGTACATTAAAAATATTTTTTTCAGATATGCCTTGACCAGGTGGCTCAATTGGCTGGAGTCTCAACCTGTACACCAAAGGATTTCCTATTGGATTCTAGGTTAGGGCACATACTTAGGTTTAGGTTAGATCCCAGTGGGTCAGCAGGTGCAGAGGCAGCCTACTGGTATTTCTCTGTCACATGATGTTTCTCTCTCTAAAAATCAATTTTAAAAATATCCTCAGGTGAGAATTAAAAATATATACATTTAAAAATTTTCAGATCTAAAATTTTATTTGGTTCTTTTTTTAAATTTTATTTTTCATTTACATTTCACATTCGATATCCTATCCTATATAATAAAACCCTAATATGCAAATCAACCAAAAGGTGGAATGACTGACCGCTATGAACTGACCAGCAGGGGGAAGACCCTCAGTGTAGGAGCTGCTCCCTGTTGGTCAGTGCACTCCCACAGAGGGAGCGCTGCTCAGCCAGAGGCGAGCTAACGGCTGGCGAGTGCAGCAAGGGTGGCAGGAGCCTCCGCGGCAACTCTAAGGAGCAGCAAGCAGGCAGGCAGTAAAGAGCAAGGGGTCCCGGGCTGCGAGAGAGCACAGGCCAGGCTGAGGGACTCCCCGCCGCCCCCAACCCCCAGTGCACGAATTTCATGCACCAGGCCTCTAGTATTTTCATAATTGTCTTCCTTAGATCTTTAAAAATAGGCTATCTAGGCATCCACTTATAGGCTCAGTTGCTGACTCATTACTCTTTCTGAAAGACTTACTCCTTAATATTAGTTACAATTTATTGAACACTTGGTAAGCACCAAGTGATTTACATATTTGTCAGAGTAGTAAATAACATTTACTTTTTTTTTTAACATCTAGGAAAATTGAGACATAGAAATGTTGACTTAGTTAATGTAGTATGGTGTGCATAATTGTTAAATATTGAAAGCCACTTAAAATCTAGCTTTTCTTGAGCTCACATCCAAAGCCTGTAATCTTTATGCTAAAGATTCTTAAAATTTAGCCTCAATTAGGCTTATTAAAATGTAGATTATTGAACCCTGCTCCTATAGTTTCTAATTCAAGATCTTACATTTTTAACAAGTTATCAGATGAGACTACTTCTGTTGATCCTGGACCAGCTTTAAAAACAGTACACTAAATTCTATTCCTTCCCACCCACCCCATCCCACCCTACCCACCGCCCCCCCCCCCCAACCCCAGTCCTTCCCCATTCCCAAAACTTTGTATAGCAATAGTTTTCAATCACAACTGTACCTTTGAACCACCTCGGGAAGATTACCAAAATAAGAAAAATACCCATACCTGGGCCCCCTATCAAACAAATTACATCAGAATATCTGGGGGTGGTATATGGATAAAAGTTATTTTTAAAAGCTACTGAGAAGATTCTAATGGACAGCTAAGATTAAGAAGCACCCCAAAAATACTGAAAGGAGCATGAACTTTGTAATTAACTACTCTAGGTTCAAATTTCAATCCTGTCTAGTTCCAAACCATGTGATCTTGGGAACAACATTATTACTCAGTTTTCTCTCCTGTTAAATCTGGATGCCATCTAACTCCTAATAGCACTGTAAAGATTAAATGAAAAGAAATATATAGTGTCTGGTATGCAGGAAGTACTTGATAAATATGTTGATGCTACTAAGTTCATGGCAAGAGAAAAAGTCTTATTTATTGGGGTTATGTCCTTCCCTTACCATCTACTTTTGTCTGATGAAATTTGGAATAAGGCCTTCTTCCCTGATCCAGAGCTAATGGCCTTGACAGGATATCAGGACTTCTATATTTTCTTTCCCATATCTCTTATTCATCAGCATATCCTTAATTCCAGAATAAATATGAGGACCCTCATATCTTCAGATTTTTCACCCTCTCTACTCACTCCATCCTTTGTACTCACAGACTCCAGAATAGGAAATTACTAAGCCCTCTATTCTTTGGTCTGACTTGTCTCCTTTTCTGGTTCTTCAGAGCACCAGTGTAAAGCTCAACCCATAGTACTATGCCTACCTCTTGAAATGTCCATTCTCAGTAAGGCTTTTTACCCCTTGTGTTCTGATGGTCTACTGGTAAGTTCTTTCAGGATTGTCCCACTTAACTCATAATTCACTTCTTCAATGCTCTTTCTGCCTCCCTCCATCAACTGCCAATATTAAAAAATTGGGGGATTAAAAGTTGAAATGTTGCACTCACCAGAACCTATGTCAGCCTCCTGGGCCTGCTTGAACTAATTTTTCCAGCCTCTGCCACACTTTAAGGAGAGTGTTTAAATTCTGACTCTCACTCCCTGTCATCCCTGGCTTTCCAGCATCTCAATTAAAAATATTAATTGTCGGAGAAACCAAGATGGCGGCATAGGTAAACACCTAAACTGCTGCCTCGCACAACAATTTCAAAACTACAACTAAAAGACAGAACGGACACCATCCAGAACCACAGGAAAGCTGGCTGAGTGAAAATTCTACAACTAGAAGGAAAGAAAAGCTCACAGAGAATTGGAGGTATGGCAAAGGGGCTTTGTGCACGCAGAGAGGAAGGGCGGCTGAGAGCCTGGCTGACTTTCTCTGGCGGAAGGGGGAAGGAAGCCTCCGACCGCACTGAACCCCAGTTCTGACTGCACTGAACCCCAGTTCCGGGCGAACCCCTGGGGACCCACGCTCTTACAGGGGGAGTCTGGACTCTCGGGCGGAGACTCGAGCTGGGAAAGGCAGAAGTCTGAAGGCGCACGCGGGCCAGTGCGCACAAAGGCTGTGGAGGTTGCCACAGGCTTTCCCTAGTGGAAGGGAGTCAGAGGATCCTGACTGCACTGAGCCCCAGTTCTGACTGCAGTGAACCCCGGTTCCAGGCGAGCCCCTGGGGACCCACGCTCTTGTGGGGGGAGTCTGGACTCTCAGGCAGAGACTCGAGCTGGGGAAGGCGGAGGACTGAAAGTGCGCACGCGCGCAAGGGCAAGGCTGACAGGAAGCCAAGACTGAGACTCCACCCCATCCAAGCTGAGCACAGAGCCTATTGCAATTTGGCAAGTCTAATCCTATAAGGCTGTCTCCAGCACCGAACTTCTCCCAGCATAGACACAGCTGATCTTTACAGCCAACTGGCCTGGAGGTCAATTTTTTCCCAGTGATACCAACAACAATAAAGACTTAATTACAACAAGGCTGTACACACAGTCCACAAAGGGGTGCACCAAGAGTGTCCACCTCAGGTTAACTGGGGAAGCAGACCCACTGGGCCATATTGGAAACCTAGCACAAATATCTACCTTACCAACTCAGGGAATCAGTGAAAATGTGGGGTCAAAGAATCAGATCACAAACGAAAGAAATGGAGGAAAACAAACGACTGGATATAGAATTCAAAACCACGGTTATAAGGCTTTTTAAGAATATCCTAGAAAGGCCGATAAATATAACGAGACCCTCGAAGATATGAAAAAGGACCAACTAGAAATTAAACATACACTGACTGAAATAAAAAATATTATACAGAGACCCAGAAACAGAATAGAGGAACACAAGAATCAAGTCAAAGAATTGAAACACAAAGAAGCAAAAAACACTCAACCGAAAAAGCAAAAAGCAAAAAAAAAAATCCAAAAAGTTGAAGATAATGTAAGAAGACTCTGGGACAACTTCAAGCGTACCAACATCAGAATTATGGGGGTGCCAGAAGAAGAGAGAGAGCAAGATACTGAAAACCTATTTGAAGAAATAATGACCGAAAACTTCCCCCACCTGGTGAAAGAAATAGACTTACAAGTCCAGGAAGCCCACAGAACCCCAAACAAAAGGAATCCAAAGAGGACCACACCAAGACACATCATAATTAAAATGCCAAGAGCAAAAGACAAAGAGAGAATATTAAAAGCAGCAAGAGAAAAACAGTTAATTACCTACAAGGGAGCACCCATACGACTGTCAGCTGACTTCTCAACAGAAACTATGCAGGCCAGACGGGAGTGGCAAGAAATTTTCAATGTGATGAATAGCAAGAACCTACAACCAATATTACTCTACCCAGCAAAGCTATCATTCAGAATTGAAGGGCAGATAAAGAGCTTCACAGATAAGAAAAAGCTGAAGGAGTTCATCACCACCATACCAGTATTATATGAAATGCTGAAAGGTATTCTTAAAGAAGAGGAAGAAGAAAAAAGTAAAGAGAAAAATTATGAACAACAAATACATATCTATCAACAAGCGAACCTAAAAATCAAGTGAATTAAAAACCCGAGGAACAGAATAATCTGGTGAATATAATAGAATCAGGGGCATAGAAAGGGAGTGGACTGATAATTCTCAGGGGGAAAGGGGTATGGGGGGTTCATGAAGAGAATGGACAAAAATCATACACCTATGGATGAGGACAGTGGGGGGGAGGTAAGGGCAGAAGGTGGGGTGGGAAATGGGTGGAGGGGAGCTATGGGGGGAAAAAGGAGAAATAATTGTAATAATCTGAATAAAGATTTATTTAAAAAAATATTAATTGTCCTACTCATCATTAAATGGTGAGGTTGACTATTCTATAGGCTGAAACTATATGTATATTGATGAGCAAAACAAATTGTATCAGTAATTTAAATAAATAAAAATATAATGTTTCAAACTTTCTAAATAAATTATTTTTTTTCATTCAGTCATTTATTTAACTAGTATTCATCTGATACCTGTTATGTGACAACATTCTTTCATGTGCTGAGGACACAACAATAAACAGTCCAAAGTATCCTTCCCTTCTTGGAATTTATACTTTAGTACAGCAATTTTCAACCAGTGTGGCACAAGAATGTTTAAAACATACAATACCTCCTGGCCTGCATGGCTCAGTGGTTGAGCATTAACCAGGAGGTCACAGTTCGATTCCCAGTCAGGCCACATGCCTGGTTGCAGGCTCAATCCCCAGTGGGGAGTGTGCAAGAGGCAGCCAATTGATGATTCTCTCTCATCATTGATGTTTCTATATCTCTCCCCCTCTTATCCTCTCTGAAATCAAATATGTATATATTTTTTAATTTTTTTAATAAAATAAAACATGCAATACCTGACTACTTAGTTAGGGGCATGCTTTTCCATTACACTGTCAAATTAAAAAATGACAATAGCCAACACAACAGTAGTTGTCAGGTGTGAATTCCAGGTTTTGAACCATAAATATATAGGCCATATAATATAGTTCCATCTTATTGGTCACATCACATAGTAAGGTTGTATCAGATTGGTTAATTATTGGTACCAGAAATTTTTATATACAAGTATAGGCACTCATTTTTTTTTAAAAAGTCACTTTGGAGCAGAAAGGGTAAGTAATTAGTATTATTTTATTTTAATCAATCAAAATTATACATTTTTGTCATATTGGCAAAAATATTATATATTTGGGTGTGCCACAGAATTTTAATGATTAGTTTCTGTGTACCATGTGATTTTTTAAAAAAGGTTGAAAATTGTTGCTCTGGTAGAGGGATATAGGTAATAAAACATGTCAGGCACCAACCAGTAGCTTAGTTGGTTAGAGTTGTCCCAATACATCAGGGTTGTGGGTTCAATCTCCAGTCAGGGCACATACAAGAATCAATCAACGGATGCATAAATAAATAGAAAAACAAATCAATGTTTATATCTCTTTCTCCTTTCCCCTCTCTCTAAAATCAATAACTAAAATTTGTAGTGTGAAAAGTACTATTGAGAAAAATAGGGTGGAGATAGGGAAAGTAGGAAAGAAAACTGGGTGGTTTGTTGTGGTTTTTTTTAAACAAGATATTCAAGTAAATTCTCATTGATAAAGTGACATTTGAGTAAAAATCAGAGGGAAATAAGGATCAAGCCACGAGATTGTTTGAGGCTGGAGCATTCCAAGAAGAAACAAAGAGCTTATTTGGCCCAAAGGAGAAGCAAGATTGGAAGTGAGAGTAGTCATAATTGAACTTGAGAAAGTATAGTCAAAGTAAGGTTAGAGAGAGGGTTGACTTTCTGATGACAGAGCTTTCTAGGAGTCATTTTAAGCCTGTTAGCTTCTACTCTGTCATGGGAAGCCATTGGAGAGTTTGGTCAGAGATGTGATATGATCTGGACTAAGCTAACAGAATCATATCTGCTACTGTATGAAGACTAAATTATAGGAAGCCAAGTATGGAAGCAGGGAAGTCAGTTATGAAGTTTTAGTGATAATCCAAATGAGAGATTACACTACCTTGGACAGTAGTAATGGAGGTGGTAAAAAGTGGTCAGTTTCTGAATATATGTTGAAGGTGTAGACAACAGAATGTTTTAGTAAATTAAGTATGTGGTGAAGAATACAAAGGTGTAAAAGTCTCCTCCAAGATTTTTGGCCTGAGCACCTGGAAGGATAGAGTTGCTAAATTTACTAAATGAGGAAGACTTGCAAAGATATTGACTTCAGGGATTGAAGTCAGGCTTCCATGTGAGAGAGGTTAAACTGAAATACTAATTAAGTTACCAAGTAACAGCTACTGGCTAAATGATACAGGTAATTAAGGCAGAGGCCCCAGGGTGTAGATATAAATGTGGAAGTCTATTTGGACAGCACTAGATGAGATCATTTTGGGAGTAGTGATAGGAAATGGATCCTAGAACTGACCCCTAAATCACTCCACTGGTTGAATAAGGAAGAAAAACAAAAGAATGAGTTGTCCCAGAAGCCAAGCAAAGAAAATGTTTTCAGGAAAAGGGAATAAATAGCCCATGTTGCCAAATGCAACTGGTAGGTAAAGTATTGGCCACTGCACTAGTATGCTGGAAGTCACTAGAGAATATGACAAGTAGTTTTGTCAGAGAGGTGGGGGCCAAAGCCTAAGATAGAGTGGAATAGTTCATTTTTTTAAAGGTGAATAAACATTCCCAATTTTCTTTTAAATTCGACATTTTCTAAGTAGATCAGACATTGTAACCTACCAAGGAAAAGCAGTAGGTACTGCACATAGTATCCAAATTCCAAAAGAGCTTCTGATTCTAACACAAATAAAATACACTCTCCTAACAGCAAATGCAGGTTATACAGCTTGGGCAAACTATGCATATTATATCTTACTAGTGTTGAGCTCAAAATAAAACATAATCTTCTTGGCCATATTCAACACGAAACTTAAATCCACTGACAGATCAGACTGACTCTAAGCAGGCCTTGTTAACCAACCCCCTTCTTGTCTTGATTGTTTTTCTCTCAGCAAACAGAGCTCTCTCTTTCAGCCTTTAAGAGGTTCCTAAACTTAAGTGGAATCATGGGATTTTCTTTCAAGTAAGTATTGCCTCCAGCAAGGGCATCCCTCAAAATGGATCAGATCATTCCTCTGTAGAAATTCACTCCTCAACTCTCTAGCTGTCTTTCCTGACAGGGGGCCAGGGGAAGGTTAATTGGTAATTTCTCTTTGAATATGAAGCCTATTTAGCTAATTACTTGTTTTTTTTTATGTTATTTTTAGACGATTCATTTAGAGAAATTTATAGAGGCCCTTTACCTTCTTTTTACTTTCAGATGTATTTTTAAACTTAAATGCAAATAGGTCTGATTTGATTCAAAATATTATAATTAAGTGGATGAACCCATTATAAGTCTGCAAAAATTAGACTCTCATTTTATTGAAGAAAATGAAGTAACTTTCTTCATTTTATGAGAGGTCTTTGACTGAGAAATAAGAAACAGGCTATAAAATATCAGATGTAAAATCCTGAACAGAAGTTGAAGGGAACTCAACTAAATGTCACTTCCTCAGTCACCTTTTGTGATCACACCTTCTATATCATGTCACATCCTGTTATTCTATAGCAACTTTCCTGATTCTTTCCCATATAGCTTATATCAAAATATGAAATTATTTTTGCCTTGCTAAACTTGTTTATTGTTTTTCTCCCCTATTAGAATGTAAGCTCCATGAAATTAGGAACCATGTTTTTCCTATTCTCGTTAAAACATTTCTCCCAATACTTGAAGAATGTTAAGGACTTAATAAATATTTCTTGAGCAAATGAAAGAATACGTGGTTAGAGTGTCAGCCTGAGCTTTAAAGGGTCTCAGGTTCAATTCTTGGTCAAGGCTATGTACCTGGGTTGCAGTTTTGATCTCCTGCCACTGTCCAGGCATGATTGGGAGGCAACCAATCAATGTGTCTCTCTCACATTGATGTTTCTCTCCCCCTCTCTCTTTTTCTCTTCCTCCTTCCTTCCCCTCTCAAAAAAAAAAAAAAAAAAAATTAGTGGAAAAAATAATCTGGAGTGAGGATTAACAAACAAACAACAAGAGACTAAATAAGCAACCCATCAAGTGGCTAAGTGGGTAGTCTCTGTTAGAATTACACAACTTAAAGCAGTGGCTTTCAATATTTTTGACATGCAGCAAGTTTGATACAGATTGACATTAGCATAATTTATTACTTGGTTTTTATAAGCTTTAATTTTATAAGCTTTATTTAGGTTTTGAGAGGTTTTTTAGCCTATCCTAAATTTTTCTTTCAGTGGAAGAATTGGATTTGTTATAATGATTTGTTATAATTTGTAACAAATGTTACATTTGTTATAATGATATAAACTATTTTACTTTTCATTTTAGTTCATGTTTATTACTTATTTTACATTGTTTTTACTTATTTTCATATTTTTTCTGGTTTGATCAAGTTACTATGTATTATTCATTTTCCTCTTGGGAATGTGGAAGTCCTAGTATACTTTTCCTTCCATTAATGGCTACCTTCACTCTTCCTGTTCTCATGACCAAACTCCATTCTTCATTTATATTTAAAAATAGGAAAACTCTTTCTCCAACTAAGATGCACTGTGTTCTCTCCCAAGACTCCCTATTTCCACTCTGTATTTCCACACTACTACCCACATAAGAGTTTTAAAATAGTACACTTCTATTTTCTTCCTGACCCCAGATGAGACACTTGAAATAATTTCCTAGCCTTCTACTACCCTACCCACAACTCTTAGGTTTTGTTCATATATTCAAGAACTAAAAGTACAAAACATTATCAGAGATCCCTTTGTTATATGTCCCTTCTATACTAACTATGCTTACTTGGTAATTTATCATGAATCAACAGTCTAGGTTCATCCACTTAAGTTCTGTGAGGCAACAATTACCCCACAACATTTTCTACCAATTCCATTCAATTTCATTTATTTTAAATGCTGGTCATGATATCCTAAATTGATTGCATGACTCGCAAAAAAAATGTGGTTCTTTGCACGATTTCAGCCCCTAATTCTGCTTTAGTCATGCTCTCTGGTTGTACATAAACACATCAATAAGTCTCAGAAAAACACTGAGTTCAGCCCTGGCCAGTGTTTTCCAGTGGTTAGAGACTTGGCCAGAACACCAAAGAGTTTTAGGTTTAATTCCCTGTAAAGGGCATGTACCTGGGTTTCCGGTTCGCTCCCAACCCCCAGACATGGGGCATGCTAGAGGCAACCAGTCTATGTGGCTCTCTAACATCTCTCTCTCTCTCCTCTCTCTCTCTCTCTCTCTCTCTCTCTCTCTCTCTCTCCCCCCCCCCTTTCCTCCCTCCACTCTCTCTGAAATAGCAATGGGAAAAATATTCTCAGGTGAGGATTAAAAAACAGCGCTGAATTCAGCATCACTTGTCATTTCTTCTGTAGCATTTGGGAATACCTCCCAAGATATCTTTTTGTCTTGGTTCCATCACTATAATGCCAGATTTATGCCAGAAGGTAACTCTATATGCTGCCATTCCCTCGGTAGACCTCAGAGCCCTGCTTCCTCTCTCCAGTTAGGCTCAATGTCCACCTTGGATTTTAGGCTCAGCAGCACACACCAACTTTCCCATTCAGCCTGTCTCATTCTCTAGCCATTTTACTCTACAGCCCATCTCCGAGCCCTCACTTCCAGGTTTACCCTATCCCATATCCATCTATTACCAGCCAGTGACTCCCCAAATAAGACAATTATAAAAGATAAAGTTTTGAGCAATCTTTAAAAAAAAACTCTAGCTTGATAAACTCAGCCATCTAGTTTGAATAAAATTGGAAAAGATGGTAAATTTAGACATCAGAATTAAGATAATCTTTAAATCCAGGCCCTTATCAATAGTTAAGATGATATATACAATATCCAAACTGATTTTAAGAATCATTATTAAGATTTCAATTACCTTCAACTATGTGCAAATAATCCAGTAGCCTTTTTTAAAAAGTGCAAAAATTAGTGGAGTTATATGCATATTCATCTCTGGGTCTTCAGCCATCTCTATCCCCTTAAAAAAAAAAAAATGCAGGTAAGACCCTGGCTGTGCAGCTCAGTTGGTTAGAGTGTCATCCCTATGCACCAAGGTTGTGAGTTCAACCTCCAGTCAGGCCACACACAAGTAACAAATGAATGCATAAATAAGTAGAATAACAAATTGATCTCTCTCTCTCTCTCTCTCTCTCTCTCTCTCTCTCTCCCTCTCTCTCTCTCTCTCTCTCTCACACACACACACATACACACACACACACACACAAATCAATAAATAAAAAATTTTTTAATGCAGGTGAATCTTTAAAAATTAAGATCCATTGGGATTTTAGACAATGATCCTCAACTGGCTACACAGGGAAACCACCCAGACTATTAAATAATAATGCTTGGGAGTGTAACCTCACTCTAGAAGTTCTAAAAGCTTACCAGTTGATTTGCAGCCATGTTTGAGAACCACTGATTTACACAGTAAAATCAAAGAGACTCAAAAAATGAAGGATGCCCCAGCATTGAGGGAGAAGAAGAGGAGATGGGCATCAGGAAAACAAGACAAAATAAAAATCACCCTGAGGTAGAAAGCAGGTGGCTATTTAAAGGCATCTCCAGGCCTATTTCCTGAGAAATTTTATTTAAATTCCTAGGCACGGGAAACTACCTATAGGAGGAACCCTTTGAATGCCCTCGCCTCATACCAACTTGGCAATTACACTGGAGGGAAAGTTGAATGAAAAGGCTATCATCCTTGTCAAAGAGTCTTTCAGTGCTTGTTAAAGAGTTCATAGGTTTCCCTGTTAGCCCTAATGAAGAGAAACAGAACAGAAACCTTTAAATAGATTTTCCCCATAGCCAGGGTCAGATAAACCTACAAGGTCCCTTCCTTGCACAGGCCCCTGTGGCTGCTGGCAGTTGCTGGAAATTGTAAAGGTCCAGTTGGGGGTGGAGAAGTCAAGTTGCAATCATGAAGCAGTTATATATAAGTATTTCCAGTAAATAGCCTAAAAATGTCTGAGAAGAAAGGGTCCTGATTTGTTTTCATTTGATCTCTCACTCTAAATAAAATTTTATTTTCATACTTATTTTTGTATTTTCTCTCTTTTCCTGTAAGAGGGTCATTCAAATTGGTTAAGCTTCAGGCCCCACAAAACCCAGATCCAGCTTTGCCCCCTGTTGATGAAGCCTGCTACATAAAATCATAGAAGAAGGCACAAATTTTCATCCAGGTTGCTTTTTACTCACATGTGCTTTATGAGATGAAAATGAAGACAGGTGCACTCAGTCAATAAAAGCATAACATTGAGAGTCACTTATAGGAATCGAGGGGAAGCGCAGCTTTTTTTATCCTACAGTACTATTTGGAATACTACAAAGAAAATAGTTGGCGTTTTGTTAAAACTGAGCTATCTACTAGTGAACAGTGCCTTGGATTTTATAAGAATTTTTTCACCATGAATGTTTGTGCTGCAGAGAAACCATTAGACATCTTGGAATGTTTATTAGGAATTCCTAATTTTGCAGAACTGGTTGTCAGACACCCATTAATACCTAGAGAGTGTATTCCAATTTACAAGACACTATCACACATTATCCTAAACAAATTGACCATCACTCCAACACACAAGATGACTGCCCCCATGTGGTCAAAGATGGCTGCCCCCATGTGGTCAAAGATGGCCGCCCCCATGTGGACACAAGATGAACGCCCCAATGTGGACACAAGATGGCCACCACAAGATGGCCAGCAGGGGAGGGCAGTTGTGGGTGATCAGGCCTGCAGGGAAGGGCAGTTGGGGGCAACCAGGCCTGAAGGGGAGGGCACTAGGGGGGGGGGGGGAACCAGGCCTGCAGGGGAGGGCAGTTGGGAGCAACCAGGCCTGCAAGGGAGGGCAGTTTGGGTTGACCAGGCCTGCAGGGGAGGGCAGTTTGGGGGGACCAGGTCTGCAGGGGAGGGCAGATGCAGGGGGACGAGGCCATCAGGGGAGGAAAGTTGCGGGGATCAGGTCTGCAGGGGAGGGCAGTTAGGGGTGATCAGGCTGGCAGGGGAGGGAAGTTAGGGGCAATTGAGTGGGCAGGGGAGCAGTTAGGCATCAATCAGGCTGGCAGGGGAATGATTAGGGGGTGATCAGGCTGGCAGGCAGAAGCAGTTAGGGGCAATCAGGCAGATAGGTGGGTGAGTGGTTGAGAGCCAGCAGTCCTGGATTATGAGAGGGATGTCCCAGATTGGAGAAGGTGTAGGCTGGGCTGAGGGACACCCTCCCCAACCTGTGCACGAATTTCGTGCACTAGGCCTCTAGTTATAGTTAATATATAATAAACTTTGTAGGGCTTTACCAATGTCAACAGTGCATCAGAAAAGCAATATTTTCTGTTTCTCTTTTTTCAGTTTTTAAAATGTGTTATCCTTGGCAGACAAAATGGCAGCAGAATAGATGGACGTGTCCTGAGCCTTTTCCTGAAGCAAATAGAGGGAGCAGCTGAAACGAGTGGAATCCAGCCCGAATTGGTGAAGGAGGCGCAGCTGGTGAGACAGTTTGCAGCTGGGAAGGGCAGAGATCCCTCCCCCCCCCCCCCCCGATAAAGATAAAATCAAAGATCTAGGCAGTAGAATCTGCAGGACCACTGTGCCCAGAAGGTCAGGGAGAAACTACATGGCACCAAGCCGCGTCCTTGAGGACAGGCAAAGTGTCTGACTGAAAAAAAAAAAAAAAAAGGGTCCACGGGACTGCGGGAGGTAGGGGATTTTTAGACCTTGGAGTCTGAATTTGGCATCTGAGCTCAAAGGCAGCCCTGAAGAGCTGCCGGACCACGCAGTGCCGTCAAGAGAGGAACTTGCAGAGACACGGTCCCTCCTCACACTGGGGCCTGCGCTTTTCTCCACTGAACCTGGTTCGTAGGACATTTAGGATACAGACACTTACCTGTGGCTGAGGTGCAGAAGAAGGGGTGGGGTTGTGGAATCTGGGGAGTGTAGGCAGCTGATGGTCCAGGAGAAGTGGAAGCGAGTCTGGTGCTGAGTCATATCTAAGTCCAGGTAGCCATTTTCTCCTGAGAGATAGCCCCTCCCTCCAGTCACCAAGCAACCAATATAGCCACACCCAGATCTCACCCTGAATAACACCATGGAATCTGAATACTCCCTGAGGCCATAGGATCTGCCCTAAAGAGAAATCTTCAGAAGCTAGGCACCTCAATTACACTGCTACACTGCCAGGGCCCTTCAGAGTGTTTCAGTGTGCCTCGCTGGTGAACTTACCATGGGTGCTCCTGTGAGCCGCCACTGGGAGTAAGCACCTATCCACCACAGGTGCAGCAGCAAAAGCTGAGTCTGCCCACCCCATAACTACAGAACTCTGGGCATCACAGTCAAACCTGTCCAGAGTGCAGGCCCCCTGAGCCACATCACCCCGACAGACAGTTCCTTGGTGCCACTGTGAGTCCCCACTAGGCACGCATGATTTCAATTAAGGGCGCAAGACAGCAAAAATTGGGATACTCCCCTCCATGGCTGCTGACTTCTAGACACCGCAGTTGTGCCTCTCAAGCTCGCAGGCCTACATCAAGAGAACCCAAATAGCTCAAGTAGGGAGCTACACTAGATTACCAAGCCCAGGAGAACTGAGAGATTACACCAGTAGCACCATCACCAAAGGAACCTGGGTAGCAAAGCAATTGGATCTACAATTAAAATATTACAGGAAAACATGGGGAGACAAAAAAGCAACTCCCAAAGGAAAGAAAAAGAGGAATCACCAGAAAGGGAGTTAAATGAAATTGAGGCTAGCAGCTTAACAGAGAAAGAATTCAGAGTAATGGTTATAAGGATGTTTAAACAGATGGATAACAAATACACAAAACTCAATGACAAATACACACAACTCAAAAAAAACTATAAGGAGCTGAATGAGAATGTCACCAACATGAAAAGAAACCAATAGGAGGTGAAGAATGACATAGCTGCAATAAAGAACACATTGGAAAGCTTAAACAGTAGACTAGAAGAGGCTGAGGACCGCATCAGCAAATTAGAAGACAAGGTAGGAAAAAACACACAAACACAGCAGCAACTGGAAAGAAGATTTAAAAAGCAAGAGGAGAGCCTAAGGGAGCTTTGGGACAAAACAAAACAAAACAATATTAGAATAATAGGGATACCAGAAGGAGAGGAAGAGAAGCAAGGAATAGAAAACCTGTTTGAAGAAATAATGACAGAAAACTTCCCTGATATTGGCAAGAAAAAAAATATGCAAGTCCAAGAAGTACATAGAGTCCCAAACAAGTTGAACCCCAAAAGACCGACACCAAGACACATCATAATTAAATTGGTGAACACAAATGACAAAGTAAGAATTGTAAAGGCTGCCAGAGAGAGACAGAAAGTTACCTACAAGGGATCTCCTATTAGAATATCAACTGATTTCTCAACAGAAACACACCAGGCCAGAAGGGTATGGAATGAAATATACAAAGGGATGCAAAACAAGGGTCTGAACCCAAGAATACTATACACAGCAAGGCTATCATTCAAAATTGAAGGTGGAATCAGGAGCTTCACAGACAAAAAAGGGCTAAGAGAGTTTATCACTACCAAGCCAGCAATGCAAGAAATGCTAAAGGGACTGCTGTAAAAAGAAGAAAGAGAAAGGCAAAAAGAAACACAAACACTAAGGGAAAATATGACAACAAACTTGTACTTGTCAATAATAACATTAAATGTAAATGGATTAAATGCACCAATCAAAAGACATAGGGTAGCTGAATGGATAAGAAAACATGACCCATATATTTGCTGTCTACAAGAGACCCACCTCAGAGCAAAGGATTCACACAGACTGAGAGTGAAGGGATGGAAAACATTTTTCAAACAAATGGAAATGAGAAAAAAGCTGGGGTTGCGATACTTATATCTAATAAAATAGACCTCAAAGTAAAGGCCATAACAAGAGATAAGGAAGGCCACTACATAATACTAAAGGGAGCAATTCAACAAGAAGATATAACTCTGGTAAACATATATGCACCCAATGCAGGAGCGCCCAAATACATAAAAATACTCCTGGAAGACATCAAGGGAGAGATCGACAACAATACAATCATAGTAGGAGACTTTAATACACCACTGACATCAATAGATAAATCCTCTAGACAAAAAATCAGCAAAGAAACAGCAATTCTAAATGATGCACTAGATCAAAAGGACCTAATTGACATCTTCAGAGCATTTCACCCCAAAGCCACGGAATACATGTTTCTCAAGTGCACATGGGACATTTTCAAAAATAGACCACATACAGGGTCACAAGCAAAGTCTCCCCAAATTCAAAAAGATTGAAATCATATCAAGCATTTTCTCAGACCACAATGGCATAATATTAGAAATAAACTATAATAAAAACATTCCAAAAAATTCAAACACTTGGAAGCTGAATAGCATGCTATTAAACAATGATTGGGTGAGCAACAAGATCAAAGAAGAAATTAAAAACATCCTGGAGACTAATGACAATAAAAACAAAACAATGCAAATGCTATGGGACACAAAGAAAGCAGTCCTGAGAGGGAAGTTTATACCTCTACAGGCCTACCTCAAAAACCAAGAAAAAATGCTAATAGATGATCTAACTCAACAACTCAAAGAATTAGAAAGAGAGTAACAAGAAAAGCCCACAGTGAGCAGAAGGAAGAAAATAATAATGATCAGAGCAGAAATGAATGGCATAGAGACCAAAAAAACAATACAAAAGATCAACAAAACCAAGAGCTGGTTCTTCGAAAGGATAAACAAGATTGATGAACCTCTAGCCAGGCTCACCAAGAAGCAAAGAGAGAGGACCCAAATAAACAAAATCAGAAATGAAAGAGGTGAAATAACAACAGAACCCACAGAAATACAAAGGATTGTTAAAAAATACTATGAAAAACTCTGTTCTAACAAACTACACAACCTGGAGGAAATGGACACATTCCTAGAAAAATGCAACCTTCCAAAACTCACTCAGGAAGATTCTAAAAATCTCAATAGACTGATAACTATGGAAGAAATTGAAGAAGTCATCAAAAAGCTCCCAGCAGCCAAAACCGGTTTGGCTCAGTGGATAGAGCGTCGGCCTGCGGACTGAAGGGTCCCGGGTTCGATTCCGGTCAAGGGCATGTACATTAGTTGCAGGCACATCCCCAGTGGGAGGTGTGCAGGAGGCAGCCGATCGATGTTTCTCTCTCATCGATGTTTCTAGCTCTCTATCCCTCTTCCTTCCTCTCTGTAAAATATCAATAAAATATATTTTAAAAAAAAAAGCTCCCAGCAAACAAAAGCCCGGGGCCAGACAGCTTCACAATGTTTTAACAAACATTCAAGGAAGAAATAAAACCTATCCTCCTCAGACTATTCCAGAAAATTCAAGAGGAATGAACACTTCCAAGCTCCTTCTATGAAGCCAGCATCACCCTAATTCCAAAACCAGATAAAGATAACACAATGAAAGAGAATTACAGGCCAATATTCCTCATGAATATAGATGCCAAAATCCTCAACAAAATCCTAGCAAATCGAATCCAGCAGTACATCAGAAAGATCATACACCATGACCAAGTAGGATTTATCCTGGGGAGGCAAGGATGGTACAATATTTGCAAATCAATAAACGTGATACATCACATAAACAAATTGAGAGAAAAAACCACATAGTCATATCAATTGATGCAGAAAAAGCATTTGACAAAATCCAACACCCTTTCTTGATAAAAACTCTCAACAAGGTGGGAAGGATCATACCTGAACATAATAAAAGCCATATATGAAAAACCCACAGCCAACATCATACTCAATGGGCAAAAACTAAAACCATTTCCCCTAAGAACAGAAACAAGACAGGGATGCCCACTCTCACCACTCTTGTTCAATACAGTGCTGGAAGTACTAGCCATTGTGATCAGACAAGAAGAAGAAATAAAAGGCATCCAAATTGGAAAAGAAGAAGTAAAACTGTCCTTATTTGCAGATGACATGATACTGTACATAAAAAACCCGAAAGACTCCATCAAAAAATTATTAGACTTAATAAATGAATTCAGCAATGTAGCAGGATACAAAATTAATGCCAAGAAATCTATGGCATTTCTATACACCAATAATGAACTTACAGAAAGAGAGACTAAAAAAGCAATCCCATTTATCATCGCACCAAAAAAATTAAGATACCTAGAAATAAACTTAACTAAGGATTGGTAGAATCAACATCATCAAAATGTCCGTACTACCCAAAGCAATCTATAGATTCAATGCACTTCCCATTAAAATACCAACAACATATTTCACAGACCTAGGACGAACTTTCCAAAAATTTATCTGGAATAAAAAAAGACCCCGAATAGCTGCAGCAATCCTGAGAAAGAAGAACAAAGTAGGTGGGATCTCAATACCAGATATCAAGCTGTATTACAAAGCCACTGTTCTTAAAACAGCCTGGTCCTGGCACAAGAACAGACATATAGATCAATGGAATAGAATAGAGAACCCAGAAATTGACCCAAATCACTATGCTCAATTAATATTTGACAAAGGAGGCACGAACATACAATGGAGTCAAGACAGTCTCTTCAACAAATGGTGTTGGGAAAATTGGACAGACACATGCAAAAAAAATGAAGCCAGGTCACCAACTTACACCATACACAAAAATAAACTCAAAATGGATAAAGGACTTAAACATAAGACGGGAAACCATAAAAATACTGGAGGAATCCACAGGCAGAAAAATCTCAGACATATGCCAAAGGAACTTCTTCACTGATACTGCTCCTAGGGCAATGGAAACTAAAGAGAAAATAAACAAATGGGACTACATCAAAATAAAAAGCTTTTGCACAGCAAAGGAAACCATCAATAAAACAGCAAGAAAGCCCACTGCATGGGAGAACATATTTGCCAATGATATCAATGATAAGGGTTTAATCTCCAACATTTACAGGGAACTCATGCAACTTAACAAAAAGAAGATAAACAACCCAATCAAAAAATGGGCAACTGATCTAAATAGACACTTTATGAAAGAAAACAGAAGGAAGGCCAAGAGACATATGAAAACCTACTCAAAGTCACTAATCATCAGAGAGATGCAAATCAAAACAACAATGCGGTACCATCTCACCCCTGTCAGAATGGCTATTATCAACAAATCAACAAATGACAAGTGCTGGCGAGGATGTGGAGAAAAAGGAACCCTCGTGCACTGCTGGTGGGAATGCATACTGGTGCAGCCACTGTTGAGAACAGTATGGAGTTTCCTCAAAAAAACTAAAAATGGAACTCCCATTTGACCCAGTGATCCCATTTCTAGGAATATATCCCAAGAAACTAGAAACACGAATCAGAAAGGATATATGCACCCCTATGTTCATAGCAGCACAATTCACCATAGCTAAGATTTGGAAACAGCCTAAATGCCCATCAGCAGATAAGTGGATTAAAAAACTGTGGTATATCTACACAATGGAATACTACACTGCAGTAAAAAAGGAGTTCCTACCATTTGCAACAACATGGATGGAGATGGAGTGTATTATGTTAAGTGAAATAAGCCAGGCAGAGAAATATAAATATCACATGATCTCACTCATTTGTGGAATATAATGAACGGCATAAACTGATGAACAAGAACAGATCCAGAGACTGAGAAACGTCGAACAGCACGTCATACCTCAGGGAAGGTAGGGGAGGGTGGGGGTAAGGGGGAGAGATCAACCAAGGGACTTGTGTGCATGCATATGAGCCTAATCAATGGACACAGACAACAAGGGGGTGGGGCATAAGTGGGGGGTGGGGGGGTTATGGGGGAATAATTTGTGTTTTTGCCTCCCTGACAAAGTTTATATAAAGTTACAAAAAGAAATTGACAGCCAGTTTGAAATTGAATTGCCATGGCCTAGAGTAAAGAATATCCTTACATGATATCATTCTACAATGTCATTATAATTTTAGATATTTTACAACAGCATATTGTACAATTATCCCAA
Organism: Plecotus auritus; assembly: GCF_963455305.1. NCBI lineage: Eukaryota > Metazoa > Chordata > Mammalia > Chiroptera > Vespertilionidae > Plecotus > Plecotus auritus. The sequence goes on along the minus strand of NC_137771.1, from coordinate 131,497,607 downwards.
ACAAACTTACAAACTAATTCTTGGAATGTTTGGCAGCAATTAAAAAAAAAAAAAAAAAGGACATGAAAGGATATAATCCCTTTCAGAAGGAATTAAGGCACTGGGAAGGCACTTGAGCATTCTATATTGGCCCCTCTTGCCTTTTGTGCCAAGAGGGACCCTCTTCTCACAATCCATTTGCCCTCAGCTGTTGCCTGAGCTTTCTGTTCATGCTGAGCTTGAAGCCTCATGGTGGCTGGTACCATGGATCTGTCTCTCGCCCAATCGTGTGAGCTGGGCCCTCCCTGGAGAAGAAACCTGAGTTCCCCAAGATATGTGATCAGTGCTGGGGCCCCGCCAGCAGGCCAGGGGATCCCAAGGCAGGTGCTGGGCGTGGAGGCCACAGGGGCATAGGCTACCAAGGAGACAGAACTGAACCTCACATCACCCTGCTTGGCCCCGGAGGATGACTGGTTAGCCAGAGATGGGTAAGATTCCTCAGGGAAGGAACAACCTAAGACAGGCACAGTCGCAGAGGGGCCATCAGGAGAGAACTTGGGGATCAACAGAGGTGGGGCACAGACCCTCACCACCCCAACCTTGCAGGGGCCTGAACCCTCACCTCTTCTGAGGGAGGTCTCCTGCCCCCATGGCAGCTTTGCTTCCCACGCCCAGCTCAGATCGGGACACAGGTGACAGACAGTGACTTGGCCCAGCTCATATTGGGACCCAGGTAACAGACAGAGACTTGGCCGACAGCAGCTGCCCTATATCTAAATCCAGCCTAGCACTAGGAATGCTCAGGGCCTACTCAAGAATGCAAATAATCCTTCCCACTAATATTTGCAGGATAAACTAAGATTGTTGGTAGAGTATTAAATTTAACAGTAAAATAATAATCAAGTTTTCAGATTAATTTAAATAGTCTAATTGAAATAAGTGAATATTCAAGAAAATTTAATTGTACTGGACAAAAAGCTGTTCCTAAAGTGGTAACTAACATTTCTATTGGTAGTTCATCTCATGGTAAAATTCCTGAACATGCAATGAAACTAAAGCAGTCATATTTTTGTGCAAAAAAATTAAAATTTAAAGTTATCAAGACTGCATTATAAAATTTAAAAAGCCTCCATTAATCAAAAAAGGGGGGATAGTAGGGTAATATCATGTAAGGAAAAATATCCTATAAGTAAATTATATCTAGAAAACTTTTACTTTACAAAATTAATTTTCATTTGTAATGCTAACAGCAAGACACCCATGAAAAACACACATGGTGTCTAAATAAGACAAAGGAAAATCGTTTGGGCAAAAATAAAAAGGATCCCAAATCAATTATATAGAAAAGATTCTTTATTAACTTTTGGTGGAGAATATGTTTGTATATTTTCAGAAAACAACTCCAAGACCATGTGGATTCCTGCAACAGAGAGGAATTGACAGGTCTGCTCCAACCACGAAGACAAAAGGAGAAACAGTCCAGAGATGGAAGACGCTAACGACGCCTTGCCATGCTAGCAGTCAGCAGCTGTGTGATGCAGTAGGTTGCCTAGGACCAAACCAGAGAGGGTCAGGCCTGCATTGCCACCATGTGCCCACCATCCAGATATCATTGCCGACATGTACACATAAGGAACTGTTTGACATTGAAATGGGGACTCAGAACTGTTGGACATTGAAATTGGGACTCAAACATTTTTTGTTATTATATGTTTATTTCTAGTTTGCAGAGGCAAGATTTTTTAAAGGAAAGAAATGGGGAAAAAAATAGATACAGTGGCAAAGAAGCATTGAACAGACTGTCAAACTACAGCGGGAAGGCAGAGGAGGTTGTGGGGGCGGGCTGTAAGAGATCAACCGTAGGACTTGTACACATGCATGTAAGCATAACCAATGGATAAAAGACACTGGGGGCGGGGGGCAGGTAAAGGCATGTACTGGGGGGAAGGGGAGGCCAGGGGGAGGTCAATGGGGGAAAAAAAAGGAGACATATGTACTACTATTTGTAATACTTCAAACAATTAAAAAAATTAATTAATTTAAAAAAATAAAAAAATAAAATGTGTTATCCTTAACTATTTCATTTTTTTTCTGTGATTGTTAGAATGAAACTGACATATCCTTAACATTTATATCCATTTTAACATTATTTAAAGACTCTTGAACTTTAAAGATGACCTCAGATTTCTTCAATATATGTTTGGTTTCCAATGTAAAAGTGCAATTAAAATTTTGAACCATTTAATAACAAATATGATATGATATAGCAGAACTGTGTTGTATTGTTAGCTTAAAAATATCAAATATATTTTATAGAGAGAAATGATAAGAGATGTGATTGGGCTGAAACAGAAAATCTTTAATTATCATGGGAATGTTAAATATTTTTTAAAAATTACCATCTGTAAAGATTTTCTTAGTAATAAAATGCAGAGTATTTTTCTAAGTCTTACTGTTTAATAAGAAGGACTATTAATATTACCCTCAGGAAATGTTCTATTTGTGAAAGGTAGAAAGAATAAAGTATACAGGATAGAAACATAATAAATACTGTGCCTACAAATTATAACTGACAAAATATTTAGCTATCATTATCTTAAGAACAGCAATTAGAAAATTTAAAAATTATTCTTCTGTGTATGCTTTAATTCTGAAAGTGAACTGTTTATTTAAAAGGTTTTGTCTTGATTATTGGCCATTACGGTGAGCAATGAGTAAGATTGTACCTGGTTTTGAAATATATTAGAATCCCACGTCTTACAGTTCATAGGAATAGCCAAAGATCAGCCATCACTTTAATATGCTACACTCAAAATTAAGGCATACAGCTTTGTTTAAACAAATTAGAATGTGGAATTCAATTACAGACAAAAGGGTAATTCATTCATTTACTAATTGGCCCTCTCTGTTTTGGGCAAAGGACCATTGACCTTTAGGCATGGCTTATATATTTACCAAGCCATCTCAGAATTATCATCATTTGTATCTAGAGAGATTCACTGGCCCTAGACTTAGCTAACGTATGTGATGGAGCTAAAAAGAGGATTTACAAGTGGGAGTTAAATATTTGAACATGTAAAAATGTTAAAAAAACACAGTGATTACATGACTATAACACCTGTAGTATTATCAATGTGAAGTATAGAAAACAAAGTGTTAAAATAATTGGTCATGAAGCCAAACACCAGAATCTAAAGTAAAGTCTTAATGTAATCTAAAGAAGGCAACATTGGAAGGAAATTGACCCAATCACAAATCCAGGCATTTTTATATTCTCTATGCTTTTCAAAATAAATAATGAACTTAAAAAAAATAAAAAGACTAACCTTGTACTCAAAGTTTCAAAGAAGATATTCATAATAATCTAATGTTAGAAACAAACCAAGTATCCATCAACTTGTAAATAAATAAATTGTGGTAAACTTTTATGATGGAATCCTACTCATCAATAAAAAGAAACAAACTACTGATGTCCACACAACAGCACAGATAAATATCCAACATTATGCTAAGTAAAAGAAGCCAGACACAAAGAATGACATACTGTATAATTCTATTTGTATGAAATTCTAGAAAAAGAAAAACTATAGACAAACATATCATTGGCTGTTGGAGGAAAGAGATTAGGAGATGATTGAGTGCTATGGGGCATGAGTTAAATTTTTAAGGTAGCAGAAATATTTTATAAATTATATATGGCTATACATATTTTTATCATACTCATCAAATTGGAAAATTAAAATTGGTAAATATTTTTTGTAGTTTATGCCTCAAAAAATTTATTTTTAAAAATAAAAATATTTTTTAAAAAGAGAAGCAGCTGTTGTGACTGGTGAAAAAGAAGACATGATAATACTTCATATTTACTTTTAATTATTTCTGGAGTTAAAGAAACAAGCTAGCCCAGTGGTGAGGCTCAGTGGTTGAACATCAATCCATGAACCAGGAGGTCATGGTTCGATTCCCAGTCAGGGCACATACCCAGGTTGTAGGCTGTATCCCCAGTCAAGGGTGTGCAAGAGGCAGTTTATCAATGATTCTCTCTCATCATTGATATTTCTATTTCTCTCTCCCTCTCCCTTCCTCTCTGAAATCAATAAAAACATACTTTTTAAGAAAGAAACAAGTTGATGCAAAGATCACATATTTAAATATAACTAATTATTTTTATTTATTAAAAATAAACAAATAAAAACTGTAATCTGTTTCTAGAAATTATATCCAAGACTTAGGTTTTTATAAGTGACTAGTGGCCCGGTGCATGAAATTTGTGCACGGTGGGGGGGGGGTTGTCCTTCATCCTAGCCTGCACCCTCTCCAATCTGGGACCCCTTGGGGAATATCTGACTGCCAGTTTAGGCCTGTAAACTGTGGCATTCAGACATCCCCCTCACAATCCGGGCCTGCTGGCTCCTAACCACCCACCTGCCTGCCTGATCGCCCCTAACTACTCTGCCTGCCGACCTGCTCACCCCCAACTGCCCTCCCCACTGGCCTTCTTGCCCCCAACTACCCCCCCCCCCACCAGCCTGATCACCCCCAACTGCCCTCCCCTCTTGGCCTGATCACCCCTAACCACCTCTGCCTTGGCCCTGCCACCATGGCTTTGTCCGGAAGGATGTCTAGAAGGTCTCCCAGTCTAATTAGCATATTACCCTTTTATTAGTATAGATGAGTCATACCACAAGTATTCTCAAACTTTATAGTACTTACTAGTAAGAGTGCAACCTCTGAGGTCACATTGGCTGGGTTGTCCCATCTAAAATTTTCCAGCTTTGTGACCTTGATCATAGTCAGTGACCTTTCTATGTCACAGATTCTTCACCTGTAAAATAGGATTGTAGTTAGGAGGGTTGCTAGAACTGTTCCTGACATGTAAGTTTATCTATACTGAAAAAAGGGTAATATGCTAATTAGACCAGAAAGACCGGACGCCTTTTGGATGTCATTCCGGAAGTCCTTCCTGACAAAGCTGGGGGTGTGGCCAGCCTGCAAACTACCCTTGGCCCCTCGCCCAGGCCAGCCTTGGCCCCCATCAGAGATCCCCACCCAGATCGGGATGTAGCTGGCCCGCAAACCACTCGTGGCCCCTCTCCCAGGCCAGCCCTGCCCCCCAACAGGGACCCCCCCTCCCCGATCCAGGGCTCCCACCCGTGCACCAGGCCTCTATCCCATATAATAAAAGGGTAATATGAAAACTGACCCTAACAACAGAACAACCAGAACGACCGCTGGACCAGTCACTATGAGGCACACTGACCACCTCTTGGTCCCTTCCCCTGGCTGTCAGGCACCAATCACCCAATGGCGAATGGGGAACTGGGGTGGGTGGCGGCAGGGTCCAGGGCTGGCTGTGGGAAGCTGGGGAAAATGGCCCTGATCACAGACCAGGCCTAGGGACGGTACATTGATTATTTATTAGATCCTGCTCACAAATCTAATAAATGTACTATCATAATAGTAGCAGATCAGCATGAATGTTGTATGAAATAGCAGAATAAACAAAATCCCTGCAGATTACTTTATGACAGAAAACCTGGAAAGTTGACATAGTATTGAAATTAGAATACTTAGTGGTACTGCTCTTTCTGCCACATGAAAGTAAACCACTTCTGGTAGTTTACCATCAGGTATAGAAAACAAAGCATTCACTAAGTTCAATATTGCATACCAGTTACCAGATACTGTACTAATTTGCTCCAGTAAAGAAAGCACAGCAAATGAAATTAGAATTGCTAGTGGTTATGTTTATGATAATCCACTGTCATTTGCCAAAATTTATTTGACTTCTGGGCAAGGTAAATATGCAAGTTAACAAAGATGCATCTTTCAAGTCTTTGATAGGGATGCAAATACCTACTTGGAATATGGAATTCATTTATTATTTGGAATCTTACTTGGAATATGGAATTTATTTATTATTTTTTTTCCTTTCTTTTTTTCCCCTTTGTATTCTTTTAAATATTTACTAGTATTATTGAAAGTATCACATAGTCCCTTTTGTCCCCCCATTAACCTCTTTTAGCGCCCCCCCTCCCCATGTCCTCCTTCAGGCCTTCACCATCCTATCGTCTATGTCCATGGGTTATGCATATGTACATAAAATTTCTTTGGTTGTTCTTTTCCCACCCACACACCATCCCCTGCCTTCCCTCTGAGATTACATCGTCTGTTCCATGCTTCTATGTCTCTGGATCTCCTTTGTTCATCAATTTATTCTGTTCATTATGTTCCACATATGAGTGAGATCAAGTGATACTTGTCTTTCTCAACTGACTTATTTCACTTAGTGTAATACTCTCCAGGAACCCTCCATGCTGTCTCAAAGGGTGAGAGATACTTCTTTTTTACTGCTGCATAGCATTACATGGTATAATTGTACCACAGCTTTTTTATCCACTCATCTACTGAAGATCTCAGATATTGTAAATTGTGCTACTATGAAAATAGGAGTGCATACGTTCTTTCTGATTGGTGTTTCAGGTCTCTTAGGATATATTCCTAGAAGTGGGATCACTGGGTCAAATGGCAGTTCCATATTTATTTTTCTGAGTAAACTCTATTCTGTTTTCCATGATGGCTGCACAAGTCTGCATTCCCACCAGCAGCATACTAGGGTTCCCTTTTCTCCACATCTTTGCCAGCACTTGCCATTTGTTGATTTGTTGATGGTAGCCATTCTGACAGGTGTGAGATGATATCTCATTGTCTTTTTGATTTGCATCTCTGGGATGATTAGTGACTTTGAGCATTTTTTCATATGTCTGTTGGCCATCTGTATGTCCACTTTAGAGATGTGTCTATTTAGGTCTTTTACCCATTTGTTATTGGATTGTTTGTCTTCCTTTCATTAAGTTGTATGAGTTTCTTATATATTTTGGATATTAACCCTTTATCAGATGTATCATTGGCAAATACATTCTCTCATGCAGTGGGCTTCCTTTTCATTGTGTTGGTGGTTTCTTTTGCTGTGAAGAACTTTTTGTTTTGTTGTAATCCCATTTGTCTTCTCCTTAGTTTCCTTTGTCCTAGGAGATGTATCAGTAAACATATTGCCAAGAGACATGTCTGAGATTTTGCTGCCTATGGTTTCTTCAAAGATATTTATGATTTTATGACTTACATTTAAGTCTTTTATTCATTTTGAGTTCATTTTTGTGTATGGTGTAAGTTGGTGGTCTAGTTTTATTTTTTTGCATGTATCTGCCCAATTTTCTCAACATCATTTATTGAAGAGACAGTCTATGTTATTTCATTTATAATTATCATTATGCTATTTTGATAAGGCGAGGATGTTCTAGTAGGGGTCCTCAAACTACGGCCCACGGGCCACATGCGGCCTGCCGAGGACATTTATCCGGCCCACCGGGTGCCGCTGCCTGTCCTGCTTAGCAGCCGACTCGTCCCAGGCCCGCAGTGCGCATAGGAATTTGTTCATAGTTTGTTTTTTTTTAACTATAGTCCTGCCCTCCAACGTTCTGAGGGACAGTGAACTGGCCCCCTTTTTAAAAAGTTTGAGGACCCCTGTATGGTCTATGGAATTTCTTGCACTCATTCTACTATTATAACCCTCAGCCATTTTTCTGGGAATAAATGTAGTTATTCTGCCAGTTATTTAGCAACTAATTGAGGCTTACTATTGGAATTGAGCCTTTTTTACAGTCAGGACACAGAAGTAAAACTATCATGTGTGATAGTTTTTATTTATTCTTGTTTTGTGTGTACCACCCAGTGATTTACTCAAGTATTAATATCCTAGATTATTCCCTTTGCCATATGTCTTCAAAAACCTCTCCATTAAACACATCACAACATAATATGATGTGTCTTTCGATTAGATATAACGATGTACAGATATATTAGTCACTGTTTACCTTGTGCATTTATATTTTTTGTTTGGTTTGGTTTGATTTGGTTTTACTTACCTCAAAACATAGCATGGTAACCCAGCACATATGATAATGATGATGAAAAGGTAACATTTTCAACTGGTTACTACAAAACAGGTACTCAGCTAAGCACTTCATATTCATTGTCTTATTTATTCTTCAGTATAATGTTTTAGTATAATGCTACTAATAATAATAGTTGATACTCATATATGTTTGAGGCAATATTACACATATTAAGTTATTTAATTCTAACAACAATCTTTTGAAGTACATATACAATATTATCATTATTTTAATAACTTTTAAAAAGTCATATATAATAAATGCCTGATATAAAGTTCAAGTAACTTGCCCAAAGTCACTCAACTTCTAGCTGGTTGAGTAAGAATTTAAACTGATGTGGTCTGGATAAAGGGACAATATTGAAAACCAATGCATTACACTGACTCTCAATCCTACATCCAGTATTTTTTTATGTATTCCTCCACTTCTATTTATAACTCCTTAATTTATTTGCCATGAACTTTTATATGCAATAGTTGAACTAAAGATGTTCTCTAATATAACTGTAATAATTTCCTTGAGAAGATAGTACAGGCTATTTATTTTTATATTCCCACAATTAATACAACGCCATTATTATATTTAAGTTACTCAACAATTGTGTTTTTTAAATTTATTAATCAACTGTGCTCACCTTGGAATAAATATGCAAGGTAGAGACTAGTGTTGTGATGAATGTTCATGATAGAAAGGATTGCATCATGGGAGCAATCAGCTCTAAAAGTTACTAGGTATTGTTCAAGATCTATCAGTATATTCCAACTTCCAACAGGAGACTTCCAAAGAGTACTATAGTTTAATAGTGGAGAGAATGTAATAATGTAAATACTTAAATCAGAAAACAACATCATCATTTTTGCCATTATAACCAAATTAGACTATTTGGGAATACAATTCAGTGTTTGATCATTAACAATAATATTTGAAAAAGAAAAATCTATCTTAAGTCTGCGTATTCTAAAGTACCTATATAATAAGAAAGTAATAGTCTAATGAATATAGGTATGATAGAGAATTTGAATAAAAGACTCAAAAGGCACAATTTTAATTTTATTTAAATATATATGTATATGTTTCATAGCATGTTTGTCCTAAATTTTCAACTCTGTAAACCTTTTCCCATAATTTTAGAGTTATCACTGTTATTTCTAATGGAATTTATTATTAATTACCTTATCATATATATTTATACCAGAAATACTATCTGAAAATGCTTGATTGCTGTCATCATCTACTCTAAAGAATAAAATTAAAAAATGGCGGTAGTACATTAAACATCTTTTACACATAGAACCTCCCAAGACTAATATGAGGATGAAATATATAAGTGCTTAAACATTAACATTGCATTAATCTACATGAGGTCTTGTTCATACTAATTCTTAATTTATAAACTGTACTGCTTTTAAAACTTTCAACTAAATAACATATCCTCAGTATTGACATTAGAAATTTATAAAAGATCCAGAGGAAGCAGACAGATGTCTATTTTAAAATAGACTTAAAAGTGTGTTAGAATTATGTGCTGGTTGAACCTCCTAAATGCACAATCTTTTTTTTTTTATACCATCTCAAAACAGAAATAATTTTTTTTATCCTTTGAAGCACAGAAATTAAACTCACAGCTTGTCTAGACACTAATAGGTTGGCATAGCCAGTATAATCTTTTGATCAAAATGAAGGAGAGGCTGTATTTTGGGCTCAGTCACTGGCTGCAGAATGAATTAGACAAAATCCTGTCGGTTTAAGAGCTTTCTTTTCTCTGACCATAGATGCAATTATCAAGGAATGCTGAGAACCTTGAGTGAAAGGAGCAAATAGGTGTTATTATTCTTATTTTCTGTGTTAGTGCATTTACTAGTGCAGTAAAATGGAAGAACATTGATTTGGAAATCAATAAGCCTGTATCAAGTTTGTACCTGAACTTGCCCTAATAATAATCTCTCTGAGCATCAGTTTCTTAATATATGGAATAAAATTATTAGTCCCTAAACTATTTTATAATTATCAGTGTTAGAATAAAAAAATCAGTAGTTCAGATTAAATATTATTATGGATTCTTTCTCACAATAATTTTATATTATATATATATATATATATATATATATATATATACACATAAATGTATATTTGTGTGTATATGTATATATCTGTGTTTTATTAAGATATTTATAAACTATAGAGTACTGCATATTTATTTTATTAACTCCATAAATATTCATCTGATGTCTATTTAAGTCTGAATCTGTGTTATGCTTTAGCTACACAAAGAATAAAGACAAAAATGTTTCAAGGTGTATGACAGAATTATATATAGCCTAAAGGAAGGCACAACAGAAAGAATTAAATTATCCTTTGAGAGGCCCATTCTGGACACCATCCAAGACCTTTGTCAACTGTGGTTATGAGAAGGACCTTGTAATAAGACTGTCTTATCTCGACAGCAAACACACAAAAAGATTTGAGAAAGCTGAGGCTCCAGTTTACTATAACTCCCATATAACGAGTCTGTTCTCCCCCATTATTTCTTCATTAAGCCTAAAAATTATTTTCATTTTATTTACCCAGAGTATCTATTTATTTATATATTTATTTTCCCAATTGGGGAGTAAGTCCCTAGAATTCAGAGACTATTTTATTTATTCTTGGCACCTAAAAGAATGTATGAGTCAATGAATAAATGAATAAAAATTATTTATGACTAGAAATCCAAAAATGCAACAGGAACAATTAAACAGCAATCTTCAGTACATAATTGTCAACATAGTATTGATGCACCAAGAGAAATCTCTGGTGCCTAAAATGTTTCCCAAACCTGAAAAAAAAAATAAGCCTCATGTGTGTGTAAGTGTGTGTGTGTGTGTGTGTGTGTGTGTGTATGGTGTTGTATATAAATGTAAATATATGTATAGTGACCAGATGAATTTAATATGGTAAAGTGGAAAGAATATGGACTTTCAAGACAAATAAACTCGGGCTGGAGTACAAATGATAGAATATTTTGGGCGGGAGCTCTAAGAACTTTTGTTTCACTTTGGGATTTAAAAAACACAAAATTGGAAATCAAAGGCTTTTGTTATCATCTCACTAATAAGGCTTAGCTGTGACAGTGCAAGACTATTGAAATATTGCACATTATCACTGAAGTAATGTATTTTGCATTAATTTTCATAAATAGCCTATAGCGCTATTTTTTCAATTGCTGGCCTTTTGACTTCTCCACTACCAAAGCAAAGGTAGCAGTAAATTTCATTGAAGAATTAATATGTCTCTAATTTTAATTATCCTATCCAATAAAGAGGGAATATGCTAATTGACCCTCATGCCATCTCAAAGATGGTGGTGCCCACAGCCAATAAGGAGAGAATATGCTAATTGACTGCCCCACACTCAAAGATGATAGTGCCCACAGCCACAAGATGGCGGCGCCCAGTCCTCTCAGCCCTGCCAGGGCGGCAGGCTCACCTGCCTCCGGAGTCCCCCAGTCCCCTCAGTCTCCCAGGAGCCCAGGACTGGCCTAAGGTGCAGGCAAGCCTTGGATGGCAGCTGCCCAGCCACACAGGGCTGCCCTGGGTCGCCTCCTTCCCCTGAGGGCTCCTGGACTGTGGAGGGGCAGGCCGGGCTGAGGGACGCCCTCTCCAGTGCATGAATTTTCATGCACCAGGCCTCTAGTTTATAAATATAAAACTTTACATTACAAAATGTGTATGATTTCTTATGAAAGAGTATGACCGTGCAATGAAAAAAAGAGAGTCTAATTTTCAAAATAATCCTATCTAATAAAAGAGTAATATGCAAATATACCATCACTCCAATACACAACATGGCCGTCTCCATGTGGACACAAGATAGCCACCACAAGATAACCGGCAGGGGAGGACAGTTAGGGGTGACCAGGTCAGCAGGGGAAGGCAGTTAGGGGTGACCAGGCTGGCAGGGGAGAGCAGTTGGGAGGGACCAGGCTGGCAGGGGAGAGCTGTTAAGGGTGACCAGGCTGGCATGGGAGGGCAGTTAGGGGGGTCCAGGCCTAGTGGAGGGAGTTAGGGGTGACAAGGCCAGCAGGGGAGGGCAGTTAAGGGGGACCCAGGCCTTCAAGGGAGGGCAGTTAGGGGTGACCAGACTTGCAGGGGAGGGCAGTTATGGGCAATCAGGCTGGCAGGAGAGCAGTTAGGCATCAATCAGGCTGGCAGGGGAGCGGTTAGGGGATGATCAGGCTGGCAGGCAGAAGCAGTTAGGGGCAATCAGGAAGGTAGGCAGGCAAGCAGTTGGGAGCCAGCAGTCCTCGATTGTGAGAGGGATGTCCGACTGCCCGTTTAGGCCCTATCCCACCACAATCAGGCCTAAACGGGCAGTCAGACATCCCTCATGGGGTCCCAGATTGGAGAGGGTGCAGGCTGGGCTGAGGGACACCCTCTCCCCCCCCACCCCCAGCACGAATTTTGTGCACCAGACCTCTAATATATATATATATGTATGTGTGTGTGTGTATATATATATATATATATATATACATATATATATATATATATATATATATACCTGTAAATATAGTGGATGGTCCATGAAAGGAAAGCAACATTGAAGTAAGGGAAGTATTGAAAAAATAAGTTAATTGTCAAGATCCGGTGAAAAATGAAAGTCTGCTCTAGACAGTATAAATAGAAACTGACAGATTCAAAACTGATTCATCTGTCAGTCATTTTTGTAAGCTCTAGATCAACCCTGAAAATAACTTCAAAAAATAAGAAAATAATACAAGTTTCATAAATATTTGCATGCCCTTATTTACCAACTGAAAATTGTTCAGAACCACTTTTTTGATACTGTTCTTTATAGCTCAAACTTTATCTGTCTCTACTATTATTGCAATAGTGCCCTCCTTTGCCTTTTGTCCTGGGCTTTGCTTACTCTCTAAAGTAGAGGATGGAAACTCAGGGCATGGCTGCTAATTAAATAGAAACAAGGTGCTATTTCCCAAATTGATTCCAATAAATTTAATCCATTAATATCACAAAAAAAGTTGATCATTGACAAATCATGGCAGAGAAATTTCAGTTGACTTAGAATTTACAAACAAAACAACATGTTGGAACTAGTAAATATTTAAATTTCCATGAATAGATGTTTTCTTCTTGTTAAAGTGTGCATTAAAGACTGGGATAAACAGAAACTCTGAGTGCCTTTCTTAGTGGGCCATTTAGTCAACCTCCCACTCAATGGCTGTATACCTTCTACTTAAGCCATTACAATATGGCCGCTTAGTCTCTATTCTGATGGAAAACAGTCTTCATTTTTCTAACATATATTCCTATTGTCTAACATACATTCCAATTTGCTTCTAACAATGTGAGTAAATCTTAAAATATATGATTTGTCTTTAAATTATTGGTGTGACACTAAATAATTGTTTGGGCTTCTAAGAATAATAATAAATAGGTGGGGAGAAAAAAAATAGCAGCCAAATAGGCAGACCTGTTGTGTACCTTATCCCAGGGCCAGTTTGGAAATACAACTAAATTAGAGAACATTCACCTGGAATTACCAAATGAGGCCCAACTGAGGCGGAGACATACCAAGGAAAGACAAAAAATACCTGGAGACTGGTAGGAAGGGTGAGATTGCAAGAGGAGCTGAACCAGCTCCCAGGGGCAAGCAGGCCAAGAGAGGAGGGAGTTCTGGGCTACAGGAGGGTCTGTTCCTTCAGAATATAGAGGCCCAGAACCCAGGCTGGGCTCCACAGCCCAGGGCACCAGAGCTGATATTATGCCCAGATTTCGTGATCCCCAAATACCACCAGGAAGCCCAGTCCGATGCAAAAGCAAAGAGCCTTTAATCGAGCTAGCTCGAGCTCAGTCCCACACACAAACACTGGCGCAGCGGCGAGGTGGAGAGAGAGAGAGCCCCAGTCCCCAAACGCGCTGATTTATAGGGGGCCTGGGAGAGGTAGGAGGGGTGAGGTAGTGTGGCCTCCACTGATTGGTCGGGATCAGGTTGCACATGGGGGCAGGGCACGGCTTACTTTCCTCTTGCATTTCTATTGGCTAATTCAAAAGTGTGGGTTGGGCTCTTGGAGAGGTTCTAGGGCGGGAACCTGACTCCACCAGGTGGAGGACATGGAACAAAGGGAACATGGAGTTGGTCTCTCCCCGCCCTTTCACTGAGACCCACGACCCACATAACATCCAGCGGTGAAAGGCGGAAGGGAGGCTGGTAACTATGGAGCAGGGAGCTCATAGACCAGAGCTAGTCCCAGCGAAAGTCAGTTTCCTTTTGTTTTTGTTTGTTTGTTTGTTTGTTTGTTTGTGTATTTGTTTTTTACCCAGAACACAGGAGTTTTCATTTCCAGCTACTCATCTGAGGCTTTGGTGCAGGAAGGGAGATGTGGACTTGAGGTGCCCAAGGAGAGTTTGGGGTGGAAAAGTTTGCATGGAGACTTGGAAAAACAGCAGCCAGGAGCATTTGGTAGTAGGCCCCCAAACCAAAAAGGACATTTTTTCCTAAAAGGAGGTAGCCACTCCCAGTAGCCTCAGGGCAGAAAAAGAAAAAAAAATCCACCCTAGGAGATACAGCCTGCCCCAACCACAGGTGTCCTGCATGCCACACCCTGCATTTTGAACTTTTCAAAGCAGACAAAAACAGAGGCCAAGAAAAACACACCCACCACATTCCCTGAGAGCTAAATAGCACCTCCCCATCCTAAAGCCTTTTCAGAAACAGACTTTTGGGTGACTAAGATGAATAGCTAGATAGCAGGCAGAGGCTGAGCCCAGGGAAACAGGAGAAGTTTCCTGACTAAGCCCTGGATCAGAGCTGCTTACACACCTACTTCAGGGAGCAGATTGGCCCCTCCTACTTGTAGCTAAGTCCTGTGGAGACAAAAAAAAAAAAAACAGAGGACTGGTGGATCCTTTGGAGCTTCAAGCAAGTTGCTGAAAGCCAAAAGATAGTTCCTGACAGTAGTTAGAACCTTAGTACCCCACAGGAAGCCCAGAATGAGAGACAGAACAGAAAAGTGGGATCCCAAGGGAGCTCCCAGGGGGCACTAAACGTGCTGAAAGGAATTCCACTTCATGTTTTTTCTCCTTTTTTTTCTTTTTCCCACCCTTTTTTATTCTATTTTCTTTTTTTATTTTTCTCTTTCTTTTCTTTTTTCCTTTTCTAAATTTATCTTCTTTATCAATCTTCTCTATAGATTTGTTATTATTCTACTATCTGTTGTTTTTTTCATATATCCAATTTTCCTCTTCCCTTTACTGACTCAATTTTTTTTCTCTCACTTTTTCATTTTTTTTTCTTTTTCTTATTTTAGGTCTATTTGCTTTCTCTTCTATTTTCCTTTACAAATTTTGTTTCTTAACTTTTCATTTATTTTCTCCCTTCTTTATTTTAAACCATTTTCCTTCCACTATTCCTCTAATTTTCAATCTTATTTTCTTCACTTAAGGTCTACATATTCAATCCCCCCTCCATTCTTCTTTTGTTTGTTTTGTTTCCTCCTCCTATTCTTTCTTTTTTTTCTATCATTCTTGTTCTCTTTATTTTTTCCTAATTCTCTCTTCTCTGATGGTTGTTTTTGTTGGTGCTATAGGAGTCTTGTGAATATTTTTGTTTTGTTTCTTTTGTTTCATGATTTATGTTGTATTTTGTTCTGTTCGGTCAGCACCTCCACAACAGCTTGTACGACATGGTCAGGGGTGAATCACATAGTCTACCAGTGTGAGAGGAGACTCAATCCACAAATACGACAATAATATTCAAAAACCAGCTGTAAGGTACAAGGCACAGGAAACAGGAGTCAGGGACCAAGGCATGTTAAAGGAGGAAGTTTATTCCACACTAATGAGCAAGATTCATTACGGAGGAGGGTAGAAAAACCAGGATTAGAGGAGGGGGAGAAGCAGAAGGACCCAGCCAGACTGCCTCGCAGACTGGGGAGACAGCAACACATGCAGCAGTGAACATGCCTTTAGAGTGGAGGAACAGGAAGGGGTGGGACCCAGGGCACTTGGCACACACTGATTGGTGGTTGAATGTCTCGGGGATGTGCCGGCACAGACACAGGTTACTTCATACTCCACCCACCAGTTGGGGGAAGGGAGGATCTATCATTCCAGGCTTTTGGTGATATTGTTTTAAAAAATTGAGAGTCCGGGCAAGGTCAAGGGGTGAAGGTCTGTTTTCCATAGCTACTTCCTGCTGAGAGAGGGCATCATCAGGGGCGTCTACCTGGGGTCTCAAGGATTCTGGTGACATAGGTGTCTCTAGGTTCTGAATTCAAGGCCAGATAGATCTCTCGCACCTTCTGGTTGGTGAACGTCTGCATTCTGTTCTGCAAAAAACTAGTGAAACAGTGCATGAGATGGGGGCCAAAAGCAAAATTAAAGGAATAGATACCAGTGGGCCTAATGATGGAAGGAGCCATGGGGTAAGTGAGCGAAAAACAGGGAGTGTTTTCCTTGCTGGAAGAGGGGTGGAGCAGCATGATTTCCCCAAGGTACTGGTTGGTGAAGTCTCGAGAGAGATTCTGTTGAGTCACTTGGGAGGTAAAAGCTGGTCCTGAGGCTGCCACAGCGTCACTTGTCTGGTTTTGCTGCTTTTCTGGGCCTGGAGCTGAAATATAACCTGAGGGTAAGGTTCTTGAGGAGGACTGAGTCCCCCGGCTGGAGGGCTGGTCCTGGGGAGTCTTGGTCGGCTGGTCCTGGCCTGGGAAGAAACCTGTCAGCGTGTTCCTGGAGCAGTTGCCTGAGTAAGGGCAGGTATGGAAGATAAGTAGCCAGGAGAGGAGGGTCAATAGGGAGATGATGGTTGAGCAAGAAGGGTCTCCCATATAGGAGTTCAAAAGGGCTTAAGAAGGGGGCTCGTTGGTGTAGCCTGGATTCCGGTCAGGGCCATGGGCAGGAGGTCCGGCCAGGAGCTGTGAATTTCTAGAGAGAGTTTAGTTAGATGGTCTTAAGGAGGCCATTGACCCTCTCAACCTTACCCGATGATTATGGGCGGTAGGGTATGTGCAGTTTCCAGGAGATGCCAAACCTGCTAAATGACCCTCGATATAAAAGCTGGGCCGTTGTCTGATTGTATGGAGGTGGGGAGGCTGAACCTAGGGATTATGTGTATTATTAGGGTCTCAGCCACAACCTCAGCAGTTTCCTTGCAGGTAGGGAAGGCCTCTACCCACCCTGTCAGGGTGTCTACCATGGTAAGCAGATATTTGGTCTTCTTGTGAGGAGGCATATGGGTGAAGTCTACCTGCCAGTCCTGCCCTGGGAGGTGTTCCCTCATTTGATGGGTAGGAAATTTGGGGCGCATTCCTCCCTGGGGTGAGACAGTTGCACATGTGGAGCAGGAGGAGCAGGCACTCGTGACTGCCTCTCACAGTGTGGGCAAAGTGAAGAGGGGTTTGAGGAACCTCCAAAGTGCCAGTGGTCCAATGTGCAATGACCAGTGGACCTGTTGTGCAATGGCCCCTACCTGAGCCTTGGGAAGGGTGATCTTGTTATTTATGAAGATCCATCCCTCAGGACCAGAAGAGCCTCCCCGTTGTAGGAGTTTATTTTTTTCTTCTTCTGTATACTGAGGGGTAATGGAGGGAAGGGAAAGGAACAGGACCGGGGCTGGGGACCCTTCACCCTGAGTTAAGCCTCTGGCCACTGCGTCTGCTCGGGCATTTTTTGCAGAACAGAATGCAGGCGTTCACCAACCAGAAGGTAGGAGAAGTCTATCTGGCCTTGAATTCAGAAACTAGAGACACCTGTGTCACCAGAATCCTTGAGACCCCAGGTAGATGCCCCTGACAACGCCCCCTCTCAGCAGGAAGTAGCTATGGAACATGGACCTTCACCCCCTGACCTTACCCGGAATCTCATTTTTTTTAATATTACCAAAAGCCTGGAATGATAGATCCTCCCTTCCCCCAACCGATAGACGGAGTATGATGTAACCTGAACCTGCGGCCTGGACATTCCTGAGCACCTAACCAGGCACCTTATATGGACTATACATTGAACCACCAATCAGCACCTGCCAAATACCCTAAGCCCTTGATTCCTAAGTACCTAAGTGCCTAATCATGTGCCTTATATGAAACCACCAATCAGCATGTGCCGAGTACCCTAAGCCCCATCCCTTCCTGTTTCTCCCCTCAAACGGTGTGTTTACCTCTGCACGTGTTGCTACTCTTCCCTTGTGAGACAGCCCAGCAGGGGTCCTTCTCCTCTAATAAAGCCTGTAGTCCTGGTTTTCGGCCCTCTGTCTCATCTTTCACCAACTATAACAGGAGAACCCAAATAACTCAAGTAATGGGATTTCCTAGAGCACCCAGCTCAGATCTAATAAATTTTACCATTAGGTCCCACAAAACACTTACTTCATAAGACCACCCCACAAAATCTGGAAAGCATAGTAGTTTTATCTAATGCATAGAAACAAAAGCTAAGAGACAGAAAAATGGGAAGACAAAGAAACAAAAATGAAAGAAAAGGACAAATCAGCAGAAAAAGAAATAAAGGAAATGGCGGTAAACAATTTGTCAGGGAAAGAATTCAGAGTAATGGTAATAAGCCTGCTCAAACAATGCAGTGAGATCTACAAGCAACTTTATGAGAATTATAAGGATCTTAATGAGAGCTACACCAACATGAAAAGAGAGCTTGAGACAATAAATAAGAATCCATTGGGAATGAGAAATAACATAGTTGAAATAAAGAACACCATGGGAGGATTCAAACAGTAAACTAGAAGAAGCTGAGGGCTAAATCAGCAAATTAAAAGACAAGGTAGAAAAAAAACAACACCCATTCAGAGCAGCAAATGAGAAAAAAAAACAATTTAAGAAGCAGAAGCAGAGTTTAAGGCAGCTTTGGGACAACATAAAATGTAATAAAATTGGGATTTTAGGGGTACCAGAAAGAGCAGATTTGAGATAGGATTAGAGAACCTGTTTGAAGAAATAATGGCAGAAAGTTTTGATAACCTGGTGAAGAAAAATCACTCAAGTTCAGGAAGCACAGAGCCCCAGCAAGATGAACTCCAAAAGACCCACACCTAGGCACATCATCATTAAAATGGCAAACATTAAGACAAAGAAAGAATTTTAAAGGCTGAAAGAGACAGAAAATTTCCTACAAGGAAGCTCTCATTAGACAGTCAGCTAACTTCTCAATAGAAATACTTCAGACCACAGGAATGGCAAGAACTACTAGTATACAAAGTAATGAAAACGAAGGGGCTAAACCCAATACTGTATGCAGCAGGCTATCATTCAAAATCAAAGGTGAAATAGGAATTTTGCAGAAGAAAAAAAAAAGGCTAAGAGAGTTTATTAACCCGAATCCAGCACTGCAAGAAATGCTAAAGGGACTGTTGTAAGAAAAAGAAATAGAGAGAAAGAAAAGAACACAGGCATAAAGAATAAGAGTGGCAATAAATAAGTACCTATCAATAATGCCCCTAAATATAACTGACTTAAATGTTCCAATCACAAGACATAGGGTAGCTAAATAGGTAAGAAAACATGACCCATATAAATGCTGTCTACAAGAGACCCATCAGAAAAAAGGACTCCCACAGAATGAAAATGAAGGGATGGAAAACAATTTTACAGGCAAATGGAAATGGAAAGAATCTGGGATAGCAATATTCATATATGACAAAACAGACTTCAAAGTAAAGGCCATAACAAGAGATAATGAAGGCCACTTCATAATACTAAATGGGTGGATAAAAGAAGAGGATATAACTCTGGTAAACATATATGCACCCAATACAGGAGCTTCCAAATATAAAAACCTTCTGGGGGATTTTAAGGGAGAAATTAAAATAAAAAAATCATAGTAGGGAACTTTAACACCCATAGGCATTGCTGGGTAGATCTTCTAGACAAAAAATCAACAAAGAAACAGTGATCCTGAAGAACACACTACATTAGAATAAATTAACTGACATTTTCAGAACATTTCACCCTAAGCTACAGAATATACATTCTTCTCAAGTGCACATGGGACATTTTCAAAGATAAACCACATGTTAGGACACCAACTAAATCTCTACAAGTTTAAGAAGATTGAAATCATATAAATCATCTTCTCAGATCACAATGGTATGAAATTAGAAATCAACTAGAGTGAAAATATACAACACTATTCAAGCACATGGAGGCTAAACAGCATGTCACTAAACAATGAATGAGTTACCAAAGAGAACAAAGAAAATTTAAACAATATCCTTGAAACAAATGAAAATGAACACACAACAACACAAAATCTATGGGACACAGTGAAAGCACTCTTGAGAAGGAAGTTCATAGCACTATAGGCCTATCACACAAAAAAACAAAAAAAAACTTTTAATAAGTTATATAACCCTCCAACTTAAAGAAATATAAAAAGAACAACAATAAAAGCCCAAAGTAGAAGAAAGGAAATAATAAAGATCATAGTGAAAATAAATGACAGAGACTAAAAAAAAAAAAGAAAAGAAAAGAAAAAAAGAAAGTTCAATAAAACCAAGAGAGAATTCTTTGAAAAGTTAAACAAGATTGATGACCCTCTAACCAGACTTATTAAGAAACAAAGAGAGAGGAACCAAATAAACAAAATCAGTAATGAAAAAGTGAAGTAACCACTGACCCCCACAGAAATACAAAGGATCATAAAAAAATATTATGAACAAACTATATTCCAACAAGTGGGGGGATGTAGGTGAAATAGACAAATTCATAGAAAAATACAATCTTTCAAAACTCAATCAGAAATAATCAGAAAACCTGAATAGGCCAATAATTACTGACGAAATTGAGGCAGTGATTAAAAAACTTTCAGCAAACAAAAGTCCTGGGCTAACACCTATCTTCCTCAAACTATTCCAAAAAATTCAAGAGGAAAGAATACTTTTAAGCTTTCCTTATGAGGATCACATTACCCTAATCCCAAAGCCAGGTAAAGCCACCACAAAGAAAGAATTACAGGCTAATATCCGTGATGAACATAGATGCTAAAATCCTCAAAATATATTGCCAAATCAGATCCAGCAATACATTAAAAAGATCATACATCATGATGAAGTGGGATTTATTCTGAGGATGCAAAGCTGGTACAATATTCACAAATCAATAAATATGATATCTTATGTAAACAGATTGCAAGACAAAAATCACATGATCATATAAATAGAGGCAGAAAAGGCATTTGACAAAATCCAATACTCTTTTTGGATAAAAACTCACAGCAAAGTGGGAATAGAGGAATCATATTTCAACATAATAAAAGCCATATATGACAAACCTACAGCCAAAATCATACTCAATGGGCAAAAACTAAAACCATTTCCCCTAAGAACATGAACAAAACAGGGATGCCCACTTCCACCACACTTGTTCAACATAGTATTGGAAATCCTAGGCATAGGGATCATACAAGAAGAAGAAATAAAAGGCATCCAAATTGGAAAGGAGTAAGTAAAAGTGTCATTATTCACAGATGATATAATAATGTACATAGAAAACCCTAAATATTCCACCAAAAACCTACTAGATTTAATAAATGAATTCAGCAACATAGCAGGATATAAAATTAACACCCAAAAATTAATGGCATTTTTATATACCAATAATGAACTCTCAGAAAGAGAACCTAAAAAAAAGACAATCCCATTTACCATTGTAACAAAAAAATTAAGATAATTAGGAATAAACTTAACCAAGGAGGTAAAAGACTGTACTCTGAAAACTAGGATGTTGAAAAAAGAGGTAGAGGAATATATAAAAACTGGAAGAATATACCCTTTTCATGGATTGGTAGAATCAAAATTATTTAAATGTCCATACTACTCTAAGCAATGTATAGGTTCAATACAATCCCCATTAAAATACCAATGGAATACTTCACAGATCTAGAACAAACACTCCAAAAATGTATATGGAACCAAAATGGACTCCAAATAATCGTAATAATCTTGAGAAAGAAGACCAAAGTTGAAGGAATAACAATACCAGATATCAAGTTATACTACAAAGCCACTGTACTCAAAACAGCCTGGTACTGGCAGAAGAGTAGGCATATAGATCAATGGAACAGAACAGAGAACCCAGAAATCAACCCAAGGCATTATGCTCAATTAATATTTGACAGAGGAGGCAAGAGCACACAATGGAGTAAAAACAGTTTATTCAATAAATGGTGTTGGGAAAATTGGACAAGTACATGCAAAAAAATGAAACTAGATCACCAATTTATACCATACACAAAAATAAATTCAAAATGAAAAGAAAAGACTTAAATGTAAGTCGTGAAACCATAAAAATCCTAGAAAAAAAACATGTGCAGCGAAATCTCAGACAGCTCTCATAGCAATATGTTTACCAATACATCCCCCAGGGCAAAGGAAACTAAGGAGAAAATAAACAAATAGACTACATCAAAATAAAAAGTTTCTGCACAGCAAAAAAAACCATCAACAGAATAAAGAGATCCCACTGGATGGGAGAATATATTTGCCAATGATACATAAAATAGATCCAGAGGCAGCCATAGCCAGTTTGGCTCAAAGGACAGAGCATTGGCCCATCGACTGACTGAACTCCCATTTGACCCAGTGATTCCACTTGTTGGAATATATACTAAGAAATGAGAAACACCAATAAGAAAGAATGTACACACCCTATGTTCATAGTAGTGCAATGTACCATAGATTTGGGAACAGCTCAAGTGACCTTTAGCAAATGAGTGGATAAAGAAAAGTTGTGGTATATTAACACAATGGAATACTACACAGCTGTAAAAAAGAAAGAACTCTTACCATTTGCAACACCATGGATGGACCTGGAGAGTATTATGCTAAGTGAAATAAGCCAGTCTGAGATAGACAAGTGTCACATGATCTCACTCATATGTAAAATCTAATGAACAAAATAAACTGATGAATAAATACACTGAGTGGCCAGATTATTATGATCTCTGAATGCATAATAATCTGGCCACTCAATGTATATCCTATTTAATAAAAGGCTAATATGCAAATTGTCCCCTTGACCAAGAATTTGACCAGCAGGCAGGCTGGCCAGACCCACTCATGAATGAATTCATGCACCAGGCCTCTAATATATATACACACACACACACACACACACACACACACACACACACACACACACACACACACTGAGTGGCCAGATTATTATGCGTTCAGAGATCATAATAATCTGGCCACTCAGTGTAGATCCAGAGGTAGCCCTAGCCAGTTTTCAAAGGGTAGAGCATTGGCCCATGAACTGAAGAGGTCTAAGTTCAATTCCAGTCAATGGCACATACCTAAATTACAAGATAGATCCCTCCCTGACCCTGATAGGAGTGTATAGGGGAGACAACCAATCGATGTGTCTCTCTTATATGTTCCTCTCTCTCTGTCTCTCCTCTTCTCTTCCACTCTATCTATAAATCAATGGAAAAATATCCTTGGATGAGGATTGACCAAAAAAAAAACATAGGAATCCAAGCATGTAACAGACTGAGGAATTTCAGAGAAAAGGTGGGGGAGGATGAGTGGGTGGGAAGAGATCAAACAAAGAACTTGTATGCATATATGCATAACCCATGGACACAGACAATAGGATGGTAAAGGCCTGAGTCTGGCTGTGGGTTGGAGCCAGCTAGAAGAGGTCAATGGGGAAGAAAAAGGGAGATATGTAGTACTTTTAACAATAAAGACTTAAAAAATTAAAATAGTTTCCATATGGAAATAAAGAACAATGAGAAAAAAATAAATATATAGGTGAACTTTTAGCTTAATATATTTTAAGGTAAGAATGAATTTTTTATTTGACTGCTCTTTTTTGAGATTTTAATTTATATTTTTTAATTTATATTTTAACTTTAAAGAATAAGTTTGTGTTAATGGTGATTAATTTGATTAAATAGAAATATAGTAAGTATGTCACATTTTATGATTTTAGAGAGAGGACGTGAGAGGGATACAGAGATGCAAACACTGATGAGAAGAAAACATCAATGGGCTGCCTCCTGTATGCCCCCCACTGGGGATCGAGCCCAAAACCTGGGCATATATCCTAACCAGAAATTGAACCATGACCTCCTGGCTCTTTGGCCAATGCTAAACCACTTATCCACGCCAGCTGGATAGATCTGTCTTATTTTTAATCAGTTGCTTTTTAGCTATAGTTCTTTAGAAAAATAAATGATTTCAGGCATATGCCAGTAGCTGCTATTTTGTAAGCACAACTTGTGGGCAAACTGAAAACAAAACTCCACATTTGCCTCCCACTTTATTTTATTCTTTCTTTTCTATTGGGAGGTGTTTTCACCTGATTAACCATTTGAATGTTTCATGATCCTTTTTGCTAGTGTAGGTAATTGAAGGCTCTACAGTCAGTTCATGTCACAAACAATCTTATTTCAGAAATTATACTGTTCAGTCCCCAATAACCAAAATTTGACTCACCATCCTTTTTACTCCCTTCTTTGCCATGGCCTGACTGTGGATGGACCATTTTGAAGGAGAGAGGAAATGGGTCTTTCTGTCTTACTCATCTCTTTCTATACTCAAAATCCTAAATACCAATCCTAAATTACATGAAGTGGAAGTTAAAGGGGGGCAGGGAAGTGCTTACTTGGACAAATACTATCACAAGATGGCTTTTTTTTTTTTTAATCCTCACCTGAGGATATTTTTTCCTTTGATTTTGTTGTTGTTGTTTTGTTTTGTTTTTTAGAGAAAGTGGAGTGAAGAGAGAGGCAGAGAGAGAGAGAAACATCAATGAGAGAGAAACACATCGATTGGTTGCCTCCTGTTTGTACCCAACCTGGGTCAGAAATCGAGTCTGCAACCGAGGTACCTACCCTTAACTGGAAATCAAACCCATGACTTTTGGGTCTACAAGTTGACACTCTAACCACTGAGAAAAACTGGCCAGGGTACAAATAGCATTTTAAGTACCTTAGTCTGGCAGATGTTTAAGGGTTTTGTGGACTTTTTGGAGGCCAGACTCCTCTGGGTATAATACCTGTGTACCTTCTCTTCAAATGCCTGCCTCCCCATCACCTCTAATCCCTCAGGTGAACATTTCATATATAGACTCTAGCAAGTAGAGTCCTGTTGTCTATCCTGGAAATCTTGCTGAAAATAATTTAAAATGCCTTCAGGATGACATTACCACTCTTGTCATCTACACCTTATCTTATATATTTTTTGCCCATCCAATAGTGAGAATGAAGTTATTTCACAAATGAACTTTTATTTCTCTCAACTCGGCTACTTCTGAGAGTCATAACCTTGATCTGAAGAATGTCAGGGGCCATGGCTGGTGTGGCTCTGTTGGTTGGAGCATCGTCAAATACACTGAAGGTTCGTGGATTGGATTCCTGGTCAAGGCACATGCCTGGGTTGTGTCAATCCCTGGTTGGGGACCAGAAGGGAGGCAACCGATCCATGTCTCTCTCACATTGATGTGTGTGTGTGTCTCTCAAAAAAAAAAAAATCAATAAAGTCATATCCTGGGATGAAGATTTTTAAAAAAGAGAATGTCAGGGTATTTGATGGATAGCAGACCAGAGAGTCCCCAAAATGTTGATGACATATGCCAAGTTCTCCAAAGCATGCTCAATGAAGCCCCTCTTCCTAGGTTTAAGGCAGAGGAAGAATGACTCCCATGTCTCCTTTAGGATGGGTGGTGGGACTTAGAGTCTAGCACCAGCTCTTGAAGGAAATCACTGCACAAATACTTGCTTCTTGTGCCACCTACTTTCTCAATCCTTTCATTATTAGAAACTTCTAGCCAGTTATTTTTCTCAGATGATTTCCTTTTGTTCTGGCATCTCACTTTAGAATTTTATACCTGCAGAATTAGATTGCTTCCATCAAAATTTCCAGTTTCACATGCTAAGACATTAATATTGGTCATTTTGATAATTAAAAATGATAGTTTAGTTTCTATTAAGTAACAAATGAAAATAAACATCCTCCTCTTATTATACAGCCAAAACATTTCTCCCAAATTTTACATGTATTATGTACTTTTGCAAAGAAATGAGAGCACATTTAAAGTACACATACTGCAATTTTATTCAGATCGAAGGAAGATGCATCTTTTATTCTCTGCTTCCTTTTCCTCCATACAAACCAGGAATCAATATGCAGATGCTAGATTTACAGACTCTCTTAGGATGACAAATCAATAAAGAACCCTATTGAAAAATGTTTGCCTGGAGGATAATATAACTTTTTCTTTATCTCTGTAAGCTCACAGGACCAAGTTATTCTCATTCAGTGTTAATAGTACTGAATCTTCTTACTGCTTTTGCATGTCAAAAGCACTCTTCAAATATGTACTTAATTAGACCTCTTTTTAACAGAGGTGGCCCTGTACTCATCCACTCACCTCACTTTCCTATCTCTAGTGTGGAGAGTTCTCTTTGAAGTTATACAGAAGAGATGTGCAGGAATGAAGGTGATGAGAACACAGCCAAGGGCATTTGTAATGAACTTTGATGGGGAAAAGTTTAGATTAATTTAGCTATTCTAGCTACCCTCTACTTAGAATTCTTATAAGAGGAAATACTAAATTACAGAAAGATAATGAGTCAGATTTCTTGTTCATTCTGAAATTCTTGCCTTCTAAATGCATTTGTAGACATCCTGTGGATTCCTGAGGATTTAGAACTCTGCAAATATCCAGTTTTATAGGACTTATTTATTTTGTATTATGCCTGGACTCTTTATGTTTATCTCTTATGATTGCTTTAAAGTTCACAGCTGGAATTTGACTTATTAAAAGGTATCTATTTGCTGAATACTTCTTCCTGGATTGATTCTTGAAGGAAATCCATGATTTGTAGCTATGCATATTACCCATAACTACACTTTTGGAAATAGATGTTGATCATTTGAGAAAGTGTTTTCTAGCTGCTTACAATACAGAGGTAATTTCAATAGTAGAATTGAATCTAACTACTATATACAGTGGCTGCCAAATAATTCATTTTAATTTTTTATCTCTGGTTATCTCAGTCATTTCCAATAAAATTATTTTTCTTGGATTGCTTATATAAAGGTTTACAAAAAATGCAGAAATCATATGAAACATAAATAACATAATGATCATAAGTTTCATAATTATAGTAATTTTTTCCTTCATTGTATTCCTGTTCAGGCATGCTGAACCTACTTTAGGACATTAAATTTTGTAGCTTGGCTCATGTTGTATTATTGCAAATATGATTTTTATTTTTTTCATGCACTGCAGACAAGATATAGAATAAAGTAAGAGTCATATTCACACTTGATTTCCAATTTACCTGAACTTATTAAAAGAACTATTGGGAGTCATTTGTTAAAAATCTTTGAATTGTTTTCCAGGTCACAGATGCTCTACTCAGCAGTGAAATTGTCCTTACTGGTTTCTACAAGATACTGAATATATTGCTTCTGATATTTCAATAAGATTATACTCAGAAGTGCTGAGGTTCAGATTTTTGGAGATTTTTACAGAAAAAAAAAAAAAAACATTTTCTGTACTTCCAGTATTTTTTCAACAATTCCTAATAGGCATTGAACAGAGGAGCTCTCAGATTTTCTTCCTTTTGCTAAGTTACTTTCAATGTTACTTAGTTATATTTACATCTATTAAATGGTCAATCTAAACCTCAGACCTCTTAAAATTTTTATTATTCAATTATTCCAGCCATATTTGTACCTTTAGTTAAAAAGTCCTGACAATTAATGAGATTTTATTAGTTAAAGGTAATTATATCCTAATGGTACCTGCCAAACCACACAAAACTATACTTAACAGCACCTAACTTTGCATTAAAATAATATAGAGAAAATAAGCTAGTATGCTTTGAACAAGACCCATTGTTTGAATCCATTTTAGATGATAATCTTTTGATCACTTGGGATCTACTACTAAGCCAAGTAAAGCTCTAAATGTTTTAAGAATCAAAACTATCAATTCCCTTGATATTTATATCACTAGTATGCTATTTATTATCTATAATAATAAAAGCATAATATGCTAATTAGACTGGACGTCCTTCCGGACAACCTTCCAGATGAAGCCAGGGCTGCAAGGGAAGCTGGGTCCTGGTGCCTGCTGGCGGCCAGAGGGAAGCCCGGGTCCCGGGTGCCAGAGGGAAGCCAGTGCTGGCAGCTGGGGAAAGGAGGGCCTACTCTTGCACAAATTTCAGGCATTGGGCCTCTAGTCATTTAATAATTAGATAAACTGCATATACATGGCATTAAAAAATGAATGTAAATCACCCCAAGGATTTAGCACCTGCTGTCCTATCAGCCTAGAACACTCTCCACCCAATTCTGCTGTGCTTGCCTGCTTCCTGCCATCCAGGTCTCAGCTTCATCTGACCTCATAGGAGTCATGTGGTACCCTATCTAAAAAAATGCTCCTCCCTACTGAGTCACTCTCTATTATATCACCTTGTTTTTATTTCCTTTATAGTATTTATCAGCATCTAA
Source organism: Plecotus auritus (assembly GCF_963455305.1). NCBI lineage: Eukaryota > Metazoa > Chordata > Mammalia > Chiroptera > Vespertilionidae > Plecotus > Plecotus auritus. The sequence continues at coordinate 131,469,195 of NC_137771.1, read as the reverse complement.
ATACTCTTATTTGTTTATTTATATACTAGAGGCATGGTGCATGAAATTCATGCACGGGGGGTGGGGAGGGTGTCCTTCAGCCCAGCCTGCACCCTCTCCAATCTGGGACCCCTTGGGGGATGTCCGACTGCTGGTTTAGGTCCAATCCCACAGGGTCCTAAACCAGCAGCTGGACATCCCTCTCACAATCCGGGACTGCTGGCTCCCAATCGCTCACCTGCCTGCCTGCCTGATCACCCCCTAACCACTCCCCTGCCAGCCTGATCGATTCTAAACTGCTGCCCTGCCAGTCTGATTGCCCCCAACTGCCCTCCCCTGCAGGCCTGGTCACCCCTAACTGCCCTCCCCTGCATACCTGGTCCCCCCAACTGCCCTCCCCTGCAGGTCTGGTCCCCCCAACTGCCCTCCCCTGCTGGCCTGGTTGCCTCTAACTGCCCTCGTCTGCTGGCATGATCACCCACAACTACCCTCCCTTGCCGGCCATCTTGTGGTAGCCATCTTTGACCACATGGGGGCAGCCATCTTGTGCGAGGGTGTGGGGGTCAATTTGCATATTACATCTTTATTATATAGGATTTCCTATCTCTACAGGCTGAACCAAAAGCTCCTTGAGGACAGAGGCCTTGTCATTTTTATTCATGGAGCCTTTGGGTAACAGAATAATCTCTGGATTGTGGTAAACTCTCAACAAATATATATTCATTCATTCTTCTAACTCACATCTGTTGAATGAATGCAAACACTTAAATGAACTTCATGTATGTCTATTTAAAGTCAGGAAGGAGATAACCCACACAACTTTCCTAAGCAAAATGGAGTTGATAGATAATGCCAGGATTGTGTGGCCTGGTGTTCATCTAGAAGACTGTAGGGTAAATGCAATGGAGGCTAGGAAAAGTACCAAGTCTCTTTTTAGCTTTTATTTTTGAAATCATTGTCAGAGAGCAGTGCTTTGTAAAATTGGAACTCTTAGAGTCCTACAAGATGGACTTTGTACGTAGCACTGATAATTGTTGAATACCTAAATATTTTCACTCTACTTGGCCTGAGATTCTACACAATAATCATACAAACGGGCATATTATTTTTATATGGCCACTACTTAAATAAACACATCACCTCTAATATGATATTCCTATCCTATCTAATAAAAAAGTAATATGCAAATTGACCATACCTCTGCTACACCCACAAGCCACAACCACCAGCCAATCAGGAGCAAGTATGCAAATTAACCCAACCAAGATGGCTGCGGCCACGGAGAGAGCAGGAGGCTTGGGTTTCCCTGGCAATGGAGGAAGCCAAACTTTCCATCTGCCCTGGCCTGCCTTAGCCTCCACTTAAGGCTACAAAGTTTCAATTATAGAAGATAAATAATTCCCAGATACCAGGGCCTCCACTTGGGTCGCCGGGGGTGGGGGGGGGCAGCCTGCAAACCACCACAGGCCCCTCCCTTAGGCCACCCCATGACCCAAGGAAACCCTCACCCTGATCCGGGACACCATGTAGGGCAAACCAGCCAGCCCCCACCCATGCACCAGGCCTCTATCCTATCTAATCCTAATAAAAAATAATATGCAAATTGACTGTCACTCCAACACACAAGATGGCTGTCCCATGTGGTCAAAGATGACTGCTCCCATGTGGACACAAGATGGCCACCACAAGATGGCCAGCAGGGGAGGGCAGTTGGGAGGGACCAGGTCTGCAAGGGAGGGCAGTTGTGGGCGATCAGGCCAGCAAGGGAGGGCAGTTGGGAGGGACCAGGCCTGCAATGGAGGGCAGTTGGGAGTGATCAAGCCTTCAGGGGAGGGCAGTTAGGGGTGACCAGGCCAGCAGAGGAGGGAAGTTGGGGGCAACCAGGCCTGCAGGGAAGGGCAGTTTTTTGGGGGGAGGGGTACCCAGGCCTGCAGGGGAGAGCAGTTGGAGGGGGAACCAGACCTGCAGGGGAGAGCAGTTAGGGGTAATCAGGCCTGCAGGGGAGGGCAGTTAAGGGTGACCAGGCCTGAAGGGGAGGGCAGTTAGGGGCAAACAGGCTGGCAGGGGAGCAGTTAGTCATCAATCAGGCTGGCAGGGGAGTGTGTGATCAGGCTGGTAGGCAGAAGCAGTTAGGGGCTCCACTCAAGGCTACAAAGTTTCAATGATAGAAGATACATAAATCCAAACAGAAATGGCGGCAGCCACAGAGCTGGAAAGAGCAGGAGGCTAGGGTTGCCCCTGGCAATGGAGGAAGCCACGCTTTCCACACACCCTGGCTGGCCCAGGCCTCTGCTTAAGGCTACAAAGTTTCAATTGTAGAAGATAAATAAACCCCAGATACCAGGGCCTCTGCTTGGGTCACCAGGGGGCGTGGCTGGCCTGCAAACCACCACAGGCCCCTCGCCCAGGCCACCCCATGCCCCAAGGGAACCCCCACCCTGATCCGGAACACCCTTCAGGGCAAACCAGCTGGCCCCGACCCGTGCACCAGGCTTCTATCCTATCTAATAAAAGAGTAATATGCAGATTGACCATCACTCCAACACACAAGATGGCTGCCCCATGTGGTCAAAGATCTTGCCCTCATGTGGACACAAGATGGCCACCACAAGGTGCCCAGCAAGGGAGGGCAGTTGGGAGGGACCAGGCCTGCAAGGGAGGACAGTTGGGGGTGATCAAGCCTGCACGGGAGAGCAGTTAGGGGTGACCAAGCCGGCAGAGGAGGGAAGTTGAGGGCGACCAGGCCTGCAGGGAAAGGCAGTTGGGAGGGACCCAGGCCTGCAGGGGAGAGCAGTTGGGGGGGACCAGGCCTGCAGGGGGGGCAGTTAGGGGTGACAAGGCCTGCAGGGGGGGGCAGTTAGGGGAAAACAGGCTGGCAGGGGAGCAGTTAGGCATCAATCAGGCTGGCAGGGGAGTGGTTAAGGGGTGATCAGGCTTGCAAGCAGAAGTGGTTAGGGGCAATCAGGAAGGCAGGCAGGTGAGCTGTTGGGAGCCAGCAGTCCTGGAATGTGAGAGGGATGTCCGACTGCCCATTTAGGCCCGATCCCAAGGGCAGTCAGACATCCCTCAAGGGGTCCCAGATTGGAGAGGGTACAGGCTGGGCTAAGGGACACCCCCCCTTCACGAATTTCATGCACCGGGCCTCTAATCAGTAGATAAAATTAGATGTGCTAACTTTTATTTTTGAAGAAGTGCCAACATGTAAATTAATGAACTATAATTTGGTTTCTTTCTGGACTAGAGCAACTTAAAATTGTTGGGTTCAACTGCATTAATGAGGATTGAGCTACTCTATAAGATGCTTCAAAATATAGAGACTTAAAAACACAAACTTAATTTTCTCTTTTGTAACATATCCAAGTATGCAGGTCAGGTAAGCAGCAGCTGTGCCCTATGAGGTCATTCAGAGACTAAAGTGTTCTTCATTGTGATTCCAACATCACTTTCATGCTTCTCATCTGTATGTCCATAGTTTGCTGCCAGAAGTGACTATGCTGCAGATAATGGGAAGGGGAAGGTATGAAAAATTCACGTGCCCAAATTTTTAAGGCCCATAACTGGAAACGTCACTTTGACTTCTAGTCACATTCCATCAGTAAAAATGTAGCCAAAAGACCACATTTAACTATAAAATTTAAAAGTATTTTAAAGGATGGTTTATAAAAAATAAATAAATACATAAGTAATAAATGACAGGAATTCTTTTGGTGAAGTCATCATCACAGCCTTTTAGGTGGGGAAAGTGAGCTTTACCTGTGTTAACATGCCAACTAGAGGAAAGAGAAAGTCACCAAAAATTTTTAAGATAACTTTATTTTTTATAATTAAGTAAATAATCACTGCTTAATAATGCCAAATATGGGAGTCTAAAAAAATATGGTCTCTAGCTGAACAGCCACATACTCAGCAATAAATCCACTAAGAAATAAAGAAAAATTTTGTTGAATAGCTAGATATTTCTACAATCAAGCAAGGAGAGCATGAGGATGGCAGTCCATGAAGAAAGTATTGGAGTGTTACTAGGGGTATGTTTAAATAAGAAATAAACAAACCAAAATATCAAGAATAAATTATAAGAGACATAATGCATTGATGTAGCTTACATCAATATTGAAACAGAAACTTATGCGTACAAAACTTCTAAAAGCCTTTTTATAACTAATCAGAGAATCGGATTAAGAACCTTGCTACAATGTCATGTACAAAAGCATTTTTCTTTGTTCTCTATAAAAAGAGGTGTAAGACAAGTCATGCTAGAGCAAAAAGTCAACTCTCATATGTGAAGTGTGTTCCTTAATAAATACCATGTCATGAACTGTCATATTTTAAGTCTACTTCTAAATATAACTTTCTGTTATTCTATGAATTCAATAACTTTGCACTTTTTTAAAAAATGTAGCTGCCTAACATCTTTTTTTGTGTGACCTTCTCTCTGTTCTCACAAAAGTGAAATATATATAAAACTTTAAGTGAAATAAAAATTTTAGTAAATTTAAATTTTTTTATTTTATAACAATATTTTAAACTATTGGGAAGTACTAAATTATGGTTTATTTCTTTTTTCTACAAACATCTGCTAGACTACCATCCATAAGCATTGCTCTGAGTACAGAGCATTAAAAAGTAAATGACAGTACACCCTGGCCAGTATTGATCAGTAGGTTGAGTGTCATGCACCAAAAGGTCACTGGTTCAATTCCTGGTCAGGGTACACACCCAGGTTGCAGATTCAAAGCTTGCTCGGGGCATGTGGGAGGCAGCCCATTGATGTTTGTCTCTCACATCAATGTTTCTCCCTCTCTCTCCCTATCCCTTCCCCCTCTCTAAAATCAATTTAAAAATATTTTTAAAAGGATGCTTTATAAAAAAATAAATAAATACATAAGTAATAAATGACAGGAATTCTCCTTTTGGTGAAGTCATCATCACAGCCTTTTAGGTGGGGAAAGTGAGGTTTACCTGTGTTAACATGCCAACTAGAGGAAAGAGAAAGTCACCAAAAATTTTTAAGATAACTTTATTTTTTATAATTAAGTAAATAATCTCTGCTTAGTAATCCCAAATATGCAGGGTAGGGAAAAACATTTGTGAGTATTCTTGTATTATTATTTATTAATTATTGTATTATTTTTCCATACAAACAACTGTAAACTTACTTTGCCCCACCCTAAATTTTTTAAAATGATTTCTTCATTTTTAATTTCTTAAAAAGCCTGTTCACAGCACACTCCAAGAATGCTATACAGCAATGGTTTGCTGCTCTTAGTCAAACAGAGTATTTCAGAAAACAAAACAAAACAAATTTTAAATGGTTAATGGTTTTTAAAAAAAATAGGTCTTTGAAATTTCTGTAAAGGCAATAATCACCATTCATTGAAATCTTTGTTTCATAGTAAACACTTCAGAAATGTAATAAGTATCAACCCCAAATCACACTTCTCTAAAAAGTATACAACAGAAACAAAAATAAATATTTTTCTAGAAAGAACGTATTTGGATTTCAAAATAATGTTAGCCCTGGCCAGTTTGGCTTAGTGGATAGAGTGTTGGCCTGTGGACCAAAGGGTCCCGGGTTCGATTCCAGTCCAGGGCATGTACATGGGTTGCAGGCTCCTCCCTGGCCTAGGCCTTCATCAGGGCACATGCAGAAGGCAACCAATCAATGTGTTTCTCTCACATCGATGGATGTTTCTCTCTGTCTTTCCCTCTCTCTTCCACTCTTTCTAAAAATCAATGGAAAAATATCCTTGGGTCAGGATTAAAACATAAAATTAAAATAAATAAAATAAAATAATGTTAAAGGAGAAACTTTCAAGGATAAATAATGTTTAGATTTTTACTCTCAATGACCAGATTGGTTGGGTCTCTAGTGGTTCCAATCTGAAATCATCAATAGGAGGAATAATTACATTATAGTTTATGAACTTCAGTCCTAACAAAGACAACACAGTGCTTGCTTTATTTAAGAAGTAGCATCCAGCCAGTCTAAAAATTATTAAAAGTGAGGTCAGATGGTTCAAATTAGTTGGTTAAATTGGTACCCAATTTGTTTCAAACTTAGTGTTCATCACTTGACTTGCTGTATTTCTTTCAAAATGAATCAATAAGTACAGAGTTTGAGTGAAATGGACACTAAACTTTGTATCACTGACTTCATTAAAATATGTTAAACATGGTTAAATCTTAACATTCTGCCCTTCCAGATACCTTACATTTTCCTTATAAATGCAGAGCAGCTGCACCATGAGTTACACTTTACCCATTTCACCTAAATGTAGAAAGTTAATTTTAAACAATTTGGATGGTTAAGTTCTTATATATTTATCTTTCAGAAACCTACAATCCTTTTCTTGGATATGAACTTGGTAAAGAATTCAGTTCATATTCACAATGAACCAATAAAAAGTATTTTGCTTATGTTTATTTCCATCAGCAATTCTGAAACCAAATTTCCATTTAAGACACCTACTAAAAGAAGATATTTTCCTTTAGAATCATGGTCACAGTCTGGAAAAAGAATTGAGAAGGGCTAATTTAAGGCCAATAAAATATTTGAGGAAAGATGAAACTCAAAGCAGAGAGGTGATCAGAGCAAGTAGGTGGTAATAAAGGCCTCCCTTGTAAACACCTCTGGCCTTTCCTCCCATATCTGGAAATGTTACCTACATTTTTAAAAATTATCATCAAAACATTTTATACCACGAATCCTGTAAAATCAAGTTGATTTCAACTACATAACCTGTAGCTGTTAAAAAATTATATGATCCTGTTCATAAGATGAGAGGTAGTGACATTTTATTCTCTCGATGCCGAGCTAAAAATTCCACACATCTGGTTACCAGGGGAAAGGCACAGAAGCACCACTGTACACAGCTCGCGTTGGTATCTCAATTCACCTGTAACTTCATTTGGCGTTGGCAGCCGGCAATCGCCGCTGGGACAACACTGAAAGCAATGGGTACTGGTGCTATTCATTGTATGGGATGGAGGACCTTCATCACCTTTCAAAAACTAAGAAGCTTTCCTTCCATTCCTCTGAACATGCTCTTCATTCATTTTCTCCAAAGCATCTATCTCAGCTAAGAAATCAGCTTCATTGTCTGCTGAGATGTTTAAACCTGACAGCATTGAAGAGCTCTCATTCACTAAGGGCTTCCTCCACTCTGCCTTTCTGGAAAAACTGTGAGACATTCCTACAGTCACGAAACAAGAGCTACAGGTCGTGAGGATGTGTCAGTTCTACAGACTGACTGACTGACGTGGGTCAACCAACCCTTCCCAGCATGCCACAGCATGTTACATTCACCGAGGTCGGCACACATGAGCATGCGCTCATTACATAATTGCTGCGTCAAGTGAAGAGTTTGTAGGATTCTTTCATTTCTACACTACTGAGCTTTACTTCTTTCATTGTGGGGGCTGGAACTTGATCACAGCCTATAAAAGACATAACTAAAATGTGTTTCTTGCCTAGCACAACTGCTGGACAAGGAATTCCTGCTTTCTGCATTCTGCTGAGGTTGTGCATTTTTTTTTCTGTCCACATTCAGATGATCTTATGTGGACTTACAGTTTATTGAAGCGATCTTTAAACCTGAAATCACCTTAAATATATTTAATACTAGAGGCCTAGTGCATGAAATTGTGCATGGGGAGGGGTGTCCCTCAGCCCAGCCTGCACCCTCTCTAATCTGGGACTGCTGGCTCCCAACTGCTTGCCTGCCTGCCTGCCTGATTGCCCCTAACCACTCCTCTGCCAGCCTGATCCACACCTAACTACTCCCTGCCAGCCCAATTGCCCCTAACTGCTCTCCCCTGCTGGCCTGGTCGCCACCAACTGCCCTCCCTGCTGGCCATCTTGTGGCGGCCATCTTGTGTCCACATGGGGGTGGCCATCTTGTGTGTTGGAGTGATGGTCAATTTGAATATTACCTCTTTATTATATAGGATGTTTAATATATTAATATAATAATATAAACAACTCATTAAGGGTTGTTTTAAATACCTTGATGGCACATTTGATGGGTATAAATTTACTATATTTTTTTCATCTTCCATGCGCCCTCCATAGGCATGAAAGACAACAGATTCCTTTCCTGTACTAATGCAGCCAGTGGTTGACCATTTTATACATAAGTAAGCATGTCTTAGGGTCAACTGCTTTTTCTGCAGTAGAGTGTTCTTTTTTGTCATGGAGGCACTTTGATGTTCTTCTGAGTAGGCATGTTGTTTTAAAGCATTGAAAACCTGGTTTGATAGTTTTAAATCTATACCAATTCCATCTCCTTCCTGAAACCCGGGTGCAAAATGTTCCATTCTGGCTGTATTCTTTCTCCCACAGACTACTTCATCATGTTCGGTGGTGATGTCTTTTCCTTTTACAATAAAACCCTTTTTGGGAGTAGGAACTGGTTTTCTGGTCTATAGGGATCATCACGACTATCCTGCCAGTCAACCTCATCTTCAGAGCTACCACTGTCTTCATAGGGATGCACTTTTTGATAATTTTCAAAGGAAATGGAAACTTTGCTATGGCCATTGAATTTTTTTTCTTCACGCCTAAACTGTGCATCATTCTTTGTCAAATTCCATCTGTAGCATCTGAGCCAGCATTAGGTCGCTGGAAGTATCAGTGTTTTTCTCCAGTAAGAAATGGTCCTTCAACAACAGCAACTTTAAGAAAACAGGCAGCTTCTTCTAATTGCAGCTCTTTAGCCAACTGCTCACTCATGACATCAGCCAAAGAGCAGGATATTGTCTTTTGAAGGGTAGTCCATAGACACTTGTTGGTCCCAGGCTGCTGCCAGCCCGGGTTTGGGCGATGGCACTCAGACCAGACCCGTGGGGGTAAGGAGCCAGCCACAGAGCACAGGAGAGATGGCACCTCCCAGCCTCCACAGGGGACCTGAGGCGGGCTGGGGCAACGAGGGGGGGGGGGAGAATGGGGGAGGAGTTGTGGTGACAGATATCAGCAGCAAGCACTGTGTCCCTGCCACACCCTGTATTTTATTTAAAGATCCTAAAATTGGGTTTTTTGTTATTGACCATTTCTATTTTTATTAAACAAGAATACATTTTAAAACATATCTATATTGTTTGAGTTTCTACATGATAAGTAGTAATAACTTTAAAACCACGCATAATATGCTTGCTAGCTATTATCAGTATGCCAGCCAGGATGAGCCCATGTGGCAGATGGATGAGGGATAAAGCAGAGAGTCAAAGTACACTAAAAGTTCATGACTTCATTGTGAAAACGTACAGTTCTTCACATAGGAAAATATAGTCAGTCATAGTGGGGAAGTTCATTCTGAAGTTTAAAAAGTCAAACTTCTTATCTCCTTAACTTGCAAATAATTCTAGTGGCAATTAAACACTTAAAGAAATTTTGTAAAAAAGAAGAATCAGTGTGGAGGATTTCTTTACAGACCATCAGCTTTCATCTCTAGACTTTATTCAGGAGTACATCATAAACATCTATAAACATATCCCGGTGACTACTGTGTTTTTATTTTTATTTTATTTATTTTTAATATGTTTTTATTGGTTTCAGAGAAAAAGGGAGAGGGAGACAGAGATAGAAACATCAATGATGAGAGAGAATCATTGATTACCTCCTCCTGCACCCGCCCCTAGTGGGGATTGAGCTCACAACCAGGGCATGTGCCCTTGACCAGAATCAAACCTGGGACCCTTCAGTCCACAGGCCAGCACTCTATCCACTGAGCCAAACTGGCTAGGCAACTGTATTTTTAAATATCTGGAGAGATATCCCCGTAAACATCCATCCATTCAAGGTTTTCCTGACTTAAAATCTTCCATATGCCTATATTTCCCTATCTTCCCTCCAGTGTCTTGGTTTTAGATACTCCTCACAGGACAGTTCTAAGTTTAGTCCCAAACCACCACACACACCATGACACTGCAGACTAATTCGGGAACACATAACTAGCATGCCTGCCAGAGCCAAAGCTGTCTCTAACGAAAAATAAGAGAGCAGGACCTTGCTCCATTTTGTCCCAAAATATTTGTTATGTGCAAAAAGAAAAAGAAAGTGATTGTCAATCTAATAACATACTGAAAATGCTATTGTTAGAAAGACCAACTCTGTTGTCCCTGAGTAAACTGTGGGACCTGGGAGAATAGCCTGAGATGTTTTTGTTAACAGGGCAGGAGTGAGGCTATAAATTTCCACTTAAGCTTCCTCTAGGAGAGGTGCCCGTCTAACTACAGAAACCACATGGAAACAGATGCCTTGAAATGTGCCAACCAATTTGTCCATATAAAGGTATATGGACCCTTCTGTCACTAAAACCATCAGTGCAAACAACTGGCAGTTTACAACTATATAATCTATTTTCACTTGGAAAAAAAGCTCTCCTGGCTATATTTAGACACCCTCTTACATAAGGTACTAAAATGTATCCCATTAAATAAGTTAACACACCTAGCAAACTGCTTTTTTTATTTCCATGGAAAAAATTAAATCCCCTGGAGTTTGTGACTAAAGTCCCATTTTTTATTAAGTGGCTTTATCTTTTCCTACTTCAAAGTATTTTTTCTCACACCCACTTCCCTCAACAGCACCTTTGTGTTCAGGCCTTCATCTTAGAAGACGGTTTCTTTGCACTAAGCTGATAGTTAAAAGTTTTGGGATATTTTCTGGTTGGTGGACTGGGTGATTAGTTTATTGAAATGTTTTCACAGCCTTCTTTTGTAGTTCTCTATTGCTTTGCATCTTTTTTTTTTTTTTATGTTGTCTGAATTGAACTATACTTACCATCTGCTGTTTCAGGCTCTCAAATGATCTGAAACCTTTGAATTTTGTTAAATCATTCCTCATTATTGCTCTTTTAGTAGTATCTATAAAGTCTATCTATTTCCCTCTTCATTATTTCTCTATCATTTACATACTTGTCATGGAGATACTAAAACACCAAACAACTAGTTGCAAATGCAAATTCCTCAGCCAGACTACAGCTGATTCTCTATCTTGAAGTATACTTTCCCCATCACTTTGTTTCTATCCCAAGCTTTTTATTTGGTTTATTTCCAGCATGTGAATCAGAAAGACCTTCAATGACATCTTGATAGTTTTAGTGTATTAGATCCTTTGAATTGGTTTTAGCTATTATCTTAGACTACTTTTCTCCCACAACATAAAAGTTTTATTTCCCATGTCTTTCTTTCTTTCTTTCTTTCTTTCTTTCTTTCTTTCTTTCTTTCTTTCTTTCTTCTTTCTTTCTTCCTTTCTTTCTTTAGCTATTCCTATCTCATTTTTAAAAATAACTTCAATATTTGGTAGAAATGAAGGTTTTAAAAAAAAGTAATTAGCATGATATGCCCTGAAAAAAAGATAAAAAAGGAGAAAGCTGTTTTGGTCTAAACACACACAGAGAAGCAGAACCTTTTCATAGGACTTTGGTGCCCATAGACAATCATAGGTGTAAAGCTTCACAAAAGTTGATAGGTGGAAGGAAAGGGTAACACAACTTTTTGATAACACACTCAGTAATACAGGTAATACGATCTACTTGCATTTTTAGAGGCTTTTGTTCCAACCAGTCATTTACCCTTTCATTCTTTCATTCTTTTATTTGTCTCCCAGTTATCAACTACTGCATAATAAACCACCCCAAAGTTGGTGGCAAAAAAACAGTAATAATTTATTATTTCTCTCAATTCATTGGGTTGACTGGGGTCAGCTAGGCTGTTTTTCTGCTCCCCCTGGTGGGGTCACTTATGAAGCAGCATTCTGCCTGTGGCTTTGCTGGAGATGGAAATTTACAAGATGACTTCATGCCCATATTTGCTAGGCTGATTAGAATGGCTGGGGAGTGCTGCGCTTCTCTCTCCAGCAAAGTGAAAGACATCTGACACAGTGGTTCAGGACTCTAAGAATGTAAAGTAGAAGCTGCCAGGCACAACATCATTTCCTCTGCATTCCATTGACTGAAGTAGATCACAAGGCCAGCACAATTCAAGGATGCCCTCTGCTTCTTTGTAAGAGAAGTAGCATGTCTAGGCTTGGAACAATTGTTTTTGGCCAAAATTCACATTCTTCCTATGCAAAATGTACTCATCTCAAAATAAGACCCCCAGTTTTATTCAATCATGGCATTAAACTCTGACTCAAAAAATGCAAGATCTCATTATTTTAATTAGGCCCAGATATGAATGAGATTCATCAGATGCAACTCCTTTTAACCTAAAACCTTTGAACTTAAAAATGCAAGTTATCTGACCCTTGCATAACCAATATTCAACAGCGAGACAGAGACAAAGCAATTACAATAAACACTTTTATTCACAAAGGAAGGGAATGGTAATCATAGCCATGAGTCCATAGCAAATGAGTCCATGAGCCCAAATTTCAAAACTATAACTGGGAAAACGGAAGGAAGGAAGGAAGGAAGGAAGGAAGGAAGGAAGGAAGGAAGGAAGGAAGGAAGGAAGGAAGGAAAGGAGGGAGGGAGGGAGGAAGGAAGGAAGGAAGGAAAGAAGGGAGGGAGGAAGGGAGGGAGGGAGGGAGGAAGGAAGGAAGGAAGGAAGGAAGGAAGGAAGGAAGGAAGGAAGGAAGGAAGGAAAGGAGGGAGGGAAGGAAGGGAAGGGATGGAGAGATAAAGGGAAGGGAAGAGAAAAAAATACAATAAATTGGGAACATGTTTTCAGTCCCCCAATTTCACCAGGCACAGAGAACGTTTTGTGACTAGTCTGCTTTGTGGCATGGGTTTCGTAATTAATTGTTCTCAGCTGGGTTCACTTTCTGAAATCTTGGCACCTCTCTTTGAGACATCTTTCCTTTTCTATTAAAAAAAAAAAAAAAAAGTGCCTGTATTTTCATCTGAGAAGCTCTCTCAGCCTGCTTCCTGCTGGTAGAAATTTGGAACCTAAAAGCTCTTTTGCAATTTGAACTGTCTGTCTTTTTGTGCCTGACTTCATAGTATGTTTTCTAATAAAATTACCTTTAAAACTGTGAGTTTTCTGTAAATATTTTTGGATTTCACTCACTGCTCCCAAAGTCTCATGATTTAGGTTTGTTATGGTAGCACCTACTCCCAGGAAAGAATTCCTGTATGACTCAGCATTTAGTAAGGGAAACAGAAACTAGACATGGGATAAGGGATTTCTTACAGGAATTAGACCTCACACAATTGTAGAAAGGGCTGGGGTAATAAAGACTCAAAAGAGGAAGTTGGTGGCTCAAAAGAATAACCAAGTGATCGATCTGAAAAACCAGACATACCCAGATGCTAAAAAGAGATCATGAAAAAGTACCAAGCGGAGAAGTCTGTGGAAAACTCTTGCTTTTTTGAATATCCATCCAAGAAAGTGGTGGTGACACGGGAGTTGCTGTTGGTCAGTAAGTTCAGTTAGGAAAAAAGAGCTAGTTTCAGAGTGGAGGAGAGAAAGGACAAGCTGGGACCTTGGGACACCTCTGTGACTATCTGTCACAACTAACCATGACAACCTGTGAGAACAATAGCTCTTCCTCCTCTTGCTCCTCCCAAATTTCATACAAGTTTCTCTTTTGGCCAACTCTGCTGCTGCAGCAAAGAGTTCCTAAGAAATGGCATTCCTAACAGAAACAAGTTGATGAAAGAACTATCCAGCACAGGCAGGAAGCGTAAGCATTGCTTCCAAAAATGACAGCGACTCCAGAAGGAGCTAATTGAAATTTCCATGATAAACCAATATGTGAGCAATTTTATATCCTGACATTTTTACATTTTAGAAAGATCATTGAAACTATGTTAAGTTATGGCTCAGAGCTCAGATTTTAGAGTAAAATACTCTGGATTTTAATTCTGGATGTTACTTACTAGTAATATGGCCTTGGGAAAGTTATTTAACTTTAAGTCTCTCATCTTAAACATGAGAATAATAGCAATGGTATTCATGTTGTAAAATGATGTGTCTAGAGTAATTAACACAAGACTGGAACACATTAGGTACTTGACTCTTATTAGTTGGCATTGTTATCCTTGAAACAATAAAACATCTTCATCTTGAAGCACACCTTTTTAAGTATTTAGCATCAATTTCATAGTACCTAGAGACTTGAAAGGGTACTTATTCCCAAGGTGTAAATGACTTTTCCATTTGTGATGGTTAATTTTATGTGTAAATTTGACTGGCTATGGAATGCTGAGGTTAAACATTATTGTTTAATGTCTGTGAGGGCATCTCCAGATAAGATTAGCTTTTAAACCAGTGGATCAGTAGACCGCTTGCCCCAGTGGGAGTGTATATGATCCAAGCCATTTAGGGCCTGAATAGAACAAAAGGCAGGAAAAACTTGTCTTTTTTTCTGCCTCCCTGTCTGAACTAGAACATCACATTTCATCTTCTCCTGCTCCTGCACTAAAACCATCAGCTCAGCTCTCCTGGTTCTCAGGTTTTCAGACTCATACTAAATCACACCACTGGCTTCCCTGAGTCTCCAGCTTGAAAATTGTTTGAAAATTGTGAAACTTGCCAGTTGTCAATCTTCATAATTGTTCAATCTCTCTCTCTCTCTCTCTCTCTCTCTCTCTCTCTCATTGTTTCTTATCTCTGGAAATCTCTAATGTGCCATTTAACCCCTTGGCTTGATTGCTGACTCCTGCTTCATAATCAGATCAGTCCTCAACTTTGCAACTGCCTCCCAACCAAATCATCTCCCCAAAGTCAGAAAGATCACAGTTCAACCACTGAGCAGGCAAACACAGGCTTGCATGAAAGCCTGCTAACTGTGTGAACCTTGGCTATTCACTTGATCACACTTAAAATAAATTTCCTCATCTATAAAATAGGAAAAACATAATGCCTGGCTTTCAGGATTAATTTAGATGACATTTATACCACACGTTTGGTTCATAGGACCTCAATAAATGTTTTTCAAAATTATTAAATTTCACCACCCCATTGATAAGGTAGCAGAAGCCTGAGGTCCTAAAAGCATGAACATAAATATTTTTTCAAAAATATTTTCTGACATATTTCATGCCCAACAATGACATCTGATACCCAGCCTTCTCCGACGATTGTAAAACCCTAAATACTGAATCCTCAGGTCTTATCCAAGACACTAGACTCAGGGGTCCTCAAACTTTTTAAAAAGGGGGCCAGTTCACTGTCCCTCAGATCACTGGAGGGCCGGACTATAGTTTAAAAAAAAAAACTATGAACAAATTCCTATGCACACTGCGGGCCCGGGACGAGTCGGCTGCTAAGCAGGACAGGCAGCGGCACCCGGCGGGCCGGATAAATGTTCTCAGCGGGCCGCATGTGGCCCGCGAGCCGTAGTTTGAGGACCCCTGCTAGATCATGCCTCAATACAAGACAGGTCTGAAGGAACACCCCAGCTCTAAAGCTACCATGGCTCACTGAGGCCTTTGTTGTGACTGCTTTTCAGTTCAGCGTCTCCTTCTGAAAAGTCTTGCTTTATTCTCTCCCAATAGCTATCTATCTAGAGAAGATTCCCCAGTAAACTTCCTCCATAACATTCTGCATCCCAAAGTCAGTTCCCCAGATAAACCCACCTGGGTCACTTTACAAAGTGTGTGTGTGTGTGTGTGTGTGTGTGTGTGTGTGTGTGTGTGTGTGGTGGGATGGGCAGGAGAGGAGGAGAGAGTGGAAGTTCTGAGTCTTCCAAGGTCAAATAAGTTAAATCAGTAACTATAGAACTTCTTGGAGTATACTGAAGACAGAAATATAGCATACAACATTTATAAAATAGTTTGCTTGCGATAATGTTTATATTAGACTGCCCAGTGGTAGAAATAGATGTCAATTCATACATAAGTATTGAAGACCAAATAAGTCTTATTACTCAGCCTTACCCTGCCACCCTAATTTACTTCTTCATCTTGGACCAAAATTGGAACTGGCAGTGGCATGTTGAGGCAGAAATACCAACTTCAGACACTGGATGACATTGACACTGGGCCCCAGAATGTACTCATCAGCATCCTCACTAGCAACAGAAAAGAAGTTTAGGAGTGTTTTTTAATGTGCAGTAGACTGTTTAAAAATAAAAGAGAGACTGATGATATAGTGACATGTGTGTCTAGCTGAGAACAAAAGCCAATGTGCTGAGCTACATTTTTCTTTATAGAAAGCAAACACTATTATTCTCTGAAACATCTGCCCAGGTGTTTGATTATTAGAGGTTTTAAACAGCAACCTGCTAGCACCATTAAAAGCTTAGTCAGAATAGATTGAAGGTGACTTCATTTGAAATAGGGGGCAGTAGCCCTATGGCTATCCAATATCAAGAAAGATTAAGGATTAAAATATTTTGACTACTTTGAGAGGTATCTTTACTCCTTGCTCACTCTTTTTTTATTATTTGTAATAATAAAATATTATTATTGTTATTGTTGTGAATCTCATAGAAATATCCTGAGAGAAGCTTAGGCAGAAATACATATTTAAGCAATTTTTTAAACAAGTATGTTTATATTTTAGAAATGACTCATCATATTCTATTGTGTAAATACATATTTAGACATGTAAAACTGTTTAGAAAGCTATAAATTAAAGCCAGATGAACATATTGGAGTTAATCTTTTCTGCCAGCTTTAAGCGCCATTTTGAATGAGTGGGGTGAGATTAGACATTGTGTGTGTATAATGATGAAAAATGGTGGGCTATCATAAGGAATCATTCTTTTGATTTCAGTCCTGTGAATTATGTTTAAAATTAATGAAAGAGAAGAGAGAGGATGATTTGAATCTCATCAGTACTATTTTTCTCTTGCTCCAAGGCAGCAATGAGGCATTTTCTAAGGGATTTGAACTTTTGTGAGCAAGACCCTCTAAGCTTCTAAAAGGTCTTAATTTGAAGTTAAACCTTTTTAATGATGATTTGTTTCCCTTGAAAGAACAAGCAAATAAGCAGTTGGACTTCCTGAGAGGTTTTCATTGTATGAAGACAATTTCTTTGCAAATCTAAGTAAGTGTTCAACATTTGGAAGGACATGTATATTGTAGCATATCCTTTTGCCATGAAAGAGCCCTTCCTCCTTTAATTTTGCAAACAGCCATAAAAAGAGAGGTTATTTTTCCACGAAAAGCAATATGGGTTTAAAAAGGGAGAAAAGGTGATTTTCAAACATTTCTTTTCCTCTAATAGCTTCCTCCAACACTAAATAAACAAAATTGATTTCTTTAAATACAGTTATATCAAATCTAGAACTATTGCTTTACACTATAGATTTATTTGTGTAGTCTTCTATTGCAACATGCTTTCATTTCTTGTCAAGAAAGACTTTTCAAGAAGACAAATCTGCCCTGACTGGTTTGGCTCAGTGGATACAGCATTGGCCTGCAGACTGAAGGGTCCCAGGTTCTATTCCAGTCAAGGGCATGTACCTCAGTAGGGAGTGTGCAGGTGGCAGCTGAATCAATGTTTCTCTCTCATCGATGTTTCTAACTCTCTATCCCTCTCCCTTCCTCTCTGTAAAAAATCAATAAAATATATTTTTTTTAAAAAAAGAAGGCAAATCTTCCAGTGGTGATGAAAAATTATTAGAAAACTGACTACATAAAATGCTAAATTCAACATCATGTTTGATAGGAGAAAGTTACCATCTCTCAGATGTTCTTATGCAAATATCCAATTCCAGTTTAAGCATCAGTAAGTACTCAGTTCTTGTAACTCAAAGGTAGATCCTCCATCTTCAATCCTTACAGTGCACTTCAAGAATAAGCCATTATATCCAGTCTGCTCACAAAATACCAGTTGTCTTTTCTTCCCCCAAACTCAATTCCTTTAGGTATTTATTATATACTAGAGGCCCAGTGCATGAATCGTGCACAGGTGGGGTCCCTCGGCTTAGCCGGCAATTGGGGCCGATTGGGGCTGTCTCGCCCAGTCCCAATCAGGGCCAATTGGGGCCAGCCAGCCAGGAGGAGGGACCACGGGAGGTTGACCTGCCATGGGAGGTTGACATGCCACAGGAGGTTGGTTGTGGGAGAGCACTGACCACCAGGGGCAGCTCCAGCATTGAACGTCTGCCCCCTGGTAGTCAGTGCGCATCATAGTGACCAGTTGACCATGTTCAGTTGTTTGGTCATTCAGTCACTTAGGCTTTTATATATATACTAGAGGCCAGGTGCATGAAAATCCATGCACTGGACGGGGCGGGGGGGGGGGGGTTCCTCAGCCCAGCCTGCCCCCTCTCACAGTCTGGGAGCCCTCAGGGGTGGTAGGCGACCCGGCAATCAGGGGAAGGCGATGCCCGCATCACACCTCTGCTGCTGCCACTGCCAGCAGCGCAAGCCTTGGCCATCCCTGGTTATCTGAACCTCGGGCAGCCTTGGGCGGCTGGGAGGCTGAGGGGACTGGGGGACTCCGGAGGCAGGCACGTGGAGCAGCCAGGCCTGGCTGTGCTGCGTGCCTGCCACCCCAGTGGGGCTGAGGGGACTGGGCACTGCCATCTTATGGCTGTGGGCGCCGCCATCTTTGAGGGTGTGGCAGTCAATTAGCATATTCCCTCTTTATTAGATAGGATATAGATACAGAGTGGCTTTTCCTAGTTCTGTATTTCCCAAAATGGAGTGCATGAATCATTGATTGTATAAAAGTCCATTTTCAGTGATATGTAACATTCTCTTATTTAGTATTCATAGTTTTCTATTTATTTAATACCTACCTTATATTTATGGTATTTCTATTTACAATAGGAACACATAGCTATTTAAAAATAAGTTTAAATAAAGGAATCAACTCAAAATATTAATAATATAATGTGACATATTTATGAAACAATTTATGCAGAATACTGCTCATTGTTGTTTAAATAATAACAACAACTATGATTCTTAGGTCATATAAAAAATAACATCCAAATCATTGGTAGAATTTCTTCTATTGGGCATTTAGAATTTTGCATTAGGTTGTGGGTACTAATAGAAACCAATGGGCATCTGGAGGAAGGCATTTGAGAGTTGCTCTTAAATTATAGAGAAATAAAGTTTGAGAGATTATAAAATGACAAAATAAACTGCACAAAATTTTCAGGCTGGATCAGAAATGAAGCCGTAATATAGTATAAATATTTTATAACCAGCTCTCCGGAAAAGGAGAGATAAAGCCCCAATTTCTATTATTTGTTAATTTTTATCATGCAAATACTTCCACTATGGCTAATTTCAAGCTACCAATATGGTAGCACTATATTCAGGGTTTAGAAGAGATATGCAACAGTACAACAATATATAGTATTTCTATCATGCAGCTCTTAGTCTAATTAATCTTAATCATAGATAACAGCAAAATAATTAGGAAGTGATTAGCTTTTATTATATTTTTAAATAATTTAATAATCCTATATAATAAAAGCCTAATATGCAAATCAACCGAACTGGGGAATGACCAGTGGAATGACTGGTCACTATGATGTGCACTGACCACCAGAGACACATTTTACTGAAAATGTCCCAAAAGAGGCTGATGACCTTACGTAATAATTTTGTGGAATGTATCCAGAATGTCTATTGTTAGACCAAAATGATGCCTTCAAATTCTAGGATTTAATGACTAGTATTTTAAATCAGGTATTTGCTTTTATATGTTCTTGATTTATAATTTCAAATCATGTATGCTGTGGGTGGGGGTTAGGGAAACAGTGTGAGGTGAACAAGAAGCCATATTTACAGATTTCTCTGTTTTCAGAGATCTCTAAAATAGACACCAGAAATGGGGGGCAAATTGCCAGATTTCATGGCTCTGTGTATCTAAGTTTTGATAAAAAACTGAGAGGCCTCCATAAATGAAAATTAACTAAAAATAAAGTTGTCTCTTGAGTGATTTGAATATGCATGCACTTTATATCAACCTTCTTTGTGATTTCTGGAGTATTTTAATGCCATTTAGAAATTCAGCTTAGAAAAACTTGTGATAACTTAGAGATGCAAAATGCATTTTAACTCTACATGTCTTTGGAGACCAAAAAAATAAACCCAAACAATTTAATTTGTAAAAAGACACTTGAACCAAGGGCCATAGTTATATCCTACATGACAGTAATAATTTTATTAGAATGTCTAAAGAACACAGATGCTATTGAGAATGAAATTAAAACATCAGTTTAATTTTCTGGTATATTTGAAGCTTAATATTTAACCTTAAATATTCTTCTTTTAGGTTGCCAAGTTAGATTGAGATTTTTATCTTACTAAGATTAAGCAATTTTTAAAGCTGAAACTAAAGATATGCTATGCTAATAGGTTAAATAAGCATGAAGGTAAAAACAGATCTACTATTTTTATGGGGGGGGGGGGCGGAAATAAAGAAAATCTGCTCTGTGTTTGTAGAAAAGGAGTGTTAGCTCTGCACTGGCAAAGCTGTGTCTATATTTCTTTATCACCTAGTATCTAAGAATTTCAAATATTTGACCAATGAAGGAATGATGCTTACAATGATTTTCATACATGCCAGTGATCACTAGGCTGATGAAGCAGGCAATGAAAGTGGAAGTGTTCATTCAAGATGCAGAAAATAATTTAAAATGAGAATAATCAGCATATTCAGTATTATTCCTGAAGCCATCACAAACATAAAATAAAAAGAGGCAAAAAGATAGTTTAGAATTTTAAAAGCATAACTTTCAATATTTAATTCCCAGAATAAGAGTGAAGGAGGCATGGGCATGCAAAAGGACACAGAGAAGAAATATGAAAGAAATAGTTAAGGAAAGATTCCCATAGATACAGATTTAAAGCAAAGATTGGTGTTTTATTTTATTCTTGGCAATATAAATTGAAATTTAACTGCATGTTATTTAGATTAGAGTTGTTTTTAAAAAATAAATCTCTTTCTAATCTGTAAAAACTGAGAATATTAATTCCAGTCTTCATTTAAATAGGCAAAATATATGACTTCCTATTATCATCCAAAAGTAACAGTTACATGTCAGTAGCTTTCATATAATGATTTTCTTCTTTGGGCTTCACAAATATCTTAAAAGGTAGGTATTACTGTTAGAATTAACAAAAGAGGAGAGATCCCTCCCAGGGAGTAACTAGTAACCGACATCGTTTTGCCAAATAGAACAAAACATCTGACCAGGCAGGAAAGATGGCTTTTCATTTTACTAAGCTCATGCACAATGGAAACCGAATGACAAAGTGGAACTCAAGGCACCACAGTAGGAGCCAAAGTGGCAACCATAAAAGGGGAGGGCAGTAGCCTGGGGAAATCTGGAAAAAGGATTAGATTGGAGAAGGACAAAATCCCAGAAAATCCAGGAAAGATATTGGATAGGGGGAGAGCATAAGGATGTGAAAATGCAGGAAAGAGATTGGATAGTTTGAAAGAAAGCCTGTTCCTTCCCAAACCCAAGGAAATATAAGGAAGTTTAACAAAGACCTCAGGGGAGCCACTCACTACCCTCTCGCCTGCCCACTCTCTGACTCTCTGAGAGTATCCTGTTTTTTCACTCTAATAAATCTTGCCGCTATCACTTAAAACTCTTCCTACATGAGTGACCCTGAAATCCTTTTCCCAAAATACTGCAGAAGAACCTATTTCTTCCAGTTACATTACTAAATCCACTTTATATATGAGAAAATGGAAGCTGGAGAGGTTTGTAAATTGTAGAGATCACAGAGCAATGAAGTAGCCGTTAGGATTTGAATCCAAGATTTATCCAATACTTAAGCTGTTTCTCTAATACACTCATATATTTCAGGTATTACTAAAAGGAATGTAAAAATACCATCCAAGTATTCATACAGCTTTAGTTTAAGCTGTATTAATAAAATTATAGATTAAAAATTCCATGAAGGAAGCAAATTACTATCCAGTTATATATTAAATATGAAGCTGAGAAGTATATAGCTAATACTCTCTGAACCTGTGGACACAAATACTTTTTTTTGGTTTTGCTTGTTTGTTTATTTTTAAATATCTAATGTGCTAAATATCATAATGTTTAACTTATTTTAAAATGTTATTTATAATAGATTAATTTTAAGAATCAGAAAAGTTCTTTAGAACACAAATTAGTAAAATATAGGTCCCAGATTACTATCTAGTGTCACATCTAAATTTTAACAGCTTACTTTTGAAAGGCACATTAGAGGATAGAGTAGCATTTCCCAAAATGTCTTTGTTCCAGAAATATCTTCCCAACAAGAATGCTGGCTGGGGATCAGATAAGTTTAGGAAACACAGTGACACATGTCTTCTTGGAGAATCACAAAACATATCAGCATTTTATAGATCAAGAGGTCTTTCAATGAAGAAACCTATTTCCTGGTATAACTTAACACTTCTCAAATGGAAGCAACAAAGGAACCCCCAACCCCCCGCCATAACATCTATTTACATCCACCAAAATAGTGTTGGAAAAATTTGATTATCTTTGGTCCTCAAACAAATCCTTTGAAAGGGACAACCTCTTCCCTACTTTCTTTCTCTTTCTTTCTTTCTTTCTTTCTCTTTCTTTCCTTCCTTCCTTCCTTCCTTCCTTCCTTCCTTCCTTCCTTCTTCCTTTCTTCCTTCCTTCTTTTCTTTCTTTCTTTCTTTCTTTCTTTCTTTCTTTCTTTCTTTCTTTCTTTCTTTCTTTCTTTCTTTCTTTCTTTCTTTCTTTCTTTCTTTCTTTCTTTCTTTCTTTCTTTCTTTCTTTCTTTCATTCTTTCTTTTCTTTCTTGACCTATATAGAGCACTAGGCTAACAAGTAGCAGAGCAAGAATTTGCACTCAGATCTTCAGACTATGTCCAGAGATTTTTTTTTTTTTCCTCTTTTCACTTGGCTACAGTTCTTTATCCCCAGCAGTACCTTTGTGCTCCATTTATTTTTAATCCAAGTGTCCCATGCTGAAGGAAATTACTTGTGTTGCTACTTCATGCAGTACTTTAGGATTCTGTTCCAATTTTAAGAGCGAAGTCTTGATAACAGAATTGCTGTGTTAAATATTTGTTTAAAGCTAAAGCAGAAAACCACTCATGAGTAACACAGGCAGTTAAATGGTACCATCTGGAGCAAGAGGCATCTGCAAGTATCCTTATTTAAGAACCAGCTTACAAATAATAACAGACCCCCTAGAATTAAGCAGTTAGCTCCTTTGTCATGTTTAACAGCATTCAAGAGAAATAATTTGCTTCATTGCTTTTGAATCTTCAGATACAAAGAACAAAACATTTTGGCTCTTTCCTTAGAAGTACCAAGATGAGGATCTCTTAAGTCAATAATATTAAAAGTAACATATAACCCAGTTCCTGCTCTTCAGTTTCATAGACACAGACAAGAAATAAAGTTTCATATTTAGAAGAAGAGCAAGGAAATTAAATTGATCTAGGTTATGACTCAAGAAAGAAAGAAGAAGAGATGCATTTTTGGAAAAAACAAAAAAAAGAATCAAAGGAATCACCTTATAACAAATAGAAATAATGTATAAGTTAGACAAAGTTTCTAGTCATTATTTGTTGTAAATTACATTTTCACTTTATATTTGTGTCCTCATAGCTTCATCAAAATCAGATTTTAATTATTTTATACTGTGTATAGCATATCATGTGTGCTCAATAAATATTTATAGAATAAATCCCAAAAACATAAAGATAGAGACATAGGAGTACAATAAAAGAGTCTTTATATCTTTACTAGAGGCCTGGTGCATGAAATTTATGCCTGGGAGGGGTGTCCCTCAGCCCAGCCTGCACCCTTTCCAATCTAGGACCCCTCGAGGGATGTCTGACTGCCTGTTTAGACATCCCTCTAACAATCCAGGACTGCTGGCTCCCAACTGCTCACCTGCCTGCCTTCCTGATTGCCCCTAACCGCTTCTGCCTGCCAGCCTGATCACCCCCTAACCACTCCCCTGACAGCCTGATTGATGCCTAACTGCTCCCCTGCCAGCCTGTTTGCCCCTAACTGCCAACCCCTGCAGGCCTGGTCACCCCTAACTGCCCTCCCCTGCAGGCCTGGTAGCCCCTTACTGCTCTCCCCTGCAGGCCTGGTCACCCCTAGCTGCCCTCCCCTGTAGGCCTGGTACCCCCCAAATGCTCTCTCCTGCAGGCCTGGGTCCTCCCCAACTTCCCTTCACTGCAGGCCCAGTCACCCCCAACTTCCCTCCTCTGCCGTCCTGGTCACCCCAACTGCCCTCCCCGGCAGGCTTGATCGCCCCCAACTGCCCTCCCTTGCAGGCCTGGTCCCTCCCAACTGCCCTCCCCTGCTGGCCATCTTGTAGTGGCCATCTTGTGTCCACATGGGGGCAGGATCTTTGACCACATGGGGGCAGCCATCTTGTGTGTTGGAGTGATGGTCAATCTGCATATTACTCTTTTATTAGATAGGATAGAGGCCTGGTGCACAGGTGGGGGCCAGCTGGTTTGTCCTGAAGGGTGTCCCGGATCAGGGTAGGGGTTCCCTTGGGGCGTGGGGCGGCCTGGGCGAGGAGCCTGTGGTTGTTTGCAGGCTGGCCATGCCCCTCGGCGACCCAAGCGGAGGACCTGGTATCTGGGGTTTATTTATCTTCTACAATTGAAACTTTGTAGCCTTAAGCAGAGCCAAGCCTTCTGCTTGCTCCGTGGCAGCAGCCATTTC
Source organism: Plecotus auritus (assembly GCF_963455305.1). Classification (NCBI taxonomy): domain Eukaryota; kingdom Metazoa; phylum Chordata; class Mammalia; order Chiroptera; family Vespertilionidae; genus Plecotus; species Plecotus auritus. Next base: position 131,444,678 of record NC_137771.1, on the reverse strand, counting down.
TGTTTGGAATTTATGTATCTTCTATAATTGAAACTTTGTATCCTTGAGTGGAGGCCTGGGTCAGCAAGGGCAGGCGGAAAGCTTGGCTTCCTCCATTGCCGGGGAAACTCAAGCCTCCCTCCTGCTCTCTGTGGCCGCAGCCATCTTGGTTGGGTTTATTTGCATATTTGTTCCTGATTAGCTGGTGGGCGTGGCTTGTGGGCGTGGCTTGTGGGTGTAGTGGAGGTACGGTCAATTTGCATATTACTCTTTTATTAGATAGGATTGAAAGAAATACAAAGCAATTCTCAGACCAATGGAGTCACAGCTCCTTAGGGCAATGTTTTCCTGTTGTAAAATGGTCATATTTGTACTGAGCACTGCACTCTAAGGTAAACAGACAGCTACTGCTAAGACCAAAGAAGGTTGTCCAGGGGCAGTTGGTGGAGACTGCTCTGACCACTAAAGTGGACTGCTAGACCATACACAGGCCTGGGAGGGTTAAAATCTCTGCAGGCTGTGTACGAGAAATCAAAATATCTTTCTTTCATTTAGATCTATCCTTTAATTGTATAGACCTCACTGAAAGCAATTTTTTGTGTGCAAATTTATTTGTACTTCTCCCTTAAGTTAGCACTGTAAAAGTGTATTAATATGAAGGACTCTAGGCTTATTTATAGAACCCCAATAACACCTATGCGTATTATCATCACAAAATACTTTTAGTTTCTCTGTAGACAAAAACAACTTTTTTAGGGCCAAATTATATCCAAAAAAAACATTTGTAACATTTTTATGAATTTATATTTTTTACTATCACATTATCCTCAAGTATAATGTAAATCTCATATTCTAAATCTCACACTCTTCTAAAAAGAGGAAGTCATCAGTCAGTGTCTCTGAGAATTGAAGGAAGTGAGGTAATAAGGAGAGATACAATGAGAATTATAAGACAGTAAAGAACTGTAAATATTGTAGAGCAAATGAACAAACCACCCAAGAACATATATTTTCATACATGAATATGAAAAATAATATTAGAGTGTTCTTCAGTCTCCTCACCTTCATGGATAAATAGTCAAAGTTTCTCTTCTTTTTTTTTTTCTCTTAATCATTAATTTGTAATCCTATCTAATAAAGAAGGAATATGCTAATTGACCGTCACACCCTAACAAAGATGGCGACACCCACAGCCAATAATGAGGGAATATGCTAATTGACCACCACGCCCTCAAAGATGGCTGTGTCCACAGCCACAAGATGGCAGCGCCCATTCCCCTCAGCCCCACCGGGGTGGCAGGCACGCGGCATGGCTGGGCCCGCTCCAGGTGGGTTCAGCCACTTTGCACGCCTACCTCCGGAGTCCCCCAGTCCCCTCAGCCCCCCAGCCACCCAGGGCCAGCCCGAGATGCAGGCAAGCCTCGGATGGCAGCTGCCCAACCACCCAGAGCTGCCTGAGGCTTAGGTAACCAGGGCCAGCCAAGGCTTGCGCTGCTGGCAGTGGCAGCAGCAGAGGTGTGATGGGGGCGTTGCCTTTCCCTCATCACCGGGTCGCCTCCCGCCCCTGAGGGCTCCCAGACTATGAGAGGGGGCAGACCTGAGGGACCCCCGCTCCAGTACATAAATTTTCATGTACCAGGCCTCTAGTACTTAATCATAAAAATATAATGGTAAATAATTAGCTAGAAGTACATTTTGTTTTAATAACAGCTATCTGATATTGCATCTTAAGTGTTTTCTCATAAATATTTTCTGTTTCTGCATGGTGTGGGTATATTTGGTATGTGTGAATATTTGAGGAGATATTCACTGTACCAATATATCTCAAAAGAACAATGCTCTAGAATGGATACCAATCTAAATCCATTTTCTTAGAGGAAAGAGTATTTTTTTCTTTACCACACTTAGCTCTGTTTTTGTTTCCTCCCTGGTCCCTTTGCCCCTTGAAAACCTCCAGTCCTTACGCAGAAATAGCATAGAGGCCTTTCCAAGTCTTTTTTAAAAAATATGTTTCTATTGATTCTACAGAGAGAGGGAGAGATAAAAATATTGATTCATTGATTGGCTGCCTCCTATATGTCCCCTACTGGGGAATGAGCCACAACCCTGCCATGTGTCCTGACTGGGAATCAAACCGGTGATCTCTTGGTGCAGGGAAGAGGCTCAACCAGCTAAGCCACACCAGGTGGGCCTCAAGTATTACTATTATTATTATTATTATTATTATTATTATTATTATTTTAATCCTCACCAGAGGATATTTTATTGCTTTTAGAGAGAGTATGGGGGAAGAGAGAGAGAAAAACATCCATCGGCCACCTCCTGATTGAGGATCATACACACAACCTGGGTATGTGCCCTGACTGGGAATCAAACCCACAACCTTTCAGTGTACAGGACATCATTCCAACCAACTGAACCACATTGGCCAGGGCTTTCATTATTTTACTAGTAATTTTCTATTTACTAAAGATAATGACTAAAGACTAGATAAACAGATGCAGGAACATCTTTACTATGTAAATTTCATCTTTTCTTCTCAGGTCCTTTCCTATCACTGAAATTTTATGCTGTCCCATGTAAATACAATTATTCAAATCTAGTTAATAGAATGTAAGGAACACAGGAGGAAGAGTTAATAGGTCAGTCGCAGTTCAAAATACAGTGACAGAATAGTCTGGAATAGCTAAGCAGCTCAGCTTTACCCCATTTCCTCTGCTCTGTCCCATCAAATCTCTTGCCCAACTTAGAAGAATGAGGGAATCTGAAATGCTGAAAGTTACTTTGGGAGCAAGAAAAGGGTGGGATTGTGAAAAATTCCCCAAAGTCCAGTTTTATCAAACATCCTTCTTGTTCAGTAGTGGTGCTTCAGTGATTAGGTACCCCTAGGTGATTTATCTATGATGCCATTATTGTACTTTTAACTTTTTCAGAGTGCTTTCACTTTTTTTTTCCATCTCATAGTTTCACATCTCTTTGGGTACCCAGAGTGACTATACCATTTATTATACTTATAGCTTATACAAAGCTTTCTATTTTGGTTGCATTTAAGATGTCCTTTGTATGTTGTGACAGATTTAGGCAATTTGAGCAAAGAGAAATATATTTGCAAATAGGTACAATACGCTAGCTTTGGATAAGCTAATAGGAATCAAAAGTTTTCATGAACAGAATGAATAATTGCATAATGCAGTATTTAAATATTGAGAGGGAAAGCTGTCTAAATATGCAAAGCAACTTGGGCACCATTTTTTCCCCCTTTTTTTTTTGCACAAATCCCTTAGAAGCTTTCATAAACTAATCTTTCTTCCTCAAGGTAATTGCATTTAAAGAGACTTGCAAAAAGTTAAATAAATGATTTGTATGGGCTTACATAAAAACAACTTATACTTGTTCTTCATGGTGGAAGGGAGGTTGTAAATATGAAGCATTTATTATACCTGGATAGTCTTAATGAGCAGACTTTCTGATATTCATGCAATTTGCTTTTGTAGAACAATATACACACTAAATTTTTCAATTTTTAATTGTGGAGGTTGATTGAGTTGGACTTGATATTTTTAGGTCCAACACATTTTTAGTTACACATTTTTTTGTATTACATTGTAAAATAGAGTTCTAAATTGTAATGTGGAAATTAACTTCATCAGAATAAAAGTAATGTCATGATCAGGATCTGATTCCTCTAGTGACTATATACTTTCCACAGATATGGTGAAATATGCAAATACACACACAACTCACCTGCTTTATAAGTTCTTATGTAATTGTGTGAGTAGGGAAGGGGTTAAGTCAGACCATTTAGTTTCTAAATTATGTCTGGCCCTAACCGGTTTGGCTCAGTGGATAGAGCGTCGGCCTGCAGACTGAAAGGTCCCAGGTTTTATTCCAGTCAAGAGCACGTATGTTGGTTGCAGGCACATCCCCAGTAGGAGGTGTGCAGGAGGCAGCTGATCAAGGTTTCTCTCTCATTGGTGTTCCTAACTCTCTATCTCTCTCCCTTCCTCTCTGTAAAAAAACAATAAAATATATTAAAAAAAATAAATTATTTCTGGTTTAAACTAAAATTAAAATTTATTTGAAAAAACCTGAATCTTTTCAATTTATATGAAGAAGATATAGTCATCCTCTATAATAAAAGCCTAGGTGGTGTCACGCCCTTGCGTGACATCATCACAAGATGACCGCCACAAGATGGCCACCACAAGATGGCCAACAGAGGAGGGCCATTGGGGGCAACCAGGCCTGCAGGGGAGGGCAGTCAGGGGCTATCAGGCCAGCAGGGAAGGGCAGTTGGGGGTGAGATCAGGCTGGCAGGGGAGGGCAGTTGGGGGTGACCAGGCCAGCAGGGGAGAGCAGTTGGGGGTGACCAGGATGGCAGGGGAGGGCAGTTGGGGTGATCAGGCTGGCAGGGGAGAGCAGTTGGGGGCGATCAGGCCAGCAGGCAGCGGTTAGGGGTAATCAGGCAGGCAGGCAGGCAGGCAAGCGGTTAGGAGTCAGCAGTCCCTGATTGTGAGGGGGATGTCCAACTGCCGGTTTAGGCCCAATCCCTGTGGTATGGGATCGGGCCAAAACCGGCAGTCAGACATCCCCCAAGGGGTCCCATATTGGAGAGGGTGCAGGCCGGGCTGAGGGACACCCTCCATGCACGAATTTTGTGCACCAAACCTCTAGTATTACTTAATAGAAATCACTTATTTAACACTTAATTATATGCCAGGCTCTGCACTAAGAATTTTACATATGAAAGTTCATTTAATTACATCAAGAACTGAATGAGATATGTTCTATCATTGTGCTCATTGTACAGATGAAAAAACAAGACCCAGAGAGTTTAAGGGATCAAACCTTGTCAGGCTCAGAGACTGCACCCTGAACACACCCTATACATACTGTCTCTAGGAAAAACCTTAGAGGCATGTTTTATGCTACACATATTTCATGTACTTGAAATATAGAAAACATGCCTGATTACAATACATGGTAGGTGAAGACCAGAGTAGGACCCAGGAGGGCTGAGATGATATGTCTTATTCACTCACTGTTTTTCTCTATCACTTAGATCTCTATCACCTAGTGAACTAAGTAGGCATTTAATCAATTGGGTGAATGAATATACCTCACCAAATAATCATTGGTGCCTCTGTTGGAGTGAAAGTTCCAAATTTCTAATTATGACCATGTTAGTTCCACTGGTGATAAAAACAGAAATTATCAGTTAATTTTATAAATATAAATACCTGGGCAAACTAAATAAAAAAAGAACAGGAAGGACAAAGAAAAATTGCAAAGGGTAGGATTTTGCTTCAATATACTGATCAAAGCTTCCCTCTAACTCTAAAATTCTACAATTCTATGGGGGATAAAATAAGATCAACCTTTCTCTAGATTCACTCTCTCCACTCCCTTTTATCCTGTCTTGCCACCAGGCATGCTTTTTTTGGAATAAATAACTCAGATCAACTGCTTTTTCCTCTCTTTTTGTTTTTGTTGTTGTTTTCCCTAGAAGTGGAAAGCAATAGAAATTCCAACAGTGTTCCATTTATTTAGACATGCAATAAAAATATCTTTCATCTTTTTTCAATGCTCCTACATCCCCATCTTTAACTCATAAGCCATTTTATTGATAAATAAATGTAATCAGACAACACCACCTCATTTTTATAGATTCATAGTCTAACTGCCAATGTCCCCATGTATTTGGCCTCCTCTCTGTCTTTCCTCCTGCTGAGGAATAGCATCACCTTGTCATTTGAATTCATCTCTCTTGCCTATTTAAAGACAATTGTCCTGAAATTATCCTTTCGATCGCCTGCACCATTAATTTCCCCCTTACTCTAAAACCATTTCCATCAACATACAAACAGGGTTTAAGTGTATCCATTTTAAAAGAGGAAAAAAAACTCACTTGATCCTATATCTACTCCTCTATCACAACAAAACTTCTTGATTGAGTAGATCAAGAAGTCTCAACACTTTCACCTCCCATTCTTACCTCACATCACTAACATGTTTAACAAGGTTTTAAAACTCCTATTGCACTTAGAAAAAAATCATTCCAATTCCTTACCATGACCTATAATATTTTAAAGAATCTGGCTCCTACATACCTTCCCACCCTTCATCCTCTCACAATCCCACTCATAATGCTCTGCACACTTCCTTCTGCCCCTTAAAAAGCCAAATTCTCCCACACTTTAGGGCCATTTCCTGCTTCTGTTTTTCATGGAGCACTTAACTCTGTATCTGTTAAATAGCTAGTTACTCCTTGTTCTAGTCATATTAAATATCATCTCTTTAGAGAGCCTTTTTTGCCCTGACCTCACTATATAAGAGGCTTGTGTTACTGATTGATGGCTGTGTAACAAAATGCCCCAAAAGGTAGTGGTTTAAAACATCCATGTTGTGTATCAATAATCACATGCTTCTCTTATTTCAATTAGAAAAGGCTGGGTTGGCTCTTCTAACTCAGGATCTTGAAGTTGCAGTTACATGTCAGCTGGGGCTACAGTCATCTGAAGGCCTGCCTGACGCTGGCCATCCCCTCCATGATGGCTCAAACACATGGCTACCACATTGATGTGGGCTACCAAGTTGGTTCCTCTCTAGTAGGATTTCTCCAAAGAACTATTTGTGTATCTTCACAATGTGGAGGATGGTTTTCCCCAGAACAAGCAGTCTAAGAGATCAAGGCTGAAACTGCAATGACTGACATGGCCTCAGATACTGCACCATTTTCTAGTGATCTTATTGACTAGCCCTAATGAAATATGGTGAGGTGTATACAATGATGTGAGTACTGAGAGGTCACTTTAGAGCTTGCTGTTGTCTTTTTACTTAAATCTTGTCATCGTCTCTTCCATTTTGAGCAAGAATTCTTTAGTAGTCTACTAAGTTCACTAGTGGCAGAATAGAACAGTGTGTCTTATTCAACACTTGTTCTGATTACTAGTATGCAGAGGCTGGGAGAACAGGAAAAAGAAGTATTTCCCAGATTCTCTTGTAGCAAAGTTTCAAAATATGATTTAGGTTTACATATTCAGGTATACTGGCATAAATTCCTATTTTGGAACCTAGTCATGTGTAAAAACAGGCAGATCAGATCAATATTACTAATCTGCCATATTATTGTTATGGTTTCTGACAGATGTGGCTATTGTGAAACAAGTAATTATAAGAGCAGTTCCTGATTCAGCAAATTTCTGATTATAGCAGAAGCAACAGCTCTCTGGATACCCTCTTCTATAGTATGATTTTTGGAGTTGTCATAGCATTTACACTGAGTCCCTTTTTTCAGCTTTCCCAGTGATTTAAAAGCTACCATTATCTTTCATAAATCACTTTTTGCTCTCATTAGCTAGGGTTCTGTTTTCTGTAATTAAAAACCCTGACCATCTTGAGTTACATTAGTTGAATCAGCCAAAATAACACCTTGGCAGTCTCAGATGTGTGTGTGTGTGTGTGTGTGTGTGTGTGTGTGTGTGCATGTCTTACATAAAAATGACTATAACACCTATCTCACCTCTAAAGATCAGTGCCTACAGGAACATTCAACCCCTCCTTTTCTCTCTGTGTGGCTTCGAGATTTCTCTCTTGATTTCCTTTTCTGCTCCATTCAACTAATACTACTTCCCATGACTCTCTTTGATGCCCAGTTTTATTTTCCTGTTCCACTTAACTAATAATTCCTCTTCCTCTCTCCTATGCCCAAGTTAACCCATAATAGGAAAGTTAATAGTAGCAAGGAAGACAATGATTAAAAACTGTGTTCATTTAACACAGTCCAGTCCTTCAGTTCCAATGCAGTTTTTATCTGGAAAGCAAGGTCATCCCAAGCTCATACACTTGTCCCACTTTCCTTTTCTTGAACCCAAGCTACTTAATTTTTGTCTTTGCTGTAACAATATTTTCAGGAAGGGGTCAGTAAAAATTTGTTTTGAAATATAAACTCATTTAACGTCAGTACTCAAAAGTCATCAGCAGAATTCATATGCTTATAGATAGATTTAAATAGAGAAAAATATATCTAAAATTTAGGTATCTATGGGTTTTCAGGGAGAGGTATAAATAAAAAGAATAATGTAAATAGCAAAGCAGGAAAATTTTTTTACCCAATTTCCACTTCTTTCTTGTACTTATTAGTTATTAAAGGTCCTAGAAAAATCTCAGAAGTCCCATGTGCTTGTGGAACCCACATGAAATTGGGACTATGTTAAGGAATTAAACAGGAACACCTGGAATGACTGTTATAATGTGCTCCATAGGAAATGCCATGGCCTCCTTGTTTCTGCCCAGTGGGGCAGCTGTTTTCAGTTGGACTTTTTCCAACAAAGAGGCCTTAAAACACTGCTCCTACAGCCTCAATACACATAAAGAAAGCAGACAAAGATTTCCAGGGATGTGATGACAGAGAATTGTAGCATCACACAACTCCAGCCAGCATTTGGCAGAGCATAATGGAGAAGAGTAAAATTGCCCATAGAATTCAACTGATAAAGACTCGTACTTAAAGACTGCTTTGAAGGCATGTGCAATAAAATAGCAGTGTAATGGGGTGCCCGGAATGCCTGGTGAGGCAGAGCTTTCATTTGTTTTACTGAGCTGAGTACCAGCTGCTTCTCTGTTAGGTAGAGGTAAAAAAGTCATCTTAATGCAGTTCTTCTCTTCTCTGTGCAGCTACACCAAGCATGTCAAACTCAAAGGCTAACATGGGCCAAATAAACAAGGTTTACTAGGTGTACTGGTTAATAATGGCAGATTTTGTAATCAAAGAAAACACGATAATTTCAAGAGAAACATCAAAAGTGCTTTATGCAAAGTAATGTCCATCACTAGCTACACATTTCCCCATCTTTCTGGTAATTTATGGATACCGTCCCAGTAGAACTTTTCTTGTTTTGAGGCAAACCATTCAGAGACCCAATTTTCCACTTCTTCGTACATTTTGAAGTGCTGCTCAGAAAGTGCATGTGCCATTGATCAGAACAAGTGGCAATCTGAAGGAGCAAGGTCTGGTGAATATAGTGTGTGGGTTAATACTTCCCAGGCAAGATCTTTAACATGTCTTTAACTGTTTTTGAAGTGTGTGATGGTGCGTCATCATGAAGCAAAATTACTTTGCCATGTCTTCTGGCACATTCTGGTCATTTCACGATCAAAGTGTGGTTCAAATTGACTATTTGTTGTAGGTAGCAATCAGTATTAACAGTTTCACCTGGTTTTAGAAGCTCATAATACACCACACCTTCCTGATCCCACTAAACGCAGAGCATTGTCTTCTTTCCAAAGCTATTTGGCCTTGCAGTCGATGTTGATGGTTGACCTGGATCAACCCATGATTTTTGGGATTCTCAAAATAAATCCACTTGTCATCGCCAGTCACAATTCTAAGCAAAAAAGACTTTCTTTGGTGTCGTTGAAGCAACATTTTACTTATGACTTTCGGTTTTCCATTTGTCTTTCGTTCAGTTAATGTGGCACCCATTTTACTTCCTTTAAAATCTTTCCCATTGCTTGTAAATGATCATAAATTGTTTGCTGAGCAACATTTAATCTTTCTGCAAGTTAGTTTTGAGTTTGACATGCATCTTCATCCAATAATGCTTGTAATTGTTGGTCTTCAAACTTTTTCGGTTGACCAGGATGTTCTTTGTCTTTCACATCGAAATCATCACTTTTAAAGCATTTAAACCAGCGTTCACAAGTATATTGAGATGGAGCATGTTCACCATAAGCTTCCCAAAGTATACGATAACTTTTTCTTCATAATAAAGTAATGAATTAAAACTTCCCGCAAATGCTCTTTTTTTGGCATGAAACTCGACATTTTTAAGGGTAAAAATATCTATGATGTTAACACCTTCAGCAAATTTCACATATGAAGTTTTGAAGCTTGCTGTCAATACAACAAAATAGCATACATATCAAATCGCATATATATCAACATATGTGTAACTCCATCTATTGAAAAATATCCACATTATTAACTAGTACACCTACTAAGTTTATATGGGCCGCAAAAAAGCAAAAGCTTCAATTTTCATAGAAACGTAGGTTTATTTCGATAGTCACATGCTGAATACAAAGGGCTGAAATAAATTAGTAATTGTTAACATAAAATAATAGAACATTTTCATGAAAATTAATATTTTTCTTGAACATTAACTTATCAGACACTGAATAACTGCACAAATTAATAAGTGTAACACAAATAAACCTATTTTTCTTGTTCTCCAAAAGCGAAATATTTCCTGTTGCACACACCAAACAAGTCAGTACAAGACTAATGACGTGGCAATCAACTGCTAAAATATTTGCTGCTAGTATTAGTGGAGAGAAATGGTGCACCTGCCCATAAGGTGTGTAAGGAAAATGAATGCAACACGATTAAAGTAATCAGTCATTAACAAACGTTGTAGTTCATTATTAGTAATTATGCATAATAGGATATTGTAAAAATTAAGGTATGAAAATTTTATTAAAATGTTTCTTACATACTAATAGGAACATTAGTATGTAAGAAACATTAGTATGTAATTTTGGCTGGGCAGCAAAATTATTCATTGTGGGCTGCGAGTTTGACATGCTTGAGCTACACAGTTATGCAAATGTAAAGGCATAAAGTCATTCCTAACTGAACAAATTTTCTGAAGATTTAGCAAGGTTGCACCTAACTCTTGGTAATCAGAACCTCAGAAGTAGGTGCACTAATTTGCACAAGGAACCCTTGGTGAATGAAGGAGGCAAACACTCAACTACTTTTCTATGGGAGTGGAAATTAAGGAAAACTGTGTAATGGAGTAAGGTAGGCCCCTAAGTTCTGCTGACACACAGGCCCCTAAGGGGAATTCACTTAAAGGGAAGAGAAAGAACATATGATTGACCCAGGCTCAATGGGGTTCCTTAAGGAGGGAAGGCTAAAATTGTCCTGGTTTACGGCTATAGAAAGAGTGACAGAAAGCTATAAACTTGGGGCTCAAGTATAAAGCACAAGCACAAGCATAATTTGCATGAAGATCTAAACCATCTAATGGACCATCACTAGGGAACCAATAACATTCAATAGTGACTGTGGTATAAAGATGCAATGAACCTGGTCGGTGTGGCTCAGTGGATGAGCATCAAGAGGTCGCTGGTTCAATTCCCAATCAGGGCACATGCTGGGGTTGTGAGCTCTATAACCAGTATGGGACATGCAGGAGGCAGCCAACCCATGTCTCTCTCGTCGATGTTTCTATCTCTGTATCCTTCTCACTTCCTCTCTTTCTAAAATCAATAAAAACATATTTTAAAGTTTCAATGAACTGACTGGGCCTTTCTGGTATCTCTTCTCTCCACCTTCCTTCAGAGTCAGGGTTGACTTGTGGGCCCTGACAACACCTTTCAGGTCCAATGTTTTCCTAGCATGGCTTGTGTTTGTATCCAGACTGTTTTGCATTATATTATAGAAATATGATGGTTCCGATGACGCTATTGACATAAAGAAAATGAGCCCAAAACCCAGATATAAAAATTTCTAAAGGCAGTTTTTACAGACTTAAGGCAATTACTTTAGAATTTTAGGGTATGGTTAGGATTTAAGAAACCTGGTGTGGTGAACAGACCCTAGGATGACCCCTAATAATTTCCACCTCCTGATGTCTCCTTGTGTCCATGTCTTTATGTAATCTCCCTTCCTTGAATGTGTGTAGGATCTGTGACTTGTTTCTAACCAAGAGAATATGGCAATGGTTATAAGATGTCAGTCTCATGATTATATTACACTAGAGGCCTGATGCACGAAATTCATGCAAGAGTAGACCTTCCTTCCCCTGGCTGCCAGTACCAGCTTCCCTCCGGCACCTGGGACCTGGGCTTCCCTCGCAGCCCCGGCTTCATCTGGAAGGTCGTCCAAAAGGATGTCTGGTCTAATTAGCATATTATGCTTTTATTATTATAGATTACACAAGACTCAGGGTTGGAGAGTGGAGGCAGACTCTCCTTTCTGGCTTGATGAAGCAGCCATGTTAAGGGAGTCTATGTAGCAAGGAACCAGAGGTGGCCACTAGTGATTTCACATATCCTCTAGGACCTAATGGTGGCCTCCAAAAGACAGCCAGCAAAGTCAGCCTCAGTCATACAGCTATAAGGAAATGAATTCTGCCAAAAAGCTAAAGGAGCTTCACAGTGGATTCTTCACCAAGTAAGAGCACAGCCTAGTGGATGCCTCAATTGCAGCCTTGTCAAGCCCAAAGCAGAGGACCCAATACACCTTGCCCAGACTCCTTACCCACAGAAACTGTGAAATAAAAAATATGTGTTCTTTATAAGGTACCAAGTTTGAAATAAATTGTTACACAGCAATAGAAATCATTACACTTGGGAAACCTCCACTGAGGACATCTCTGACCTGAGGCTGTGCCCCCTGCCCAGCAGGGCTTGACAGGGGACCTGCGACTGCGCCCCTCACCTGGCACCAGGCCAGGGGACCTGAGGCTGCACCCCCTCCCTCGCACCGAGCTAAGGGACATGAGGCTGCGCCCCCTGCCCAGAAGGGCTTGAGGGGGGTGGAGCCAGCTGGGTCTGGGTCTAACCCAATGAGGGTGAGGCCGGCCGGGTCTGGGTCTTCTGCATTTTTGAAGCATGTGCGGGTAGTTGGGGGGGACTTGACTCTAGGTCCCACAGTGTGCCCCAGACTATGACAGGAGGGAGATTTTCGTATACATTTTACTAATTTTCTTTCAGCTCTGACACTTCTATTATAGAGAAAGGGCAAATAGCAATATTAAAATATTTCCTCTAGCCCTGACCGGTTTGGCTCAGTGGATAGAGCATCGGCCTGCGGACTGAAGGGTCCCAGGTTCGATTCCAGTCAAGGGCATGTACCTTGGTTGCGGGCACATCCCTAGTAGTGGGTGTGCAGGAGGCAGCTGATCGATGTTTCTCTCTCATCGATGTTTCTAACTCTCTATCCCTCTCCCTTCCTCTCTGTAATAAATCAATAAAATATATTTAAAAAAAATATTTCCTCTAATTAATTCCCTTTTAATGTGCATGAATTTTGTGCACCAGGCCACTAGTAAATCTATAATAGTCAGAGTGCTATATTTTATCACTTTTCAGAACTCCAAGGAACTAATCTGTGTTTCTTTCTTTGGTGGCAGAAAACACACAGCTCCTGGAGTTAGAGTACAAAGTATTATATACTGAATATTTTCCTATATAATAAAGATGTAATATGCAAATGGTCATTACGCTGTGAAGCGTAACGACTGACCACGTAATGACCAGATCATGGATCAGCAGGAGGGTGGGGCAGAGAGCTACAAGCAGGTGGCAGAGAGCTACAGGAGGGGGCAGGGCAGCAAGCTGAGGTGGGGGCAGGGGCCGGAGGGAGCTACAGGAGGGTGGGACAGCAGGTGGAGAGCTACTGGAGGATGGCAGCGAGCTACTGGCAAGCTACTGGCTCATGGATTCGTGTGCAGGGCTACTTGTATATTATATATTGTGTGCCCCCGAATTCATATGTTGAAAGTATACCCTCCAATGTGATGGTATTAGAGGTGGGGTCTTTGGAAAGTAATTGGGATTCAGTGAGGACAGGTGGAGCCCTGATGAATGGGATAAGTGCTCTTATAAGAGTCAATGAGAGACCTTCCTTTCTCTGCTCTGTCCTCCATCATGTAAGGATGAAATGAGAAGTTGGTAGCCTGCAATCCAGAAAAGGGCTCTATCTAGAACTTGACCATGCTGGCATCTTAATCTTGGACTTCTAGCCTCCAGAACTGTGATAAACAAATTTCTGTTGTTTATAAGCCACTTAGCCTATGATGTTTTTATTATAGTAGCCTTAATAAACTGAAAAACAGGTAATAGAAATAAAGCTCTAAGTAAAGGAAAAAAAATGCTGAAATAGCAAAGGAGGAACCTTTGCCTAAGCCCCATTTGCTCCCCTTTGTGGTTATCATCTGTTAAAATTCCCTAACAATCCTCAAAGGAGTGGTGTGCATAAGAAATCCATATGACTGGCATGGAAACCATGCCATCTTGAAGGGAAGAGCAGCTGTGGCTAGGAGCACAGCCTCACTACCACCCAGACTGGCCTTGGATATTCCCCCAAACCACACAGTGAGCCACAGAGTTATGCCACCCTTGGACCCCAGCCACCCTGCTCCCTCCCTCTCCCAGCTGTAGTGAGTCGCAGAGTTGCGTGCCACTAAGGCAGCAGGCTCTGGGACCATGCAGAGAGTTGCACACCAGTGGGACTTCGCAGGTGACCCTTGCAATGGGAGCCAGGACTCCAAGCAAATCCACAATAGCTTGCATGACAAGGTCTAGGGTAAGCCACATAGTCAGACAACCACATGAAGAGACTCCATCCACCAATGGGACAATAACATTTAAGACCCAACTACATCAGGAGAACCCACATAACTCAAGTAAGAGGCTTAGAACACCCAGCTCAGGAGATCTGAGAGACTGCACCACTTGGTCCCACAAAACATCTACTACATAGGACCACTCCCAAAAATCTGGGTGGTATAGCAGTTTGATCTAAGACAAGTGTTGGCAACGATGCGGAGAAAAGGGAACCTTCATACACTGCTGGTGGGAATGCAGATTAGTGCAGCCTCTATGGAAAACAGTATGGAGTTTCCTCAAAAACTAAAAAATTGAACTCCCATTTGACCCAGTGATCCCACTTCTAGGAATATATCCTAAGAAATCAGAACCACCAATCAGAAAGAATATATGCATCCTTATGTTCATAGCAGTGTAAATTACAATAGCCAAGATTTGGAAATATCCTAAGTGATCATCAGTAGATGAGTGGATTAAAAACTGTGATACATCTATATAATGGAATACTACCCAGCTGTAAAAAGGAAAGAACTCTTACCATTTGCAATAGCATGGATGAACCTTAGCATTATGCTAAGTGAAATAAGCCAGTAGGAGAAAGATAAGTATCATATGATCTCACTCACAGTGGAATTTAATGAACAACTTAAACTAATGAACAAAAATAGACCCAGAGACATAGAAGCATCAAACAGACTGTCCAATCTTAGAGGGAAGGCAGGGGAGGGGGTGGGTAGGAAGAGTTCAACCAATGAACTCATATGCATATACTAGTATGCATAACCCATGGACACAGACAATAGGGTGTTGAAGGCCTGGGGTGGCGGCGGGGGGGGGGGGGCAGGGGGGAGGTGGGAGAGGTCAAGGGGGGGGGGAAGGAGGACATATGTAACTTTCAACAATAAAATTTTTTTAAAAACCTACATTATATTGGATTATGCATAAGTGTGATATAATAGAAGTCCTACTCATATTCACAAGGACTCAGTGATTAATTGGAGAAATCCTCAGACATTATCAGATAAATACCCTTCATATGTAATTTATATGTGGTCAGTGGTATATATTTTCATTATAATCATTTCAATAATTTTTATTGCCTATAACAAGAAGTCATCCCTATCCCCAACATCCTAGTATTACCCTATCAGAGATCTTGGTTCATGGTAGGAATAGGCCTCAGATTTTCATCATTCCACTAAAGCCCCCCAAATCCTCACTTACTTTCTAAGTTTCTGAGAAAAATTCTGGAAAGTCTCTCTCCTCCCCAGTTTCTCTGCTTTCCCCCTCCACAAGTTTAAGCTTAAAGAGAAAACAAACCCAAAGAGAGTAGAGTAGGAGCAGGAGTTGTCTTTTGGGGTCCTAACGACCTTAGCAGTTGGCACATAAATGTGGCCAAGAGCTCCACAAGGCAAGGAATTCAGAACTCAGAAGACAATACCTAGCAATCTCATTGAGTTTCAGCAAGAAGTGAGCAGTGTCTTCCAACATCACCCGTGACAACACAGCACAAATTAATCTAGTATCAGTGGAATGTATTGCCACTTCATCCCAAGTTAAATACTTCCTCCGCACAGTATTTTTATATATAGATTCCTTAACTAGTGGTCAGTGTCTCACTGTTAGCATCAAGAACCTAGTGTTCAGAGTGAACAAAACGAGGTAGGCAGTGATATTAACAAAACACTGTTGGTTCGGCCTGAATGTGCCACAAGATTTGAATGCTTCAGGGAAAAGAGAGGAAGATAACTGTTTTAGAAGAAATAGTAGGTAGTGGTATAGAAAAATAAACAGGCAGGTAAACTCCTGAAACTAGGGGGGTGAGGCATTTAATTCTGCCCCTTGAAAGCTTCTATCCTGCTTCTGGATCACCGCCTAGCTTCTGACCTCTCTCAGACGGACCCCCTGGCAACAGGTATTGCCACTGCTTTTTGGGATATGGGTCAATAACAGTTCCCACCTCCCAGTCCTTCAGAGGAGGAAAATCCTCAGTTTTATTGCTTTTGTGGTGATGATTTTCTGTTTTGCCAAGCTAGATCTCCAAATTCATTTTTTCCCCTGAATTCATTTATGTCCCAAAGGAAACATTGGTTTTCAAGGTGATTCAGTTCTACTAGACTGTACAGATTTTGTGACATTATTGGATTAAGAAGGCCTTATGGGTTTACCTTTGGAACCTGGACATCATTTATAACTTTTCTATGGGGAAAATGCATTTCAAGCTCTAAATTACCAGATCTACAAAAAGCTCATTAGTAAACCAGTAATGCCTTTTCTTTTCTTTGCCCGAGAGAGAAGCAACCACACCAATATGAATTGCATTCACATAACTAAATTCTTTTATCAGTTGGAATTCTTTCTGTAAGTAACAGAAGATCCTGCTAACTGCAGCTTAAACAATAAGGACATTTATTATGACATTCAGCAAGAAGTCCACAGAGAAACAGGTCTAAGAATTGGCTCAGCAACCTAACAATGCCTTAAAGTACCTAAGCTCTTTCTAACCTTCGGCTTTGCCATGCTCTGCATGTCATCAATCTCTCTCATCCCCAGCCCCAAGGCAGCAGCAAATCTATGCATTAAATCCTCATAACAACATCCAAGGGCCTGAAAGGAAAGGGGATTGAGGTGTTTTCTCCTCATACATATTTATTTTACCAGGAAGAAACCTTTCCCAGAAGCCTTGCAACAACAGACTTTCTTTTAAGTCCTGTTGACCAGGACTCAGTTACATCCAAACTCCCGGTGAAAGGGGAATGAGATGATGACCTACCTCCTTCATGTTTCATGCCCTGGGCTAGGAGTGGGCTTGTCTCCCTGAGCACATTCTCCCTAAAGTTCAACAAAATTATGGTTTCAGCAGGAAAGAAGAGAAGACTGGTTGTTCATAGGTAACCAATACCATATATCACTCCAATTTTACTCCATTTTATTTCCTCTTGCTTAAAGGTTTACTCTAGATTACTAACATATGGCACTGGGCTACAAAGATGAGACTTTGATGGGATACAAAGCACATTAACAAAATGTGTGCTAAATTGCAATGCTATGGTTGTGCTGCATACTCGATGCTGTGAAATCATATTCCTGAATAGACAGTATACATAATAGTGCCATTTTGGATGTTAGAGTAATTCACTGAGCTTAAAGACATACAGTGTGGAAAGATCCCTAGTGCTAATTATGCTCACTTTCACTGACCAATGTCCAATGAGCCAAAAGATAATTCCATGTGGTATTCACATATACACATGAATATTAATTAATATGTGACTTACCATACATTGAAATTGTGGTAGCTTTTCAATGATTAGTGACCCAGAAAATCTTTGTCCAGGGTCTATTTATAATGTTGTTGTTTTTTCCTCAAAATAATACCCCTTGAATTAAAGTTAATGTAAAACCAACAACACAATCACCAAAGACACACTTCTCTAGTAATACTCTCAAATATCTTATTTAGTAAATATCATTATTACTCTTTTTGTAAAGGTAAGATTTTCTATCACAAGGGTATGTAAAAGTAATTCACAATTTAGAAAACATATCTGAAGTCACCTTCTTTGTCTCAACGTGGCATTATAACTCCAACCATAGGCCCCAAGGAGAAGAGAGCTAGGTTCCAATATCTACTCAACACAAGTGAAATAATCTAATATAGGCTGGTTTATAGCCAGTCTCAATTATGTATGTCTAAAGCAAAGCTATGACACTTAAATATTTAGAACTGCACAGTCAATGTTCTACTAGGAATTTTTCCACAAATACAATGTGGTCCATAGAAGAATGGATATCCCTTCCCTAAACCATATTCCAATTTGAAACTTTATGATAAGATCAAGGTTTGAGAGAAGGTATTCCCGCTGTGTCACCACTCTCCCTTAACTTTGAAATAGCATCTATTAATGAAAAATGTGTGTTATTATGCCTTTCTTTGATTTACCTCTCTTCTTGTGTGGGGCAAGTCAAAGAAAATCATAATAACACACATTTCAATAGTTCTTTCTTCCTAAACTTTAGTTGGAGAGTAAAGAGAAAAAAGATTGTCAAAAAAAGGTCATCTTCTCATTTCATTGGATTTTAATGTGTTTCTGACAGTGAAGAAAACAATTATTAAAGAATAGTTAATATAACTTTTCTTTGTGTACAAAATCAAAGGAAGAGAAGACAATAAAGAGAAGTACACAGAACACTTAAATGGGAAAGACATATTTGTAAAGTATAGTGAAAATTGTCTGACAAGTTTCAGTCAATGGCAAGTAAAGCAATCTTAAAATTAGGAATAAACAATATTGAAGTGACCTAAAGCTGTCCATATCACCTCAGTTTGAACCCCCATGTTTGTGTTGTTTGCAATAAAGGTTCTAACATTGCACTGTCTTAAACTGATTAAGACCATAATTTGATCTTAATCAATTTATCAGTACTTTTTAATTTGGTGGTCAGCACTAGGGTTGGCTCTGTGTTAAGAAACACAAAGCCTGCTTAAAATGGTTTACACCATAGTTGAGGAAATGACTATCATACTTGAAACAATACAACACAACGCAGGTACTATATAAATTAAATGCTAAATTTACATGTGATCTAAAATGTATATACATTTCTAACATTTTATTTCTCAGCTGATTTCCTATTTTGACTTTCTGTATGTATAGTTCCTCTCCATTACCTTGGCTATTGATTATTTTTTAATGTGGGTGAAGGCCTAATGTACTGTAGATTTTGACTAAAGCTGGTGTGTGTGACATTCTCTGCCTGCCTTTACAAAGCCAAAATAAAAGTGAGCTAGAGTATTCCTTAACTTTTTATAATGTGACTAACTTTCTGCTTGCTTAAGAATTGTTTGGAATTACTTCTCAGGAAAGAACAGACGTTACTAAAGCTGACAAACTAATTGGGCTTTGCACCGTTCTGTCAATGCATGGGAAGACTTCTGTCTATCCAGACACCTGCCAGAAAAGAACAAAAGGTTTTCACTCACATGCAAAGCAAGAGTTCATTTAGTTTTTTTTGAATTCTGTTTTTCAACTCTATGTTCATTAATCTTTATCTATTTTTCACAATTATGTTCTTTTAGGTGCTTTACTTTTTAAAGATATGTGTAATTACAAAATTAAATAAATATTAGTGCTTAATTAGATGTGGATACAGGTAGCTTATTAAATCTTGCAAAAAGGAAACACAAAGTAACTCGATGTTCAGATTCCAAGAATACTATATATGCTTAACAAAGTGAAATATTTAGCTGTAATTGTTTCCTTTCCCATCCAAGACCTAACCAACTAACTAAATATAGGATTTATTAAATCAGTTCTACATCATACCTCAACTTTAATGTATAAATCTTAACAAACAAAAATCTTTCCCTAAGAACCTATTCAAAATATTTTCAAAAGTATTTTCTTCCTGAAACTGAGAAGTTTGAATTAAAGATAATAATAAGAAATCTCTACTTAGTGAGTCTATTATGAATTAATAGACAAATACGTAGAAAATTGTTTAGTCTCATTGAAAATAAATGATCTTAATATTCTTTATTTCTTCCCATCTTATTGTGAAATCATATTTTAATTGTTTAATAATTGCTATCTTACCTATAAAAGAAAACTGCCTTTTTAAAAAAAGTAGGCCAAATAAAATAGGCCAACTTGTTTATGAAGCAAAGTATTTTCATCCACTTACTCATAGTTCTTGGCTTTTAACAAGATGTCTGTGACATCTGAAATGGAAATATTCACTCTATAATTACACAACTTTATATATATATTTTTTCATATATATATATTCATCACTACATTTTTTAGGTGAGTTTATTTGAATAGCGTAGGCTCTCCATTGAATTGAGGAATATATTCAACTGGTTCTATGATTCATAAGAATATCCTCATATGACATTGGAACTTTTTCCTGGCAAATTTTTGTACATAGTTTTAAAGTTGCAATACTTTTGTGTATAGTTAACACATTTTGGCCATTCATTTTAAGTAAGTTCCCATTTGAAGAACAAAGGTAATTCATGCCCTGCATCATGGTCCCTAATAACTAAATTATAAAGAGTCTACACTGTACAGGTGATAAATGATCTGTATAAATAATAAATTTTTAATGCTGTGCTGTAAGATAAGGTGAAATTTATAAAATTGTAGTTTGAGAAGTAGAAAATTTCAAATGATTTAGAGCTTTTCTATGACAACTGTTTAGCCTAATCTCCTTTCAGTTTGACCTTTCTTGTGGCCCTAATGAAACTAAAAATGGTTTCTAAAGAAGATTATATTTTTAGTTAACAAAATCCTATTACCATTATGAGACATATTTATATTAGGGCATTTAATTACAATTTATTACAATAAATATCATGGGTTTACCACTCTATTTTTTGCATTTCTTGCATTGTTTGGGAAACATAGCTATCAAAATACAAAATAATACCTGTAATAGTTGGTGACAGCTACAGTAATCCTAGATAATAAGCAACCACAAAATCTTAGTGACTTACAAAACAAACATGATTTTTTTCCCTCACTCATCAATCTAAAGCAGGTCACATGGTCAAGCCCCCATTTAAATGGTGGGAAAATATACTCTATCTACCATAGTAGGAGATAATAAAATTTATTTGGCAAAGCTTTTTAGTGTATAATTTTTTTTATTTTAATATATTTTTATTTATTTCAGAGAGGAAGAGAGAGGGAGAGAGAGATAGAAACATCAATGATGACAGAGAATCATGCATCAGCTCCCTCCTGCATGCCCCCCACTGAGGATTGAGCCCACAACCTGGGGATGTGCCCTGACCTGGAATTGAACCATGACCTCCTGGTTCATGGGTAGATGCTCAACGACTGAACCATGCTGGCTGGGTAAGTGTATAATTTTCTAATAGGAAAGGAATAAAGGATTGGGTATAATAATATTCCATAATATCTTCATAATATTTTATAATAGACTAGAGGCCCTGTGCACAAATTCGTGCATGGGTGGGGTCCGGCTGGCCCGAGCCCAATTGGGGCAGATTGGGGCTGAGCCTGTCAGGAGGAGGAGATGGCAGGAGGTTGCCTGGCTGGCCCACCCTGATCGGGGTCGATCAGGGCTGAGCTGGCTGGGGGGAGGGGCTGTGGAAGATTGACCAGTGGGCCCCACCCCCAAATGGGGTGGGGGGAATTGGGGGTCAGTGTCTGGGGGAGTGACCGTGGGAGGTTGGCCAGCCAGCTCCACCCCTAATTGGTGTGTGGGAGGCTGATCAGGGGTGGCACCAGCCAAAGGGAGCGGCTGCAGGCGGTTGGCCGGCCAGCCTTGCCCCTGATGGGGTAGGGGGGCCGATCTTGGGCAGGGCAGTTGGGAGGAGGGGCTACAGGAGGTTGGCCGGCTGGCCCCACCCCCAATCTGGCCGGTTTGCTGGCCATAGTGAGCATCATAGTGACCGGTTGTTCTGGTCATTACAGCATTCTGGTCGCTGGCTTTTTATGTATAGAGATTTCTTACTTTAAAATTAATAGCTGTATTTACACAATTCTTGAGACTAAACTCTTGATCTGTAAGGTAGAATGATCCTCTTGTAATAATAAGAATTTAGAATTGAAAATTTAGGCAGTATTTATGTCAGTTAGAAGAATTTAGGTTAAACACACATTTAACATGTAATTAAATTGTTAACATATGAGTGCATTTAGATTATATCTCTCAGAACCAAATGAATATGATAACATCTAGCATCATTTAAAAATTAAATTATTTAATTACATTGTTTGAAAAATATATCTTTATCTCTTGGTGATTGGAAATAACATTTTTTTGTAGCATAATGTTAGGGAAAGAAGCAGCCATTATTAAAAATGTAATATTTATCTTTTGTGTTAAGGAAAAATACTTTTCTACTATGATTTATGTGATGCTCTATTGTAAATATGTTACATAGGCCTGATTTTTTAAAAATATTTTTTATCGATTTCAGAGAGGAAGGGAGAGGGACAGAGAGATAGAAACATCAATGATGAGAGAGAATCACGGATCAGCTGCCTGTGCCCCCACACTGGGGATAAAGCCTGCTATTCAGGCATGTGCCTTGACCAGGAAACAAACCATAACCTCCTGGTTCACAGGTCGATGCTCAACCACTGAGCCATGCCAGCCAGGCTAAGCCTGATTTTTTTTTTGATGATAGTAAATCTAATGTCAATAGAACCTCAAATACACTGGACTGTGAAGTGCAAAACCATCATTACATGCAACTATTTCCCTAAACACTCCCTTCAAGAACTGAATGGGCACTTTGATAAAGAATCCATTTAATTTTTGCCTAAACGGGCAGTCAGACATGCCTCGAGGGGTCCCAGATTGGAGAGGGTGCAGGCTGGGCTGAGGGACACAACCCCGCCCCATGCACAAATTTCATGCACCAGGCCTCTAGTTTAGTAATAAGTTTATGTGTGCCATGAGATGAAAAACGTTGAAAATCACTGAATTCAACTATTAAACTATACATACACACATACCTAGAAATACATACAAAAATTAAAGTATAAATTACTATGTTGCCTGGCCAGCATGGCTCAGTGGTTAAGCGTTGATCTGTGAACCAGGAGGTCGTGATTCAATTCCCGGTCAGGGCACATGCCCAGGTTGTAGTCTTGATCCCCAGTGTGAGGCGTGCAGGAGGCAGCCAATCAATGATTCTCTTTTGTCATTGATGTTTCTATCTTTCTCTCCCTCTCCCTTCCTCTCTGAAATCAATAAAAATATATTAACAAAATAAAAAATTACCATCTGAATATGAAAAAAAAACACTCTAAATCTTCTGTGAATATGATTCAACATATTTATATGACTCAGGGACACTGTACCAAGTGTAAACAGACATGATTCTAGGCTGAATTTTACCCCTTAAGAACAGGGTGACTGGAGAAGTTAGTAATAGCCCTGGGCCTCAGCTTTTTTTTAGCTGTAAAGTGAAGGACTTGGGATGGATGGTTTCTAAAGTCATTTCCAGCTATATGATTATATATGATTCTTAGACAAGAGGGTGAGAAAATCTATGTGACTGGATTGAATTGCCTTTGTCCTTGGTCCTGAGCAGCTTCAGACTTTAAGGCTGATTCATTACAACCAGGAAGGAACATTTCCATTTCAATTTTTGAGGTAATCACAGCTAGGTTTAACCCTTTCAGACTAAATGTTAATTTTCTTATTTTTCTCACACCTCTATAGTTGTTAGTCCAGGACTTTCCTGTAATTAGATGTCAGTCTTTGATTAATTCTGTATTTGCTTCAGGAATTGCCTACTTTTAGCACTTAGACCATTTCTAATGCATGTGCTTCCTGCCCTATGTATACTTACTTATGTTTTATGCCCTTTTTTTTGCACCTAAGCAGCCCTTTTTTTAGCTGATAATTCTCTTTAAGAGCCCAAGCTTTCCCTTTAAGATTCAACAGTTCTGTCCCAATAATATACAGAATGATGCACTTCTAGCTCTTTCTATCTGTTTTAAGCCAAAATCATTTTATGTTAAATATAGAAAATTATATTGTTATTGTACATTCTTGTTCCAAAACATTGCTTTAATTTTCCCTAAAATAATATTAATTAGAATTCCTATCATAAAATACATTATAAAGTTTTAATTATTGGATAGGCAAAATAGGTATATTTCACTTACATAAGTTAGAGATTATACCTCATAACTAAAAATTATAAAAATATAGAAAAATAACTAGTATGCACATACTAGTTATTTAAGCAAACAATAAATTCAATAATGAAGTAACCAAACTCAACAATGAAGCAAGTAAACTCAAAGTTTCAAATGGCTTACTCAGATGGTAATTTATTAATGTGCTTTACAGCTCAAACACACAGGATATATGAATTGTTTTAAGCAGTAAAGGAACATACAAATGAGAAAGAATACTTTATCTCTTTCTTCTTCTTTTTTCTCTTTTTTGTTCTATAAGTTGTCTCCAGATTGAAGGGGGGAACAGAGGAATGGAATAGTAAATCTTAGTTGTATAAAAACTTAAATAGAAAATAATTTTCCTAAGTAAAATCTTTGAATTCTGCACTGTTTCATTTAAAATGATATATTTTTTAAACCCTACCTTTAATGTACTCCATAATGTTGAAGGCAGAGTCCCAAGATACTGGCACTAGACAAGAACTCAAGTAGCAAGTAAAGGATAAGAAACCAACTGTCAGGAATGCTTAAATAAACAAAACCACATCACAAGTACATAAACACCAATTATTGCCAGGACAGAATATGACTGTGCCGATATATTTCTGAAGAAGCAGTTTTAGGTTTTTGGTGTTTTTTGATGTTATTACCCTACAAGCTATTCTGAGGAAGTGTAGAGGTACAAAGAAAAATTTAACATCATTGAGAGATTGCTTCAGAGTCTCTCAATGAAAACCTTTGATGATGGTTTTAAATATCACACACCTCAACTATTAATTCTATAAAAATTGTCCCAAATTTTAGTGCTTTTGTAGAGTACAGTCAATAATTCTAAATACTACTACTTGCTATATAAGAAATTGAAGGTAAATTATAAACTTCCCTGGATAGCATTTTAAAGTGATATAAACAATCAAAATCACTTCCTACTCCCAGTATTCTTTAAGCAAATTATCAGTTGCATAGTATAATTTTTTTAAATCTTCTCCTAAAGACATCTTTTCTTTTTTTTATTGATTTTAGAGGAGAGAGAGAGAGATCAGTTGCCTCCAGTGCTAGTACACGCCACAACCAGGAATGGAACCTGCAATCTGGGTATGTGCCCTGTCAGAGCAGCCAGAGCACAGCTTGAGCACTGGCGCTTTGAGTCCATATATTCTTCTGAATTCTGCTTGACTACGCCAACTGTCAGGGCAGGCTCCTTCTCAAACTCTGACCATTGCACTACCTGTCAAGGCCACATCCCTCTGCCAGGGGATGGACCTTCTTGGACGCCGGTTGGTAGATGGAGAAGCCATGAGAAGTTGTGGGTGTATAAGAAAGCCTTTATTGTAGAAGCCAGTGGCCAAATAGCCATCAGAAAAAAACAGTCCTTCACAGCAAAGTCCCATTTAGGCAGCTGCACACCGGCTGATAACCAAATACATCTTTCCTATAAAGCAGTAGTAGTTTTTGTACCAACAGCTATTATCTGGGCAGCTGCACACTGCCCCTAGACTCACTGCCTCACATAGCAGTGGCACCTGAGCTCTCTGCTCTTGCCTCTCTGACCTCTCCCCTCTCTCCAGCCTTTCCTGCACTTCTCTTGCAGCAGGAGCAGCACCTGAGCTCTCCTAGGCAGCCTCAGCAGCTTCTCTAGCCTCACATAGTAACTGCATCCCCTGTGACTGCCTTTTTCCCCAGCACACTGGCTGGTCAGTACATATTATACCACTTAGACAAAAGAGGCCAGTTGCCAACAGTGACATCCATCATTTGGGTACAGAAGGGCACAGTGTACCATGAGATTGCTGTGGCCTTGCAGCTGTGTAGTCCTCGGACATTCTGATTAAGATTCCCATGTTCAGAGTGGCCTTGGCCATCCAGCTTATTAAGAGCAAGGCTTTTCACACTCTGAGTTGACTTGACTATCTGGCATGGTTTCCGCATGCCCTGACAGAGAATGAGACCTGCCACCTTTCTGTGTACGAGACAATGCTCCAACCAACTGAGACCCACCAGCCAGGGTGTGTAGTGTAAGTAGCTAATATCGTGCAATATATTAAATTGATATGTAGAGTTGTGATTTTTTATTTTATATACAGTTTACTGCACATTGAATTGTTTTAAAATAAATACTGTTTACAGTAAGTATATTTCTAATCATATTATGCCTTTTGTAACAAAATTACATTTGAAATTTCTATAGTTTCATGAGGACTTTGTGTAAAATTTTAATTTACTGAAAATATTTATTGAGAACCTGGTATATGTCAGGTACCTTCAATGTGCCAGTAATGTAGCTTTGGACAAATCCTGATTTGAATACTTATTGTTAGCAAATAATATCCATGCTACATTTGAAATATTATTTTCTTTAATACAGGATATAGAAATGTGCTGCAATAAAACACAGAGACTTTTTGTAATTTAATTATGGTAAAGCAATTTTAAAAATAGAAAACCACTTACTAATCCTAAACATTCTCATGACCAATTACCTTTGCATCATCCTGTCAGTTAGCTGCATTGAAAATCCAGTTTTCTCATTACTAATAATGCTTTAATTTTATTGCTTTCATTTTATGCATGATAGCAGTTAAAAATTCTTCACAAGTTGTTGATCAGTTCCACAAAACATTTTGTCTTTCCACTTTACTGTGGCTGAATAATATCCTCTCTGTACACGACGTGCTTGCTCTTTTAGCTCATCTCTTTCTATTTTATTCGCTCTCCTCCCACTTGAGTTTGCTATTATTCTTTTCTACCCACACCCCGTAACACACTTTCCCACCAAACTGGATGCCAGGGCCCTTTTGTACAATCCTGAAAAAAGAACAGTATGTGAAGTACACTTTAATAGCATGCCTTTGCTGAGTATATAAAGGAACCTGGTAGATAGAATTATATTGCATTTTTCTATGATATATTGGCATATTGTGATTGTGACATCATTTTCAGGGGACTTTATTATATTTTTCAATGCCTTCACACAAATTATTTAATAGCAAATTTTTCTATGAACATATCAACTGAAAAAATGTTTATATTATTGATGAACTAGAAATTTACCTGTTATTAAACACTGAACATTGTGTGATTAATTAAATTTTTCCTTGACTGCCAAGAAACTTGGAGAAAAAAAATAATTCAAGCTTTTCATAGAACCTTAGGTCTTTATAATTTTGGGATACCTGTTTTAGAAAAAGGAATTAAAAATTATAACTACAGCCCTAGCCGGTTTGGCTCGGTGGATAGAGTGTCGGCCTGCGGACTGAAGGGTCCCAGGTTTGATTCCGGTCAAGGGCATGTACCTTGGTTGCAGGCACATCCTCAGTAGGGAGTGTGCAGGAGGCAGCTGATCGATGTTTCTAACTCTCTAAGACTCTCCCTTCCTCTCTATAAAAAATCAATAAAATATATTTTAAAAATATATTTTAAAAAAATAAAAATTATAACTACAAATGTAGGTGGAGAGCCTTACCCAAGTTAGGGCTTTGAATTTAAGCTTTACTTAGCTACCTGGAAAGTCCACTTCTGCTTGGAACTAAGTTTTATGCCAAACTGCTACTATTTCTCTCCATTATCATATCTTAATGTATTAGAAAACCTCTTATCCTATATAATAAAGAGGGGGTATGCTAATTGACCATCACATCCTCACAAAGATGGCAGCTCCCACAACCAATAAGGAGGGAATGTGGTAATTGACTGTCACACCCTCAAAGATGGCGGCACCCATAGCCACAAGATGGCAGTGCCCAGTCCCCTCAGCCCCACCAGGGGCCTCTGGAGTCCCCCAGTCCCCTCAGCCTCCCAGCTGCCCAGGGCCTGCCCGAGGTGCAGGCAAGCCTCGGATGGCAGCTGCCTAGCCACCTAGGGCCAGCCCAAGGAACCGGCAAGCCTCGCATGGTGGCTGCACAGCCGCCCAGGGCCACCTGAGGCTCAGTAACCAGGGATGGCCAAGGCTTGCACTGCCAGCAGTGGCGGCAGCAGAGGTGTGATGGGGGCATCGCCTTCCCCTGATCACCAGGTCACCTCCGCCCCTGAGGGCTCCCGCACTGTGAGAGGGGGCAGGCCAGGCTGAGGGACCCCCCACTCCAGTGCATGAATTTTCATGCACAGGCCCTCTAGTCCTTACATAATTGGAATCAAATTGGTTGGTTAATTGACTTATGGAAAATATGGAAATTATTAAAAAATTACATGCACATAAACATTCTTTAAACTTAAAGCATGTGAATACTCATTAATTTGTCACTCTTTGGATTGATATGCAAGGCTTTTTATTCAGGTAAAACAGTAAGTGGAAGTTAGTTAAAAGAGGTTTTCTTATTTAATATCCCACATCCTCACCTTTTATATTTCCATTTTGGAATAATAGTTTTACAATTCCTATAACTTTAATTATGAGCTACCTCAAAATTGCGTCAAAATAGGTGAATTAAAGTTATCACTCATGACTATTTGTAGGAAGATTCTCTGTTTTATAGATTATTCATAGTAATATTGTAATATATGGCTGATTACCTTGGACCTTTCTAAGTTGCTTCCTTTTGTTACATCTGGGATATGCTATGTAAATAAAATATAATTCATTCTACTCAAACCATATGATAAAGTTTTTATTTGTATAATTCCAGACTATGTTGTTCCAACTTTCCAAAATTCTAGGCAGTTGACAATTGAATATACTTTAGGTGTTATTTCTTATACACATGGATTATTTAAGTATAGTGTACTGAAAAATAGTGAAGGTATATAGATATGGGTTATTGTTTTAATCAGCAGGCAAAACTAGAAATGAGCCCTGGCCAGCTTGGCTCAGTGGATAGAGCGTCAGCCTGCAGAATGAAGGGTCCCAGGTTCTATTCTGGCCAAGGGCACATGTTGGGGTTGCGGCTCGATCCCCAGTAGGGGGCATTCAGGAGGGCAGCTGATCTATGATTCTCTCTCATCATTGATGTTTCTATCTCTCTCTCTTTTTCCTTCCTCTCTGAAATCAATAAAGAAATATATTTTAAAAAACAAAAATAAAATGAATTAAAAAAAAACTAGAAATGAGTCAATGTTTTAACATAACTTTTGTGTTCAATTAATTCATGCTTTTAAATTTATATAGAAACAAATTAAAGAAATATCAACTTTGCCAATCTGTTTTGTCACACAACAATGAACAGCAAATGATCACAGGTGTTTTCATCCAACCTTGCAGTGTGAAGTTTTAAGAAGCTGCATTAATGCACACATGTGTACTATCCTTTGAAATCTGCATCCAATCTTCAGGACTCAGTTTCAGAATCCAGTGCTATCATTTAAAATAAAAATAGTTTGTTCTTTCATTTGTGAAGCATAACAGAAGAATTTTAATTAGTCATATGCTGAAGGAACTCATGTCTGCCCTTTGATGAAAGAACTAAATTTCATTATCTTACTTCAAATTTTAGTTGTTCAATAAATTACTTTCCCATATCTTATGTTGAATCATCCAAGATGGAATGATTTCATTTCTTAACAACCAAAAGATTTTTTGTTTCAAAGTGTGTGCTTTGCTATGAGTTATAGTAATTGCTAAAACCCATTACTACAAGAAATTTTACTTTTAGACCATTTTGCAGGAAAAATATAGCATGGCATTGCAAGAATGATAAAGAACAATTAAATGCTTTAAAAGTATTTTCTGAATTAAAGTATTAGTTTAGGTTATTGTGAAAATAGTGCCTAAATTAATAGGCCTTATAAAACTATTAAATTAGTCCTAGCCAGTTTGGCTCAGTGGATAGAGTGTCTCAGTGGATAGAGTGTCTCAGTGGATAGAGTGTCTCAGTGGATAGAGTGCCGGCCTATGGACCAAAGGGTCCCAGGTTTGGTTCCCGTCAAGTGTACTACTTTGGTTTTGGTTGCAGGCTCCTTCCTGGCCAGGGCTCATGCAGGAAGCAACTAATCAATGTGTTTCTCTCACATTGATGTTTCTGTCTGTCTTTCCCTCTCTCTTCCACTCTCCCTAAAAATCAATTGAAAAATATCCTTGGGTGAGGAATAAAAATAAATAAATAAATTAAATAAAAATAAAATAAAACTATTAAATTAATGATCATGAGTTATTTTTAAATTAACAATCTAAGTTTCTTTCCTAAACATAACATACTCATGCAGCTTTATAAACTGTAGTTCCTGAAACTTGGTTATTGCTTACTCTTTGAATGTGTGATAGCACAATGTTGGAGAAGTACGTGAGATGAATAATAAAAAGGATGGTGGGGATTAAAAGTGATGCCATAATGGAATGGACTAAAATTATTGGTGCTGTTACAGCTGGAAAAACTAAAATAAAGAGGAAATAAGATTTAAATACATTAAAATAGGGCAGGTATTAATAGGCTGAACTTTGACTTTTCCACTAGCTTCAATGTTGGAAGACATTTAGAAAATGAAATTAAGAAATGCTTTTTGCCCTAGCTGGTTTGTCTCAGTGGATAGAGCATTAGCCTGTGGACTGAAAGGTCCCAGGTTTGATTCCTGTCAAGGGCACATACCTTGGTTGCAGGCTCCCTGCCCTGGTCAGGGGCATGTGGGCGGCAACCAATCGATGTGTCTCTCTCACATGGGTCTTTCTCTCTGTCTCTCCCTCTCCCTTCCACTCTCTCTAAAAGTCAACGGGAAAAAATATCCTCAGGTAGAGATTAAAAAAAGAAAGAAATACTTTTTAAGCACTGCTTTTCATAGTGGTTTTGAACAAATGCGACTCATCACCCATATGAGGTAGTATATAGTAAAAATAGAAAACAATTCATACAAGATTTCTGTATGTGAAGGATGATGGTGCACAATTGGCTTATTATAGGAAACGAAGTTTGAGAGTATTTCTGAGCAAAACAAAGAGAGCAACCATAGCTTGGTGCCCCTGTGTAACAGAATAATGTGTAGCTGAATAGCAATTTTTTTGCAATTATTATGTCTTATTTTTTATTTTGAGACTATAATAGATTTTATAATATGGGCTATCATGAAGAATATTCAAAATATTGCATAAATTCATTGTGAGTGGATGCTTCATAATGATTATTCAGGATTTAAGTATTGACTTAATAAATCAGGGATCCAATTTTGGGATCTAGGTTTATATAAAACAAAATTATTGATATATATATATATATATATATATATATATATATAATCATTAAAGACTATAAATGTAACTTTCTAAAAATGCCAGCTTGCCTTTTCCAGTTTGCTATTTGACTGGCCAAAAATTTTCTTTTGTAATTCTTGTTGTGTGTATCTGTCAGGATAGGCTTGCCTATGCTGTCCTAACTAAACAACCCTAATTGTTTCAGTGATTAACACAACATAGTTTATTGTTTTCCTCACTCTGGACAACCAGTGCAGATCAGTTGGGGGTTCTACATTTCATAATCTTTCAGAGATCAAGCTAATGGATGTT
This sequence comes from Plecotus auritus, assembly GCF_963455305.1. NCBI lineage: Eukaryota > Metazoa > Chordata > Mammalia > Chiroptera > Vespertilionidae > Plecotus > Plecotus auritus. The sequence goes on along the minus strand of NC_137771.1, from coordinate 131,413,265 downwards.
CCAGCCATTATTTGGAATGGTGCCTATCACAGAAGCAGCAGGAAAGATCATTCATTAGGGTCTCACTGTGGCAATTATGTGCTATGTCCCAAAAGTGATCCATGCTACTTCCTTCTGTTCATGACTCCTTTAGCCATAACTAGCCACATGGATTCACCTGAGGAAGCCAAATAAATAGGAAATAAAGAAAGAAAATCCCACTAGGTAGCCAGAGACCAGAAATAGTTAGTGAACAGCACTAATGATTTCTATACTGTACTTATTACACCAACCTTATTGTTTTAAAGGCAAGATTTGGAAACAGCCTAAGTGCCCAACAGCAAATGAGTGGATAAAAAAAATTATGTATTGTGTAAATGTACACAATGGAATACTATGTAGAAATAAAAAAGAAAGAACTCTTACCATTTGCAACAGTATGGATGGACCTGGAGAGCATTAGGTTGAGCGAAATAAGCCAGTCAGAGAAAGTTAAGTGTCACATGATCTCACTCATTTGTGGAATCTAATAAACCAAATAAACGGATGATCCGAAATAGACTCAGAGACATAGAAGCATGAACAGACTGTTGAACCTCAGAGGGAGGGGAGAGAAGGGTGCGTGGGAAAAGCTCAACCAATTAACTTGTATGCATATATGGACATATGCATAACCCGTGGACACAGACAATGGGGTGCTGAGGGCCTGGGGGAGGAGATGGGAACTGGCTGGAAGAAATTAATGGGGAAAAAGGAGGACCTATGTAATACTTACAGCAATAAAGATTTAAAAAAAATAGTCAACTATTATTCAACTATGGAATAACTAATGTAAGTGTTTTTGAAACACAATCATGACTAAAAAGCTATATTAACCGGCCACTTTTTCTGGCCTAGCAGAGAGTAAAACAATCCTTAAGAGCCAACTCCTGCTGGGATGCCTTTCTAAGGTTTCCTTGCACTTCAGACACCTTTTACTAATTGTAAGCTAGGATATAACTGCTATTTTGAGAGGTTGAGTGATGTCAGTTACAAAAACACTTCAGCAAAAGTGGTCATTCTTGGCAAGTAATCTACCCCACTGGGAAACAAAGATCTGGAGAAGGGAATAACAAGTACTAAACTGAGAATGATGTCAGCTTTAAAAGTGTTTCATCAACGCTTTGTTGAAAACTCAGCCATTTTAAAACAAGTGTCCACCAAAATGACTTTTGACTGGCTCCTAGCAGATAATGTGTAATAAACTGAGAAATAGAGTAAAGACTCAAATGCAGGAGCATTTTCCCCAGTCCATTAAGAAAAGGATTTGGGTGCCTTGGCTAGGTATCTCAAGTGGTTAGACTAGAGTGTTGTCCTGATATGCCAAGGTTGCAGGTTTGATCTACAGTCAGGGCACCTACATGAGTCAACCAATGAATATACAAATAAGTAGAACAACAAGATGTTGTTTCTCTCTCTCTCTCTCTAATCAATAAATTAAGAAAAAAAAGATTTAGGGGATGGTTTAAAAATTACAGCAGTGTCTGGACCTCTGAAAATTATCTTCATGGTGAGAACTAACTAACAGCACAGTTTTAACCAATGCCTTATAGTTAAGTTCTCATCTTGTATGGGATAAAAAAAAAAAAATGAAATAGTGTTTTGAGGGACCTAATAGTAAAGCTTTTTAGTAGATGTTGCTTCTCAAATATCCTTATCTGTAACATGCTGATTTAATAGAATAAGTCATAGATCCCAAAAATACTAAATTAAATAACACTTTGCATAAATATTTCACATTTTGCTATATTAAATTATTAAGTAGTTAGAATGAAAAATGAACTTTTTTTATTTTAGTGCTTTTAATTATAATAGTAAGATAAGATAAAAATATAGAGAAAAGATCACTATCTTTTGGAATATAACAACCTTTAATTATTTCTACTGTTTATTTAATTTTTAAAAAATTGATTTGAGAGAGAGAGAGATACATCAATGTATTGTTGCACTTATTTATGCATTCGTTGGTTGTTTCTTGTATATACCCTGATGGGGAAATCAAACCCACAACCTTGGCATATTGGGATGATGCTCTAACCAACTGAGCTACAGAGCCAGGGTTATGCTTATTTTTATCCTATCTAATAAATCCTATCTAATAAAAGAGTAATATACAAATTGACCATCACTCCAACACACAAGATGGCTGCCCCCATGTGGACACAAGATGGCCACCACAAGATGGCTTGCAGGGGAGGGCAGTTGTGGGCGATCAGGCCAGCAGGGGAGGGCAGTTAGGGGTGACTGGGCCAACAGAGGAGGGCAGTTGGAGGTAACCAGACCAGCAGAGGAGGGCAGTAGGGAGGGACCAGGCCTGTAAGGGAGGGCAGTTGGGGGGGACCAGGCCTGCAGGGGAGGGCAGTTGGGGGCAACAAGGCTGGCAGGGGAGGGCAGTTAGGGGCAATCGGGCCGGCAGGGGAGCAGTTAGGCGTCCATCAGGCTGGCAGGGGAGTGGCAAACTTTTTGACTCGAGGGCCACAATGGGTTCTTAAACTGGACCAGAGGGCCGGAACAAAAGCATGGATGGAATGTTTGTGTGAACTAGTATAAATTCAAAGTAAAGGAGCAGAGGGGAGAGCAAGAGAACCGGATAGAAGAGACGGATCCAGCCGGTGGGCCGTAGTTTGCCCACGGCTGGGTTAGGGGGTGATCAGGCTGGCAGTCAGAAGCAGTTAGGGGCAATCAGGAAGGCAGGCAGGCGAGCAGTTAGGAGCCAGCAATCCTGGATTGTGAGAGGTATATCCGACTGCCCAGTGGGATCAGGCCTAAACGGGCAATCGGACATCCCTCAAGGGGTCTCAGATTGGAGACGGTGCAGTCTGGATTGAGGGACACACACCCCCACCCCCCGTGCACGAATTTTGTGCACCGTGCCTCTAGTCATTAAATAAAAAGCACCACTGTTTCTTGAATGTTTATAGTGTGTCAGGCACTATCATTATAAGAACTTCATGTGTTTTCACTAATTTTATTCTCACAACAATCCTCTGAGGTAAGTGTTATTGGCATCTCTCACAGACACCAGAGAGGTGTTACCAGACAGCCCCTTGAGCCAGTGGGAGAGGGTTGTCCCCAACTTAGATCCTTGTGTTCTCATATAAATGAATTTATATTAGACACCTTGACTGTGTCATGAAAAGCCAATTTATTAAAGTAATTAAAGCATGCATCTTTATTGAAAAAAGCAAAAAAAAAAAAAAAAAAGGTAAGCAAACCTATACATCTGGCTTATGAAACACAGACAGGCTCTCAGCTAATCTAAATAGCAAGTTGGGTGAGAGTCTGAGGCATCATATACCCTCCTGTCAATAGGGCTCAAAATTCCTCTGCTGACTATTTTGGTACAGATTTATTCTCAAGGTCCTTTTTTAACTTTGTTGTGGCCTTCCCAGAATTCATGAGAAGCACCTGGCAACTTTATCTTGCCAAGCGTTGAGACTGCTGGCTTCTCTTCTTAGGGAGTAAAACAGCCCTTTTTTTCTTCCCCCTTCCCTCTCCCCTCCCTTTCTGCATTCTCTCATGAGGGAGGTTTTTTGAACCATTTGCTCTGTGTGCTGGCTGGGGAAGATCAATGGCTTGTTAGTTACAAACTGGCTGCAAATTGTCCACATTGATTGGCCTTGTTTTAACTTTCCTGTTTCCCTATTCCTCCTGGCCTGGAATCCTGTAACATAAGTATTATTATTGCCACAAATGAAAATATTAAGACAAAGTTTGATTCCAAAACCTTTCTACTGACATTCTTCTGAGAATATGGTCTTTGGAGACAAAAATGGAGATTAGAATCTTGCTCTGCCATTTAATTAAAGTAGCAGCCATTTTCAACAATTTGTTGAACCCCTGTATTTATTTGCAAAACTCACAAACTTGATGAGAAAAAGTATAATGTAGGAATGGAAACTACTTAGCAAACTATCTTTCCTCTAGTAAGTGTCCAAAAAAACATTAGCTCATTTTATTATTCTTATTTAATTATTAGATTTAAAGAGAAGCATCTAGCACAATCTTAGGAAAGAGTAAGTATTTAACAAATATTAGTTACCTTTATTATATATCTTTAAAAGTATTTATAGGCTGAAAAAAATAAGACTGCCCCACATGTGAAATGGAATCCAACTGGGATGGAATCCCACAGGACTAAGAGAACACATCTCTAAATGACCTTGAAATAAAAACCCATGGACTATTTGTAATCTCTTTTCTAAATTTAACTGGTCATAGTCTCCTATTAGTTCTTTCATTGCCAGGAAGTTTGGTATTCATTTAATATACACTGGATACATTTTTCAGAGTACTGGCTTTCAAATCCTGGCATAGAACCAGTTTCAATGACTATTCACATTTCCTACAGAGGCATAGTGAAATTTAATAAAAGATCTGTGGATTGGAGGGAGAGTAGGGTATCAGGGTATGAAAGATTTGTGACGGCTCTGATATATTTTTTTCCTCTTTTCAAAAGCAAAAATCACAAAGCACTATAAATTACTGAGAAAATTACAACTGAATGTTAGCACGATTCAAATCCAAGCATCACCACTGACTATTAAAATGAATGTAGTGCTAAAGCACATTTGAGGTTCAGTGCTCTAAGAAAAACTTCTCTGGGAACCAAAGGTAACTTCTGTACTGTCTGATTAAGGATACCTGTCTGCAAAACTAAATGATGCATCAACATTTCAAGCACAAATCAATTTAATTGATTTGTGTGTATCATTAGCCTATCTGTTATGTTTATGTTTTCAATTGTCAAAAGCTAACTTTGCCGATTAAGGGTTGTGTTTACAGATATAGTTAGAGGATGGAGAATTCAATCACTAGTCTATATCAGAAAGAGCTGGCCAAGAACATTACTCTTCAAAATGGAAAAATACCAGCTTAAGGAATAAGTGTATTGACACATTAGCTCAACAAATGCGGGAGACTAATGGGGAAGGGGTACTACATATAAAGGTCTGGTTTGGTAAATGTTCCAAAGTAAATGTTCCAAAAGTTGATTAAAGATCAACGTGGCCCTATTACGTTAACATAGCAAGTTAAAAACTGATGTGATAAGAATTCTATTCTAAATAAGTTTATTTCAAAAGTAAAGGTTTTTACAAATAATTACCATTAAAAGTAATTTTTGAAAAAACTAAAATATGATCTTGCTTATTTCTAATGAAAATAGTAACACATTAACTAATTTTTGTTCAATATAGCATTCCTACTAAGGTTTTTGTGAGAATAAAAATATGATAATACTTAATCTTTTTATTGATGCTAGCAGAGATGAAATTGAAAATTTCCATCTGTGTAGTATTTTTAAAACTTCTTATTTGCTATTATCTTATTAATAGAGATGAGGGAGGAAAGGAAAAAATATATATCAAGTCACAATGGATTAAAATAATCAACACTAATAAAAGAGAAATATGCAAATTGACCATACCTCCATGATGCCCACCAGCCAATCAGGAGTGAGTATGCAAATTAACCCAACAAAGATGTAGGGTTAATTTGCATATGCAGGCACAGAGTGAAGATTGAAGGCTCTGGCCCAAGCTAAGACTGAAGACTGAAGACTGAAGATGACTGAAGACTGAAAACTGAAGAGGCTTGCCTTCTCCACTGCAGCTGGATTGAAGGCCTGGGTCCCAGGTGCCAGAGGAAAACCGATGCCAGCAGCCAGGGGAAGGAAGGCCTATTGCACGAATCTTCATACAACGGGCCTGTAGTTTTGAAAAAAAAGAAAACCAAGTAATAATCTTGTATTGGTTGGCAACTGCTGATTACAAAAAAAGTATTTCTTACTATTGTTAAATTTTGTTTCACTGAGAAAAATAAATCAGTTGAGGCAACAAATAAATTAAAGACTCCATTTAGAGCATATGCTCTTTAGGAATACAAACGTCAACGACAAATTCCCTCTTCCACCATTTCTCACTAAAACGTTCCCGGAGAAGAGCAGTTCACTCTTCCAATGAGAAAAATTAGGGTTAAAACTACATAAAAAATTGAATTCTGCTAGCCTGGTCATGAAGTAGTATTCCTACAGGGTGAACCTACCAGTACATATTTACAAGCAAATACTGTATTTCATCAATCTAAGGTGACCATGGTTATAAGGCACACCATTACATGCACCACTAAGAAAGAAACATATTTGTAATTAAATATAACACATCTTCAATTGTAAGCTGCATTCCCATTTTGTAGAAGGGGCACCATAAAATTAATGAAATGTTGTAAGCTTATGTATGTTGATATGTCTTTTTCCCTTGTACTACTTCCAGTATCAAATACCAAGGATGTTATATATTTACTTACGTGACTTCTTTCACTCTTCTTTCACCAACTCAAAATTATGTGCAAGTAATTTTGTTGATTTAGCCTTAATTTTAGAACACAGTTTAAGGCCTGTGCTTGGGTTCCCTCCAATCTATGTCATGCAACTTGGCACCATTTACTCCTCTGGAGTTCATTTTTTCTTATTGTACTTTTGGTTGGCCAGTGATATCAGAGAGAGTTGGCACAAGGGTCCAATTCTTGGGCACTATTCTATTGTCTCAGATTAAAATAATTATTCCAAAATACATATCAATTTTAAAGGCATTTAGGCTAGTTCCACAAAATTGTGATGGAGGATAGGTTAGTTTTCAGTGTCATCCTTCTTTCTGATGTCAAAATTTCTTACTTAGTATTCCCAAACTTAAATGTCAGAGGGTGCCCTATTACTTTTGGGTTAAGCTCATAGTCCCTAATAGCTGTATGTTATTTCTCTTACTAGAGGCCCAGTGGATGAAATTTGTGATGGGGGGGGATCCCCTCAGCCCAGCTTGCACCCTCTCCAATCTGGGACCCCTCGGGGGATGTCCAACTGCCGGTTTAGGCCTGATTCCAGGGATCAGGCCTAAAGCAGCAGTCAGATATCCCTCTCAAAATCCAGGATCTCTGGCTCCTAATTGCTCACCTGTTTCCTGCCTGATCACCCCTAACTCCCTCCCCTACCCCGCCTGCCTGATCACCCCTAACCACCTCTGCCTGCTGGCCTGATCGCTCCTAACTGACCCCCTCTGCTGGCCTGGTCACTCCCAACTGCCCCCTCCCACTGGCTTGCTTGCCCTGAACTGCCCCCCTGCCAGCCTGGTTGCCCCACGCAGCCTGCTGTTCAGTCATTTGGTCATCCCTCACTAACCTCCCCTGCTGGCCTGGCCTCCCCATGAAGCCTACTGTTCAGTCATTTGGTTGTCCCTCACTAACCCCCTGCCAGCCTGGTTGCCCCACGCAGCCTGCTGTTCGGTCGTCAGTCTGGTTGTTTAGGTCATGATGGCCCCTGGCTTTTTATGTATTAGGATATCTTCAGGGATAAGTTTAGCAATTAGCAAATCTAATAATCCTTCCAATGGGCCAAAGAAAGGGAAGTGGCATTCTGCCCCCAAGAAAAAATATATACATGCATTTAACACAGACTTTTCAGAAATCAAGTAATATTTTTATCCTATAATTAGGGATTCTAAATAAGTGTGGGTAGAAGCAGTGTAGTTTTACCACAAATAGCAAGGGAGAGAAGTTATGAGAGATTACCAGGTAAGATATTTTGGGAAAAGTAGACCGACAATCTATCCATAGCGAATAGTTAGCAAATTAATAATATAATTTATCATAATATTATAATACAACATAATATAGCTTATAAATAGTCACACAGTAGACTCTGGAGAAAAGACATTCATTCATTTACTCATTCATTTAATTTTGTTTTTGGTTTTTTTTTAAGCATCTGTTATCAACCTGGCCTGGACTAGGTGTTAGGGATGTAGCAAAAGAATAGATTTGGCTTTTCCCCTCATGGAGTTTATAATACAGCAACAAATGGAGACATAAAATAAGTAATTATTTGTGTAATAAATATTATAAAACAGATTGAAATATGTTATGAGGTCCAACCTAGTGTTTGGTAAGGGTGAAGGAGATGACATCTTATTTGAAACATCAAAGATGGATACACATTAACTTGGTAGGGAATGGGATAGGTCTCCCAGGCTTGGAGAGAGTCAGTTTATTTAAAAGCCCATAGGCTAGAGCACTAATAGTTCCTTCCTAAAGCAAAATAAAAACAAAAACTAAATGTGAATGAAACATAAAGAAGGAATCATGTAAAGGATAAAGTTAAAGATAATAATTGGAGACCATCCACACTGTGGGAAGCCCTGAAAGCCATTTAAAAAGTCTAGACTTAATTCTAAAAGAAATGGAAAGCTATTAAAGGGTCTCAAGCAAGAATTAACTCATTGAATACTTTTATCTAAAAAAAAAATTTAACACTCTAGCTGAGAGTAAAAAATAGTTCAGAGAAGGGATTGATTGAATGCAGGAGACTGATTTGAAGGCCATTATAGTATTCCAGGTGAGGCCATGATGCTGGGAATCAAATCAGGGTGGTGGCAATAGAGCTGGGAGAATGTGGATAAACCTGAAAACAATGTGAAGATAAACTCTTTAGGATTTATTGAGATGGTGAGGAAAAAAAGAGCCATCAAGAAGGACAGCAAGAGTCCCAATAATCTCTCTTAAGTAACTGGGTGATACCATTTCGGGGGGGGGGGAGGGGAATAATACTGGAGGAAAACATAAAACAGAAATGGGGGTGAAATTCCAGAGGAACTCTGATATTTAAGGATCAGGCAGGAAAGAAAGAGGTGACAGAACAGATAGAAACAGCACAGTGATATTGGTAGAAGAAAAACCTACACATTTTTTTTAATTAAAGAAAACAAGGGGAAAGTTTCCAGTGTAAGGAGCAACAGTGTCAAATACTGCTGAAAAATCATGCTATATAAAAACTGGAATTTTATTGACATGGAACTCACTGGCAACTGTGGTAAGGTGAGTTTTGGCAGTGTAGTACTAAGAAAATCTAAAAAGAGGGTAATGAGGCAAGGTACTAAGATGGTGGTGTAGATAAACACCTGTACTCGCCATATCCCATAACCACATCAAAATTCCAACTAAAATACAGAATATCCATTATCCAGATGCCTGAAAGCTGGTTGAATGGAAGTCCTACAACTAGAGAAGTAAAGAAGAAAGCACATTGAGACTGGTAGGAGGGGCAGAGGCATGAACAGGTTGGTCTGACACCCATGTGTGCCGTTTCTTCAATTGTGAGGGATATCTTAGCTGCAAAAGCCTACCGTGAGAAGCAAGGGGTCCCAACTCCACACCACATCTTCGGCCTAGGGTTCCAGTGCTAGTAAGAGAAGTCCTTATAACTCTGGGCTGTAAAAAACAGTAGGGATTATGGCTGAGTGATACAGAGGTGGGTGGAAACCCAGGTGTTTCTTCTAAAGGGCTTAGTCCTACTTGCTCTGAGCTCCAGCACTGGGTGGCTTTGGGGGACCCAGACTCATACAGGAAGGAACTGGATTGCCACACATCAGGAACTCGGGGGTGGCTTTCTCTCAGACAGAGGTGCTCACAGGGGTCATTGTTCCTGTGCTGGGACCTCCCCTAGCAGCCATATTTGAGTTTCCACCAGCATGTCCCACACCGTTTGCTCCATCCTCGTTATTCCCTGAGAACCCACACCATCCAATTCGCAGCCCACCCAAGCTATTTGCAGCACATTTTCCATGGCCTGTCCTGGCTCAAACTTCAGACTTTGCTAATCTCTCAAACAAACTGCAAGCTGGTGTCAGTGTACCCTAATCCTACCAATAAAAGGCCCAAGACCCAGCACTAGCACCAGCCTGCCTTTGCTTCACAGCTGGACCTCGCATGGGCACTTCCAAGCCCAATACAAATAGCAGCCATCTGCAGATCCCTCTGTAGCTCCTGCTGGATGGCCCTAGGCAGTGGCTGACTTTGCACCTCCCTGGAGGCCCTAGAGCCAGTGCATTCGATAGACAGCTTCAGATCATAGCAGATTTCAACTTCACATTCATAAGCAACACACTCAAGAGGCAGACTCAGTGAGTACCACAGCACCACTGAAGCAAATCCTGCTCCATAGAGGTGTTTCCTGCACAGCAGCTCTCCCACTATAGTCACAGCTAGTCCTCACAGTCAATTGGCCTGGAGATCAATTCCTCCCAGGGATGCCAACTGCAATCAAGGCTCAACTACAACAATACTATGGCGTATCTAAAATGCCCAGCTCAGGTGACTGGGGAGGCCCTTCTTGTTCTTGACGTATTATTGTTTTCAAATACTGCTGGAATTGATTTTCTAATTTTCTAAAAATTACCAGTTTTATCAATCTCTTAAATGAATTAGGTTTTGGATTCTTTGAGTTTCTCTATTAACTTTTGTTCTTTATTTCATTGACTTCTGTTTTGATGTTTTAATCCTGCTATTTACTTTGGTTTAATTAGCTTTTCTTTTTCTAATTTCTTAAAGTGGAACTGAAGTTACTGATTCTTCTTCTCTAATACAGGTGCTTAGTGCTATTTAATCTCTCCTCAGTACTGCTTTAGTGGCATCCCAGATATCTTTTGTATTGTGTTTTTATTTTTATTTGGTACAAAATATTTTCTAATTCTATTTTGATTTTTTCTTTGATCTCTGTGTTATTTAGAAATGTATTATTTATTATCAAACATTTGGGGATTTTTCCAGTTATGTTTTTCTTTTTGTTTTTCATTTAATTCCATATGGTCATAGAGCACCCACTTTTTAACTTTAATCACTTTGAAGTTGTTGAGACTTTATTCTATTGTCCATAATATAGTCTATCTGGGTAAATTTCCCTTATTCCCTGAAAGAGTGTGCATTCTACTTTTGTTGGACAGAGGTTATAGCAATTTCCATTAGGTTAAGTGTGTTGGTAATGTTGTTCAACTATTTTATACTGTTATTGATTTTCTATTTATTTTATCATATATTGAGAGAAGGGTATTGAAATATCCAACTATAATAGTGAATTTATCTATTTCTTATGTCAGTTCTATCACTTTTTGACTTATGTATTTTGAAAATATGTTATTGGATACACGATTTAGGATTATTATGTCTTTTTGATAACTAGATCCCTTTAAAATTATGAAATGACCTCCTTTGCCTCTGGCAATATATTTGCCTTGAAATATATTTTGTCTGATATTAGTTTGGCTGTTCCAGCTTCCTTTTGAATAGTGTTAGCATAGCATATCTTTAGTATACTATTATTATAGGCAGTATTGAATTGGGTCTTCTCATTTTTTATAATTTGATTATCTATTTTTCATTGGAATGTCTGGATCTATTATATTTAATATGATTACCAATATGGTGAGGTTTAAGTCTATCATTTCACATTTGTTTTCTTGTCCTTTCTGTTTTCCTCCATCTTCTGTTTTCTTTTTGACTGAGTACTTTTTTAGTGATTTCATTTCATCTTTTTTGTTAGATTATCAGTTATACCTCTTTGTTATTTTTAATTGTATTAAGGTTTATTGCATTCATCTTCAACTTATCACATTCTGCTTTCAAGTGTATATATATAAATATATATATATATTTAGTTCACTTTCAATTCTACTTCTAATTTTTTACTATCTTTTCATTCATTTTAATTATACATGTTATAAACATACAAAACATTGCAATTATCTTGTTTAAAAGTCAATTATCTTCTGAAGAAATATAAGTTACAAGAATAAAATTTTATTTTTTTAAGCATGTAGTTATCTTTCCTGGTGTTTTCATTAATTTAGATGCATATTTTCATTTGGTATCATTTTTCATCTGCTTGACAAATGTCTTGTATTGCAGGTTTCCTCAAAATGAATTCTTTCAGCTTTTTGTATGTCTAAACTATTTTTTTGCATTCTTTTTGAACAATATGATCACTGAGTATTAAAGTGTAGGTTGTCAATATTTTCTCTCTCTCTTTTTTTTTCAGTATCCAAAATCTTTTTTATTTATTTATTTATTTTTATTAATAGCAAGGTGGCCGTGACTGGCCTGAGCCTCTTGCGAGCTTGAACTTCCAGCCCTTGGATTATACATAGGTTTAGTGTGCCGGTGAGGGATTCCTAGGGCCTTGCAAAAAATGCCTGGACACCTCTGGGCCTTTGTGAGCACCAAGACAGTGGCACAGCCCTTGGGGGAGTCCAGGGTTAACTGGTCGAAGGTGAGGATTTTAGCATCTTGCCACCAGCTTTGAGTATGTGGCTCCGACTCCACTGCTCACACAAAGTGCACACACCTTCAGTTTGGGCACCTCCTGGACATGCGTCATTGGTTATAGTCCCACAAACACAGACATTTTGTCTTCCTGGCCAGGAAGCTTCATCTTCCGGAAAGGGACAGAGACGGCCTGTTGGTGTGCTCATGAACAACCTCTTCAGCACCATTTGGTTGAGGTGGAGTTGGTTTGTCCCGCCAGAAACTTGTATAGTTTGACCAACAGCCTGAGGTAGATGTCCTGGTTCTTGGGCTCCTTGCACAGAACCTTTTGGTCTTTGTTGTGGCAGATGGATGTTGACTCCCAGGATGGTGCCTCCTGTTCCACCAGGTCCTTCAATATTTCTGCTTAACCAGTTGCCGACATTTTCTTTCACATCTTTAACAATGTTGCTCCACTGTCTGAATTTTTCCAATAAGAAGACTGTTGTCTTCCTTATTTTTGTTTTCTATACACAATATGTCTTTTTCCTCTGATGCTTTTAACACATTTCTCTTTATATCATTTTAAGTAATTTCATTATGAAGTGTGTTAGTGCAGTTTTCTTCACATTTTTTGTGTGCTTAAAGCTCATGTAGTTTCTTGCAATGTGGGTGCTTAATCTTCAAAAAATTTGGAAATTTTTTGCCACTGTGTCTTCAAATTTACAGGAGTTGGCAGAAGTAGGTTTACAGTTGTGAATACAGGAAACAGTTAATAAATCTACACTAATAAAAGAGTAAGATGCAAATTGACCATACCTTCATGACACCCACCAGCCAATCAGGAGTGAGTATGCAAATTAACCCAATAAAGATGGAAGGTTAATTTGCATATGCAGGCGCCAAACGGCTGGGGGTGGAGCGGAGTGGGTCCCCAGCCACTCCAGGCCTCTGGGCAGCGTGGGAAGGTGGAAAGGTGTCTCTGGTCTGGAGCAAAGGCAGTGCCGGCAGCCAGGAGAAGGAAGGCCCATTCTTGCACGAATCTTCGTGCATCGGGCCTCTAGTCTATTATTATCATAAACTGCATGTCTTTTTCCAAACAACCAATTGTAAACCTACTTTTGCCTCACCCCTCTATTTGTATGCCCCTTCTCCATTATTTCAGGGATCCAATTTCATAAAAAGTGCATTGAAGTTGTTCCATAGTTCACTGGTGTTCTTTGCATTGGTAAGAAAACTTTTTTTTCTGTTTTAAATTGTAGATAGTTCCTATTACTATTTTTTCAATACCCTCAATTTTCATTTCAGATATTTTAGTGTATAGCAGTTTGATGTGGGTGTTTTTCATCTCTTTAATATTTCTACTTAACTTTTTAGACATAGGTATTCCAGGAATAACTGTATTTATGTCCTTGGTTCTGCTAATCCTAACACGATGTCAGTTTTAAGTCAGTTTGATTGATTAATTATTCTTCTCAATATAGGTATTGTTTTCCTGCTTTGTTATTTGCATGTCTTCAAATCTTTGATTGGATGCCAGAACTTGTGGATTTTACTTGCTTAGTGGATGTTTTCCTATTCCTATAAATGTTCTTAAGGTTTGTTCTTATATGCAGTTAAATTACTTGGAAACAAATTATTTTGGATCTTGCTTTTACAATTTGTGGCTCCATAAAAGTACCCAGGATACAGCTAATTATCCTCCCACTAATGAGATGAGACCTTCCTGAGTACTCTACCTAATGCTGCATGAATGATTAGTGCTTTAAATCTGGTTGTAGGCAACAGGTACTTTTTCTGGCCCTGTGTGAATGTTAAACACTGTTCCTAATTTTTTTGAGTGGTTATTTCAGTCTTTAAAATTTTCTCAAATGCAAAAATAAATCAGTACTCTGGAATACTTAATATGAAACTTCTGCTTGAATCTAGGTTATTTCTCTGTGCAGTTCTCTCCTTTATCATGTTGTCATGTGAACTCTAGCCTGTTTGTTCTCTCTGGAACTCAGCTTCCCCTTTCTCTGCCCGTGTTCCTCTTCCCTTAACTGTGGCTTGGAAATTCTCTCATGGCAGTAAGCTAGGAAATTTACAGGGCTCACCTCATTTGTTTCCCATCTCTCAGGGATCACTCTTTTTGGTTGCCTGATGCCCAGCACCTTGATTTGATATTTTTATTGTTGATGTTTCTTGCAAAAGGGTAAATCCAGTTCTTGTTACTTCATTTGACCTGATGCTGAAGTGCCAGCTGATCTTAATAATGAAGATGGGGAATAAGAAGAATAAGAAACTCTATACATAATGCTTCTGTAGAAAATTCAGCTTATGGTAAATTATTAAATAAAAATTTCTATATACATATATGTATGTAATTTAAACTATATTCCCCTACTTTAGAGATGTCATTTTAATGAGTAATAAATTATATTCCAAATACTGTTCACTTTAAAAAGAGAGATAGAGAAGAAAAAGAAAAGAAAAACAAATTTGGATACAGCAAGAGCACCTGTCATTTAATACGTGGTGATAATTTCACAGAAATTAGTATCTCAGATCCAGCCTCTACAAATCCTTTTATATTGAAACTATTCTTAGATCTTAAAAGGATTTTCTGACCTCATCCTACTAAGGAAAAGTTTCAACTTTTCTCTGTCCAGAAATTTTTTAGACCAGATGTATAGTATAACTAATAGAATATTGAGTCAGGTGAAGTGATAAACTTTCTCATAAAATAATTTAATATAGTTGGCCCAGGAAATGTAGAGTTAATTTAAATTAGAGTTAATTTAGGAGGTGTTCTTGAATGTGGGGCATACGGGGATATCTACAAGATTCATCATCTATGAAAAAGTTCTCAAAAGCAGTTTTGATATAGTTTACACCTAGATTGCTAATTTTTTGTAAGGACATAATTTTTTTAAAAAAATTCTTTAGTTGATAAATAACTTAGGTTTCACTGCATTATGTATGAACACTGAATCTTTTCAAGTTTAAAAGACATTATTACAAATGCTAATAAAAAGAAAAGAGAAGAAAAAATCTTGAAAAATAGGAAACTCTTCTAGAAAAGATGAAAACATTTGAATAAAAATAAATGGAAGCAAATAGTGGAAGAACCAACTCAGATCAGAAAGCAACTTTAAAGAGTTCAATGGCTTAAGTGACTCAATGTTATTAAAATTTGTATTAGTTACTAAAATGAAATGATACAGCTAGTTAGAAAGATAGGCAGAATGAGGAGTTCCTATTAAAATTGTTTTAAAATTCAAATAGTTTAGAGAAAATTTTATCAAAATGAGAAAAAGATATTCTTCAAATCTAGGCCATTTACCTGTGATTTCCTGCAATTCTGTGCTATAAACTTTTATCTAGACAGTCACTTTTTCATTGAAGATCAGGTTATCAGCAAAGTACAAAATGGTAATTAAAAATTTCTAGTTCAGTGCCAGGCATACATTGTTCTTTTAATGATCAGATTATCTCAACTTTGTAAGGATTAATTAGGTACTTGTAGCATTTCCTTTAAATTTCTCAGAATTCTATGCCACCATATAACTAAGTGGCAGTCTGGTAAATTCAAAGAATTAATAGAAGCCAGAAAACCCATTACACTGAATTCCACTAGAAGTTAGAAATGTTTAATTAACTATGATATTATTAAAATATTATCATATATTTTCATTTACATTAACTAAGGTCTGTGTAATCACTAAATACCATTGGGAGAAAGGGGAAAATTAAATATTACAATATTTTTTTCTCTTAGAAAAAAATTAAAATGAAAGAAAAATCATTTTTGAAACTTCTATTTTCTACCTAAAATAAAACAAATATTAAGATTTTATCATAGTTCATATTGTAAATTTGAAAACAATTATTTTGGAATAATTTTAGATTCATAGAAAAGTTGCAGAGACAGTACAGAGTTCCCATATACTTTTATTCAATTTCCTCTACTGCCAATATTGTATACAAGGACATTTATCAAAACTAAAAAAATTAGATTGGTATAATACTATTAAACAAATTGCAGATTTTACTAATATTTTATCTTGTTTTATATTCCAGAATTCATTCTAGGACACCACTTCACTTTTAGTCATCATGTATGCTAGTCTCAATTGGTGAGTTTTCCAGTCTTTCATTGTTGTTTACAACCTTGAAAAATTTAATGGTATTGATCTTTTGATTTGGTTTTATCTGATATTTATTCACAGTTAGGAATTCTCAATTGATTTTTGGAAAGAATATTTCAAAGCAAGGTGTGCTTCTTATCACATCATATCAAGGGACATATCATATCAACATATCTTATTGGTGGTGTCAACTTTGATCACTTGGTTAACGTGGAGTCTGACTGTAAAGTTATTGTTTTTCTCTTTTCATATTCTACTATATGGAAGCAAGTAACTAAAGTCCAGCCCACATTCCAGTTGAGAATTAAGCTCCACCTCCTGAAGGAAGGAGGCTCTACATAATTTAGAATTTTCATGAAGGAAGATTATTTCTTTCTCCCTCATTTGTTTATTTGTTCAATTAATTATGTATATTAAGATGTACTCATGGATGTTTACTTTGCTCTTTGGCATTATAAATACTATTACTTCTAAGAGTCTAATACTGCTATTTATTTTGTGGCTTAAGTAATTCCTGCTTTGACCATTTGGGGCACTTTCTGGTTGGCTCCTGTGTCCTTTTGAGATAACTCCATATTCTTCTCCTTTTTCTTAAACACTGCCTTACTTTATGGCACTATACAATGTTCCAGGCTCATCTTGCATTTTCCCTATCCAGCCCTAGAATTAGTCATTCTTTGGAGGAGCCTTGGTTCTTATTATGGGAGAATGGTGTTTAGAAACTAAAATCTGGGCACTAGATATCCTATTGTCACTGCTTCTCTATCCTCCCAGCAGACAGAGCTAAGAAATATATGTATTATACAAACCCATGTATACACATTTTTAAAATTGTGTGTGTGTATGTTCATGTGTATACCGAAGTTCATATTGCTATCTCTGACTCTAATTCAGCACCATAGGGTTTATTCTATCTACCCCACACTCATTTGTAACTTTCATCACTGATAGTGAGAAACCTGGTTCCCATTATCTACAATGTATTTGCTTATTTGAACAACTGTAGCATACATGTAGAGCAGCCTCAGAATTCCTAGTTCATAACTCTGTAAAAATTAAATTTACCAAAGAGAGTACAGTGTGTATATACAGTTCATTTTGTTTTTAGCCTTACAGTATCCAATCAAAACAGTGTTTTTTGAAGTTAAGTTAGCTTATTTTTTTCCTCCAATAATGCAGTTTAAGAGAGTTATTTTGAGCAAAAAACACTACTATAGATTATATGGAATTTAGAAATGTAATGTTGCAAAGGTTCATTTTGAAGACGTTTGTCATTAATTTTTACAAGAAGCAGTATTCTAAACCATTATAATTCATCATAATTATAACTCACCCCAGTATTATCAGAACTTTATGTCCTTTGACTGAGCAATTAGAGCACTACACCAAGCCTTCCTATTGGGGTGAAGGCAGAATTGGGGAAGGTTACCTGATGTAACTTTTATTAGATTCAGCCATTATAGCACAACTCTGCTTCCTCCTCCCTTAATTGAGCTGCTTTGGGCTGGTCCCCTTCTTGTGGTAGTTTTGATATTATCATATTTCAATGTCACATATTCCCAATGCATGCTTTATTATATCTACTAGTATATTATAGAAGATGAAATTGCAATCTTGAAAGTGACTTGCCCAAGGTCATATGGCCTGCAAGTAACAGAGCTGAGTCTAGAATTCAGCTCTATTCAAAGTCTGAAATATGAAAAATTATTATATTCATGTTATAACTCAATGTCCTATAGAGGAATACAGTGTGGCTGGGTTTATGGTTAAAGTAGCTAGATTAGGAGGAGGATCCAAGATGGCGGCATAGGTAAACACCTAAACTGCTGCCTCGCACAACAATTTCAAAACTACAACTAAAAGACAAAACGTCTATCACCCAGAACCATGGGAAAGCTGGCTGAGTGGAAGTTCTACAACTAGAAGGAAAGAGCAAACAGCATTGAGAGGTGCACAAGCGCTGAAAAGCTGAGGTATGGAGGCGCATGAATCGGGCTGGCGATGGATGTCTGGGAGTGCTGCTTTTTTCAACCCGAAGGGAGACAAGCTCCCAATTACTCCAAACTCCAGTTTCTGGGGAGACTCAGGGGACCCAAACTCCTATGGGGAGAAGCTGGACTGTCTGCGTGGGGTCAGAAAGTGAGGGTGGCTTGCTTGCAGGGCTGTGCGCAGGAATAATTGTTTACTGTGCTGAGGCACGGGACTCGGAGACACGGTCAGAGACACAGAGCTGGCTAACTGGCAGCAATTGCTGTTTGCCACGCCTTAGCCTAGTCATGCCCTGAGACCCCGCCCTGCACAATCTACAAACCCACCCAAGCTCCAAGCAGCGGCTTTAGCATATGAATCACCTGCCCTATCGCAGTTTAACCTAGCAAACTTGCAGCCCAGGTCAGACAGCTCCAAAACTTCCAAACCCCAAGCAAAGAGGAGAAAACTGTAGTTCTCGCTGTAGCGCCTGCTGGGTGGCCTCAGACAGTAGCTGACCTGCACCCCATTAGAGATCCAGAAGCCAGTGTACCTAGTGGTCAGTGTGAGACACCATATTTCAACTCCTCACATCCATAAGTGACACATTCAAGAGGCAGACTCAGTGAGCACCAAAGCCCCACCGAAACAAGTCCTGCACCATAAGCGTGTCTCCAGCGCAGCAGTTCTTCCATTATAGACACAGCTGGTCCTCACAGCCAATTGGCCTGGAGGTCAATTCCTCCCAGTGTACCAACAGCAATCAAGACTTAACTACACCAAGACTTTGCACTCAGCCGACAAAGGGGTGTACCAAAGGCATCCACCTCAGGTGATTGGGGAGGCTGAGCTACTGGCCCCTGTAGGTCACCTACCACACAAAGCCACTCCATCAACACAAGGAAGCAGCAAAATGCGGAGACAAAGAAACATGTCACGAATGAAAGAAATGGAGGAAAGCAAACTACTGGACGACATAGAGTTCAGAACCACATTTATAAGGTTACTCAAGAATCTTCTAAAAACCGCTGAGGAACTTAATGAGACCTTTAAGGACCTTAATGAGAATGCCAAAAAAAAATGGAAAAGGACCAGTCAGAAATTAAGCATACACTGTCTGAAATAAAGAATATACAGAAACTCAACTGTAGATCAACGTACCCCAAGAATCAAACCAAAGATCTGAAATATGAGGAAACAAAAAACACCCAACCAGAAAAACAAAAAGAAAAAAGAATCCAAAAATATGAAGATAGTGTAAGGAGCCTCTGGGACAACTTTAAGTGTACCAACATCCGAATTTTTGGGGTGCCAGAAGAAGAGAGAGAGCAAAATATTGAAAACCTATTAGAAGAAATAATAACAAAAAACTTTCCCTACCTGGTGAAAGAAATAGACTTACAAGTTCAGGAAGCTCACAGAACCCCATACAAGAGGAATCCAAAGAGGACCACACCAAGACACATTATAATTAAAATGCCAAGAGCAAAAGACAAAGAGAGAATCTTGAAAAGCAGCAAGAGAAAAACGGTTAGTTACCTACAAGGGAGCACCCATACGACTGTCAGCTGATTTCTCGGCAGAAACTATGCAGGCCAGAAGGGAGTGGCAAGAAATATTCAAAGTGATGAACAGCAAGAACCTACAACCAAGATTACTCTACCCAGCAAAGCTATCATTCAGAGTTGAAGGGCAGATAAAGAGCTTCACAGATAAGAAAAAGCTAAAGGAGTTCATCACCACCAAACCAGGATTACATGACATGCTGAAGGGTATTCTTTAAGAAGAGGAAGAAGAAGAAAAAGGTAAAGATAAAAATTATGAATAACAAAACGACATCAAATACATACCTACCAACAAGTGAATCTAAAAATCAAGTAAATAAAAAATCTGAAGAACAGAATGGACTGGTGAATAGAATAGAATCAGGGACATAGAAAGGGAGTGGACTGACAATTCTCAGGGGGAAGGGGGTGTGAGGGGTGCGGGAAGAGATTGGACAAAAATCTTACACCTATGGAAGAAGACAGTGGCGGGGGGTAAGGGCATGGGGTGGGGTGGGGAATCAGGTAGAGGGGAGCTATGGGGGAAACAAAAAAAGAGGAACACCTGTAATAATCTGAACAATAAAGATTTATTTAAAAAAATAAATAAATAAAGTAGCTAGATTATTTTGCATTAGTCAATGAACATTTTTATAGTCTTTTTAGTTATTTTTTGCCTATTTACTTATTGTCAGTGGGTTCAACCAATGCAGCTCTAAAGCTATTTAGACCTAAACAATACAAAGTAGGTTCTTATCTAGCCAAATTCCCCATATTTGACAATTTGTCTTTAACTTTGTCTTTAAATAATTTGGCATGGTCATCTCATAATTCAATTTGAATAGATAGGATCTACTTGAATATTTTGCTATAACCTTGAACATGTAAACAATAAATTATCATTTTATTACTAAAACATTTTAAGTCACTATTCTTTTTTTTAAAAAAATAAGAATTTGAGAGTATCTAGTATGTGCTCATTGGGGCACTTGCATGAATAAAGAATTTTCTGAAAAGAGTTCTGGTTCTATCTAGTACAAAGTTTATCAAATTATTGGTGATAATAGAAAAGCTTCTTTTCTTCCCCTACAATCAGTCATGGATTGATAACTCTAAAAAAATAATTTTCTAGAGAAATAAAATTTTAATAATAACAATACAAGCTCCATTTTTTATTATATTTTTCAAACATAAAATTACACAGTCAAATTGACATTAAAGTTTCTCAATTTCTGTATCTTCCTCTTTGTGGATTGGTAATAAACATTTGTTTACTAGCATTGATATATGGAACACATTGGTACCTGAGTAGAGGATTTTTTTAGCAAACCTCAGCTCAGTGTTAGTGTCCACCAGAATCAAAGTCAGATTTCACTGGCATAATAGCACTTTTTTTTCTCAACATCTTAACACCTACTTACTTTTGTTCCAATCTAGATTATCAGAAAGCATTGTATATGAAACACATCACTCTTCTTTTTTTTTAATATATTTTATTGATTTGTTACAGAGAGGAAGGAAGAGGGATAGAGAGTTAGAAACATCGATGGGAGAGAAACATCTATCAGCTGCCTCTTGCACACCCCCTACTGGGGATGTGCCTGCAACCAAGGTACATGCCCTTGACCGGAATCGAACCTGGAACCCTTCAGTCCACAGGCCGACGCTCTATCCACTGAGCCAAACAGGTCAGGGCTACTCTTCTTTGCTATAGTATTGGCTTTGCAGAAATATAAATGAACATATTGATCAATAATTATATGCTAAGTACATAGTGTCATATTGAGCAATAATTATATGCTAAGTACAGTTCTAAGTGCCTTATATATAGTAATTTAATCTTCTCAATATTAAATAGGTACTATTATCATCCCCACTTTACAGAAACAAAAATTGAGGTACAAAGAGATTGACTTGCCGTGATCACACAGCAAGTGAGTGGCAAAGTTCAGATTCAAACCCACTAGCCTGCCTCCAAGGTCTGTGTCCTTAACAACAACATCATACTACTATCCATAAAAAACAAAACAAAAAAACAAAACCCCCCACAAAACTATCTTGAAAGGTCTTTGTTGTTTATTTAAAATTGACTTCCAGGTACATGATTCAAAATGTTATTCAATATGTATCATTTATAGAGCCATTTCTAACTAGAAGGGACAATTCAAAATTTATAGAATTATAAATACTATTTTTCCTTCTTTGTTTTTGCTGCTAGATACCTGAGAACTACGGTCTAGGCTCAAAATCATAAATTTTCTCTAGTGTATGATTTTTTTTTCTTTTCTTAAGTAGTGTTAACATATTGCAGGTATTTTTATTAGCCACCTCAAATTCCTTTTGCTTGACTAAGTAAGCCAATTAATGTTCTAAGGTACTTCTGTCATGTGATTTGCAGCTTCCAATCTGCAATCATTGAGAATAATTTTTAAAAGACTGAACAGATGTATTAGTATTCTAAGGATGCCGTACAAATTATAAACTGGTTGGTCTGAAAGCAAGGTAGATATCTGCAGGGTCATGTTTCCTCTGGAGGCTCTAGAGGAGAATCCATTCTTTGCTTCTTTCAGCTTCATGTGTTTAATGATGTTCTTTTTAAAAAATATTTTTTAATTGATTTTAGTGTGGAAAGGAGAGAGAGATAGTATTATCAATGATGAGAAAGAATCAATGATCGGTTGCCTCCTGTATGCCCCACACTAGGGATTGAACCACAACCTGGGCATGTGCCCAGACTGGAAATTGAACCGTGACCTCTTAGCTCATAGGTTGACACTCAATCACTGAGTGACACCAGCCAGACTGATGACATTCTTAACTTGTGGCTATCACTGCAGTCTCTGCCTTCATGATCACACTGCCTCCTCCTCTTCTCTGTGTCTGTCACCTCTGCATGTCTCTTCTAAGGACATTGTCATTGGATTTAGGACCAATCCAGATAATCCAGCATGTTCTGATTTCAAGAGCTTTAACTTAATTGCATCAGCAGACACCCTTTTCCCAAATAAGGTAACAGTCATAGGTTTTGGAATTAGGACATTGACATATCTTTTTGGGGACCACCATTCAAGCTACTGTAATTAGCAGTGGCAGTTGGAGGTGTCTTTCTGTAAGTACACTGCATTACATGGGCTTTGTGACTTAAAATGTTGTATGTAAAAAGCCTTTTATTTTTTGCCCATTTCCTGGCTCTTAGCTATGTTCTGAATGCTTAAGTTTGCCAGGTACCTGGGTTTCATTCAGGTAAAGTTGATAGATGTACAGTATTTTAAAGTTTCTTTGTCTAATTTTTGTTTTAAAGTTTTATAAAGAAACCTACATTATCCTCCATGTTCATCTTTCTGAGAAGCAATATAAAATAGTTCTTGAAAGCAAAGACTATAAAAGGTTTACCTGGATCCAAATACTTACTACTATTAACTACATTACCTTAAGCAATTTTCTTCATCTCTATGTGTCCTTATCGTAAGGTTAACAATCTAACACACACACACAAGGTTAAAACAGTGCCTACACTGTGAGAAACAATATGTTGTTATTATTAGCTCTTACTATGAAGAACAGCTTTAGTCTCCTTTCAGAATAACTCCATTATAAGCTCAGGTATCTAATCCTTTCTTAGAAGATTTTGTGCCTAAAAAGGTTTGCAAAATTTTCAAATAGGAGCGATTGCGAAGTACATCGCTTACAGCGATTACCTGGGGACACTGAGACCCAGGGGCCTCATAGGGCAGCGCGGACGGGAAGCCAAGACTGTCTGCTCCGCCCTGAGACTCCGCCCCATCCAAGCTGAGCACAGAGGCTTTTGCAATTTTGCAAGTCTTGTCTCATAAGGGTGTCTTCAGCTCAGAAGTTCTCCCAACATAGACACAGCTGATCCGCACAGCCAACTGGCCTGGAGGTCAATTCCTCCCAGTGATACCAACAACAATCAAGACTTAACTACCTGTGTTTTCCCGAAAATAAAACATCCTCCGAAAATAAGACCTACTTACAGGTTTCCTTCTGAGTGAAATATAAGGCATCCCCCCGAAAATAAGGCCCCCAGGCTCTGTCTCAGAATGAAAATTAATTTACCGTAAACTGGTCGCTAGGGCCGCCCCGAATGGCGTCTAGCAACCAGTGACGTTATGCAGAGTCCTGATGTCACTGCTGTGTGGTGGCAGAGCGGAGGTCGGAGTGAGTGGTGAGCGCAGGGCAGGAGAGAGGAGGAGACTTTCGCAGATGCGTGTAGAAGAACAGGAGGATTAGAGCGGACGGGACGCGGCGAAGGTGGTGAGTGCTGGTCTGTCTCTGGTGACACTACCTGATGCTCGCAGCTGCATTCATGATGACTGAAGGTTCTCAGTCAGTGGCAGACCCTGCTCCAGCCCAGATCCAGGCCCCAGCAAGCCCAGAGACAGTCCCCAGGCAGGCCCCAGGGGGTAAATGTCTGATAAAGGGGTAGGGGGGATGTCTGGTGAAGGTGTTCAGTGGCACAGGGGTGGGGGGAGGGGGATCACTTAAAATGACACAGGAGGATCAGAGGGGGCAATCAAAATGACACTGGAGGATCAGAGGGGACAATCAAAATGACACAGAAGGGTCAGAGGGGACAATCAAAATGACACAGGAGGATCAAAAGGGGTTACTAAAATGGTAATCCCCTCTCTGATTCTCCTGTGCCATTTTGATTCCCCCCTCTGATCCCCCCTGTGTCATTTTGAGTGATCCCCCTCCCCCACCTTGATACCCCAATTCCTTTTTTTTTTTACCCCTAGAAATGAGCGCAAAAAGAAAAAGCTACTCCATGGAGTACAAGAAAGGAATCGTGGAAGACTCTTGGGGCCAAAATCTTACTGCTTTCTGCAAAGAGAAGATGTTGAGTATCCGATTGGTCCAAAAATGGTGAGCAGAGTATGGTAACCTCATTGAACAAGTGGACAAGGGAAATGCTAAAAAGCGCAAGTGTGGATCAGGTCAGCAACCATTATTTTCCGAGCTGGAAGACCTGATCTGTGAATGGGTTGTTGACAGGAGAGCAAAGGCTTTGGTTGTGAATAGGGCTCAGATTCAAGAATTTGCCCTTGCAATGGCACCACAGTTTGACATAGCCCCCGAAGACCTCAAAGCATCACAACACTGGCTGGATAATTTCCTTATCGAAGTGAACTGTCTTTAAGAAGATCTACCAACATTGTTTAGGTTGGAAGATACTCAAGTTATTAAGCGAGCACTTGCATTCAAGTCCTTTATTGATGATGCTGACTTCTCTAAATACAATCTTTCCAACATGATTGCTATGGATGAAACTGCAGTGTTTATGGGCCAATCATCTCAAACAACAATTAAACAGCAGGGTGCCTCCTTAGCGTACATTCCCTCCATTGCTTACGAAAGTGCACGTGTTTCCTGTATTTTGGCAATTCATCTGGATGGCACTAAAATCCCACCTTTAATCATTTCTAAGGGCAAGAAGGAAAAGATTGAACGTGTTTTGGGCGTTTTTATTCTTGAAACTGAAAAAGCCTGGGCCACACAAGCAGTTATAAGGAAGTGGGTCGATTTAATGCTGCCGCTTGTTATGTGAGGGAGCCAAAGAGGTCTGCTAGTCTGGGATGCAGCCAGCACTCACCGTGCTAAAGACATGAAGACATTTCTTCACAAAAGAAAAATAGATCAGATAATGATTCCTGCAGGAATTACGGCCTATCTCCAGACTCTTGATATTGCAATAAACAAGCCATTCAAAGACAATTTGCGCATGGAAATTAATGACTACATTGAAAATAGAATGGAGAGAAATCAGTGTGGAAACTTTGTGAAACCTAAACTGCAAGAAGTTGTGACTTGGGTGAAGAAATCATGGGAGAAAATCACTGACAGTTGCATTGCAAATGCACTGCGAGCAGGCTACCTTGACATGAAGTACTCATTTAAAGACAGTGCTATTGCTAAACAGGAGAGATTTGGTCCCCTGATTCTGAAAGAAATGGAGTCACAAGAAATTCACCAGGAAATTCAGGAATTGGATTGTTATGATGATGTTCCAGAAGATGATGACATGATTGTCATTGAATAAATGAGTAAATTCTTGATACTGTAGGATTCACAGTTTGTCTGGTTTCTGTTGACAACTACTGTACTACCGTACCGTATACAGGTAATAAATTTCCTTTATTTTCATTTAACAATAAATGTGTACCGTATTCTTCTTCATGGAAAAATAAGACATCCCTAATAAGACCTAATAAGACCTAATGCATCTTTGGGAGCAAAAATTAATATAAGACACTGTGTTATTTTCAGGGAAACAGGGTACAACAAGGCTGTGCTCACAGTCCACAAAGGGGTGCACCAAAAGTGTCCACCTCAGGTAAATGGGGGAGGCTGAGCCACTGGGCCCTATAGAACACCTACCACACAAAGCTACTCTGCCAACTCAGGGAAGCAGCAAAAATGCGGAGACAAAGAAACAGATCACAAATGAAAGAAATGGAGGAAAACAAATGACTGGATATAGAGTTCAAAACCATGGTTATAAAAATTTTCAAGAATTTCCTAGAAAAGGCCGATAACTTTAACAAGACCCTCAAGGATATGGAAAAGGACCAACTAGAAATTAAACATACACTGTCTGAAATAAAAAATATTATACAGAGACCTAACAGCAGACTAGAGGAACGCAAGAATCAAGTCAAAGATTTGAAATACAAAGAAGCAAAAAACACTCAACCAGAAAAGCAAAAAGAAAAAAGAATCCAAAAATTTGAAGATAGTATAAGGAGCCTCTGGTACAACCTCAAGCGTACCAACATCCGAAGTATGGGGGTGCCAGAATAAGAGAGAGAGCAAGATACTGAAAGCCTATTTGAAAAAATAATGACCAAAAACTTCCCCCACCTAGTGAAAGAAATAGACTTAAAAGTCCAGGAAGCGCACTGAACCCCAAACAAAAGGAATCCAAAGAGGACCACACCAAGACACATCATAATTAAAATGCCAAGAGCAAAAGACAAAGAGAGAATATTAAAAGCAGCAAGAGAAAAACAGTTAGTTACCTACAAGGGAGCACCCATATGACTGTCAGCTGATTTCTCAACAGAAACGATGCAGGCCAGACCGGAGTGGCAAGAAATATTCAAAGTGATGAATAGCAAGAACCTACAACCAAGATTACTCTACCCAGCAAAGCTATCATTCAGAGTTGAAGGGCAGATAAAGAGCTTCACAGATAAGAAAAAGCTAAAGGAGTTCATCACCACCAAACCAGGATTATATGAAATGCTGAAAGGTATTCTTTAAGAAGAGGAAGAAGAAAAAGGTAAAGATAAAAATTATGAACAACAAATACATGTCTATCAACAAGTGAATCTAAAAATCAAGTGAATAAAAAATCTGATGAACAGAATAAACTGGTGAATATAATAGAATCAGGGGCATAGAAAGGGAGTGGACTGACAATTCTCAGGGGGAAAGGGGTGGGGGGGGTGCAGGAAGAGAATGGACAAAAATCGTACACCTATGGATGAGGACAGTGCTGGGGGAGGTAAGGGCAGAGGGTGGGGTGGGAACTGGGTGGAGGGGAGCTATGGGGGGAAAAAAGAGGAACAATTGTAATAATCTGAACAATAAAGATTTATTAAATTAAAAAAATAAAAAATAAAAGAAGATAATAACTAAGGCACTGAGGGAGAGAGGTGAGAAAGAGCAGGAGAGAGAAATAGTATTTTAAAATTTGATTAGATTTAAAATATAATGTAATACATTTGTGTAGTATTTTGAGTTGTCATTGTCTAAAGTTTTAAACTAGAGGCCCAGTGCACAAAATTCATGCACGAGTATAGTCCCTAGGCCTAGCTGCGTTCAGGTCCATCTTCCCCAGCTGCCCGCAGCTGGCCCCGCCCTCCGCCACCACCCACCCCTGGTTCCCCGTTCGCCATCAGGTGATCAGTACCTGGTAGCTGGGGGAAGGGACCAAGAGGTCAGCTGTTCCCACCCGCTGCCTGGCCCTCCCCACACTCCACAGGTGGCCATCAGGAACCAAGAGGTTGTCAGTGCACCTCATAGTGACTGGTCCAGCGGTCGTTCTGGTCATTCTGCCATTATGGTCAATTTGCCCATTACCCTAGGATGATCTAATATTGTGGATATCTTAATGGATTATATCAATGGTCTTTTTGCTATAATAATGCTTTAATATAATGCCTTATACAAGGTAGGCACTCAAATACTTAGTGTGTAAAAGAAATAAAATTACTCATCTTTATATTTCTTCCATGTCTACTAGTAAGTATTTCATATTCATTTCAAATAACTTTAAATACTAACATGGAGAAATTTGAGTGTGTTATGGATATAGGGGCAGAAAAGCCACACCTTCCCTTTTAATGTGCATTATTTATTAATAATAATAACTAATTACATAGTGTTTATGATTGGCACTGTCCTAAGGACTTATTAAATGATTAAATATTCTTATTTAATCCTCACCACTCTTTGCAGTCGAGAAATGAAGGTATATGGAGGTGAAGTAACTTGCCAGTGTTACACATGAAGGAGTTCTGATTAGAATTTAGGCAGTCTGGATCTGGAGCAATTGTTCTTATCTAACCAAAACTACTTTCTTTTTGCCAACCACTTTTTTTTTTTATTGTTAAATCAATATCTAGCACTAAGAAAGACCTAATTTATTTATTGTTTTTACCAGCCACATTAACTGAATTTCATGACTAAGCATTTGGGTGACATGTCATCAGCACAAGTTTCTGGGCCCTATTGACCTTCAACTCATTCTGTAAATCTCCAACTCTAGCTTCATTCAAATATTTATTTTTTTGAGCTCAAACACTCAGCCTATTGAGCAATATCAAATACAAACTAATTGTTGTGCCATGTGGCACTGTTTCAGGTGTTTGTTATCCAACCTCAACTGTGCTCTCACCATTGTTTAGGGGTTTTCTTGTCCATAATTTCTTAATTTCTTTTTTTTCTCATATCTCACAGTGGCTATACACCTTTGTTTATTACTTCAAATTCTATTACAACCTTCTATCCTTTTCTGTTTCAATAGATGAGAAAGAAATTATTAGCAGTTCCAAATCTTCAGAGATTAGATAGGACAAGAACTAAAAACTGCCCATTGAGTTTAATAACTAGGTGGTTTGGAGTGTTTTAGAAAGAAGAGTTTCAATATACAGTTGGTCCTCGAAAAGCAAGGGTTTGAATTGTGCAAGTTCACTTATATGTGATTTTTAAAAAATAAATATTGGAAATGTATTTTATGATTTTCTTAATATTTACTTTCTCTAGCTTATTTTATTGTATGAATACATAATAGATATAAGATGCAAAATATATGTTGACTGTTTATGTTATCAGTAAGGCTTTTGGTCAAGAATGGACTATTAATAGTTAAGTTTTGGAGAAGTCAAAGTTATATGGAGATCTTCAGCTGTGTGGAGGGTCAGAACCTAACCATCTTGTTTTTCAAGAGTCAACTATAGTAGGAACATAAGCCAGGCCACAGTGCATTGAACAATGAATGGGATAATTTTTCAAGAACTTGAAAGTAAAGAAATAGAAGTGTTACATTCAAGGAAGAGAGAATTGAAGGCAGGGCTACCACTCACCTATATAAGCATACCTTGTAGATATTTTGGGTTCAGTTCCAGACCACCAAAACAAAGCAAATATTGCAATAAAGTGAGTCACATGAGTTTTTTGGTTTCTCAGTACAAAAAAAAAAGTTATGTTTACACTATACTATAGCCTAGTAATTATGCAATTTCATTATGTCTAAAAAATGTACATACCTTAATTTAAAAATACTTTATTGCTAAATAAAAGCTAACATTTGACCCTTCAGTTAATAATATTTTGCTGGTGGAGGGTCTACCTTGATGTTGATTGCTGCTCACTGATCAGGGTGGTGGTTGCTGAAGGTTGGGTGGTAGTTGCTGAAGATTAGGGTGGCTGTGGCAATTTTTAAAAATAAGACAGTGAAGTTTGCCACGTTGACTCTATTTCACAGGTGATTTCTCTTGTATGTACATGCAATGCTGTTTGATAGCATTTTATTCACAGTAGAACTTCTCTCAAAATTGGAGTTAATTCTTTCAAACCCTGCTGCCTCTTTATCAACTAAGTTTATGTAATATTCTAAATACTTTGTTGTCATTTCAACAATCTTTACAACACCTTCATCAGGAATAGATTCCATCTTAAGATACCACTTTCTTTGCTCAGCCATAAGAACCAATTCCTCATTCATTAAAATTTTATCATGAGATAAGCAGAGACTGTAGAACCAAGATACTGTCATAGGTAAACACTGGTACTCGATCCTGCCCCATCCAATTTGCAGCCCCACCCAAGCTGTTCACAGTGGCTTTTCCATATGAATGGCCTGTTCTGGCTCAGGCTTCAGACATTCCTAAAATCTCTCAAACAAGAAGCAGCTGCTGTAAGCATGCCCCATACCCATCAATAAGAGGCGGAAGACCTGGAACTAGCACCAGCTGGTCCTCACAACCAATTGACCTGGAAGTCAACTCCTCCCAGTGATACCAACAGCTATCAAGGCTGTAAGTACAATAAGACTGTGCACACAGTCCACACAGGGGTGCACCTAGAGTGCCCAGCTCAGGTGACAGGGGAAGCTGAGCTACTGGGCCCTACAGGACATCTTCTACACAAGGCCACTCTACCAATTCCAGGAGAAATAGCAGTGCTACATAATACATAGAAATAAACACAGGGTAAGCAGCCAAAATGCAGAGACAAAGAAACATGTCACAAATGAAAGAACAGAAGAAATCACCAAATGAAATGGAAGCAAGCAAACTATTGGATACAGAGTTCAAAACAATGGTTATAAGGTTGCTCAAGATTCTTAATGAGAGATTCAAGGGACTCAATGAGAGCTTCAAGGGTCTTAGTGAGACTTTCAAGGATCTTAGTGAGAATTTCAGACATTAAAAAGGACCAGTCAAAAATTAAGCATACACTAACTAAAAAAAGGATAATTTACAGGGATTCAATAGTAGAGGATTATGAGAAGCAAATCAATGATTTGGAATATGAGGGGGCAAAAATCACCCAACTAGAAGGGCAAAAAGAAAACATAACCCAAAAATATGAAGATAGTGTAAGAGCCTCTGGGACAACTTCAAGCATACCAACATTTGCATTATGCCAGTGCCAGAAGGAGGAGAGAGCAAGATATTGAAAACCTATTTGAAGAAATAATGACAGAAAACTTCCCCTACCTGGTGAAAATAATACTAAAATCCAGGAAGCAAAGAGAATCCCAAACAAGAGTAACCCAAAGAGGCCCACATCAAGATATATCATAATTAAAATGCCAAGGGTTAAAGACAAGGGAGAATCTTAAAAGCAGCAAGAGAAAAGCAGTTATCTACCTATGAGGGAGCACCCATACGACTATCAGTTGATTTCTCAACAGAAACTTTGCAGGCCAGAAGGGAATGGTAAGAAACATTCAAAGTAATAAGTAGCAAGGACCTACAACCAAGATTACTCTACCTAGCAAAGTTATTATTTAGAATTGAAGGTCAGATAAAGAGATTCACAGACAAGAAAAAGCTAAAGGAGTTCATCACCACCAAACCAGTATTAGATGAAATGTTGAAGGGTCTTCTTTAAGAAGAGGAAGAAGAAAAAGAACAAGGAGGAGGAGGGGGAGGGGATGGGAAGGGGAGACAAAAGAAGAAAAAGGGAAGATGAAGAAAAAAAGATAAAAAATATGAACAACAAAATGAAAATACATACCTATCACCCACAATTGAATCTAAATATCAAAATAAATGAATAAGGAATCTAATGAACAAAATAAACTGATGAATAACATAGAACCAGAGGCATTGAAACATGGAAGAGACCGAAGAATCTCAGAGGGAAGTGGGGAGGGAAACAGGAAGAGATTAACCAAAGATCTTATATGCATTTATGCATTACCTATGAGCACAGACATTAGGGTGGTGAAGGCCTAGGGTGGGGCAGGAACAGGGTGGAGAGGGGCAATGGGGACAGAAACAGGGGACATCTGTAATACTTTCAATAATAAAGATTTTTTAAAAATTAGCAGAAAACTTGAAAAAAATTTATCATGAGATTGTAGCAATTCAATCACATCTTCAGGCTCAATTTCTAATTCTAGTTCTCTTACTATTTCCACATTTGCAGTTACTTCCTCCTCGGAGGTTCTTCAACTCCTCAAAGTCATCCATGAAGGTTGAATCAACTTCTAACCTCCTGTTAATGCTGATATTTTAGATCTCTTCTCATGAAACAGAAATGTTCCTAATGGCATTTGGAATGATGAATCCTTTCCAAAAGTTTTTCGATTTACCTTGCTCACATCCATCAGAAAACTCACTATCTCTGGCAGCTACAGCCTTACAAAATGTATTTTTAAAGAATAACTTTGGGTGACCAGGAGCATTGACAATGAGCAGTAATATCTTGAAAAGAATCTTTTTATCTAAGTAGTAGGTCTCAAAAGTGAGCCTAAAATATTCAGTGAACCACGTTGTAAACAGATGTGCTATCATCAGGCTTTTTTCTTTTATTTTTAGAGCACAGAGTAGATTTAGTGTAATTCTTAAGGGCCCAAAATTTTCAGAATGATAAATGAATATTGGATTCAACTTAAGGTCACTAACTGCATTAGCATCTGCAAGAGATTCAGCCTGTCCTTTGAAGCTAGGCATTGACTTCTTGCTAGCTATGAAAATCCTTGAAGGCATCTTCTTCCAATGTAAGCCTGTTTCATCTACATTGAAAATTTCTGTTTGTATTGTAGCCACCTTCATTAATTAGCGAAGTCTCCCAGATAGCTTGTTGCTTCACTTGGCACATTTATGTCATGGAGTCAGCATCTCTCCTTAAACCTCATTAACCTCCTTTAGCTTCAAACTTTTCTTCTGCAGCTTCACCTCTTTCAGCCTTCACATTATTGAAGAGTTATGGCCTTGTTCTGCATCAGGCTTTGGATTAAGGAAATGTTGTGGCTGGTTTCATCCTCTACATAGGCCACTAAAATATTTTCCATATCATCAGTAAGGCTGTTTTTCTTTCTTATCATTCATGTGTTCAGTGGAGTAACACTTTTAATTCCCTTCAAGAACTTTTCCTTTGCATTCACTACTTGGCTAACTGGCATAAGAGGTCCAGTTTTTGACCCATCTCACTTTCTACATGTTTTCCTCACTAAGTTTAATCATTTCTAGCTTTTGATATAGTGTGAGAGGTGAGATTTTCCTTTCACTTGAACACTTACAGGCCATTGTAGGTAATTACTTGGCCTAATTTCAATATTGTTGTGTATCAGAAAATAGGGAGGCCCAATAATAGGGAGAGAGTTGGGGAATGCCCTGTCAGTGGAGCACTCAGAACACACATTTATTAAGTTAGTTGTCTTATATGAGTGCAGTAGGTGACACCCCCAATTATAATAGTGACATCAAAGATCACTGATCATAAATCACCATAATAATGAAAAAGTTTGAAATATTGTGAGATTACCAAAATGTGATACATAGATATGAAGTAACTAACTGCTATTGGAAAAAATGGTGCTAATACACTTGCTTAATCCAGGGTTGCCACGAACCTTTGATTTGTAAAAAAAAAAATGCAATCTCTGCAAAGCCCAATAAAGTGAAGCACAATGAGCTTGTGCCTATACAGTCATGTGCTGCATAAAGATATTTTGGTCAGTAATGGACCACATATATGATGGTGGTCCCATCTACATATATAAAAAGCCAGCAACCGGAACTCCATAATGACTGGAATGAGCAGTCACCATGATGCCCACTGCGGCCAGTGAACTGGCCCGATCTGGGCCAGGGCCGGCCAGCCAATCTCCCATGGCCACATTTGGGGGTGGGGCCGGCCAGCCCAATTGCCCACAGCCCCTCCCCCATCTGGCCTGGCCCTGATCGGCTCCGTCTCCTCCTCCCAACAGGCCTGGCCGCAATCTGCCCAGATTGGGGCCGGGCCGGCTGGACCCCACCCATGCACAAATTCGTGCACTGGGCCTCTAGTAAGAATATAAGGAGCTAAAAAATTCCTCTTGCCAAGTGACATGTATCTACCTTAAACTCAAAGGGCAGTACATTACTCATGTGTTTGTGGTGGTACTGGTGTAAACAGACCACCTACTTTGCTGCCAGTCATAGAAAAGTATAGCACTTTCAATTACTGAAGTAAGTTATACCATCCAGGTTTGTATAAATACACTGTATGATGCTCACCTAATGACTCATTTCTCTGGTCATATCTCCATTATGAAGCATCACATGACTGTAGTGCCCTTCTTTAGATTACAAAGAAGTGTGTTATCATGGTGGACACACTAATACAAATATAAAGTTTGATGAGGGAGTGGGATCTTTGTAGAAAGGAAAAAGTTCTCCTTCCTAGAAACAAATGACCTCATTTTTCCTTTGTTGGGCACACCTTATGTAGTGTATAGCCTATAAAATTGCAGTTGTGTTGCGTGAGGAAAGGGTTTTAGTGAAACTAGCTCCTATAGTGATTTTTTTTTTTTTTAATTCTTCAGCAGTCTGGATGTAGAAATGGAGAAGGCAAATTAAATGATTCTAGGTTGAAGTTTTGCCATGTAAGCATGGTAAAATCAATCACAAAGGGACAAGATAGCTAATAACACTGGCAAGTTTCATGGATAGTGGGTCTAAGATAGATAGCCAAGAAAGATGTGGCAGACATTGTTATCAATCCTTCTTTTTTTCCATGTGAATTGAATCACCATTTTATCCAGAAGTTGGGCAGCAATGCAGTAAGAGAAGGTGAACCCAGTTGAAGCAGTGAATCACAATGGAATACAATCCCAGTATTCACCTTCCTCTGTGTCAGTGCAGGGTGGGTACATGACCTAGTTTTAGCCAAAGGGATAAAAAGAAGTGTTCTCTTAGGCAAAGATACACAGGATAAACACTAATTTTTCTTTATTTTTATTATTTTAAAATTGATTTAGAGAGAGGGAGAGAAATATCTATAGGTTGCCTCCCAAACATGCCCTGACTGGGAATCAAACCTGCCACCTTAAAAAAAAACCTGCCACCTTTTGGTAAATGGGATAATGCTCCAGCCACACCCACCGAACCAGCAAGGGCAACACTCACTCTTCTTTCCTTTAGATGTGCTCTTGTGAGGAAGTGATGCTTAGAGCTGTGGCAGCCTTTTTATGACCATGATGGGGCAAACTTAAGCTTAAATATTACGTGAAGAAAGGAAAGAATAAAAAATCCTTGGTCCTCAATGACATTATGAAAGATAGAAGGGTTATTATCACTCTCTTCTTTCTGAAATTTCTCCTTTGTCTTCTCAGAAACTACTTTACTACTGGTTTTTACTGAAAAGCTACTTCATCTTTACTTCTGTCTCTCAAGTTTAGTTGCAGTTTATTGGTTTTACTTTTTTCTTTTTATTAATCCTCACCCAAGGATATTTTTTTCCTATTGATTTTGAGAAAGAGAGAAGAGAAAAAGAGAAGCATCATTGTGAGAGCATCACACATCAATTGGTTGCCTCTCACACATGCCCTGATTGGGGCCAGGGATTGAACCTGCAATTCAAGTCTGTGCCCTTGACAGGGAATTGAACCTAAGACCCTTCAGTGCATGGGCTGATGCTCTAACTTAGTTACAGCAGCCAGGACTCATTTTTTTTTTCTTTTTCTTTTAATGATTTTCAATAGGAGGGGATTTGTAGTTTTAGAGAAATATTTGTTACTTATACCCCAACATCTTTTTTGGGGGGCACATTTAAAAAAACCCCTTTAAAAAAACAAATAAAAATAAAAATCCCTTTATTGAGTTATACATACATCTATTTCAAATGTATGATTTGATAGATTTTAGTCTATGCAAGGAGTTGTGCAACCATAGCATAACCAATTTTAGAAAAATTTCATTACCCCTAATAGAAACCCTGTGTCCATTAGCAGTCACTCTCCATTCCTTTTAGCCCTGGGAAACCAATACTCTTTCTGTGTCACAGATTTATCTATTTTGTGAGCTTTATGCCAATTAAAACTTATATTGTTCATCACTAATCCCCAGTACCTAGGAAAATGGCTGGCACATGGAACTTCAATACTTGTTTAGTAGTGAAGTAGGTAGAAGAGGTCCTTGCTTTCTTGCAGTTTATATTCTAAAGAGGGAGGTCAATAAATAAAAAAATAAACACCTAAATTTTGTTAACTGTTGCATAGGAGTGAATGTGCTATAATAGAGGATTTTAAGGAATTTATTTTGTGAAATCAGAGGCTTACAGAGATGACAATATGCTGAGACCTCAATCAATGCTGGGAAGGAACCAGCATGAAAGACCAGGAAAGCAGATACCTAACAGATAGAAGGGCAAGTGAAATTTCATAGGCTACAGGAAGCTAAGTAAGTTCCAGGAAAATCAGTGTGACTGCAGAATAGTAAAACCAGAGAAGGATGAGAAAAGTGGTGGAATGTTCGTTAGTCAAGGACCAAATTATACAAACCTTGCTAGGGAATGGTGAGAAGTTTATATCTGACTCCAAGTGAACTGTCACGTAAGTTGTATGATTTATTCCTTGTGTAGAGCCTTACTATTCAAACTGTGCCCCCACCAACATCAACATCACCTCTGACCTTTTCAAAACTGCAGAATCTGAAGCAACACACCAGAATTGATGTCGAGTGTCTACTTTTAACAAGATCCCCAAGTAATTCATCTGCACATTAAAACTTGAGAAACAGCTGAAACCGGTTTGGCTCAGTGGATAGAGCGTCGGCCTGCGGACTGAAGGGTCCCGGGTCCGATTCCGGTCAAGGGCATGTACCTTGGTTGTGGGCACATCCCCAGTGGGAAATGTGCAGGAGGCAGCTGATCGATGTTTCTCTCTCATCAATGTTTCTAGTTCTCTATCCCTCTCCCTTCCTCTCTGTAAAAAAATCAATAAAATATATTAAAAAAAATAATAAAAACTTGAGAAACAATAGAGAATGGATTAGGAGAAACAATAGAAGAGGGGAAACCAGTTGGGTACGTTAGTCCAAGTAAAAGATGAAGGGTGCCTGTATAAGGGTGCTAACAGAAAGGATGAGAAGACTGATTAAAGGGTATATTTTGCAGATAGCTGGTTTAGATGTCTCAGTCAACTAAGTGGAGATTGGATACAATCCTGGATTTCTGAGAAAAATTTAGGGTTGGAGATATAGATATGTGCATCTATTGGATATCCCGCTTCTGAGTTAAAGTGTTGTTTACTGTAAATAATCCTATATAACAAAGAGGTAATATGCAAATTGACCCTCACATCCTCGCACAAGATGGCTGCCCCCATGTGGTCACAAGATGGCAACCCCGATGTGGTCAAATTTGGCTGCCACAAGATGGGCGGTAGGGGAGGGCAGTTAGGGGCAACCAGGCCATCAGGCAAGGGCAGTTGGGGGGGGACCAGGCCTGCAGGGGAAGGCAGTTGGGGAAGAGGGCGGCAGGGGAGGGCAGTTAGGGGAGACCAGGCCAGCAGGGGAGGGCAGTTGGGAGCAACCAAGTCGGCAGGGGAGGGCAGTTGGAGGTGACCAGGCTTGCAGGTGAGGGCAGTTAGGGGCGACCAGGCCAGCAGGTGAGGGCAGTTAGGGTCAACCAGGCTGGCAGGGAAGGGCAATTGGGGGTGACCAGGTCAACAGGGTAGGGCAGTTGGGGGCAATCGGGCCAGCAGGGGAGCAGTTAGGTGTTGATCAGGCTGGCAGGGGAGTGGTTAGGGGGTGATCAGGCTGGCAGACAGGTGAGTAGTTGGAAGCCAGCAGTCCTGGATTGTGAGAGGGATGTCTGACTGCCCGTTTAGGCTCAATCCCTGTGGGGTCGGGCCTAAAAGGGCAGTCGGACATACCCCGAGGTGTCCCAGATTGGAGAGGGTGGCAGGCTGGGCTGAGGGACACCCCCCAGTGCATGAATTTTGTGCACCGGGCCTCTAGTCCTATATAATAAAAGCCCAGCCACTGAACAGTGGGATGATAAGAATGACCGGTTGGGAAACCAAGATGGCAGCATAGGTAAGCACCTAAACTGCTGCCTCGCACAACAATTTCAAAACTAACTAAAAGACAGAATGGACATCATCCAGAACCACAGGAAGGCTGGCTGAGTGGAAATTCTACCATTAGAAGGAAAGAGAAAAGCTCACAAAGAATCAGAGGAACGGCAAAGGACTGAGGTACAGAGACACGTGTGCAGAGAGGAAGCGTGGCTGAGAGCCTGCCTAACTTTCTCTAGCGGGAGGGGGAAGGAAGTCCCCGACTGCAATGAACCCCAGCTCCGACTGCACTGAACCCCAGCTCCGACTGCACTGAACCCCAGTTCCAGGCAAAACCCCGTGGACCCAGGCTCATACAGGGGGAGTCTGGACTGTCAGGTAGAGAGAAAGGCACACGGAGACTCGGAGACCCAGGGGAGCCGCGGCAGGCAGGGGTCTGGAGGCGTGCGTGTGCAAGTGCTCACAGAGAAGACTGAATGCGGAGGTTGCCACAAGCTTTCCTTAGCGGAAGGGAGACGGAAGCTCCTGACTGCACTGAACCCCAGTTCTGACTGCACTGAACCCCAGTTCCTGGCGAGCCCCTGGGGACCCACGCTCTTACGGGGGGAATCTGGACTGTCAGGTGGAAACTCAGGGGAGCCGCAGAAGGCAGAGGTCTGGAGGCATGCGTGCAAGGGCAGGGCTGATGGGAAGCCAAGACTGTCTGCTCCGCCTTGAGACTCCGCCCCATCCAAGCTGAGCACAGAGGCTTTTGCAATTTTGCAAGTCTGATCCTATAAGGCTGTCTCCAGCACCGAACTTCTCCCAGCATAGACACAGCTGATCCTCACAGCCAACTGGCTTGGAGGTCAATTCCTCCCAGTGATACCAACAACAATCAAGACTTAACAACAACAAGTTACACACAGTCCACAAAGGGGTGCACCAAGAGTGTCCACCTCAGGTTAAATGGGGAGGCCGACCCACTGGGCCATATAGGAAACCTAGCACACAAAGCTACCCTACCAACTCAGGGAAGCAGTGAAAATGCGGCAACTAAGAAACAAATGAAAGAAATGGAGGAAAACAAATGACTGGATATAGAATTCAAAACCACGGTTATAAGGCTTTTCAAGAATATCCTAGAAAAGACCGATAAATTTAGCGAGACCCTCGAAGATATGAAAAAGGACCAACTAGAAATTAAACATACACTGACTGAAATAAAAAATATTATACAGAGACCCAACAACAGACTAGAGGAACGCAAGAATCAAGTCAAAGATTTGAAATACAAAGAAGCAAAAAACACTCAACCAGAAAAGCAAAAAGAAAAAAGAATCCAAAAAGTTGAAGATAGTGTAAGGAGCCTCTAGGACAACTTCAAGCGTATCAACATCTGAATTATGGGGGTGCCAGAAGAAGAGAGAGAGCAAGATACTGAAAACCTATTTGAAGAAATAATGACTGAAAACTTCCCCCACCTAGTGAAAGAAATAGATTTACAAGTCCAGGAAGCGCACAGAACCCCAAACAAAAGGAATCCAAAGAGGACCACACCAAGACACATCATAATTAAAATGCCAAGAACAAAAGACAAAGAGAGAATTTTAAAAGCAGCAAGAGAAAAACAGTTAATTACCTGCAAGGGAGCACCCATACGATTGTCAGCTGATTTTTCAACAGAAACTATGCAGGCCAGACCGGAGTGGCAAGAAATATTCAAAGTGATGAATAGCAAGAACCTACAACCAAGATTACTCTACCCAGCAAAGCTATCATTCAGAATTGAAGGTCAGATAAAGAGCTTCACAGATAATAAAAAGCTAAAGGAGTTCATCACCACCAAACCAGTATTATATGAAATGCTGAAAGGTATTTTTTAAGAAGAGGAAGAAGAAAAAAGTAAAGATAAAAATTATGAACAACAAATACATATCTATTAACAAGTGAACCTAAAAATCAAGTGAATTAAAAATCTGAGGAACAAAATAAACTGGTGAATATAATAGACTTACGGGTATAAAAAGGGAGTGGACTGATTATCAGTGGACTGATAATTCTCAGGGGGAAAGGGGTATGGGGGGTGCAGGAAGAGACCGGACAAAAATCGTACACCTATGGATGAGGACAGTAGGGGGGGCGGTAAGGGCAGAGGGTGGGGTGGGAACTGGGTGGAGGGGAGCTATGGGGGGGAAAAGGAGAAACAATTGTAATAATCTGAACAATAAAGATTTATTAAATTAAAAAAAAAAGCACGGCCGGTTGACCAGTTGCTATGACGTGCACTGATCACCAGGGGGCAGACACTCAATGCAGGAGTTGCCCCCTGGTGGTCAGCCAGCTCCCACAGTGGGAGTGCCACTCAGCTGACTGGGATGAGCGGCTGCTCCCACGGGAACCCCGGGCCAATGGGCAGGAACCCGAGCTGCAATCATCGGTCATCGTAATCTCCTTGACCCAGGTTCCTCCTCCTCGCTCCCTGCCGCCTCCTCCAGACACCCACAGGCCCCGCAGCGCCACTCCTGCTGAGCTCAAAGAGCTGACCCCAGAGGCTGGGAGGCGTGTTTGTGGCCACTGTGGGACTGAGGCCTACTCTGTCACCTCTCAGGGCTATTTGCCTGGACCCCGCCCCTACCGGGTTCCCTGGAGAGGCCAGTACTCTGGCTCCACAGAAGATGCTGGACCAGGGAGCAGCCGGGATGAGTGGTGCGATCCCTGAAGGCCACGCCCCCCCCCCCCCCCCCCCCCCCCAGTATAGGAGTTCAGTGCGCTGGGCCTCTAGAGTTTTGACAAACATTTGCATGTTGTCATCTTCATGGAAAATCAGGCATGCCATTCTGAAAGTTGTCCAAGTCCTCCAATCTTTCACTTAGAGGTTCTCTGTTACTAGATATCTTTCAAGACCTTTTAAACCTGTTCACACAAAAATATTTTGGATGTTTTAAAATTCAAGGCCCTTGGCTGATCAACACTGTTCTTGTCCACAACCCCTATATTCTCTACACCCAGTTCTTAAGTGGGACAGATATTCCCAAGCTGGTCCAATTTCTAGGTACAAATCAGATTGGAAACTCCTTCGAATTGGTGGGTCCAATCCCAGGAGCTAGAAGCAAGTCAGTTAATGGGAATGAAAGAACATAAGTAAGTTCAAAGTGGAGGAAACTACATAGAGTCCCTCATTTTTTAAATCAAAAGAGAACAATTTCTTGTATCATCACTTCCTTAATAAGCGGTACAGCTGAATTCCAATTTAATGCTCTTCCCTCTACCGTTTCTGGCATCAAGGCTAGTTTTGTCAAAAGTTCAGAAACAGCCTAAGTAAAAACCAATGAATATCAACCTTGGGAAAAACTCCCAAGTTTTGCTCATAATTTCCAAAGGCATAGCAAAAAAGGCAGAGTCAAACCACTCTTGCAATATACGCTAAATTAAGCTTTGTTTGTATGACTAAACTGGTTTTGTCTGATAAGGAACTTTTCAAAGCTGGTCTCCACTTGTTTTTGATTTTAAGTTTGTTACAACCAAAATACTATTTTTCTGTTTCT
The DNA here is from genome assembly GCF_963455305.1 of Plecotus auritus. NCBI lineage: Eukaryota > Metazoa > Chordata > Mammalia > Chiroptera > Vespertilionidae > Plecotus > Plecotus auritus. The sequence goes on along the minus strand of NC_137771.1, from coordinate 131,371,969 downwards.
AAGGGATGGGGAATAGGAAAAGTTCTTGCCGTGGTTTCAATTCTCAGCCATTGCTACCCTGAGGACAGTACACCACCACCAGCGTCCACGTACGCATTCCAGGATCCTCCTCTTTTGGTTAAACTCAGGAGACAGGCACTTATATCTATACGTGGCCGTTTTCCACACTGAATTTACTTTATCTGTCTGAAACACTGCCCTAACAAAAAGAAATCCTAAGGACTTTGAGAAGAAAGTTCCCTTTCAAGAAAACCATATATCCATTTGAAGGGGGTGCCGCGGGTGGGAGTTGTCTAAAGAAAGCGAAGGGTTTGCTCCCCAGCCAAGACTGGGTTGGGGTATGGGAAGGTAAGGCTGAGTTAGGTCCACTCGGACCCGCCTCCCCTGGGGGATGCGGCCTGGCGGGGCAAAGAGGGCGGGTCGGAAGGGTGGACCGAGGGGCGAGACACCTCCTATCCGCCAGCGGGGGGAGCAGGGGGCAGGCGGACGCTCTCGGGCTATAAAGGGCCTGGGCCCGCCGCGCCGGGCCCGGCGCCTCGGCTCCGCCCTCGCGCTTTCCTCGGGCTCCTGGGCCCACTCCCGCTCAAGCTCCACTCGACCCGCTCGGGCCTCGGCTACTCGGGCTGCGGCGGAAGATGGCGGCTCCGGCTCCGGCCCACGGCTCTGAGGCGGCGCTGGCCGCTGCCCTGGCGGACGTGCCCGAACTAGCCAGACTTCTGGAGATTGACCCGTACCTGGAGCCCTTCGCCCAGGACTTCCAGCGCAGGTACCGCCTGACTCCGTCAGGGGTCTGCTCCCCACCCCCATGCCTCAGAGCGCGGCGGCCGGCCTTCTACGCGCAGGCTCAGGGTCGGGGCTTCCGTGGGCTCCCGGGCGCGTGGCCCCGCCCCGTCGGCCCCGCCCCCCCTGTCGGCGCCGCCCCCGGCCTCGGAGGGTATCGCCTTCCCAGGGTGGGCGTGGGGTGGACTCTGGTAATTAGCTCCTGTGGTTTCCGGAGGTGTCAGCCTGACACGGAACCATGGACTAGAGGAAGGAGGGCTGAATTCACTTTTCTCTTCCCCTCTGCCCGCCCTCGGAGTCTGCTTTTGCGCCATTGAGTACGTGCTTGGGCTCCTAGTGCTGGGTCCTCCGCCGATGCGGGGGAGGTAACGCCACCCGAGGCTTCTGACCTTTCCACGCGCTGGAGTCATCCTGTGAACCAGCGTGCGTGTAACATCATGCGTGTGTAATTGCGCTTAAATTTTTTCTAGTTTATTTCATAGCAAATAGTGTGATTTTTATATCTAACAGGATTCTTTCTGGCAGCTTTTATTCTTTCCTTGTTAATATACCCCACTCTCGGAGAAGACTAAGCCAATCCCTCCCTCCCCAACGTTGATGAGTAAACTTACAGCAATGTTCTGTGTTTGGCATTGCTACCCTGGAGGGGGAGAAAGGCAAAGAAAGACTAACTTCTAGAAGCTGATTTAGGATGCTTTAGTTTTACCTTGTCTCTTATGCTGTAGTAAATTGGTTTACTACAGCTAAGTTGCTGGAATAATCAGCTCAATTTAAAAGTATAGCTTTTAAGATTATAATAGTTATATATTAGTTATAGTAGTACATTTATGAGATAAGTACATAGTGATTTAATGGTTTCTGCTCTTTTAGCCGAGCCACTTGTAATAAACAATTTTGGCAACAGAAGATACAAGAAACAGAAAACATCTAGCTAGAAGCAGCATTGGGGGTAATGAAACAGTTGATAAGGAATCTGAAAAAAAAATCTTAAGTTCATGACCTTGCATTGTCACTTGTGACTGTATTCAATTCAGTAACTGTTTATTAAGGAATCCCTAAGGGACACAAAGTTGAATACAACATCTCATTCCAGAGTTTGTATATCCTAACGAATGAGCCCTTTTCAAAGTAGTCACCTTGAGTTGTTGCTCAGTTAATCAGATGATTAAGCCCTTATGTAAGCCTTATAGGTAACAGCCTTGTGAAATTGCTTTCAGTATTTGCAGTATTGCTTTCAAAGAAACAGTTCATAATCTTTATAGTTCAAAATTGGATTTGACATAGAAATAGCCAAAACTTTCAGAGCAAAAGATGGTGGTCAGACTTTTTTGATGTGCTTATTAATGGTGACACCATGCTTTGTAAAATAACAGTTACGGCATGGAAATGTTTTGTCAGTGTGTCCTATCCTCCCCCCTTTAAAAAATAATTACAAGAAGACAAACATCCCTTCTTAACTATTTCATGTAATTCACTTCAACCCCATTAGGACTGAAGCAGTTATAATCCTCTTTCATGGTTTATCAAAGCTAATGAGAGGGGCCAAGGTCAGAATAAAGAAGTGAGGGCAATTTAGAGTTCTTGGTGAGAAGGCTGGTCCAATGGGGCCCTTCTGCCTCACTCTGACCTGGATTCTACTTCTGGCCTTGGCTCTGAGTAATTACCATTTTCCAGCACACACATTCCATTTAGGCATAGCAAATAGTAATCTGGCATTTGGCAGCAGTAACTTTTACTGTTCACATCTGAAGAATAAACAATTCCTCCTTCATAAAGTTTGGTTTTGGGTACTTTTCCTATTTTCTGTTCCTAACTAGAGGCCTGGTGCATGAAAATTCATGCACTGGAGTAGGGCGGGGGGTCCCTCAGCCCAGCCTGCCCCCTCTTACAGTCTGGGAGCCCTCAGGGGCGGGAGGTGACCCGGCGATCAGGGGAAGGTGATGCCCCCATCACACGTCTGCTGCTGCCACTGCCGGCAGCACAAGCCTTGGCCGGCCCTGGTTACCTGAGCCTTGGGCGGCCCTGGGCAGCTGGGCAGCTGCCATCCAAGGCTTGCCTGCGCCTTTGGCTGGCCCTGGACGGCTGGGGGGCTGAGGGGACTGGGGACTCTGGAGGCAGGTGCATGGAGCAGCTGGACCCGCCTAGGGGCAGGACCGGCCATGCCGTGTGCAGGACTGAGTGCCTCCATATTTGAGGGCATGGCAGTCAATTAGCATATTCCCTCCTTATTGGCTGTGGGCTTTATTAGATAGGATAATTCACCTGGGCAGTGTGCCTTTGGCCTAACACCGTGGTCAGCAAACTGCGGCTCACGAGCCATATGCTGCTCTTTGGCCCCTTGAGTGTGGCTCTTCCACAAAATACCACGGCCTGGGTGAGTCTATTTTAAAGAAGTGGTGTTAGAAGTGGTGTTAAAAAATTTGGCTCTCAAAAGAAATTTCAGTTGTTGTACTGTTGATATTTGGCTCTGTTGACTAATGAGTTTGCCGACTACTGGCCTAACACAAATATATAAACAGTCAAACATTTAGTGCAAAGTATGCTTACTAAGGATTGAGGAAAATATGGACTATAAACAACAATCTATAAAAACCCTAATATACAAATAGACTGAATGGCAGAACAACTAAACAACCGAACAACTGGTCGCTATGACGTGTGCTGATCACCAGGGGACACAGGTAGCAGGCAGCAGAGTGTGGAACATGGTGGGGGTCGGCCACGGCGGGATGGTGGAGCAGGTGAGCGGGGGTGTCAGACCAAGGCGGGGTTCCAGTCAGTGTCATCAGGGTGAGACTCTGGCGGTTACTGAAAATTCTTTGCTCCCGCGCATCCTGCTCCCACCTGGCGCACCTGCGGCCAGCGCTGGCCCCACTCACACCTGCTGCTGGCACTGAAGCCGCCACTTGCACCCGCTGACGGCGTGCGGCAACAGCCCCGATCACTTGGCACCATCAGTGGGTGCGAGAGGCGGCTGCTGGCTCTAATTGCCCTTCAGGGCTTCTCCACATCCCCCTGCTCCTGAGGGGTGATCAGGGCTGGCTGCCTCTCGCACCCGCTGCCAGCCCCGCTCACAACTGCAGCTGCTGCCAGAGCCACTGCTCATACCCACTGCTGGCCCTGGCCCCAATCGCTTGGCACTGTCAGTGGGTGGGAGCGGCAGCTGCTGGCCCTGATCTCCCCTGAGGGCTTCTCCACCTTCCCCTGGTCCTGAGGGGTGATTGGGGCAGCAGCTGCTGCTTACACCCACTGCTGGTGCCAGCCCCAATTGCTCTGTGCCATCAGTGGGTGTGAGTGGGGCCAGCACCGTCAGCACATGGGAGCCGTGGCAGTGTGAGCAGGGCTGCTGGCAGACAGGGGACCAGGGACTGCGGTGGGAGGGGCCAGGTGGGGGCGTGGAGGATGGGCCAAGACCCGCTCCTGTGCCTACTGCAGCCTTGCAGCCCACAATTCCTTTCAAGGTGCACAAATTCATGCACTGGGCCCCTAGTATATAATAATTATGAGGGGGAGGCAATTTCTTATTGGTGGACTGTCTCATTCTTCCTCAACCAACCTACCTTCATTAGAAATTCTGTTATGTATATTTGTTGTTCTTGTTTATCTTTTCTGTAACTATAAAAATGTTGAATCAAGTGTGAGAATTAGTGAATTACTTTGTGCCATAAAATAAAAATTAGTACATTAGAGTGAGTGATAGCCTGTATGATGTCTCATTGATTACTGCCCAAGATGAGATTTTCCTCTGGGCATTCACGCTCTCTCTCTCTCTCTCTCTAACCTGTTATATATACTGCAGTTAGTTGCTGTGATCATAATTCAACAGCTTCCTGTTTAAAAAAACATTTATTTATTTATTTATTTTTAAATGTATTTTTATTGATTTCAGAGAGGAAGGGAGAGGGAGAGAGAGATAGAAACATCAATGATGAGAGAGAATCATTGATTGGCTGCATCCTGCATGCCCCCTACTGGGGATCAAGCCCACAACCCGAGCATGTGCTCTTGACTGTAATCAAACCTGGGACCCTTCAGTCCGCAGGCCGACACTCTATCCACTGAGCCAAACCAGCTAGGGCTGAAACAACATTTAGTTGTCCCCATATAACATATCAATGTGAGTTATAAGGGTTCTCCTCATGCCAGTCACTCAAGGATCTATGCTGAAGAAGGCTTTGTTTTGAAACATGCCTTTACAGTGTCAGTGGCAAGGCACAGAGAACATGTTGTACTATGCACTGTTTCTTAACACCTTTTGCCTAAGTCACTTCTGCTGTTATATCGGCCAGTGCAAGTCAAATGTGACTTCTGAGCCATGTGAGTGAAAGAGAGAATTGACATCACTGAAAACAGCCTGAAAAACAATACAGTTGCAGTAACACTTGTCTGTACACTCTGTTTAAAGTTTATATAAAGTTTATACAGTGCTTTCACACACATTATTGAATTTAATCCTCATAATAAAACCACAGGGTAGGAAGAGTGGGCTTTTTTGTTTTTCCTGTTTTACAGATGAGGAACCTGAGATTTGGTGACTGGCTTTAGTTGACATGGCTAATAACTGCTGCAGCTGGGATTAATCTTTCTTTACTAAAACTGTTCTCAACAAGTTCACAAACTGATTTCTTCGTGGTAATTTATTGGATATCTCCAGCATTGGACATTTTGGACCACTTCTTGGATCCTCAAAGCCATGATACTGCAGCTCTTGCTTTTCTTCCATCATCTCTGGTGGTTTCCTCTCAGCTTTTTCTGACCATTGAATATAGGAGATTCTCAGGGTCTTCCCTAGGTACTTTTATATATATTTCTACTTTATGTACTTTTCCTAACATTCTCATTCATCTCATGGATTCTATCTGTGTACTGAGGCTACCCATGTCTATCTGTACCCTAAATCTTTCTCCTGGTCTTAGACATATTTATAAATATCTTCATTTTGATGTCCTATAAGAACAACACTCAACATGTATAAAACTAAATTTATGTGTTGTTTTTTTATATACCAACACCTGTTTGTCCTTTTATACCCTGTCTCAGTGTGTGGTATCTTCATCTATCAACTACTCAAGTCTAAAACTTAAGAATTATCCTTAATTATTCTTTCTCTCTCCTTTTCTCTTATCTCTAGTCTAGACAGTTATAGCTTCTGTTTTTCTGTTTTCATCTTACTTAAGTCATTAGCATCTCTAGCCTGAATTACAAAATCAGACTCATAATAGTATCCTCTTTTCAAATTTTCTCAACAATTTCCCATGGTTCTTAATAGTGTAGACACCTTCTCATGACTTACAAGATTCTGTATTATCTGATCCCTGTCTACATTTTTAGCCTCATCTTTGGACTCTCCCTTTCATCCTGTACCAACTAATCAGAGGGAGCCTAGGGGTGGAGAGGTAGATGGCATGTCTGGGGTCCGTTCTGTAAGGGACACTAAAATATCAATAGAATAAATGTGAAACATGATATTCATTTTGTAGTTCTTTCTTAAATATAGAAAGGTTTCATTTCTTATTTTGTGTAGACTCATAAGAAGTTAGGGGCGTTGCTAAATCACTGAGTAGAAGGTGAGAAAGATTAAGAAATAAAGCATTTTCTACTCTTTATCAGAAGATAGACTTTTTGAGTTTAGTAGAAATGAATTAATAAGTGAACCTTTTAATTTATTTAAAAAACTAGTTTTATTGATTTCAGTGAGGAAAGGAGAGGGAGAGAGAGCTAGAAACACCAATGATAAGAGAGAATCATTGATCGGCTGCCTCTTGCACGCCCCACAATGGGGATCCAGCCCACAACCCAGGCATATGCCCTGATTGGGAATCGAACCAAGACCTCCAGATTCATAGGTCGAGACTCAACCATTGAGCCATGCCAGCTGGGCCCTTTGCTTATTTTTTATTCATAGAAAATAATTTTTCTCTATCCCTTAAAATAGATCTTTAACACATGTTTTAAAGAATATAAGATTGAAGTGTACCAGATTGTTATACTGTCTTGGATGCCACATGTTTGGTTCGAGCTGTAGGTTCAGCGATAATTTTTTGCATGCTGTTTCTTTTGCTTCTATCTGATAAGTTTCTATACATGCTGCAGGACACAGCTTAGAGATTTCTCATATGCCTTCCCTAACTTCTCCCTGTTCTTAAATGTTCTTCCCATCGCTTGTCTACCAACTTGAACACCCCCATCCCAAGGGTGATCATCCACTGTAATGTAGTTAGTTGTCTTTCTGCTCTTTTGTATCCTCCACTAGATTGTTTGCTTTCATAGGTGGGCCCTTTATAGTTTGCTCACTGTTGTATTCTCAGTCTGTAGAGCCATATCTAGCTTTTAGGAAACAGTGTAATATTTGAATGGGCAAATGATTGTATGACTGTCTTCTGACCCGCTCTTTTCCATACTATTGAGTCTTAGGTCAACTCACCTGAAGCTAAAAATGTTGGGGATGTTAGGATGGATGGAAAGAGAAGAAGCATTAATTACCAGGAGGTGATGTGTGACCATCTGGGGAAGGGGAATATATGTTCAAATAAAGAGAAAATCAAGAAAATCATTGTTAATTAGATCCTTCCATACTCCACAGAGACTAGAGGTTTAATCACTGAAGGAATACACAGTTTGAGAGAGCCTCAGGTCAAATCGAGTGCCCAAGAGTGGGAGGAGAGGTTTTTGTGAGCTCAAGTGTGTTAAGTATTATTACAGTGAACATCTCTATTTTGTTAGAAATAAAAATAGCTTTACATTGGTATCTAATCAGAACTGGAAAGTAGTTTGGCTTTTGTGTTATCAGTAACCACACCAAAAACTAATTCTCACAACACAGACATTTTATATCAAAACTGAAGCATGCACCACCCCCCCCCCCCCCCCCCCCCCCGCCCGCCAGTGCCTGCCTAAGTTGTGGGCTCTAAAGAAAATAAAATGTCAATGACTCTAACAGGCAGGAAAGAATACGCAGATTGCAAGATGTACCTGGCCTGCTTTTTTGTACTAGTAGATTCATTTGCCCTTTGGAGCTGAGATCTTTGCTAACTCAGGAGCCATTCCTGAATGCTCTACAGTGATGGGCAAAGGGCTAAAGGCCTCTTCTCATTTTCAAAGTGCCTTAAAATGACTTGATGGAGCATTTTGGTTTTGTTTAGGCTCTGGCACTTACTGCACTAACTCCTGAGAAGTGACACTTAAAATCAGCGATTTTCAATTGATGAGCCTCAAGAATTTTAGAACCATGCAATACCTGACTATTTAGTCAGGGCACTGGCCCCTTTTCCCTTAGATCAGTGGTCGGCAAACTGCGGCTCGCGAGCCACATGCGGCTCTTTGGCCCCTTGAGTGTGGCTTTTCCACAAAATACCACATGCGGACGCGCCCATACAGTGCGATTGAAACTTCGTGGCCCATGCGCAGAAGTCGGTTTTCGGCTCTCAAAAGAAATTTCAATCGTTGTACCGTTTATATTTGGCTCTGTTGACTAATGAGTTTGCCGACCACTGCCTTAGATCATCAAATAAAAAAATGACAACAGCCAACACAATAGCCATCCAATGTGAATGCCCTGTCTTGAACCAAAATATATAGGCCATCTAATAAAATTGTATATTTTTGGTCACATTGCATAGTAAGGTTGTGTCTGTGTCTGATTGGTTAATTCTTGGTACTAGAAATCCTCATGTACAACTATAGGCACTTGGTTTTTTAAAAAGTCCCTTTGGAGCAAAAAAGGTAGGTAATTACTATTATTATTTTTTGTAGAACGATCAAAATTATACCAATATTTTTGTCAGATAGGGCAAAAATATATTTTTGGGGTGTGCTGCAGAATTTTAGTAATTAGTTTATGTGTGCCATGAGATGAAAAAGGTTGAAAATCACTGCTTTATGTGGTATGTTCTTAGAAAATTCAGTTCAGCTCCCATGAAGCTGGACCTAGTTCGTCAGTGAGATAATAACAGTCCTTGGGAAATGTGCTATAGTTTTAGACTGATAAGTATATAATGCTGCTGTTAACTTAAAGCACGTATTAAGCTTTAATTATACATTTATAGATATTAAAAAAAGTGTTTTCATTGGAGAGAATTGCTGTTACCAGGTATCTTTCCCTCTAAGTTTATTTTTTTATTAAAGAATAGATTCTTTTGTGGTGATGTCTGCTCATCAATAGATGCTCACCATTGCTTTGAATCCAGGGTTCTTTTGTGTTTAATATCTAAAAGCAGCCCTATTCTCTTCTGTGTTTATGGTAACAGGTATTCAGTATATTGACAAAAGGTAAAATTCTACATTGAACATGTTATTATACAGTAATTTATTATACAATTCAGTAATTTATTATACAATTCCATTGCAGTTTATTTTACATTGTTTAAGTTATGGTGACTTAACTTTAAAACTTGATTGATTTTTGATGTTTGAATGATAAGAATAATATAGATTCTAAACTGTTTCTTCACATGTAAAATGGAAAAATATATAAAATTATTGCTGTGACCATGTTCCAAGTATGAGAACAAGATAAGGCTTGAATTTCAACTCTCCTAAGTGCTAAATAGCTTTGAGTTCAAAATAACCTGTTTCTTCCTCTGTAAATTATGGATGGGACCCACCTTGTAGGTGTGTCTGGAGGACAAGAATGCATGTAAAGATGCTCAGTAAGTAACAGTCATTTAATGATGATGATAGTATTAGCAAACTAACTTTCTATCCTAAATGTTTACTAGAATGTTAGTTTCAGAAAATTTTCTTATTTTTAGCTTCTTTAATGCAGTATCCTGAATTCAACCATCAGATAAATAATGTTACCAGAAATTTCCCTCAACTTGTTATTTTGCTAGTTAATGGCATCTTTACTTTAGGGGGTTCCTTCTTTTTCCCAGTAGAGCAATTGTGTGAATTAGGTGAGGAGGTGGTAATTTTAATCATAATGTAATAGGGAAGGAAAATAATATGTTTAAACTTTGATCCTTAATTTGGAGAGGCAATGATAAGGCAATTGCCAGTGTACTATAAGCTGAAGGCAAGATGAATCCAGGATATAATGAGCACAAAGCTCCTTTTCTTGAGAGAGGTAAATGCTAGCCTGCAGAAACTCCAGATCACTCTTCTCTTGATCTTCCTTTTCTGCCTTTTTCTTTTCTTTCATCTAACTGCTAAGTGGTCATATTATTGGGCATCAAACAGCTGCAGGGATTTTTTTCCCTCTTGAACTCTAGATGGTTGGAGGAATGGTCACGGTGAGTTTACTAATAGCAGGAATAACTTTGAAAATAAGAAGAAAAAGTATATAATAGCAGCTTAAAAGTTTGAAAATGAAAGAACTATCCACTGGGTTCTGAACATATAATGTGTTAATAAAAAAATAAAATGAAAGCCTGTCTTGCCTTATCTTTTTTTTTTCATCTGATGAGTTTAGTTATTTTTAATGTTTGATTTTGCAGTAAGATACATAATACAAAGTAATTGAATATTCATGTGTGTTTTAGTAGACCTATGGAACAATAAGTTAAAATGAGACACAATATTTGGGAATATACTCCTAGTCTATAGTATAAAATATGATAATCAGAAACCAAGTCTACAAATATATTTTGTGTAGGTAAACTTGAAGTTTGCAAATATTTAGCAAGTATGAATTAAATTTTTTTTTACCAATGAAATCATGTTAATATTATCAATCTAATTCATTTTTATTTTCATAAATAATAAGCTACTAACCACAGGTTATATTTAATTATGAATAGTTGCATAATAGACATAGGTCCTTTTTACAGAAATATGGTAAAATCTGTTATGCATTTAGATCTGTGTACCAGAAAACTCAATACACCCTCAATTTACAGACAATCCACAAACTGAGTTACTGAAAATAGAGATTTGTATTTTCACAAAGAAGGTGGAGTTATTTGGTTCCTAGCATGGACCCATCGTTTTTTATCTTTCAGCTTTACTATCATTCGCTTATTGTCTTTATTTTTATGTTTAGAAGATGGGAGGGCACATCTAGGAGCATGTGCCAGCTCACTGTGTTCATTGTAGCTGAGTATATATTAATTTTCCTATAAAATCCATCTAATTTTTTCATTTACAAATTATTGACCATAATTGTGCCATGGTCATCCTCAGTTGAAAGTGAGCCTGGATAAATAATCAAGGCGTTTAGTTGCACACACATCCACCTGAGAAATGTCCTTTTGCCTAACTCATCACAGCTTCCCAGGGCTCTTTCCCTTGCTTCAAAGGAGAGACTACATCTGGCTAAAGATGAAAAGTCCTTGAGAGACCATGTTGTAGTTCTCCATATTCCCAGAGAAGTCTACAGCCATATCTCTTAATATCACCAACCCTGGGGTCATTACTAGACCTGACTGTTTTCCTGGACTCTTTTCTTGGCGGAAAATATAAGGACTTTTGGCTACTCTGGTCCAAAACAAACTGTTCTGTTTTCCTGTCACCTGGCCCCATAACCTGGGAGCATCCCTATCTTCTTTTTTCAATTCCATAGATATTTTAATCTTCAAAAATATGGGTGTTTTTAGAGGAAATTAGTTACCTAATTACTAATAATTTTTATGTCCTCTGGGTTCATTAGAAACAATCTGATTTATTAAGTTATTTGGAGAATATAGTGTTTAGATTAGAAAGAACAACTAAATTAAAGATGTCAGTTAATGTGCCCAATCTTTAGAGCACTTTATCTTTTGTTAGCTAATGACATACAAGCTTATAAGGGCTTTAGCATTATACTTTCCTGTGCTTTTGGTTTTTAAACCTTAAGATGTGTAACTATTGTCTTTCACAATATACCTACCACAGATTTTATATAAATATAGGATTTTGTCAGAATAGGCATGTTTACTGTTTTGTTTCCCTCAATAGGAGTAAAGAGCAATTTGTGGAATAATGAAATTCCTGTTTGATGTTAGAATAGAAGCTCAATTATCTGGGTTCATGTTTGTTTTCTTTCCTAAGAGGTTATTGGTCTATTACCCATGATCATTCTATACTACTAATTGGAGATCATTAGTAACTAATGTCAGATTCTGGAGGTTAAAAACTAGTTCATGTTTGTCACTTCTGTGCTTTTTCTTTAGTTCTTTCAGCATTAAAAATCTTTGATATACTTTTGTTTGTTTATTTTTTACAAATGCAAGTCTTTCATCTTCTTGACCATTTCTTACACTGGACAGTGTTGTTTTGTTGTTTTAAGTTGTACTTGCTAGTGATAGGATTATAATGAAACAAACTGGTCTCTTTTTGCTTCACTTCCATAAAGAACCTTTTACTGAAAACTATGCTATCCCTGCATATTATGTAAACCTCTACTCACAAATACAACACAGAAGCAGGAAATACTTAGAAACAAGAATGTTATAAAAACTTAAATTTTGTTGTAGCAGGTTCAAAGTACCTTTAAAGGTAGAGGACATTTACAAATATCATGAACTTAGAGAATTGTAAATTGTGTTAGACTGGAGTTTTAAAAGACAAATGATTTTGAAATCATTATAGACATACATGAAGTTGCAAAAATAGTACAGAAAAGGCTTCAGAAGGCTTCTGTATGGCTTGCCAGTCTTGCCCTAGTGGCAATATCTTTCTTAACTACATATACTACAGTATCAAAACCAGGAAATTGACATTAGTGCAGTCTATAGATCTCATTCAAATTTCACCAGTTTTTATTTTTTTTAATTTTTTTAAGTTTTTCTCAACTTTTATTCTGTACATTTCAAGTTTTGCTGTAAAACAAATAACAATTCCAAAACAATATGATATGCAAGTTTTTAATTTTTTAAAATTAATTTAACTTTATTTCTATTTGTGTCTATTTGTTTTTAATTATCATTCATAATACCCAACTAAATTAAGATATAAAATGGCTATTTGAGATGGTCTTATTTGTGTGTATACTTCTTTGCAGTTTTATCACTGGTAGATATTATTAACCACTACCACAATGAGATACATAATTATCTCATCAAAAAAATGAACTCCCTCATTTCCTTTATATTTATACTCTCCCCTCTTCCCCTACCCCTAAACATTGGCAGTCTCTGATCTGTTTTACATCTGTATAATGTTTTTTTTTTTTTTTTTTTTTTTCATTTTAGAATGTTATATAATTTAAATCATACAACATGTAATCTTTGGAGATTGCCTTTTTTTTCACTCAGCCTAAGGCCTTTGATAACTGTCCAAGTTGAATATATCAATCAATAGTTTGTTCCTTTTTGTTGCTACAAAAAGTATTTCATTGTATAGATGTACCAGAGTTTATTTATCCACTCACCTGTTGAAGGACATTTGGATTGGTTCTAGTTTTTTTCTCTAAAAAATATTGCCATAAAGCTAAGATATGAATAATATGGCTGAGTTTTATTTCTCTGGGATAAATGCCTAGAAGCGTGATTGTTGGGTTATATGGCAAGTATATGTTTAGTTTTATAAGAAATTGCTAAACTATTTTTCATAATGTTTGTACCTTTTGCATCCTGACCAGAAATCTACGAAGGGTCCAGTTATCTGCATTCTTGCCAGCATTTGGTTTTGTCAATTTTTAAATGTTAGTTGTTGTAATAGGTATGTAGTGATATATCATTGTGATTTTAATTTGCCTTTTTTCTAATAGCTAATTTTATTAAAAATCTTTTAAAGTGTTATTTGCTGCCTATATATCTATTTTGTGAAATGTCTTTTCATGTCTTTTGTTCATTTTTTAACTGGATTGATTTTTTTTTTTTTTACTTTTGAGTTTTGAGAATTCTTTATATATTCTGGTATAAGTTCTTTGTCAGATACATGTTTTGCAAGTATTTTCTTCTAGTCTGTATCTTGCCTTTTCATTTTCTAAACAGAGTCTTTCATAGAACAAAAGTTTTTAATTTTGATGAAGTCCAATTTATTGACTTTTTGTTGTTGTATGGATCTTGCTTTTGTTGTCATGAATAACTATCATGTATAAGAGTTCTTTGTCTTTCTAGGACCTGAAGATTTCCTCTAATGTTTTCTTCTAGAAGTTTTATTGTTTTACATTTTACTTTTAAGTCTAGGACCCATTTTCACTTAATTTTTGTATAAGGTTTGTGGTTTAGGTTGAGGTTTATTTTATTGCGTATGAATAAATAAAATAAACTTATTGAAATAATTGACATATATTACTGTATACGTTTAGGTAGTACAGGATGACGTCTTGATTTATATTACTATAGTATGTTTAGCTAACATCTATCTTCTCATGTAGAAACAATAAAAATAAAAGAAAGAAAGAAAAAGGAAACAAATTCTCCTTTTGATGAGAACTCAGGATTTACTCTTTTAATGACTTTTCTCTATGTCACATACCAGGGTTAGCCAGTCATCATGTTTTACATTACATCCCTGGTACTTATCTGTCTTATCACTGGAAGTTTAACTTCTTTTTAAGATCATGAATTGGTAGACTTGTATTGGGAAGCCACCTGACTAAAAATAAATTAGTTTTTAGTCAGATCACTGAAATATATGAACGATGACAATTTATATATATATATATATTAAAGATTATTGAAAGAAGTGGGAACTAATTAACCTGTCAGTTTTCTTATTTCTAAGTTATTTTAATTTTCAATTGTTATTATGAGGCACCTCCAAACCTTTAGGAAGCAGGGGAAAAATAATTTGTAAAATATAAAATAATTTATTCCCAAATTGTTACCTCATTGTTAGAGTTTTTCTGTTTTTAATTCTCATATTTTTTATGTCATAACATGACTTTATTGATTTATATTCCAAATATAAGTAGATATTAATCTATATAGTTTGAATTTATAATTTCAATTTGACTTTTTAGTTTTTTATTTCATGTCTTATTCTTAGAACTCACTCATTTATTAGTATCATATATTCTTCAGTTCTACATTACAAATAATAGTGCTTTTAAACATACATGGGATATACTATTAAATATAGTGCTTTTAAATATACAATGGGATATACTATTAAACTACAAGAAAAGATGAAATACTTCCATTTGCGACAACTTGGATGGATCTTGAGAATATTATGCTAATTAAAATAATTCAGACAGAAAAGTTAAGAACCATTTATGATCTCCCTCATGTGTGGGATATAAAACTGAAAGCAACAAATGAACAAATAAGACAAACAAAAAACCATAGACACAGACAACTGTATGGTGGTTACCAGAGCGAAGGAGGGTAAGGGAGGTAGTAAAGAGTAAAGGGAATCAATTATATGGTGACAGAAGATTTGACTTTGGGTGGTGGGCACACAATGCAAAATACAGATGATGAATCATAGAATTGTGTACTTGAAACTTATATAATCTTATTAACCATTGTCACCCCAATAAATTTAATTAAAAAAAGAATTCTTATTCATTTTGTCTGTTTACTTAGCTTAAATGGCAAGTAAGTCTCCAAAAATTTTTGTTTTATTCTCATTTGTAGGAACGAATTTGTTAAATCTTAACTAAGGTAATGTTAATATCGTCTAAGATTACTTTTTATCTAACTAAAATTAGCCTTTGGTTTATTTTAATCTTAATATTTACTTAGGTCTTTGTCAGGATTCATTGTGCTGCTAAGATATTAGTAATCAGAACATGTCAGTTCCCAAACAGAAATTTGTTAGATGTTCAGAGATGAAAGTTATTAGTACATTTATTTGGCAAAATTTGGATATGAATTAGATAGCTAAAATTTTACCCATCTTCAAACAGAAAAGTAAAGAGGAACTTTTTATTTGATTTTATATATTTTCATTGATTTCAGAGAGAGGAAGGGAGAGGGAGAAACATCAGTGATGAGAATTATTGATTTGCTGCCCTCCTGCATACCCCCTATGGGGGATCAAGCCAGCAACCCTGGTCATGTGCCCTGACCAGGAATCAAACCCAGACCTTCTAGTTCATGGGTCAGTACTCAACCACTGAGAAACACTGGCCGGGCTAAAGAGGAACTTTTGACGTTTTGTTTATTCTATAATGATTACTCACTACGATGGGTCTGAGACACTAACATCCAAAAGACTTATGCCAACTTACTGATAATAACTTACCATCATCACAATGATAATGATTATTATTACAATTTATGCATATGCCATTTTACATGCTTGGATCTGAGATCTGCATTTCTAGGAAGCTCTCAGGTTTTGCTCTTTCACAGATATTTTTATTAGTAAGACATGGCATGGTCTCAACTCAGTTCAAAACTGAGCTTAGTAATGGACCAATATGTATTCTGTCAGTATTTGTTATAAGTATATGCTCTGATTTTTTGAAAACAAGTAATTCACATATACTAATAGTTAACTAGAGATTATTTAGTTTTTTAATGGTCACAATGACTTTTCTACTTATTGTAGGTAAAAGGGGTTTCATTTTAGTGTTATCAAATTTGTATTTTCTTATATTCACACTAGAGGCTCGGTGCATGAAATTCGTGCACTTGGGTCGGGGGGAGGTCCCTCAGCCCGGCCTGCACCCTCTTGCAGTCCAGGAGTCCTCAGGAGACATCTTTAGCGCTGCCGCGGAGGCAGGGGAGGCTCCCACCACTGCCACTGTGCTCACCAGCTGTAGGCCCAGCTCAGGGCTTCTGGCGGACTGGTGCTCCCCCTGTGGGAGCGCACTGACCACCAGGGGGCAGCTCCTGCATTGAGCGTTTGCCCCCTGGTGGTCAGTGTGTATCATAGTGACCAGTTGTTCTGCTGTTCGGTCGATTTGCATATTAGCCTTTTATTATATAGGATTGTGTGTTTCACGATTGCATATAGGTCTTTAGGTTAACATACAGAAGGTGACTTCATAAAGAAAAGAAAATTATCCTTCATACTGGTGGTCCAGGATATACATGGGCATCTGAGTCATATGCTGTTTCATTAATTTGCTTGTTTAAACAAACCTGTATTCAATATCCTTTCTGTCCTAGGTATTGTGCTATGTGGTAGTATAACAAGTATGAGTAAGATAGGCTTCCCACATAATGGGAACTTTAATTGGCGAGATGAAGGAGTAAACACAGTTATAATAAATATTGGTGCATAAAATCCAGAGTAAGACAGGTGAAAGCATACTTGTTCTTTTAAGAAAGGGGAGTATAAACCGCAAAGAAGTATATTTGAATTGCCTTAAATTCTTAAAATTATTTCTCTTTAAATAGAGGACTAAGTCTTGAAGAATGTAGACAGTCTATGAAACCCTTTTTTGAAAGAATATGGTAGCGAAGACATTCATCTTCTTTAAAACTATAATAAAGTTATCACATGACCTTTAGACAGCTTTTGTTGTTCTTAAGTGGAAGTTTACTTGCAAAAATGGTTCAGTTGAAAAAATGTGTAAGAATTGCAACATTGTGTTAAGAACTGAAGCCTGGTAGTTTATAAATCATTTGATAAAATATCAGTAAGTTTCTTTATAACAGATGAAGTCATTTTGGAAGGTGTTGTTGACTATTTTTAGAGGCAATGAGGCAATTCCCAAGTAAGCTAAGGGCACCTATTTTTGAACAAGTCAGGGGGACATTTTGTTGAGTGTCATCTAGTAGGCAGTCTCCCAGAAATGTAAATGAGTACTGAATGCTTCCTGACCCCACCCTAAATGTCTCTCCTCCATCAGCACTATCCAGTGGAAATATAATATGAGCCACATATGTAATTTAAAATTTTCTAGTAGCTTCATGAAAAAAAGTAAAAAGAAACAGATTAAATGAATTTTTAAAAATATTTTTATTAATTTTTTATAGAGAGAGGAAGAAAGAGGGAGAGAGAGAGAGAAACATCAATGTGAGAGTGGAACACTGATTGGCTGCCTCACACATGCCCCCTATTGGGGATCGGGCCTGAAACTCCAAGTATGTGCCCTCACTGAGAATCGTACCAGCAACCAGCAACCTTTCGGTGCATGGGATGACTTCCAACCAAGTGAGCCACAACAACCAGGGCTAAAATGAATTTTTGTAACATGTTATTTAAGCCAGTATTTTCAAAATATCATTGTTCCAACATGTGCAGGAGGCAGCCAGTCCATAATTCCCTCTCACCACTGATGTTTCTCCCTCTCCTTCTTCTCTCTGAAATCAATGAAAATATATAAAATAAAATAAAAAAGTTCCTCTTTTCTGTTAAAAGATGGGTAAATTATTGTACTTCGGTGGTTATTTTGCACTTACAGCACATCTCATTTGGGACTACCCATATTTCAAGGGTTCAATAACCACATGTGGGTAGTGGCTACCATATTAGATTATGTATCTGGAGGAGGAGCATTTATAGAAAGGGTTGGTATGACATGTAAAGACATTGAAGTGGGAGATTAAGTAAGGAGAAAGTTTCACTCAGCTTATGTGTTCATGATAACAGGGGAAAGTAGACCCATGGAGATTTTGATTTTGTCTGACAAAGGGAGTCAGCAATTATTGACCCATACTTTTTTTTTTTTTTTTAATACTTGAAGAGAAGTAAATGGATGGTGTCTTAAATGTAAACATGGAGATATGTCACATCATTAAGTAACTGAGTCTGACAAGGTAGCTACATTTTCCCCAAGTTATTGGGCATGACTTTGTCCACATTGTTCTTTTCGTTTAGGTGATTCTTATTTATGTCATATTTTCATATGTCTTACATCTGTCCTATAGGCAAAAATAAAAACAAATGCAAAACAAAACAAAAAACTAGGTCGGCCAAAGTAAATCTGATCCTTCTTGATGAAGTGACTGAGATCAGGTGGCTCTGGTGCTCTAATAGTCTGAGACCTTTCTGGATGTGCCAGCCTCACTTTGACTCAGGCCAAGTAACAGCTGTTCCTAACTTTGTGGTCCCAAGAGTCTTGCTTATGTGCAGTGACTCATTATGACTTGCATTATTACTGAGTTGGTCTCTGTAAGAGAGGAGGGTTGGAAGGATTGCTTCTCAATCACTTTTCAAACTTCCAACAATATTGTGGGTGTGTGTGCACAAACATGTGTGTCTTGTTTTTTATGCCCTTTCCTTTATGATTTGCTTTTCTTATTTCCTGTAGATAGTAATTTCATCAGTGTTTGTACTTTTTATTTATTTTGTACCTACTTAATTTGCATATATAATAGTTACCTTGTACTATTAATTAAAAATATTACCATTTATAAAAGTACTTGTCCTCATGAGCTGACATGTCAGGTCCTATTCTTCCTATGGAGCTGTTTTCCACACTGTAGCTGCATAGTACAGCTGACACACTGAGCTTCTCTGGGATGCTGGATGTGTGTTTGGAATTTAAGTAGAGAAGGATATATTTAGGGAACACATTAATGTCTTGTAGGTAGTTTCCATAGAGCTCAGAGTAGAGGTTTGCACTCAAGGGGTGCTTTGCAAGTTGATATTAACTGGGGGTCTGGTCCAGCTTGTTCTGTAATATTAGAAATATAAAAATTACCGTAGTTGTTGGAGGGTCCCCAGAAACACTTGAAAGTAATTCTATCATGTAGTGGTCTGTGGTGGGTGAAACCTCTCTCACATGCAGCTTAACCTTTCTTGTGTCTAATACTACTCATGAAGAAGATTGTAATTTGTGCATTGTGCTTTTATCAGGTTGCTGTTCCCAATGCAGTTAATGTAATTTTTCATTTTGTAACAGTCCTCAGGCAATTCTGTTTAACAATGCTTTCTATTTCAGAACATTCTCCTACTTAAAAAACTTCTTTTGCCTCAGGCCCAACATGTCTTTTTCAGCCAGGTCAGTAGTAATTTCTATCTTTGCTGGCTTCATTCACCTTTACTGTTATACTTCTATATGAGTTTCCTAGGAATGTCTATTTTTTTGTATTTAAAGCATAGCAAATGCTGGGGTGCTTACACCTTTTATTTATTGATATTATTTGGTCCAAATGTGTGTTTTCTAGATTGTAAACAAGACAGTTTTCTTAATGAATAGAATTTTAATTTCCTACCTGAACTTTTAGTCATCCACAAAATTTATTCACACTAGAATAAGACACCATCTCACTGATAAAAAAAAAAGTATTCAGGTTAATTTAATAGGTAGAACATTTTATTTTTAAGGTGATATCTTAAAAGTGAGTGAAACGAATTACTTGGATTGCCATCCCAAATCATCTTGAATTATGCTTGAGATAATGTAGCATTCTGAATCTTTTTGAAACTGCTCTTGGGTCTGAATTTGGTAATAATATACTTTAGAGAGATGTATATTTTTAATGGGGAAAATCTGATAATCAGAGGCATACAAGAGAAACCCTTTGTTCTCTTTATCATTATCTACTTCTGGCTTACACCAAGGTAGATTTTAAAACATTTTATATAATATCAACGTTTTCAGGAGATTCTAGGGACTATATAGAGAGAGACCCAGTGCTAATCTGGAGTTAGAACTCTAGCTATGCAATAAAAATGTATTATACATACCATACACATTATGTAGGTGTGTGCTTGTGTGTACAAAAGGCTTTTATTTTTTTATTTTTTACAAATGGCTTTTATATCATGTCTTCTTTAAGTTGGAATAAATGTTTTCCCATTCATTGTGCTGGTATCTGTGTACAAACATTGCAGAAAAAGGGGATTTTCCTTTCTTTGGGAATAGTCATCATAGTGTTAAAAAAAGAGAAAGAGTACTTTTTTGGGTTATAGTTTGCATTTTAAATTTCATTGCTGTTCCTCTCAACTTCCATCTGTGTTGACATTTGGGAATTTTGCTGTTGCTCTTTCTCAAGTGGAGTGTAAGAGCTTAAAACAGACTTTACACTTTTAAATACAACCCAGCCGCTACCGAATCATGATTCACACCCGGTCTGACTACTATTTTTTTTTTTTTTTTTTTTTTTGCTTAAAAAGAAATAAAAAATATTGTTGAACAAAATATTTCTCAACCTTATAGTGCTACTGACTATTACACATTATTCACAACCATTTTTCACTATTGGAAATTCAGGCTTAAATAGTTAAATTACTAGAATAATACATCTTGCTATAAAATATTACTAGAAGATCAAATGATCAGGTGACATTTATTGTTATTTTCTATAAATGAACACAATCTCTGGTATGCTAAAGTGATAGGTATTATAGAAATATTCAGATAGGGAGACCTACAGGCTTGATTACAAGTGAGGCTCACAACCCAAATTTATTGCTTAAAAAAAAAGCAGGGAGCCAACTAGAAACTGAACCAAATGTAAGCCCTTGAAGGGCAAATGTAAATTGGATAAGCTTTGCTATTACAGGAGCAAGAAGAAAAAAATCAGATGCAAGAATGAAAACCACATTGCATACACTCAAAGTAGCTGTTAAAGAAAAAGAATGATATACTATGAAAATACTTAATACATATTGTAAAGACATTTATTCAAAGAGGATTTCCTAGAGTAGATGATATTTCAGTTAATTTTTTTAAATGTGAAGAGGTTAGATAGATAAGAAAAAGGTGTAGGGGTCCCAAATTGGAGAAGATGCAGGCGGGGCTGAGGGACCCCCCTTCTGTGTATGAATTTCGTGCCCCGGGCCTCTAGAAGGTTAAATAAAAACACAAATATAATGATTAATTTTTATTTTTAATTGTATACTATAGGCTATGTAAATGAAGTATAGAAATATAAACAAAAATCATGCCTAATTTGTATAATGTTTGGATATGCACTTATGGTTAGAAACAAAAATAAGAAAATTAGCAGAAATATTTTCTAAAGGATTAGAATAAGTCAGTCCTCAAAGGATGACAAGGTAAAATTGGCTTAACTTGTTTGGGAAGTATCATGGAAAAGACTCAAGTCAATAAGGAAACACTCTCATTAAATCCATTTAGCTGGAGAATCAGTGTGATCTTACTGTGTTGCCTAAGTTGATAGACAAGAGTAAATTATTTTTCTATTAAGGAAAGTTAGATTCTTAGATCCAACTCTCCTGAAATAGGTGTTAACTCAGTATTTACCAGGCAATATGTTAGGTTCTAGGTGTGCCTCTTTTGTTCTTGGGCAGTTATTGCTTAGTTGGAGGTAATAAGAATAATACAGTGATAAATGCTAGGCTAGTATTGTAGTCCACCCTTATCTGTGGTTTTATTTTCCATGGCTTCAGTTACCCGTAGTCAATTTAGATCTGGAAATATTAAATGGGAAAATTCCAGAAATAAACAATTCATAAGTTTTGGGTTGCTTGCCTGTTGAGCATTGTGAAGAAACTCCCACAGTCTTGCTCACGGGAGCACAGAACTTGAATCAGCCCTTTGTCCTGCCTCTGCATGCCTTACACACTCCCTGTTGCTAGTCACTTAGCAGACATCTAGTCATGGTGTCACAGTTCTTGTGTTCCAGTAATGTTATTTTACTAATAATGATACCCAAGTGCAGGAGTAGTGATGGTAGCAATTCTGATATACCAAAGAAAAGCCATAAGTGCTTACTTTAAAGTTCTTGATTTAATAAGGAAATAAAAAAAAAAGTCTGCTTAAGGTTGCTAAGATCTACAGTAAGAACAGATTATCCATGAAGAAGGAAAAAATAATTCATGCTCCTTTTGTTGTCGTACCTCAAGTTATAAAAGTTAAGGCCACAGTATGTGATAAGTGCTTGATTAATATGGAAGAAAACATTAAATTTGTGGGTAGAAGACATGAACAGAAAATGCATTTTGATTGACAACAATGTGTTGTGCTAGTTAGGGATTGTTACAGATTCAGGAATAGTTTTGACATTTTATCATCTCACATTATTATAAGAAATAGGATGAGTACAGTACAATAAGATTTTAAGAGAGAGACCACATTCACATAATTTTTTCCAGTATATTGTTATAATTATTCTATTATCCTATATAATAAAAGCCTACATGGCTTTGTGCGATGTGCTCGCGATGTTGTAACAAGATGGCCACCACAAGATGGCCGCCACAAGATGGTCGACAGGGGAGGGCAGTTGTGGGTGATTAGGCTGGCAGAGGAGGGCAGTTGGGGGGGCGAACAGGCCATCAGGGGAGGGCAGTTGGGGGCAACCAGGCCTGCAGGGGAGGGTAGTTGCGGGGGACCAGGCCTGAAAGGGAGGGCAGTTAGGGGCGACCAGGCCAGCAAGGGAGGGCAGTTGGGGGCGACCGGGCTGGCAGGGGAGGGCAGTTGGGAGTGACCAGGCCTGCAGGGGAGGGCAGTTGGGGGCAATCAGGCTGGCAGAAGAGGGCAGTTGGGGGTGATTGGAATGGCAGGGGAGCAGTTAGGCGTCAATCAGGCCGGCAAGGGAGCTGTTAGGGGGCAATCAGGCAGGCAGGCAGGCAGGCAAGTGGTTAGGAGCCAGCAGTCCTGGATTGTGAGAGGGATGTCCCTGTGGGATTGGGCCTAAACTGGCAGTCAGATATCCCCCAAGGGGTCCCAGATTGGAGGGGTCAGGCTGGGCTGAGGGACACCCCCCTACCCCCTGTGCATGATTTCATGCACTGGGCCTCTAGTCCTACTCTAGTCCTATATAATAAAAGGGTAATATGCAAATTGTCCCCTTGACCAGGAGTTCGACCTGAGTTTGACCAGGGGGCAGGGCCGGCCTGCCAACTGCCTGGGGCCCCTCCCTCTGGCTGGCCTACCCTGATCGTCCCCCATCATCGGGGCAGGCCAGCCAGACCCCACCTGTACATGAATTTGTGCACCAGGCCTCTAGTGCAGCAGTTGCCAACGTTTCGGACCTCACAGACCACCAGTTGGCGACCATTACTCTAGTGTATGTATGAAGGGCAGATTGATAAGGGGGATGAGAAGACTGTACATGATAAATCTACTCTATCATTCCCATCTTTCTATGCCTTTCTCCTTCCTCCACACCTAGGAATGTTCAGCATCTCAACCTCATTAAATGCTAGTCACTGTTATGTATGTATGTATATATGTGTAGGAAAAGCCATAGTATATATAAGTTTTGGTACTATCTGTGGTTTCAGGCATTTCTTGGGGGTCTTGGAACATTTCCCCCCTCGATAAGGGGGGGCTACTATATATAAAACTTATCTGATAATAAAGATATATGCAAATTTGTAGTTCTGGAAGGCATTTATCTACCCAGAAATTTTTGATGAGCTTCACATGAAATATTTTGCTTAAAATATGTAAACTGGCTGATTTGTAGGTTGACAATATATACATGTTACATTAATCAAGAGTAGAGGTTTGGGTCAGTTGACCTGTGTTCATATCCAGCTCCCTGACTTACTAGTTATGTGATATGGATAAGTTATTTAACTTCGATAACCCTTAATTTTAAAATCTGCAACACAGGGATAATAATGCTGGCTTTATTGAGATTTTTTTCGAAGATTGAGATAATCAGTGTAAAAACTGCCAGGCCAGAAGTGCTTAGTAAATATTATTGATAGTATAGGAGATATGAATAATAAAGTGATTTTTGGAATTACTTTTCAAAGTGTACAATTTTTATAAGCTGATGAGGGCAACATGGACAAACTTCTAAATCCTACCCAATTCGTAAAATTAGAAATTTTCTATAGATTTCTTTCTTCAAGTGCTTGTATCCATGATCATAGCTGTAAATCATGCTTTCCAATTTGTGGTGAAGGGTAAATCTTTTTTTTTTAAAGTCTAATCTACCACAGACTGAATCATGTGTACAATTTAACAGAAAAGAGTTACTAGAAAAATTAATTAAAGGAGATGCAAAATAAAAGCCCTAGTTTTAAAATTACATTTAAAAGGAAATAAAAAAAAAGTCTGCTTAAGGTTGCTAAGATTGCTATTAAAGTTTCTAAATGTTTACTCTCAATTTCAGTACATATCTTGTCATGGACCAAATATAAAAGTTGGCAGCTCAGCACTTGTCCATGGATCACACATTTGAGTGTTCTGTTTTAAATATCATGTGTATATTCACTTAATTCAAAATTTATGTGTATATCCAGATCCTTTCTCTGACCTTCAGATTCATACTTGAAGATGAACATCTCTCCTTTTCAGGTAAATGGCACTATGTATATACTCAGCAGAAGTGTGCTGTTATCATTGATCGTCCCTGACCCCACCACTGTTGTTTTACATTTCTAGGACTCACACTAGTCCAAGCCACTGTCATGTCTCATTCAACTTGAACCTGACTTTCCTGCTGCTACTCTCCACTCCCCCTCTTGCATTCTCCATATATCTATAAGTATGTTTTTTCTAAAAAAAGTAAGTCTGTTTATAACTAAGGTCTTCACGTTTTAATTACAGTTTCTTTGGATGAATGGTATGTAACGTAAATTTTCAAAAGATTAGGAGCATGCAGTGTAAATGATTATGATAGCTTGGATTAGACTGGTGGTTGTATAAATGAAGAAAAAATATACTGATTTAAGAGAATGCTCAATATTAAAATCAGTGTGATTTGCCAAGTATTAACATCAAAACCAGAGGCATGGGACCTCTTATATAGGTTCTATAGGGAAGGAAATACTATTTTCCTCATGATCTTTACCTGTGTGCCTCTCAATTCCTTCAGGCCCATAAGTGAGTCAGATTCTTTCTTTTCACAAGGATGATTGGCATATCAGGTAGCAAGCTAATTTTGTCAGCAGCAACCTGGAAGTAATTTACTGGGTTCAATTCTAAGAAAGGTAGATCAAGGAGAATGGAACATACTGATGTGAGTACACTTAATTCAGATTGAGCCAAATTTATGAGTGTTCTTATCAAGAATTTGTATGTAATCTGTTAGCTTGAGTATCTGGAAATGGCTTCACCAATTTCCTTGATTACTTGACTGGTACTTGGGCTCAACAGTGGCTAACATTTCAGATTGAGATATTGAATATTCCTAGGCTATTGAGGAAGGAGGAAGGGATAGAGTGTTGGGAATGGCGGAGTAGGTTTATCATGTACAGTCTTCTCATCCCTGGATGTAATTCCAGAGGGCACAGCATTGATTAAAAGTAAAGAAATGTATGCGTGAGGGGAGGAGAACTCTATGGAAGCTCTAGGCTGGGAAATCTTATTGGAATGTGCTGCCATTGAATTAGACTCATTGATTTTAGTGGGCATCATGGTAGCAAAATGCTTTGGCAGTGCTTCGGCTTCACTGATAAAGTAGCTGTCATCTATAATAATAAAAGGGTAATATGCTAATTAGACCAGACGTCATTCCGGATGTCATTCTGGGCGTCCTTCCGGACGAAGCCAGGGCTGTGGGAAGCCTGGGTCCTGGGTGCCTGCTGGTGGCCAGAGGGAAGCCCGGGTGCCAGAGGGAAGCCGGTGCCAGCAGCCAGGGAAGGAAGGCCTACTCTTGCACGAATTCTGTGCATCAGGCCTCTAGTTGTCATAATAAGGTTTCAAGTGTGGAGTGACAGTTGATGTTTTGATATGCAGGATTCTCTGGGGTGTCTAATTAATCATAGTGTCTTTAGGATTATATCTTGGCCAAGTAAAATAATAAAATTTTTATTTTACCTATATAGCTGGCGGAATTCTAGATATGTTGAGTATAAACTGGACTTGTGTTACTGAAATAGGGAACATCTCTTGATTAAAGGAGAGGCTGATTTCTCTTGAGAAAGGACATAAGATACTACCACAGTATATACTTAAAATATTTCAAGGCTTTTCCAAAGGGACCAGCTCTTTACCAGAAAAAAGCCCAGACTTGAGAATTAATAAAAATGGATTCTGGATTGATCCTGGGGATATAAATGCCATGGTGACACATTAGTCAGAGTTGAGGTGTATGGAGGTCACTTGATCTTCATCACTGAGGGCCAGTTCTTGCCAGACTAATCCTGTGGTTACTTTCCAGTTTCCTGAGTGCCTAATTGCGTCAGGCTTGGAGATTGGCACATTTTTTCACACTGACTTCTTAGGGAGTGAAGACCATTTAGGAAGAACCAGGTAGAAGCCTCTGGAACTGCCACTCACTATCAAAAGACAAAACCCTAAGCAGTACTGCACCCCTGGAAAAACTGCAGTGAGTAGGGTCACTTTCAAAGACTTGAAAGATGCAGCAATGGAGATTCCTATACATTCTCTTCTTTCGTTTTAATTTTTAGGTTACTTATTTTCCCGTCTTAAGCAATGCTACAGTATACATTCCTTTTGATTTGCTGATTAAATGGCTGGATCTTGGAGAACAACTATGGACTGAAATAAACCTAATCAGAGTGACTACAATTGCTTTGCTTTCTAAAGTGTAGTTTCAATATAGTCCCTGGCACCTGGTAGTGCAGCAATTGATCTGGCTCTTTTTTCCTCTATGCTAGTTAGTAAGGACAATCAGAGGCAGATGGGCCTTCAACTCATAGGCAGAGCCAAATACCTTCATATTTTTAGGACAAGGCAATGATAATTTTCTTGATCTCTGTCATAATATGGTCCATAGGAACCTTATAATGGTTACTTTTTGTGTCAACTTGACTGGGCCACAGGTGTCCATATATTTGGCTAATCATTACCTTACAAGGGTTTGTGAGGGAATTTTTGGATGAGATTAATATTTTAATTTGTAGACTGAGTAAAGCATATTGCCATCTCCAATGTAGGTGGGCCTAATCTAATCCACTGAAGGCCTAAAACAAGATGACATGGGGTAAGGGAGAATTCCCTTTCTCTCTGCCTGACTGTTTTTGAGCTAGGACAGTGGTCGGCAAACTCATTAGTCAGTCAACAGAGCCAAATATCAACAGTACAATGATTGAAATTTCTTTTGAGAGCCAAATTTTTTAAACTTAAACTTTTTCTAATGCCACTTCAAAATAGACTCGCCCAGGCCGTGGTATTTTGTGGAAGAGCCACACTCAAGGGGCCAAAGAGCCACATGTGGTTCGCGAGCCACAGTTTGCCAACCACAGAGCTAGGACATCTGTTTTCTCCTGCCTTCGGCCTTGCATTGAAACTTATACCATCAGTACTCCTGGTTCTCAGGCCTTTGTACTCTGACATTCTCAAGACTTCAGATTTAAACTGGAACTAAACCATTGACTCCCCAGTTTGTCTACTGTAGATCTTGGGAGATTTCAGTCTGCATAACAACACAAGCCAGTTCTTTGTAATAAATATTGTTAATAAATACCTATATATCTCTTACTGGTTCTGTAATCTGGAGAACCCAGACTACTACAGTTCTAGAGAATATCATCCTGGGCCAGTACACTAAAGCCATCATACTTTTTTAATTTGATGAGCAGGGAGTAGCAAGCATCCTAGATGCTTTAGTAGGACTCACACATGCCAGATGGTTGATGATAAACTCTGTGCTTTATTCTTGTAATCCTGTGGAATTTAACTTAATATAGTATTTGAATATTGTTTCAACACTTCTGAGTCTATAGGGGTTCCCCCTCCCTCAGATGACTGTTGTATTTTAAAATATAACCCTGTAGGTTAAGGACTTATAAATAATAAATGAGAATAAGAGTTAGTTTGGAAACTTTAAAAATAAATGAGTTTCTGTCCTCAGGTTATTATAATTGACTAGTGGCCCGGTGCATGAAATTCGTGCATGGGGGGGACCCCTCGGAGGATGTCTGACTGCCGGTTTAGGCCCCATCCCACTGGAATTGGGCCTAAACTGGCAGACTGGAATTGGGCCTAAACTGGCAGTCAGACATCCCTTTCACAATCCAGGACTGCTGGCTCCTAACCGCTCACCTGCCTGCCTGCCTGATTGCCCCTAACCACTCTGTCTGCCAGCCTGATCGCCCCCAACTGCGCTGCTTTCCGGCCTTATCACTCCCAACTGCCCTCCCCTGCCAGCCTGATTGCCCCCAACTGCATTCCCCTGCTGGCCTGCTCACCCCCATCTGCCCCCTGCACTGGCCTTCTCACCCCCAAATGCCCCCTCTTCTGGCTGCTCACCCCCAACTGCCCCCACCCTTGCCGGCCTGCTCGCCCCCAACTGCCCCCTGCTGGCCTTCTCACCCCCAATTGCCCCCCACTTGTCAGGCTTATTGCCCTCAACTGCCCCCCCTGCCAGCCTGCTCGCCCCCAACTGCCCCCAACCTGCCGGCCTTCTTGCCCCCAACTGTCCCCTCTGCTGGCCTGGTCACCCCCAACTGCCCTCCCATCCTGACCTGATCACCCCTAATTGCCTCTGCCTTGGCCCTGCCACCATGGCTTTGTCCAGAAGGATGTCTGGAAGGTCTCCTGGAAGGTCTCCCGGTCTAATTAGCATATTACCCTTTTATTAGTATAGATCAGGGGTGGGCAAACTTTTTGACTCAAGGGCCACAATGGGTTCTTAAACTGGACCGGAGGGCTGAAACAAAAGCATGGATGGAGTGTTTGTGTAAACTAATATAAATTCAAAGTAAAGGAGCGGAGGGGAGAGCAGGAGAACCGGATAGAATAGCCGGATCCGGCCTGCGGGCCGTAGTTTGCCCAAGGCTGGTATAGATTATACCTAATGCTCTTAAACAAGTACATTTTTGTTAATATTTAGTAAAATAACATTAGTATAGAAAATAAGAGAAGCAAATTTGTTCAACTCTCATGTTTTGTTCAAGTATAGAAACAAAATTTATGTCAGTGATTTACATAGTGTTTATTATGGTCCAGGCACTGTGGTAAGAACCCTGGAATATGAATGAAGAAAATAGATAAAAAGCTATACATTTGAGGAGCTTACTTTCTAGCAGCAGGATACAGACAGTACACAATATAATGTAACAAATATTGGATGGTAAGAGTTATGACAAAAAGAAAACATAGAAAAGTATAAAGGACACAGTTATGGAGGGGTGATTTTAAATAGGTGATTTATTTTATTTTATTATATTTTATTCTTTTAGGACATGAACTATTGAGAATCTGACATTTACACAAATACCTGAAGGGGTTATTTTTGTAGATACCTGTTCCAGACAGAGGAAATGGGCTGTGCAGAAGCCCTTAGGCAGGGGTTCATCTGGAGTATTCAGGAAAATGGGAGTAGAACAGTATGTGGCATAGTGAATTAGGACAGAGCAATAAGAAATGGCATAAGAAAATAAATGAGTAAAGCTCATATTTTGCAAATATTTGTAGATTATTATAAATACCTGTTGGTGCCGAAACCGGTTTGGCTCAGTGGATAGAGCGTCAGCCTGCGGACTGAAGGGTCCCAGGTTCGATTCCGGTCAAGGGCATGTACCTTGGTTGTGGGCACATCCCCAGTAGGAGGTGTGCAGGAGGCAGCTGATCGATGTTTCTCTCTCATCAATGTTTCTAGCTCTCTATCCCTCTCCCTTCTTCTCTGTAAAAAATCAATAAAATATATTTAATAAATAAATAAATAAATAAATAAATAAATAAATACTTGTTGGTTTTTGCTGTAAGATGGGAAGTGACTGGAGACTTTTGAGCAGAGAAATGACATGATTTTATTTATGTATTCATGTTCTCCAGAGAAACAGGTTTCTCTCTCTCTCTCTCTCTCTCTCTCTCTCTCTCTCACACACACACACACACACACACACACACACACACATTCATTATGAGGAATTAACTTATGTGATATATAGGCTAAGAAGACATCATAATATGCTGTCTGCACTTGGAGGCCCAGGAAAGCTGGTGGTTTTCTTCCAGTCCAAAGGTCTTGGAACCAGAAAAACAGATGGTGTAAGTTTTAGTCCAACTCTAAAGGCCTTTGAACCAGGAGTGCAGATTTGTAAGTCCTAGTTTGAGGGCAGAAGAAGACTTGTCTTCCAGTTTAGCAGTTAGGTAGAGAGAGTGTTCTTTCCACATTTTTGTTCTATTTAGGCTCTTAAAGAATTGGTTGATGCCGAAACCGGTTTGGCTCGGTGGATAGAGCGTCGGCCTGCGGACTGAAGGGTCCCAGGTTCGATTCCGGTCAAGGGCATGTACCTTGGTTGCAGGCACATCCCCAGTAGGAGGTGTGCAGGAGGCAGCTGATCAATGTTTCTCTCTCATCGATGTTTCTAACTCTATCCCTCTCCCTTCCTCTCTGTAAAAAATCAATAAAATATATTTAAATAAATAAATAAGTAAAAAAAAAAATAAAATGAGTGTGAGGAAAAGAAAAGGACTCACGGAGAACAAAAGGCCAACCTAAAAAAAAAAAAAAAAAAAAAAAAGAATTGGTTGATGCCCACAAACAAAGGGGAGGGCAATCTGCTTTACTCAGTCTACCATTTCAAATGCTAACCCCAACTGAAAAATCCTTAAGACAAAGCCAGAAATAATGTTTATTCAAATATCTGGTTCAGTCACAATTACTCTCAACAGCTATATTGAATATGGATGTAGAGATTAGATCAGACTGATGATTGCCAGAAGGGAGGGGTTTGGGGAGCAGGGTGAAAAAGGTGAAGGGATTAAGAAGTACAGATTGATAATCACTAAATAGTCATGGGGATGTAGAGTACATCATAGGGAATCTATATATATAAAAAGCCAGCAACCTGAATGCTGTAAGGACTAGAATGACCGATTGCTATGCTGCCCACTGTGGCCAGCGAACTGGCCTGATCAGGGAGTGGGGCCAGCCAGCCAACCACCCATGGCCCCTCACTGCCCCACCGCCCTGCCCCAGATGGGCCCCCACCACCCCTATTGGCCTGCAGCCCCTCCCCCCAGTCAGCTCCGCCCCGATTGGCCCCCCCACTCTTATCAGGGGTAGCTGGCCAGTCACCCATGGCCCCTCCCCCAGGCCTCTGACCCCCTATTGGTCCCCACCACCCCAATTGGGGGTGGGGCCTGCCGGCAATTGCCCTCAGCCCCTCCTCCCAGCTGGCCCATCCCTGATCAGGCCCTGATTGGGGCAGGCCAGCCAGCCTACCTTCCTCTGTCTCCTCCTCTCGACAGGGCCGACCCTGATCTGCCCCGATTGGATGATTTACCACCTGTGCAAGAATTTGTGCATTGGGCCTCTAGTATCCTATATAATAAAGAGGTAATATGCAAATTAACTTTTATGCCCTCACAAGGTGTCTGCCTATGAACAGGCCAGCAGGGGGATTAGTGAGGGATGACCAAACAACTGAACAAGCAGGCTTCATGTGGCAACCAGGCCAGCAGGGAGGGCAGTTAGGAGCGACCAGGCCAGCAGGGAGGGGGCAGTTGGGGGCGACCTGGCCAGCAGCGGGGGGAAGTTAGGGCAACCAAGCCGGCAGGTGGGGCAGTTAGGGGCGACCAGGCAGGCAGGCAGATGAGCGATTAGGAGCCAGGATTGTGAGAGGGATGTCTGGCTGCTGGTTTAGGCCTGATCCTCGAGGGGTCCTGGATTGGAAAGGGTGCAGCCTGGGCTTAGGCGACCCCCCCATGCAAGGATTTTGTGCACCAGGCCTCTGGTAGTCAACAATATTATAATATGTACCAGAGGCCCAATGCACAAATTCGTGCACGGGTGGGGTCCGGTGGGAGGTTGGCTGGCTGGCTCTCCCTGATTGGGGCCCGATCAGGGCTGGGCCAGCTGTGGTAATGGGCTGTGGATGGTGGGCTGGCTAGACCCGCCTCCGAATGGGGTGGGGGGGCTGACTGGGGGAGGGGCCATGGGTGATTGGCCTGTGGGCCCTGCCCCTGATTGGGGTGATGGGGCTGATTGGGGTTTGGTCTGGCCGTGGGTAGGGGCTGTGGGCAGTGGGCCGCCGGCCTTGCCCCTGATCAGGTGGGGGAGAGGGGCTGCAGGAGTTTGGCTGGCCAGCCCCACCCCCTAAAGGGGTGGAGGTGTTATCAGGGGCAGGGCCAGCTGGGGGGAAGTGATGCAGGGGGGTGCGCTGGTCAGCCCCGCCTCCTGATCCAGGTGGAAGAGGCCGATGAGGGGCAGGGCTGGCTGGGGGGAGGGGCTGCAGGAGGTTGGCCAGCCATCCCTATCTCCCGATCCCGTTGCTTCGCTGGCCACAATGGGCATCCTAGCGACTGGTCGTTCTGATTGTTATGGCGTTCTGGTCACTGGCTTTTTATATATATATTGACTAGGGGCCCGGTGCACGAAATTCGTGCACTAGGGGTGGGGGGTCCCTCAGCCCAACCTGCCCCCTCGCACATACTGGGAGCCCTCAGGGGATGTCCTACTGATGGCTTAGGCACGCTCCCCATGGGGAGCGGGCCTAAGCTGCAGTCTGGCCTCCCTTTGTGGGAGGCGACCAGGCTGATCAGGGGAAGGCACCAGCCCCATCACCCTGCTGCTGCAGCCACTGCCAGTCACCGCAGCCACCAAGGTGTTTTCATCAACACGGACTCCAGTCCCTTCACCATGAAAAAATGACAACTTTCTTTAGGCATTTTTAAGATGTGTCTTTCATAGGATATGACATTTCTTTCTTTCTTTTTTTTTTTTTTATCCTCACCTGAGGATATGTTTCCATTGACTTTTAGAGAATGTGGAAGAGAAAGGGAAAGACAGAGAGAAACATCAAAGTGAGAGGAACACTTTGATTGGTTGCCTCCTGCATGAGCCCTGACCTGGGCCCCAGCCAGGGAGGATCCTGCAACCTAGGTACATGCCCTTGATCAGAATCGAACCGGACCCCGCAGGCCGAGGCATTATCCACTGAGCCAAACCGGCTAGGGCAGGATATGACATTTCTTATTCCTCCAGCAGCGGACCTTCATTTTTTTTCTCCAGAAGTGTGCTTAGCCAATGAGCAGTCAGAAAAGGTGTTTCCTCTGTAGTTCACACCAATCGCCGGCTGGGCCTGCCCAGGCCTAAAGCCTCTGGCCGAAGCTTTAGGCCTGGGCAGGGGACCCCCAGCTCCCTCCGATAGTCGGCTTCACCCCTGCTCAGGCCTAAAGCCTTGGGCCCTGGGCAGGGGACCCCCAGCTCCCTCTAATCACCGGCTCCCACCCTGCCCAGGCCTAAAGCCTCTGGCCGAAGATTTAGGCCTGGGCAGGGGACCCGCAGCTCCCTCTGATCGCCGGCTCCTACCCTGCCCAGGCCGAAAGCCTCTGGCCAAGGCTTTCGGCCTGGGCAGGGGACCCCCAGCTCCCTCCGATTGCCGGCTCTGCCGCTGCCCAGGCTGAAAGCCTCTGGCGGAGTATTTCAGCCTTGGGCAGGGGACTCCCAGCTCCCTCCGATCGATGATTCCACCCCTGCCCGCTCGGCTCTGATCGCAGGCTTGGCCCCGCCCAGGAGCCCCTGGCTCAGGCCCTTCCCAGGCTGCTCAGGGATCACACGGGGCTTACCTCAGAGTGACCTGGGTGCCAGGGTGTTCCCGGGACCCAGGCGCTGGGTGCCTATGTATGCAAATTAACCGCCATCTTTGTTGGGTTAATTTGCATACTCACTCTGATTGGCTATGGGCATAGCAGAGGTACAGTCAGTTTACATGTTTGTCTATTATTAGGTAAGATGGTGCCAGGTGGGTACTTCATATATCAAGGAGATCACTTTGTAAAGCGTATGATTGTCTAATCACTATGCAGTACACTTGAAAGTAATCTATATATATAAAAACATAATATGCAAATTGATCGGACAGCATAATGACCAGCGCACTGTTTACCAGGGGGCAGATGCTCAACGTAGGAGATACCCCTAGCTTGCAGGCCATAGTCACCCGATTGGGGCCTGCTGGCCCACCTCTTCGTCCCTCCCCACCGGCAGGCAGGCTCCAATTGCCCAATGGGGAACCGGGAACCAGTGGTGGGTGGTGGCAGACATGGGCAGCACTGGGGCCCCGATTGCCCTGCTGGTTACCCCCCACACAGAGGGCAACCGGCGGGGGTGGCAGTGGTGGCAGCATTGGCACGGGGCAGGGCTGGCTTCCAGCAGCCAGGGAAGATTGGCCCTGATCATAGGCCAGCCCTAGGGACCCTACCTGTGCACAAATTTTGTGTGCCGGGCCTCTAGTATAAAATAATATTGAATGTAAATTAATTGAAAAAATTTTTAAAGTACAAATTGATAATTACAAAATAGTCATGGGTATGTAAAGTAAAGCATAGAGAATATAGTCAATAATGTAAACTATGGATGATGTCAGATGAGTACTAGACTTACCAGGGTGATCACTTGATAAGTTATATAAATGTCTAATCCCTGTGTTGTACACCTGAAACGAATATGGTATTGTCTGTCAACTATAATTAAAAAATAAAAAATTTTAAAAAGAAAAATAAAGAACATAGATGTAAGCAGGAAGGCTATTGAGATGACTAGTATCTTAGCAGCAGAGGTGATAAAAAGTAATGAGATTTTGTACCTACTTTGAAAGCTGAGTCAGAAATACCTCCTATTGGATTTGATATGAGAGAGGGAATAATCAATTTAAGGATGTCTCCAAGGTTTTGGGTATAAATAATAGGGAGAATTTAAATGCTGTGGGCAGGGATTATCATCTACTAGAGGCCCAGTGCACGAAATTCATGCACGGGGGTGGGGTGTCCCTCAGCCCGGCCTGCACCCTCTCCAATCTGGAACCCCTTGAAGTATGTCCTACTGCTGGTTTACAGGGATTGTGCCTAAACCAGCAGTCAGACATCCCGCTCGCAATCTGGGACTGCTGGCTCCTAACTGCTCACCTGCCTGCCTGCCTGCCTGATTGCCCCTAACCACTCTGCCTGCTGGCCTGCTCACCCCCAACTGCCCCCTGCCACCGGCCTGCTGTCCCCAAATGCCCCCCCGCCAGCCTGATCACCCCCAACTGCCCCCCCCCCCCCCCGTGCCAGTGTGCTCACCCAAACTGCCTCCCCTGCCAGCCTGCTCGCCCCCAGCTGCCCCCCCCTGCTGGCCTGCTCACCCCCACCTTCCCTCCCCACTGGCCTGCTTGCCCCCAACTGCCCCCCTGCTGGCCTGCTCACTCCAAACTTCCCCTCCCCCTGCTATCCTGATCACCCCCAAGTGACGCCCACTGAAGGCCTGCTCGCCCCCAACTCATTCTCCTGCTGGTATGCTCACCCCCAAACTGCCCCCCTAAGCTGGCCTGATCACCCCCAATGGCCCCCCCACCAGCCTGATCACCCACAACTGCCCTCCCCTCTTGGCCTCTAGCCGCCTCTACCTCGGCCTTGCCACCATAGCTTTGTCCAGAAGAACATCCGGAAGGTCTTCTGGAAGGTCTCCCAGTCTAATTAGTATATTACCCTTTTATTAGTATAGATAGAGGCCTGGTGCACGAGGGGCCTTTGGTGGTTTGCAGGCTGGTCATGTCCCCATGGGGTGAGGGTCCCTGCTGGGGTTGTGTGGCCAGCCTGGGTGAGGGGCTGAGGGCTGTTTTCAAGCTGGCCACAGTCCCTTCAGGGTGGGGGTCCCCATGGGGGTGTGGCCAGCCTGGGTAAGGGGCTATTTTTCTTTCTTTTTTTTTTTTCAGTGCCTCCTTGAGTGGAGGCCAGGGCCGGCTGGAATCAGGTATCTGGGATTTATTTATCTTCTATAATTGAAACTTTGTAGCCTTGAGTGGAGGCCAGGTCCAGCCAGGGCAGGCGGGAAGCTTGGCTTCCTCCATCATCAGGGGCAACCCAAGCCTCCTGCTTGCTCCAGCTCCCTGGCCACTGCCATCTTTGTTGGGTTAATTTGCATACTTGCTCCTGATTGGCTGGTGGGTGTAGCGGAGTGATGGTTAATTTGCATGTTTCTCTTTTATTAGTGTAGATAATTACAGGAAGAGTTCTAGGACTTAGGTTGCAATATTTTTAGTTTATAGTTTTAAATACTCAAATCTCAGATTTGGTAGGAACAATAACCACATTTATTTGGAATTTGTTTTTAATGTATCTGGGATTTTATTTTGAATGGAAATGAGCTTGCTGTATATGTTTGCCTAATATAAATTATGCTATATTATAATCTCAAGTCCTATTTTTGAGGGATAATTATTGTGATTAATAGTAGGATTTCCATTTCTTTTACCCATTAACCTGGATCAATATATTTCTCAGAGTGTTTATATATATATTCATTGATTTAATAACTGTATTTTAATGCTTACTATATGTCAGGCACTGTGTTAGGCGCTGGGCTATAGCAGCAAACAAATAATTGTCTTCATGGTGCTATAATCAATATGTCTAAAGGTGTTTTGTATGTTTGTTATTGGTTTTTTATTGTTTTTTTTCCCCCATTAGTTTCTGTGGAATAATTGGAGGCAGAAACTAGTCTTTATTTGGAGATAAATAAGTTTTAGACTTTAAATCACTCAAGCTCCCATAGAAATAGATGTCAATCAAAATAGTATAATCTAAAGATGGTTTATTTATAAAGACATGGTAGTAGGGGAACCTCAGTGGATAATGCAGTGACCAGGAACTTAGCTTCTGAGTTGTTGACACCAGTAGCCTGAACAAATAAGGGAATGAACAATTAACATAATTTAGAAGGAGATTATGATGCAGAGTCATCTATTTTTAGAAGACCCCCCCTGGTCTTAGTTCAGGGCTTATAGTCATATCAGTTGTAGGCAGGAGGCCTGGAGAGTAAGTATTCTGATCTACTCTCCTTCCTCTTTCTAATTATTCCTGGACCTCCCCAATGGCCAACTCAACTGTAGACAAAAGATTTGTTGATATAGTCCATACAGGTCATATTCCTGAGGCAGAGAATAGTGTGCAGAATGATGAAGAATGGTCCTGGAGGAGCAAATGAAAGATGTCTTGCATAGTCTGCCCCTTTTGCCTCTTGGCCTACACTCATACTTTTTCTAGGTAAAACGTTTGTGATTCCAATGCAGGCAGGGCATAAAGTGTCATCAGCTACCCTACCACCAGGTGATGTCAAACTGGTCATACCCTCACTGACATTGGCTACCACTGGTATTCTTCATATAAGATAGCATAGAGAAAAATAAAATAAATGATTAAGTAATATAAAACATAGCTGCTACAGGCTCCATTGTAATCGTAGTGCCTCTTTCTACTTCTACCTTGGCTGGATAGGGTTATGCAAGGTGAACCTTTATCAGGACCTTTACAAGGTTTATTTTTGTAGGATCTGAGTCCTTGGTGGTTTTGTTTTTACTGGGCTGTCCCTTACTGGGACAGGGAGGCTTCCCAGTATATTCCCCATTCTAAACATAGTCCTCTTGTCTTCCGTTGTAAAACTACATCTCAATTTCCTCCTCCTCTTCCCATGTTTCAGTGACATGAGGAGCACAGAATGGCTGGTGAGAATAATAAGTTTCAGTTAATTGAAAGAGTTAATTTCAATTAATTGAAGAATTCCCCCCTTAGGAATTGGGACTTCCAAACCAACCAAGCTTAAAGTTGGTATGGAGCAAAATTCTTCCAGTACATTTTCAGATATGATATTGAACAGGGCTACACCCACCTCCTACACTTGATTCCTGGGTCCATATTGTTTGTGCCTATGGTTTGAAGCATATACTGTATCCTATAGGACAGTACCTCAACTGCTTAGATTGTTGCCTACCAAATGTCATCATAACTGAGCTTTCAGCAGGCTGTTCTACTGTTTTATAAAGCCAGGTATTTCTGGGTACTGAAACATTTATGGTTATCAGTGAATTACCTAAGTGTATGCTCATTATTTATACAATATGTCCTTTGGTTAGAGGCATTGTTGTGTCATCCAGCATGGCAATTGGTAAAGTATAAGGTAAGTCCATGAATGGGGATGCTGTTGAAAACATCAAAGGTAAATCTACACCCGGAACATAGGTTTATCTTGTCAGGACAAGGGGTTCGATATAATCACCCTGCCATCAGGTAGTCAGTTAGATCAGCCCAGAGAATGGTAAAATTCTGGTGATTTGTGAAGGAAGGCTACTCCTGGCTGACTGCATACTCAGCGAAAGTGGTAGCCAGATTAGCCTTGGTGAGGGAAAGACCAGGGTGTTAAACTCAGGCATTCATCATTGCCATCCTACCAACTTTGTACATGAGCTGTATTGGCTGCAGAAAATAGCTGGCATTCACTGAATGGGTCATCTTGTTTGCCTGATTTTTAAGAGCCTATCCTTTTGTGCATGACCTATGGTGGGTATTTACGTGGGGCTCAACTATCATCATACTCTGTAATTCCTAGAAGTCCATCAACAAAGCTTTATGCCACTGATTTTTAAATTTCTGTGTTTCCAGGTTTATGCTTTGCTGGCTAGAACCTCTAGTTACTTGCCCATAAGTCAGTGTTGAACAACTTGTCATTTCATTCCACGTGGAAAACCAGATGAACAACTCATTTCTGCTCACT
This sequence comes from Plecotus auritus, assembly GCF_963455305.1. Classification (NCBI taxonomy): domain Eukaryota; kingdom Metazoa; phylum Chordata; class Mammalia; order Chiroptera; family Vespertilionidae; genus Plecotus; species Plecotus auritus. The sequence continues at coordinate 131,333,168 of NC_137771.1, read as the reverse complement.
GGAAAGGCTATACTGAGTAGAGTTGGAGTACCTTCCTAACTTACACAGGCATGCTATGCAGATGCACCCATTATCCAGGCTCATGTTTTTTCCTCTTCTGTTTCCTGGCCATTGGGAGCTAAGGCCAAAGTGGGTGGAGGGAGAAGCAGCAGCCTGATGGAAGCAAGTGCCTTGGGAGTCTGAGCCACTTGTTTGCGTCCTTTGTTTCACTTGTGCCTTCTGAGCCTGCTTGGTCTTATAATGGAATTCCATTCTACATGTCCATGTTGAAGGTTTGGTGGATCAGGTAATATACTGTTCAATATGGGCAGTTCAAATAAAATAGTTACTTGATGTTAATGAGCAGATGGTTAATCTCTATTAGTACCTAGTAGTAAGCTAGAAGCTGCCTTTCAAATGGGGAGCAGAGAAAGGCATGGGCTCCCTTTGATGCAGCTCACATATTTCAGCTTTTGAGGCAGAAAGCAGGGTGGCAAATAGAAGTATGATTTGAACATTTTGAAGAATTTCCTCCAATTTTTAATGATAAACATTTAATCAGCTTGCTGTTACTATACATCTTTTTATAAAAGAGGACATCAGTAATTATTTGATTTGGGATTAATTTTAGAATCCTATATAATAAAAGCCTAATGTGCTAAGTATCTGGTTGTCCAGTGGCTGGTCAACTGATATGCTAAGCCGCTCAACTGCTCGCTATGATGTGCACTGACTACCATGGGGCAGACAGTTGACCAGTTGACCAGTTGACCAGTTGCTATAACATGCACTGAGCACCAGAGGCAGACGCTTCGACTGGTAGGTTAGCTTGCTGCTGGGGTCTGGCCAATCAGGATTGAACGAGATGGGCTGGACACCCCCTGGAGCCCTCCCGCAGTCCCTCCCCAGCCCCGATCGTGCACCAGTGGGGTCCCTTGGCCTGGCCTGTGCCCTCTCGCAATCTGGGATCCCTCGGGGGATGTTGGAGAGCCAGTTTTGTCCCGATCACTCAGGCCACTCCCCTTGGGAGGGCGCCAGACACAGGGCTCATGGCTGGCGAGTGCTGCTGTGGCAGCACGAGACCTCTCCAGATCAGGACTTATTGAGTGTGAGCCCACAGTAGGCACAGTGGGTCTGGGATGAGCAGGAGCTGCAGGTAGAAGCTGCAGGAGGCATTGGACTGTGGGTTTCAGCCCAATCCCCACAGGCCACCCTGAGGGATCCCATTCGTGCACAAATTCGTGCACTGGGCCTCTAGTTAATTTTATAACAGTCATTGTCTCGTTGTGTTCCCCCACCCCCCCTTCTTTTTTGGTCAGGGACATTTCTGAACATTTATTTCTTTTTCCTTTCCTTACCATTCCTTTCCTTTTCCACTTCTCTTTCTTTTGATGGCCACGTAGTAATTAGAACATATTTCTATTGTATATATTTCATTGCAATATATGGCTAAAGGGTCCATTTCAGAATAGACCAGTGGTTGGCAAACTCATTAGTCAACAGAGCCAAATATCAACAGTACAACTATTGAAATTTCTTTTGAGAGCCAAAAACCGACTTCTGCCCATGGGCCATGAAGTTTCAATCACACTGTACATGCACGCCCGCACATGGTATTTTGTGGAAGAGCCACACTCAAGGGGCCAAAGAGCCTCATATGGCTCGTGAGCCACAGTTTGCCAACCACTGGACTAGACTGATAATTCATTTCTAGCCATATTTACTGTTTATAGATTCTTTTCCGCTAATACCTGCCTGTTTCTGCTCTTTAATGGAAACATTGGATGAGGTGATTTCATATTATCTTCATTATCTATGTTGAGATAGATCTATGGCCAAGTAATTAGAAAGCAAATGAATTTAATTGGAATAAACCATTTTCTCTTGCACTATTTAAGTTCCTTCTCACCCCTACCTATAGAGTTACTACTTCATAAATTACTATATTTTTTAAACAAAGTTTAACTTACTTCATATATTTTCAATACATTCAACTAGCTTTAGGATGAAGATGCTATTATTTCTGAAATATATATATATATATATATATATATATATATATGAAACAGATTCTTGCTTTGTGAGACATTTTAAATTCAGAAAGTTTGGATACCATCCTTTTCCCCCTGCAGTACTGTTATATCTCTTGATTCATTTGCAATGTTTTATAATGTTTCTGATGTAACAGCTAATCTATACACAAATTAAGTACTGCGAATTTTTTATTGGTAATTCTGTGGTAACTGGGTAGGGTTGCTTAATTGATAATTATATTTTATAATTAGCTAAGATGATTCTAAATCATTATATGAATATCTTTATCTTTTGTCTTGACAATTCTGGCTGGGTGTCAGTTTTAGTGAAAAAAGGCTGCATTTAAGAATCTGTTCCTTTGGAGGCCATCAGAACAGGCTGGAATTATGGGAAACCAAATGTTACTTCAATTTATTCAGCACGAATTTATCTTCCAAAAGAAGCTTAAAAATATACTGCCTACTTCTTTTCCTATTTTTGCTGGGAGCCTCATTTTATATTGGCATTCACATTCTTTTTTGTACTTTAGCTTGAAAATTGTTGTTAAAGTTTTTCATCATATGAAGAATTGCATTGAACATATCTGGCTTTATATTATGCAATGATTGATCAGTGGCATGTAATTAACAATTACTTATCCTTAAACATTTAAGTATAGGAACTTGACATGTATGGATTGATAACTTCATAAAAAGTAGTTTATTATTCTTGGAATGCCTTGGTCAAATTCTATTTATTGGCTTAAAAATTCTCTTAACACTAACCACATAATTAATTTTTTCCCCCTTCTTATGGTAGATTAGCAATCTATGACTTTTTTTTGTTCTCAAATAATGATGAGATCTGTGGGTCTCTTTTCAGATGATGTTACAACTATTGCATCAAAGAAGGAGAATGTGCAACATTTGCAGAATTCCTGTTTGAAGGGAATTTTGCCCAGGAGTTAAGCATGTTTGCATTTTCATATTTTTATTAAATAATACCAAGTGTCCTGCTCATTAAACTGTCTCAACTTGGTAATTTGGTTGATTTGTATATTACCACAGGCATCATTTATACCTTTGGGGAGAGAGCAAAAGGGACTAGAAACCCCACCAATATCCCTTTTTCTCCCTTGCTACCCCTCAGTGATATCACCAAGGCACAGCCACCTATCCTAGATGGGCAACATTGCAATATTTGGTGCCCAAAGCCAATTGAGCTCCTGGGAATATCTCTGGAACATCTGTTGCTACAGGTTAAAAAATAACTGATTTAAAGCGCCAATGTGTTTAGCAACCTTTGTATATAACCCTTTGAGTGGTCTGTGCCTCTTCATGTCCTGAAATGAACGTTCGGTTGTTCTTAAAATGATATTAAAGGCCAACTTTAGAGAAGGGGCCTTTCTCACACATTTTTTCAATGCTGATGTGTCTCAGGTTAGCGCCCCTAGGTTACTTTTAGTACAAAAAATATTACAAAAGGGGATGTATTATTAGAAGCTATTATCTTGAAAAGATAAATATGATATTAAAAATATTATTTGAATTTTACCAAAATTAGAACATCAGGTAAAATAGAGTTGTTAATATGGTCTTATTCTTTTGATATAAAAGGCAAGAAAAAGTCTTCCTGATTATTAGTTCATTAAGAAACAGTATACCTACCAGTAGACAATTAAAACAGTTTGATGTGCCCACTAACAGACATTTCATCAAGCATCTCAAACATTTTGACTGTGATAAGCACCTCAGCTGAGTTGGATGTAGCAGGGACAGCACTTAACAGAAACACACTTAGGGATTTGTAAGTTAAAATGCACCTGCTGGCTTTAGAGACTTTATGTGACTCAAGTACCTAAAGTTAGTATTAGCATTTGATTGTAGAGTATTTGGATATCAAAGCATTTTCACTTTTTTTAAATTTTGAATTTTCATTTTTTGGAAAAATAATTTTCGCTTCTTGAATGAGAGTTATTCCTTTCAGTGTAAGACACTACATTTTCATATATACATATGAAATAATTAAGTCACTATTTTGTAACGTAGGGTTATGACTACAAAGGGGTGTTGGAGCCTTATAAGGCACTGTGAAAACTGTACTAGCATGTAGAATTTTGGAATATTTACTTTGTAATTGGTTGACACTTTTAGTTTTGTTTTTTTTCCTTGAACAAGAAAAAAGACTCTTTTTTTGTCCTGTAAAATCTATGATTTTTTTTTTAATTGACTAGGAAGATCTTGGAGAGGAGATTTTGGTTAAGACTATAATTTTAAGTTACATCTTGATACCACAGAAGTGTCGGAAGTAATTAGTGCACATTATCATAATTTGCTTATTATCATACTTGGAAACATTTTCATCTTTTAAAATTAGAATTTTAATAAGAAAATGCTGGAAAACACTATTTTTAATGTGGATTTGGAAACAAATCTAGTTTCATTTAGACTGAGTTGTATAAAATATTTAAAATATATACATATATATTTCCTGTAGGACATATCTTTCCTTTCATTTGGAATTCTCTCAATTATAGCCATGTTCAATCAACAACTCCAGAAAATGAAAATGGAATCCTGTGGAGAAAAATGTCAAGCATACTTTTTCCTCTGTAGTTGTTGAGCTGCCCAGTTGTTTATGGGGTACAATTATTGTTTAGTTGTTCATGCTAGTAGGGAATTAGAAAGGAAGGGAATTTGAAATCTAGTGTTTTCCAGGGATGAGAAATAAAACAAAGCAAAACAAGCCAACATGGAAGGCTCAGGTCTTGATTTTGGAGTTGATTTGTGAGACCAAATGACTAATGACTTTCCTAGTGCTGCACAGTGTCAATAAGCAGCAGGTAGGGTAGAGACAGTAGCTGCACACTGGAAATTACATGGCTGCTTCTGTCTTCTCCGGGAGTTTTAAAATAGAAATGATCTTACTCTTGAGGGTGCAGATCTGGACTGTTGAGCTCTGGTGGTAACCAGTCTTAGAAGACAATGAGTGTGTCATGCTTCAGTGACACTGCTTTTAGTATTTGTTGTTTGTAAGCGTGGTTTTGAGAATGTTGCTGGAAGTAAGAAGAAAGGAGGGAAATAGGTATTGAAGCAAACAATAATAAAATAGATCTGTCTCCGGGACTCTCTCTGCACCAGGCAGTGAAGTAATTTCAGAAGTGTTGCACTGTTGTTTTTTAAAGGAAAAATGTAAGGTGAAAATATTGAATGGTTTATTGTCCTGTAGGTGGTAGTTTTTATTTAAATATGGCACCTTTGATACTTTTAAAGGATTACTTTTATTTAATATTGAGGATATGTGTCAGTAGGGTGGGGTTGACATTTTTAGAGTAAGGGAGTACAAGGAAGATTGCAGTAGAAACGATGCTGATTAGGTATTGGATATTTATTTTTATTTTATTTTAAAAAATATTTAATAATATTATACCATTATTAAACTTTAATAATTTTGAAAGACTTTAATTTAAAACAAATAATATAAAACACTATTTGATAACCACCACCAATGATAAGATTTAGTTCTCTTATGGCTATAAAAATATTTATAAGAAAAGTAAACATGTATTTTTAGACTGATAAATTGAGTTTTTCCCACCTAATTACCATTTTAGTATGTTGTGTATTGCTAACCCTTTCCCAAATTTGCCCATCATTTACTGTTATATAATTGTTTATTAAATTCTACACTTTTTTTAAAAAAATGGCCCACATTGTCATTCATTAATTAATGTGGAGTGCTCATTCGACAGATTTATTTGTTCTCATGTTGTCCCTTTTTTAAAAAAATATGATTTCAGAGAGGAAGAGAGAGGGAGAGAAAGAAAGAAACATCAATGATGAGAGAGAATCATTGATCGGCTGCTTCCTGCTTGCCCCACACTGGGGATCAAGCCTGCAACCCAGGTATATGCTCTGACTGGGAATCTAACCGTGACCTCCCGGTTTACTGATAGGTCGATGGTCAACCAGTGAGCCATGCTGGCCGGGCTCATGTTGTCCCTTTGGAAAAGGAAGAAAGTTAATATAATAAACCCTGAACAAAGCTGCACTTTCTTAAGCTCCAAAAAAGTTAACTGCCTTTTGTGAATTCATTGTTTTGGTCTATTTATTTAAGTAAATTAATATCTGAGGGTATCTCTACATCAGTTAGTTTTATTTCATTTTTTTATTTTTGATTATGGCCACAGTATTAGTTATCAGTATGACTATGTGATCTGTCCAGAACATTTTGGGAACACTAAATTGGAAAACTGTGGCTTATACGCAATGAGTCCTAGATGAATTTAAATTTCCTTTTCACTGATGATGAATAGGCTACCAAATTAAGCATCAGGGTGGCATTATTAGCAAACAGATTTAGTTGTATGTGAGAAGAATTTAACCTTGGGTTTTCATTCAGATCTGCTTATAGCATTATGGTCTTGGTTACAGTAGTTTAACTTGGGACAGGGACTCTTGACAATGTGGTAAGTGAAATTTATTAAATATTATTTTACATCCATATTCAATTACAAAACCTAGAGAGAAATGTTGCTAAGTAACATTTAAATACTTTATCTCAATCTCAATTTGAGTAATTTTTTCCTTAATTTGGGTAAATATTTAAAATAATAAAATATGTCATTCAGGGGAAATAATAAACTGAGAATGCAAGCAATATTACAGATTGCTCTATTTGCCAAACTGTACTGTGCTTTCAGGTCATTGCATGTAAAAAAGAAATATTTGTGTGTGCATGTAATATATCTGTGAATATGTATTATGTAATACACACATGTATTACATTTTATATATAACATGTATATATAGCATACTTAAATATAAACTAGAGACCCAGTGCATGAAATTTGTGCACGGGTGTGGGGTGTGTGTTCCTCAGCCCAGCCTGCATCCTCTTCAATCTGGGACATCCCTCTCACAATCCAGGACTGCTCGCCTGCCTGCCAGCCTGATCACCCCCTAACCACTCCCCTGCCAGCCTGATAGATGCCAAACTGCTTCCCTGCCAGCCTGATTGCCCCTAACTGCCCTCCCCTGTGACCCTGCTCACTGCTAACTGCCTTCCCCTGCCACCTGGTTGCCCCTAACTGTCCTCCCCTGCAGGCCTGGTTGCCCCTAACTGTCCTCCCCTGCAGGCCTGGTCCCCCCAACTGCCCTCCCCTGCTGGCCTGATCGCCCCCAACTGCCCACTCCTACAGGGCTGATCCCCCCATCTACCCTCTCCTGCAGGGCTGGTCCCCCCCAACTGGCCTCCCCTGTTGGCCTGGTCACCCCAAACTGCCCTCCCCTGCTGGCCTGGTCCCCCACAACTGCCCTCCCCTGCTGGCCTGATCGCCCACAACTGCCCTCCCCTGCCGGCCATCTTGTGGGGCCATCTTGTGTTCACATGGGGGCGGCCATCTTTGACCACATGGGGACGGCCATCTTGTGTGTTGGAGTGATGGTTAATTTGCATATTATCTCTTTATTATATAGGATATACATGATACACAATACATTTAAATATACATGTAGATATACAAATACATAGATGGCTATAAGTATGAAAGTTGGATTTTTGTAACTTAAAAGAGATCTTTTTTTTTTAAATATATTTTATTGATTTTTTACAGAGAGGAAGGAAGAGGGATAGATAGTCAGAAACATCGATGAGAGAGAAACATCGATCAGTTGCCTCTTGCACACCTCCTACTGGGGATGTGCCCGCAACCAAGTTACATGCCCTTGACCGGAATCGAACCTGGGACCTTTCAGTCCGCAGGCTGACGCTCTATCCACTGAGCCAAACCGGTTTTGGCTAAAAGAGATCTTGCTGATATGCTGGGAGTCACTATGAAAGTTTTTTTACCTTTTGGTTTCATAGCTGACAGAGTTTTGAAACCTTTGATTCCCTCAGTAAAGGCAAAGAACTGTCAGGGTTTTTGGTAGACCTTTGATATTTCATGGCTATTTAGTCCAAAAGATGTGCATTTTTTTGTTGTATAAATGTGTGTGTGTGTGTGTGTGTGTGTGTGTGTGTGTGTATACACTGACTGGCCAGATTATTATGATCTCTTAACGCATAATAATCTGGCCACTCAGTGTATATCCTATATAATAAAAGGCTAATATGCAAATTTTCCCCTCGACCAGGAGTTCAACCAGCAGGCAGGCTGGCCAACTTCCCATGTCCCCTTGTCCTGGCCAGGCTGGCCCGGACTCCACCCGTGCACGAATTCATGCACCGGGCCTCATATATATATATATATATATATATATATATATATATATATACACACACATATATATATACATATACACATACACACATACATACACACACACACACACACACTGAGTGACCAGATTATTATGAGTTCAGAGATCATAATAATCTGGCCACTCAGTGTGTGTGTGTGTGTGTATGCATATATGTGTGTATATATGTGTGTATATATATACACTAGAGGCCTGGTGCACAAAATTCGTGCACGCGGGGGTGGGGGGGGTGTCTCTCAGCCCAGCCTGCACCCTCTCCAATCTGGGATCCCTCTCACAATTCAGGACTGCTGGCTCCCAACTGCTAACCTGCCAGCCTTCCTGATTGCCCCTAACTGCTTCTGCCTGCCAGCCTGATCACCCCCTAACCACTCCCCTGCCAGCCTGTTTGATGCCTAACTGCTCCCCTGCCAGCCTGTTTTCCCCTAACTGCCCTCCCCTGCAGGCCTGGTCACCCCTAACTGCCCTCCCCTGCAGGCCTGGTCACCCCTAACTGCCCTCCCCTGCAGGCCTGGTCCCCCCCAACTGTTATCCCCTACAGGCCTGGGTCCCCCCAACTGCTCTCCCCTGCAGGCCTGGTCACCCCTAACTGCCCTCCCCTGCAGGCCTGGTCCCGCCCAACTGCTCTCCCCTGCAGGCCTGGGTCCCTCCCAACTGCCTTTCCCTGCAGGCCTGGTCGCCCCCAACTTCCCTCCTCTGCTGGCTTGGTCACCCCTAACTGCCCTCCCCTGCATGCTTGATCACCCCCAACTTCCCTCCCTTGCAGGTCTGGTCCCTCCCAACTGCCCTCCCTTGCTGGCCATCTTGTGGTGGCCATCTTGTGTCCACATGGGGGCAGCCATCTTGTGTGTTGGAGTGATGGTTAATCTGCATATTACTCTCTTATTAGATAGGATAGAGGCCTGGTGCACGGGTGGGGGCCAGCTGGTTTGCCCTGAAGCATGTCCTGGATCAGGGAGTGGGTTCCCTTGTGGCGTGGGGCGGCCTGGGCGAGGGGCCTGTGGTGGTTTGCAGGCCGGCCACGCCCCCTGGTGACCCAAGCAGAGGCCCTGGTATCTGGGGTTTATTTATCTTCTACAATTGAAACTTTGTAGCCTGGAGCGGAGCCAAGCCTTCTGCTCGCTCCATGGTGGCAGCCATTTCTGTTGGGATTTATGTATCTTCTATAACTGAAACTTTGTAGCCTTAAGCGAGGCCTGGGCCGGCCAGGGTGTGTGGAAAGCTTGGCTTCCTCCATCGCCGGGGGCAACCCTAGCCTCCTGCTCTTTCCAGCTCCATGGGTGCCGCCATTTCTGTTTGGATTTATGTATCTTCTATCATTAAAACTTTGTAGCATTGAGTGGAGGCCTGGGGCGGCAAAGGCAGGTGGAAAGCTTGGTTTCCTCCATTGCTGGGGAAACCCAAGCCTTCCTCCTGCTCTCTGTGGCCGTAGCCATCTTGGTTGGGTTTATTTGCATATTCCCTCCTGATTGGCTGGTGGGCGTGGCTTGTGGGTGTAGTGGAGTGATGGTTAATTTGCATATTACTCTTTTATTAGATAGGATCCTTGTGTTCTTTGGTAGTATAGTAAGTCCTGTGCCATTGCCAAAGTGAAAATTGATTCATTTATAGTTTCTAATATAAAGAACATTCACAAGGATAAAATGTTTGGTTATCTGGCAATATTTAATAAATTTAAAAAGTGTTACTGGGTTTGTTGATTTGGCAAGTGCCAATATATAAACTTTCTGATTTTTGGTTAATTTTTTTTAGGTGAAAAAAAATTAGTGTTCATTAGTTTTTATTTTACAATTGACATAATAAGTATCCAACTTAAAACTAGATTACATCAGGGATAGAAATAATGTATTTGTTTGTATATTTTGCTTCCTCAGTTAATTAAGGGTCATTGTAACAGGTACACTCACTTTTCTCTGGGCAGCCCTGGCAGGGTGGTTTAGTTGGAGTATTGTTCCATACACCAAAAGGTTGCACGTTCATTCCCAATCAGGGCATATACCTAGGTTGTGGGTTTAATCCAGGGTTGGAGTGTATGCAGGAGGCAACTGATGTTTTCTCTCACATTGATGTTTCTCTCTCTCTTCCTCTTTCTCTAAAATATTAATAAAAACATATTCTTAGGTAAGGATTAAAAAAATTTCTGGGCAATTAGAATCAGTGCCAATGTGTTTTCTGCCATTTGTCTTTACAAAATAAAATAGAAAAATATTGGTTTGTAGATTTATTTAGCTAGTACAGTGGTCGGCAAACCGTGGCTCGCGAGCAGTGGTTCGCTGCTCTGTTGACTAATGAGTTTGTCGACCACTGAGCTAGTATAAGTATGAAAAGTTTTAATTTTTTTCAAGAGAGTTTTTTGGTGATTTTATTTTTCACTATTTGTATCACTCTTACATAGAGCCAAAGGTTTTTTTTTTTCAGAAGTTTAGTATTTAATAAGTACTAAGTAATAATTTACGTTTAGTATAGAAGTCTATCTAGATCAAGTGGAAAGCCATACACTGCAAAATGTTTTAGGTGGTATTATGCATAATAGTTAAGGCCAATACTCTGGAAGCAAAGTCTTGGATTTACGTTATTTCACTCTCATAATAGCTGTAATTTGGGGTAAAATTGCTTAACTTGTAGTTTTTTCACCTGTACTGAAACCAAAGTTCTGTGATCAGGTCCAAGTTCATTGTCTTGCAAAATTGAAAGATGAGTTCATGAAAAAAAATGGCAAGCAGAAGCAAAGTTTGAGAGATAGACAGACTTCCTGCAGCAGGGAGCAGCAGGGAACAGCAGGGAGGGTGCCCAAAGCAGTTCCAGTGAAGCTTCTTTGTCTCAGGTTCCCAAGTCCCCTGCCCCTTAAGTCAGTCCTAGAAAATGTGCAGCTGGAATTCCAGGGGAGGCAAAAGCAGGCCAATGTCCAGAGCTCCCGTTCCATGTTGCAGCTGGGTATAGTTCAGCATCCAAGCTAACTAAAGTCCATCAGTCGCAGTGTGGAGTCCCACATTGCCATAAGCCACGTGGGTGCAGGGGAGCATATCCCCTGCCACTGGAGATCCAGGAATCGAGTGCACCAGAAAGAGAAGGGAGTGTGCTTCCCCCTTTGTCTGGGGGTAGATATATGCTTTGCTAGCTCCTGATGGGTCGTTTCAAAGAATTCTGCCATAGCAACATCCATACATTTTAAAGCTCATGTCTCCCTGCCCACTTCTTTCTCGCCCAACTGGGTTGCCTTAGTAACTCCCGCCTAGCCGGGTCCAGTTGTCCCTCTGGTTTTTCTTGGAACAGGGCACCATCAGTAAGCTGCATCTTGTTATTCTTGGACTTCCTAGTTCTACTTTCCATTGCCATGATCCCGTCCCAGATTACCTAGCCCTGTTCTATCTCCTCAGTATCATGAGAATGATAATCCCCTCTACATTGGGTTATTGTGAGGGCTTAAATAATGATATTTAACAATGCCTGAAACAGTAAGCACTCCATGAAGTGTTAGTCACTATTTATAACTTGTGATATTTACCTTTTATAAATTTTTTTTCTGGTGAGAAACTTTTTTCTTGTATTATTTGCTATGAATTTTACATCTCATAGGTGGCTTATATGCTGCATTTCATTTTAAGAAAAAATACATTTAATATTATTTATGCATGGCAAAATATACTCTTTGGTACATGTGAGAGATGTCCAAAATAAAATTTATATTGGGGTACATTTTTTCCTTTCTTGGTTGGAACATTTAGGACCCAACTTTGAATCAAAGAAGATATCTTACCCTTTGAGACAGCATGGAGGGACCTGGAGACTATTATGCTAGGGAATTAAGCCAGTAAGAGAAAGACAAGTTTCACATGATCTCACTCATATGTGGAATCTAATGAACAAAATAAACTGATGAACAAAATAGAGCCAGAGACATAATCTCAGAGGGAAGGTGGGGAGGTGGATGGGTGGGAAGAGATCAACCAACGAACTTGTATGCATATATGCATAAACAACCCATGGACACAGATAATAGAGTGGTGAAGGCCTGGGGCGGGGATGGCTAAAAGAGATCAATGGGGAACAAAAAGGGGATATATATATATAATACTTTCAACAATACTATTGTACTGGTGGTCTGTGAGGTCTGAAAGGTTGGTGACCGCTGGATTAGAGTATAGATTCTTATACCTGCAGGGGATTTTCAATTCACCTTCTCCATTTTATAAAAGAGGAATCTAAACCTTTGGATAGTTATCTCCTTCAAGTTAACATGACTAGTACTTTAGAGTCAGTCCTTTTAACTTTTGATTTTTTAACCTCCCTCTCTATTTTGGTGAGTATAGAATTTTTAGCAGTGTTTAATAACAATGGCAATCATTCATATTAGAAGATGAAGAAACATAACTGCTATTGCTTTTAATGTATTTATTGATACAGTGAATCACATTAAGAACAAGATTCTGGTGATGATTTAAAAGATTGGATTGCTGCTCAGTGGGTTAGTTGACCCACAAGTTCAGGAGCATAGCTATGGTGCAGACTGTGGTCTATATCAAGGGAGACCTAAAGTCCCTCTCTAGCCCAAACCTCTGGTCTTTGCTATGTAATTTTTCCAAAAAAGAGGAACATGACCAGAGAACAGAGTGTTACTTGAGCCAAGAGCTGTTGAAACATTAAGTTAGATTTCTTCCTGGAAATCAGTAGACTAAAACTGTGTTAGCTCATGTTTCATATTACACAAGAGAAAATAAACTGAAAGGTCAGTTGAACAGTTACAGCATTGCCCTTTTCCAAAGTAATCAGTGGAGCATGTAGCAAAGACGTGAATAGGAGCGTGACTGAAAAGAGAGTGGCTGATAAAGAGGCCGGCTGCTTAAAGTGCTTGGGATAATACTTGACACTTGCATGCCTAACCAGATGGGCCAGCTCACAGGGCTTACCTTCAGTAATTTTGATTTATTACATGCAGATGATTTTTTTCTAGTTAGGCAGTCAGGTTTTCACATTGCCAGAAGACCCCATAAGTTTTAATATTGACCATTAATCATACCTTGGTAAACTGCAAGGGCAATATATTATTAGTTTGTTTGCTACCAAGAGACAAGACACAGTGATTAAAATTAATTTCCAGCTACATTTTGTTAATATATTCTAATTAATTAATCTGTTAAGAAATTAAAATATGTTTACATTAATGGCTATATAGTAGGTTCCTTAAGTTGCATCATTCAATATCATTTCCATTGTCCTAAATGTAGAATTCTAGAAATAAACACTGTACTACGAAAATAAATAGGAAATTGAATAAGGCTTTCTTAGTAATACTACTAAGTGGAATATTTCTAGTTTTTTATTAATTGAATAAAAGCCATCCTGTTTTTGGTTTAATAGGATTTAGACTTGGAAGGATCTCAGCAATAACTTTCTACAACATTCTCACCTCTATGGACCAGTACCAGAATTAGGAAAGAGCATTTAATAAGTAACAGCCATTATTTACTTTAAGGACACTATTTTAAATAGTAGCAACTCTAACTTTTAAAAGTTAACTTTTAATACTTTTGAATTTATATCATTCCCTCCCTCCCCCAAAAGAAAGATTTGATAATTGCTATGTAATTATAATTTCTACATATATCTAATTAATTTGAAACTCAAAGCAGCCAATTGCATATAATTTAAGGCCAAGTAAGAAAAAAAACAACACTGTTATTTAAATAGCTTTTATTTTATAATATCAGAAAATAGGATATCAACTATCTGTTCTTAGATGTGATCTGAAGATGTATTTATCAGATTGACCACAGTACATTTGGTTGTATGTTAGAGATAGTACAAAATGAATAACAAATTTTAAAAAGTTAACATTAGTAACACACTTAATGTTTGCTTGTAATTGAATTAATATTTAGGTTTTATTATCTTACATAATAAAGAGAGAAATAAGAGATAAATATGCAGGTTAGGCCAGAACATCACAACCAGCTCAGGAGGCTTTGTCATGACTAGCTCGGAGCCCGCCCCCGGCCCCAGCGCCGCCCAGCTCCGAGGCCACTTCCGCGGGGGGTTCGCGGGCAGGCATGCTGTGCCGCCTGCCCTGGGAGCAAGGCCCCCAGTGGACCCATGGACCCGCCCAGGGGGGCGTGCTCCAAGCATCGCAGCAAAGCTGGGACCAAGGCCCCCAGCGGACCTGCCCAGGGGCGGGTGCTCCAAGCCGCAGCATGGCCGGGACCAAGGCCCCCAGTAGGACATCCCCTGAGGGCTCCCAGACTGTGAGAGGGGCAGGCTGGGCTGAGGGACACCCACCCAGTGCACGAATTTCATGCACCAGGCCTCTAGGCTTACCTAATAATAGAGAAACATGTAAATTGACCGTACCTCCGCTACACCCACAGCCAATCAGAGTAAGTATGCAAATTAATCCAACAAAGATGGCGGTTAATTTGCATACATACCTGGGTCCCGGGAACCTCCTCGGCACCCAGGTCACTTCCATACAGCCATCGGAGGGGCGAGGGGGCGGCCCTTCCCAAGCCTAAAGCCTCGGGCAGAGCCCATGATCGGAGGGGCGGGGGAGAGCCCGCTTTCCAAGCCTAAAGCCTGGGGTGGAGGCTTTAGGCCAAGCCTGCAATCAGAGGGACGGGGGGGGGGGGGGTCCCAAGCCTAAATTCTGGGGTGGAGGCTTTAGGCTTGGGAAGGGGCCAAGCCTGCAATCGGAGGGGCTGGGGGGGGGCCTGCTTCCCAAGCCTAAAGCCTGGGGCAGAGGTTTAGGCTTGGGAAGGGGCCGAGCCTGCGATCTGAGTGGTGGTGGGGAGGCCGCTTCCCAAGCCTAAAGCCTGGGGCGGAGGGGGGGGCTGGGGAGGGTGCCCCTGCTTCCCAAGCCTAAAGCCTGGGGTGGAGGCTTTAGGCTTGGGCAGAGGCTGAGCCTGGGATCGGATGGAAGGGTAAAAAAATCAATGGAAACATATCCTCAGGTGAAGATAAAAAGAAAAATAAAGAAAGAAATGTCATATCCTATGAAAGACACATCTTGAAAATGCCCACAGAAAGTTGTCATTTTTTCATGGTGAAGGGACTGGAGTCTGTGTTGATGAAAACGCCTTGGCGGCTGCGGTGACTGGCAGTGGCTGCAGCAGCAGGGTGATGGGGCTGGCGCCTTCCCCTGATCAGCCTGGTCGCCTCCCGCAAAGGGAGGCCAAACTGTGGCTTAGGTCCGCTCCCCGTTGGGAGCAGGCCTAAGCCATCAGTAGGACATCCCCTGAGGGCTTCCAGTATGTGAGAGGGGGCAGGCTGGGCTGAGGGACCCCTCCCCAGTGCATGAATTTTGTGCACCGGGCCCCTAGTTGTACTATAATTAGCATGATAGAATTATTCCAAGTTTTTTCAAGGTTTTGTTGTTTTCTTTTTCGACTTCGGAATCTGTTAATTTCTTGTTTAAAAAAAAAAAGGAAAGATGAGCCATGCAATAAAAATAATTTATTTTTGGTGGATTAGTTGTCTATATAAGCACAGCATCCCTTGCATCAATGGTATTATCTTTTTGTTTTATAAATGTGGAAGCTGAAACTCTGAGAACATTAAGTGAAAAAACTAAGGTCAGTTTGCTAATGGGCCTAGCAATACAAGATAATCTTTATTTCTAAAATCTGTCCTTTCTGATGTGTCATCATACTTGGCACATAGTAGGTGGTTCATAGCAATTAGTCTTAGACTAAATCCATATGTGAAAAAACTAATTTAATTAACTTCTAGTCCCAAATCTCATGAACCCGTAGGCATTGGTAAGGGTTATAAATAGTGAGAAAAACTGCTTGATTAAACACCACAGGCTTGCCTGTGGCTATCAGTGTGAGTAGAAATGAGATATTGGGAATTAATTGTCTCGCACTCACTTTTTATCAGTTCTTCAGAGTAGACCTGAACTACAGAAGAGTTTGTTTCATCCTAAATGGCACTACTGAGACAGATATTTTTTGGCTCCTGGCAGCAGTTGGAATCTTGATTGGGTATTCGCATCACATCCCCTGGCTTTCTATTCTCTTTTGTAATTCCATATGTTTGATGTTGATACAGCATCTGAGTCGATGAATTAGTTTCTTATGTTCGATAATATATTTTCTTACAAAGCTGGTTGTTTGGTCACACAAGACTTGCAGGAGGAAAGGTAAGGAATTTATCTGAGGACTCTTTCCCATTTTCTATTTCTTAATTGGTCAAAGATTGTCCTATGGGGCTTTTATTCCTCCACACATCCATATTGTGGAATCTGACCTCTTCGTAGCTGGTTGCAAGCCACAACCTTCATTGGTTCAGTCAAACTAGTGCACAAAGTCTGGAGGGCCAGTGGGACTAAGTGAATCAGGAGTCCAGAATAGTTACAGTGCATTGTAACTTTCTTATATTTTAAGAAGTTATTGATTTTTCTATGTTTTCAAATCCAGCAATCATATTGAGTATACTTATTGTCCTAATAGTGTGTTTATTCATCATTTCATGTAAAAGGTATTGTGCTATGCACTTTAGGTATATTTATATCATTTGATTATTTAAAAAAACTTTTATGCAGTAGGTTCTGTGATTATTGTCATTTCAGATTAGAAAATTTAGTTTTGGTTATAGCTGGTAAGAAGTAGGATTGGGGTTCTAATTCAGGCATAATATTCCTAATCTTAAACCTAAATCTAACCATTGTATCACTTTTGCTTAGCCACAATCTAGCAAGTAATAGGTGCTCACTAAATATCCGTTTGCTAAATACTGTGTGCCAGTATTTTGGGTGCTGGGGCACATCAGTGTGCAAAACAGATATATTACTTGTCTTTGTGTAATTTTTATTCTAGCCACTCTAGTTTCTGATGATAAGCCTTACCAATGCCTTATATGATGCTTTCCGCTCTCTGCTTTTTGCTCTATTATCTCCCACACATGACAAAGAATGTTTTGAAGGCATGGACTTCGTAATGTCTATGTTCACAGTGACTGCCACACCACTGAGTAAATGCTCAGTAGCACTTATGGAATAAATAGATGGAGTTCATCACTTCTTGCTCATTATCTTAACTAAAATGGTCCCATGTATTGTTTCCTGATAGATGAAGTCAAAGGTGTATGCTAAATTGGATAAAGATTGGAAATAGTACTGAGATTTTAAATATAATTTTCAAAATTTATACATTTACTAGAGGCCCGGTGCATGAAATTCGTGCATGGGGGGGGGGGGATCCCCTCAGCCCAGCCTGCACCCTCTTCAATCTGGGACCCTCCAGGAGCAGTCGGACATCCCTCTCACAATCCTGGACTGCTGGCTCCTAATCGTTCACCTGCCTGCCTGCCTGGTCGCCCCTAACTGTCCCCCCTGCCGCCGGCCGGATTGCCCCTCACTGCCTCTGTGTGCTGGCCTGATCGCCCCTAACTGCTCCCTGCTGCTGGCCAGGTCGCCCTCAACTGCCCCCTCCCTGCCGGCCTGGTCACTAACTGCCCCCTGCACTGACCTTGGCACCCCTTACTGCCCCCCCCCGCCAGCCTAATCGTCCACAACTTTCCCCCCTGCCAGCCTGGTCACCCCCAACTGACCTGCTGGCCTGGTCACCCCCAACTGTCCCCCTTGCCAGCCTGGTTGCCCCACGCAGCATGCTTGTTCAGTCATTTGGTCGTCCCTCACTTACTCCTCTGCCAACCTGGTTGCCCATGCAGCCTGCTTGTTCAGTCATTTGGTCATCGCTCACTAACACCTTGCTGGCCTGGTCGTAGGCAGCCACTTGTGAGGGTGTGACAGTCAATTTGCATATTACCTCTATACTATATAGGATTTGTTCATTAGTGACATTTAAACATTTAAAAATAAGCAACAGCATTCAAAAATAACAAACTAAATGTACTGTGATCTTAACTTTTAAATTCTTTTCATTGATTATAACAAACAAGTCCCCAAATCCTTGTGCATTTAATATTCGGTCTTTTTAATAAAGACTTCATCCTACCTGGTTTGAATCAATGGATAGAGCATTGGCTCGTGGACCAAAGGGTCCTGGTTCCATTCTGGTCAAGGGCACATACCTCGGTTGCAGGTTTGATCTGATCCCTGGCCCTGGCCAGGGCCCATTGAGGGAGGCAACCATGTCTCTCTCACATTGATGTTTTTCTCTCTTTGTCTCTCCTTCTCCCTTCTACTCTCTCTAAAAGTCAATGGAAAAATATCCTTGGGTGAGAATTAACAACAACAAAAAAGACTTAATCTGTGGACTCTGCCTACTAAAATTCAAAATTCATCCTTTAAATTGTTCCCTTTAAAAGCTGTCTCTGATCATATCAGTTAGCTCCTCTGCCTGTTAAGAGTTTTTATTTAATTATCTAGCTGAAAGTCATCTTTTCCATCCTGATTAGGCACTAGATTCCCACCTATCCTCTTCTGGAAAACATAGCTAGTTGACATGTCAACAAGAACCACCTAACTTTTACACATGCATTGCCCTTCTTTCTTTCCTTCAGATGTCAAAATACACTACTTATCCTTCCAATGCCAGCTACTCCTAAAGCCTTCTCTAATCTCTCCTCCCACTAGTTCCCTCTGTTGTCTTGCTTATTTTTCTAACATTTGCCTATCTCAGCCCTATCCTGTCATGAGTTGAACAGTCTTTCTTTGATGAGCTTAAAGGATCTTGTTTTATTTAACTGAATTATTAACACAAAAATATTTTTATCCTGTATTAAGTATGTTGTGTTTTTTGTTGTTGTACACTTATCCTTGATTGAAGGACACAAACTATTCACTTAATGTCTCAAATGCCTAATCTTTATGTGACAGCCTTAATATATAGGTAATTTTGTATATTCTGGATGTTTTTTGCTTAAAGAAGAAAGTTTTGCCAGTCACCTTCAAGCTGTTTTAAAGGTCGATGTAAAAAACTATTTTTTCTCCTCCAATATTTTTTATTCCCGTCTCCTTTAATCTTATTCCCCCTTTTTTAGCTATTAAAAATTCCCATAGAGCTTTTACTTCTGAGCTTTTTCTTGCCTTGATCCCAAGTCTCCCCTAGCAAGCAGATGACAATACAAAATCTTGTAATTAAGCTAGCAAGAAAAACATTTGGGTTCTTTGGGTTTCAGGCCCAATCAGAAGCACTCGAGAAAGAATTACAGATCCTAGACATTTCCAGATAAAGTGTGATCCATCTTCCCTGACATATCTCCTGTGTTCACAACGCTGCCTGAAATTAGAACTTCAGTACGGATCTAGTACGAACTATATTCCTGAGAGCAAAGATTTTAGCTTGTTTCTTTTTTTTCAAAATTCATCACTTTCTACTTCCCTGAAGTCATTTTTTTAATGGTCAATCCGATCGAATTAATTTTCTTCCACATTTTCCATAATCCATATATTTAGGTCAGTATGGAGAACGTAGTATTGTTATGTATTAGTATGCCAATAGTTGTAGTTTTTCACAGCAGGAAAAAAGGTAATGATTCTCAAACACTTTGGGAATTTGAAGGGACAAATCCTTTATGGTTTGCTAATAATTAACCTGTATTTTAATATCTAAATAAGTGTTATGAAGAAAAGACTGATAAATTGAAAAATATACTGCAGCATTGCCCCTCACTGAGGTGGAAAATAGTTATAGCTGACAATTGAGCACTTGCTGGCTACTGTGGGGATGGCACCCAGTGTGATTTCAGAGTCCTTACAACCTGAGGTTTTCCCCACTTAACAGGGGGAGAAATTTAGGAAAAGGGAAGGTAAATTACTTTTGCAAGGTCACATACATTATGTTACAGAGTTAGTTAGGATTTGAACCTACCCTGTTTATTTCTAGAGACTGACTTTTAATTTGAGATTTTTATCTTGAATTTCAGTAAGTATATGTTTTGGGCTGAATGATGCTAAATCTTTATTGCTTGTTACATTCTTGACCTTGGACCACTTACATATTTATCTGTGCCTATATTTCTTTCTCTATAAAAAGAGGATTAAGAACATCAATATAGAGATAAAATTTGATAATATTTGTACCATTTTATATTTATACAGAATTCTAGTTGCTATGCTAACTTCATTTTATGTTCTTGGTTACTAAGAATTTGACCTAGTTTTCAAATATCCTATAAATTCATAGCAAAATATTAAAAGAGACGACGATAGTTGCAGAGGACACAGGCATGATGAGCTTGCTGTATCCTCAGGCATTTTCTTTTTTTGAGGCACAGTGATTTCAAAGTGGAATGTGTATTTCAGTATCAGAAGCTACAGGGCTGACCTTGAGGGAAGTCAAGATATTTAGTTAAAGTAATATAATGCTATAATCCTGTTTCTGTTGGATTGTAAATGGGACATTTGTACATATCTTTAGAAACTTATTTAAAATGAGTATTTTAAAAATTTAAACCTTAAATAAACCTAAAAATGTATTTTAAGATATTAAACCCACATTGACAATAAAATTATTATCACATTTATTTTACCTCCCGAAGTTTATCTTTTTAATTAGTAATTTTCCTTGTCTTATGATGACATATATGAGTATATGTATTTTTTTACCTTATATCCAAAATAATTTACTTGATTGTTTCTTACTGTTTGATCATTTTTGAATGTTATTGCTTATGTGCTTCAGTACAGATTAGAGATCCCATATACCAAGAGTTATAGCTGAATGATATCTGTAGGAGATAAAAAAAACCAAAAACA
This sequence comes from Plecotus auritus, assembly GCF_963455305.1. NCBI lineage: Eukaryota > Metazoa > Chordata > Mammalia > Chiroptera > Vespertilionidae > Plecotus > Plecotus auritus. Next base: position 131,312,264 of record NC_137771.1, on the reverse strand, counting down.
CAAAAAACGCCAAAACCCAACATCTATATAATAAAAGCCTAATATGCAAATTGTCTCCTCGGTGGTCATTTGATGTGTTCTGACCACCAGGGGGCGGCACAGAACATGGCAGGCATCAGCAACTTGGCGCTGGTAGTGGGTGGCAGTGGAGGTGCTGCCGGCCCCGATGGTCCCTGACAAGAGCAGGACCATGGTGGGATGGTGGAGCAGGTAAGCGGGCAGAGCCAGGCCAAGGTGGGTGCAAGCAGGGGTCTGATTGCCCCGCTGATCGCCCTGACCTGCAACAGCGGCAGGGGCGGGCTGCTGCCTGGCTCCCAGGTGCTGAGGGAGCCGGGGGGTGGGGGGCCTGGTCCCGATCGATAGCCCTGCTGGTGGGATGGTGGAGCAGGTGAGGGGTCAGCACCGGGTCAAGTTGGGGTGCCAGGTGGGGCTGTGGGGCTGTGAGGCTGGGGGTGCGATCTGGGGTTGAGAACCTGGAGGCATAAATTGGGGCCCAATCCCCGTAGGCCACCCCGAGGGACCCCACCTGTGCACGAATTCATGCACCAGGCTTCTAGTTTACTTATAGGACTTAACACATTGTGGACTAGTAGTTTTTTTCTTTTTTCTTTATTGATTAAGGTATTACATATGTGTCCTTATCCCACTTCCCCCCCACAACCCCCACTCATGTCCTCATCTTCCTGGTGTCTGTGTCCTTTGGTTAGGCTTATATGCATGCATACAAGTCCTTTGGTTGATCTCTCCCCCTTACTCCCACCCTCCCCTACCTTCCCTCTGAGGTTTGACGGTCTGATCGATGCTTCTCTGTCCCTGGATCTGTTTTTGTCCATCAGTTTATGTTGTTCATTATATTCCACAAATGAGTGAGATCATATGATATTTATCTTTCTCTGACTGGCTTATTTTGCTTAGCATAATGCTCTCTAGGTCCATTCATGCTGTTGCAAATGGTAAGAATTCCTTTTTTACTGCAGTGTAGTATTCCATTGTGTAGATGTACCACAATTTTTTAATAAACTTAGGCTGTTTCCAAATCTTAGCTATGGTGAATTGTGCCGCTATGAACAGAGGGGTGCATATATCCTTTCTGATTGGTGTTTCTTGTTTCTTGGGATATATTTCTAGAAGTGGGATCACTGGGTCAAATGGGAGTTCCCTTTTTAGTTTTTTGAGGAAACTCAAAACTGTTTTCCACAGAGGCTGCACCAGTCTGCATTCCCACCAGCAGTGCATGAGGGTCCCTTTTTCTCTGCATCCTTGCCAGCACTTGTTGTTTGTTGATTTATTGATGATAGCCATTCTGACAGGTGTGAGATGGTACTGCATTGTTGTTTTGATTTGAATCTCTTGAATGATTAGTGACTTTGAGCATGTTTTCATGTCTCTTGGCCTTCTGTATGTCCTTTTTTGAAAAGTTTCTATTTATGACTGTTGCCCATTTTTTGATTGGGTTGTTTATCTTCCTTTTGTTAAGTTGTATGATTGGAGATTAAACACTTATCAGTGATAACATTGGCAAATACGTTCTCCCATGCATTGGGCTTTCTTGTTGTTTTGTTGATGATTTCTTTTGCTGTGCAGAAACTTTTTGTTTTGATGTAGTCCCATTTGTTTATTTTCTCTTTGTTTCTTTTCATTTCCCTAGGATCTGTATTGGTGAAGATATTGCTTTGGCATATGTACTTTTATTGCTAGCTTTACCCGGTGGCCAGATAATTTTCTATTGAATGAGTACAAAAAACGTTTTACATAAATGTTAAAGGCACGCCTTAAAATAAATACCCATTGCATTTTGAAGTTATTTATTACATGTTCTTACAACCCAATATCTTTTAAAAGTATGATACTTTGTAAAACGCTGTGTAATATGAAAACACGAGAACTCTCGTGATCCGTCCATAATGTGTTAAGAGAGTATGAAAAAGTTTACCTATTAGTATTTCATTAGATAGGTACATCAAGTTTTTTGGTCCAATTCAGTATTTTAAGTCTTTTGAAAAAGTTGCCAATACTTAAATTAAGGGGGCTCATAGAAAAGTCTGAAATTTATTTTTGGTTCTTGAATAATTATGTAATTTGACACTGCATGCATTGTAAAAATGGGCTGTAGGTGTTAAATAGAGGCCATTGCTTCTCCATGGGTTCCTTTTTGCATTATTTTCCATACTATTAAGCCAAGCCCACTGAGCATCTATTTCTGTTATCTGGCTCTCACTTTTGTGTTTTTTATGTGGGGCCAGCTCTTAAATTTTTGATACCTGCCTGGCTTCTGTGGGCAATTCAGTTTGTGTCCCATGGAAAATAGATTGTCAATGAGACTCAGATTATGTCATTTCATTACAATTTAATTTGTCCCAGGTAGCAGATTGAATATAATTTGCATTTAAAAAAACACACATGGATGTGTGTGTGTGTGTGTGTGTGTGTGTGTGTGTGTGTGTTTAGGTGTATTTGTTACCTATACATACAAAAAGGGGTCATATATGAAATACTCCACCCACACCTACCACTCCCATAAGCCTGTCACTCTACTGATAAGATTCAATGGCTTACAAAACACTTCCCTGATGATACAGCAAGCTCATCATGCAAATGTGTGAATGTGGTGGTTCTAAGGATCCTTAAGGCCCCTACCTGCCCCAGGCCATTGAAATTTCCAGGTGCTCAGCATGAAGCCCTGTGAAAATGGATTTACATGCCAACCATAATTATATCTATACTAGAGGCCCAGTGCACAAAATTCGTGCATTGGGGGGTGTCCCTCAGCTCAGCCTGCACCCTCTCCAATCTGGGACATCCCTCTCACAATCTGGGACTGCTGGCTCCTAACCACTTGCCTGCCTGGCTGCCTGATTGCCCCTAACCACTCTGCCTGCCATCCTGATAGCCCCTAACTGCTCCCTGCTGGCCTGATTGACACCTAACTGCTCCCCTGCCAGCCTAGTCACCCCCAATTGCCCTCTCCTGCAGGTCTGGTTGCCCCCAACTGCCCTCCCTTGCAGGTCTGGTTGCCCCCAACTGCCCTCCCCTGCAGGCTTGGTCACCCCCAACTGCCCTCCCCTGCCATCCATCTTGTGACAATGTGGGGGTGGCCATCTTGTGACGACATGGGGGGGCGCTCATCTTGTGACGATCTGGGGCATTCATCTTGTTATGACATGGGGGCGGCCATCTTGTAACGCGAAGGTGTGAGGGTCAATTTGCATATTACCTCTTTATTATATGGGATATTCTTTATACAAATATATGCTCTGTGGAAAATTGCTCTGCAACTTCTTTTTCTACATCTTCCCTTATCAACACATATCTTTCTACTTTGTTCTTTTTAATGGCTCTTGTCTAATTTGTTGTTTGGGTGGTCCACAGTTCAATCAGTCTCCCAGTGTTGAATAGGTTGATTATTTTCCATGGTTTGGCATTATAAATAATGCTATAATGATTGTCTTTGCTTCCTTATGCAATATATCCAAAGGGTGAATGTCTAAAAATGGAATTACTTACTTGAAGAGTGTGATTTTGAAATTTTCACAACTGATACCATATTATTCTCTAATTCATATTTCATTAAAGAGTATTTGATAATGTCTTTTTCTTTGTAGTGAACTTTATCCACATACACAGTCATATGCTTATTGGTCTTTTAGGTGGAAAGTGAAATTTTGAAGTTTAAGTTTGCATTTCTCTTAGTTATGTATGAATTTGAACACATTTTCAAATGTTTACTAGATATTTGTATTGATTTCTTAGGAACTTGTGGTTTTATTTATTTTTAATTTAATTTGTATAACTGATCTCTTGAAATTATTTTGATTTTTAGAGATCTATATTTTTATGAAACTTACAGGTTTCAGTATTAAATTAGGTAAGCCATCTATCCATTATTGATACAAAATTCCCATTTGTTATTTTTTTAAAATTTCTATATAAGTTTAAGACTATTTCAGGAATTCATTTTTGTTCCATATATCTATTTCAGTTCTCCAAATTTTACAAACATAGTTTCATATACCTAGTAAAATTCCTATAGAATATCCTATAAGTTTTTATAGATATCTTAATGATTAACAGTGACAGTTTCAAGAAAAATATTTTTATTTAAATAGTACTATTTGTAATAAATAATTAGAACAATGCAAGGGAGTTAGTAAAAAGAAATCCACCAAAACATCATCAGTGATTTTTGGAAAACATCATTCTTGATATTGTTTTATGCTTATGTTTAGGAAAAGGATAGATAATTAGCTTAATAAACATCCTATATAATAAAAATATAATATGCTAATTAGACTGGACATCCTTCCAGTCAACCTTCTGGATGAAGCCGTGGCTGGGAGGGTCGAGGCAGAGGCCAAGCCCCTTGCAGGAATTTCACACATCGGGCCTCTAGTAAATAATATAATGAAACAAAAGCAAAGTAAGTGTGTACTAAATTTAACTTAAAAATTTTTTTAAATTAAGAAACCGAAGTGAAATTGTTATTGGTGAAATGGCACCAGTTGTTGGATCTCAGTTCAACATTGGTTCTTGATTTGGTTGAAAAAGAATTTAGAGCCAAGGAACTCCAATTGAAAGAGTGGTAGAAAAAGTGAGCAGGCTGGGTTGTATGGACTCAGGAACAAATTACAGAGGCAAAAGAAGAGCCCTTGGAACTTAGGAGGAAGAAAGCAATGGTATGTGCCTTGAGGGAATAAAGGGGTGGGAAAGGCAAGGGCATGCTCAAAGGAGAAAGAGAGAGTGAGAGTGAGAGAGAGAACATGATGCTAGGGAAAGAAGAGGGTGGGGAAAGTCAAGGTCATAAGAGAGAGACAGACCAAGTGCTAAGTCCTTTGCTTGAGGGTTTTTATCTGGGGGTCTCAGTGGAGTATCTCAATAGAATATTTATCAGCTTTCCAAGTGTGTCCTTTCAGGGTCATAATCTCTACTGCATTGGTTGGTGGTAGCGCAGGGGCTCATTAGTCATCACAGCCGGTCCTGATGTCAACTATGTTATTGCCATCCTCACCTTGACGTTTTTCTGGGCCTGGAGCTGGAACACAACTGAGGCCCAGATGTTTTATTTAGTTTGACCAAAACTCTGTCTCTCTGGTCAACAGACGTGAGGCTTTGTTCCTAAGATTATTTTGGTGTGGGTCAGAACCTCATTGTCTTGAGGGCTTAGAGTGTTTGTGCAAGGTTTATGGGAGGAATACATTTTTTTACTCCAGCCCCCTTGTCCCTCCTTTAAGGGGGTCTACCACATGATTAGTGACATGCTAGTGAAGGAAAAATCAGGGGAAGGTCCATACCCTATGACCATTGATATGCTGGGGAGTAAAGATCACCCTGGTAAGTGAGGTCCCACCCTGGTTTTGCCCGTTGCTAGGATTCTTCTCCTGGTCACCTGTACCTGGCTTACCATTTCTACTCTGGTCATGTCTGTCTTCCTACTATATCATTCTCCCATCAAGGATTCTTGGCTCTCAATTTTCTAAGGGAAAGGGGTGTAGGGTCTCTTCTATGGCTACTTCCTGGTGAAGAAAGACAAAAATTTTCTTTCAGAGCCAGGAGATCCTTTCTCTCTGTCAGAGGGATGATGAGGTCTGGACCCAGAAGGAAATTGCAATTGTGTCTAGAGTCAGTAAGGAGCAGTATTTCTGGAGTACAAGTAGGGTTTATAACCAAATATCTAAGAAAATTAGAAAAAAATTAGGATCCAGTTCAGTGTATAGGTGGAAAAATATAAAATTTTGGAGAAAATTAACTAATCTAGAGTCTGATATCCACAACTGTGTATCATAGATTTTATTGAAACACAATTTCTCCTCCTCAAAATCACCCTCATTTTTATCAAACAGCCAAATTAAGTAAGACCAATTTATTTACTGTATAAGTCTGGTTTCAATTTGGCTTGATTATTTACATAAACACACAAGAACAGTAATTATACATATAGGCATTTTTACATCAGCTTTGCTAGAATCTCATAAGGACTCTCCAGATTGAATTTTAATTTGCCTCATAGGGCAAAGAAGCCAAGCCATGCAGTTGCCATTAGGCTTTGACTGCAATACCTTTAGATTTGGGTGAATTCCGCAAGTTCTTGAGGCTCCCCAAAACGTCTTGAGGTTGCCAATTCCAGGAAAGCAACCTTCATTTTTTACCTGAAAAGACTGCCATAAAACATGTACATAATCAGTGTACCAGGCTGTTTTCCCAAGGGACTTTTGTCAGATTTCAAAACTTTTTAGTGACATCCAGAATCTAGGTGTGTCTCTCTCAAAAATGACATTCCAGATAAAGTCTTCATTAATAAAACTACTTTCCAATTGTGTCCTGTTATAAGGAGATCAGATTCTTTTTGAATTCATGCAAACATATTTCCATAAAAAATAATAATGCTTACTCATTAAGAGCTGTCAAATTCTGGAGGGATCAGGTAGGGAGAAAATATATAATTTACCATATTGCTTTAAGAATACACTAAGTTTCTTTTTACCTGGAAAACAAAAGGAAAATCCTTGTCCTTTTAACAGAGTGAAAAAGAACCAAACTCCAACTCTGGATTAGCTTACTTTAGATTTTTAAATTTATTTACTGAATTAAATTAATTATTCAGTTTAACCATGTTATTTTCTCAAAATTTTTCTTTACAAACCTTAAACTTTCCCAGTCCCTTTTAGTTTATCTCTTTCTAACTCATTCAGGAACAATTATCTTTAGAGCAACTCACTTTCTTCTTTTTCCTTCTGAAAGTATCTCATGCTTTATACTTTCTATTACCCAAAACATACAGTTCCTTTTCAACTTAATTAGAATTTTTAATTATTAGAAATCTTAATTTCTAGCGACAACTGAAAAGTAAACAATTAGCTTTTTTTTAAATTAGAAAATACATTTTATGACTTCTAGAATCATACCCTTCCATTGACAAACATATTCATACTTTTAAGAGACATCTATATAATAAAGAGCAAGGGTCGTAATGACCGTTATGAATGAAGGCCTGACCAGACCTGAAGTCAGTGCTGGGTTGCTGTGGCGGCCCAGCACTGACTGGGGCTGCTGCTGGCACCCCGACCCAGCACCGACTACCTAGGGGGCTGCGGATCAGGCCTGGAGAGAGGCCTGCAGAGAGAGGGGCAGGGTCTGATCCATAGCCTCTGTGGCAGCCATTGATCAGAACTTGCTTCTCTTTCTCTCCTGGCCTGGCCAACAGCCGCTCCTCCATTTCTCTTCAGGCCTCCACTAGGCTGCTGATCAGCCCTGCCTTTCTGATCAGGCCCCGTTAGTAGGCCCAGAGATGCTGACTGGCATAGAAACTGACCAATCAGAACCAAATCTGGGTGAATGTAAGGAGCCAATGGCTGCCTAGGAGGTGGAGCTTTTGACGTTGACTGGCATAGAGACTGACCAATCAGGACCAAATCTGGGTGAAGGTAAGGAGCCAATGGCTGCCTAGGAGGCGGAGCTTTTGACACTGATTGGCATAGAAACTGACCAATCAGAACCAAATCTGGGTGAATGTAAAGAGCCAATGGCTGCCTAGGAGGCGGAGTTTTTGACGTTGACTGGCATAGAGACTAACCAATCAGGACCAAATCTGGGTGAATGTAAGGAGCCAATGGCTGCCTAGGAGGCGGAGCTTTAGACACTGACTGGCATAGAAACTGACCAATCAGAACCAAATTGGCCGGCAGAGGAGGGCAGTTGGGGGTGATTAGGGAGGCAGAGGCAGTTAGGGGTGATCAGGCCAGCAGGGGAGGGCCATTGGGGGCAAGATCAGGCCCACAGGGGAGGGCAGTTGGGAGTGAGATCAGGCCAGCAATGGAGGGATGTTAGGGGTGATCAGGCAGCCAGAGGCAGTTGGGGGTGAGATCAGGCAGGCAGGAAAGGGCAGTTAGGGGCAATCAGGCAGGCAGGAAGAGGCAGTTAGGGGTGATCAGGCAGGCAGGCAGAGAGGTTAGGGGCGATCAGGCAGGTAGGCAGAGGGTTTAGGGGCAATCAGGTAGGCAGGCAGGTGAGTGGTTAGGAGACATAGATTCCAGATTGTGGAAGGAGTGTCCAACCGCCAGTTAAGGCCTGGGGGGATCGGGTCTAAACTGGCAGTTGGACACCCCCCTAGGGCTCCATGATTGGAGTGGGTGCAGGCTGGGCTGAGGGAACCCCCACCTCCAAGCACGAATTCCGTGCACTGGGCCTCTTGTATCTTATCTAATAAAAGAGTAATATGCAAATTGACCGTACCTCCACTACACCCACAAGACACGTCCACCAGCCAATCAGGAGTGAGTATGCATATTAACCCAACCAAGATGGCTGCGGCCACAGAGCGAGCAGGAGGCTTGGGTTTCCCCAGCAATGGAGGAAGCCAAGCTTTCCGCACACCCTGGCCGGCCCTGGACTCCACTCAAAGCTACAAAGTTTCAATTATAGAAGATAAATAAATCCCAACAAAAATGGCTGCAGCCACGGAGCGAGCAGGAGGCTTGGGTTTCCCCAGCGATGGAGGAAGCCAAGTTCCTGGCCTGCTCTGGCCTCCGCCGAAGGCTACAAAGTTTCAATTATAGAAGATAAATAAATCCCAGATCTCAGGGCCTCTGCTTGGGTCACCAGGGGGCATGGCTGGCCTGTAAACCACCACAGGCCCCTTGCCCAGGCCGCCCCATGCTCCAAGGGAACCCCCACCCTGATCCAGGACACCCTTCAGGGCAAACCAGCTGGCCCACACCCATGCACCAGGCCTCTATCCTATCTAATAAAAGAGTAATATGCAAATTGACCATCACTCCAACACACAAGATGGCTGCCACTATGTGGTCAAAGATCCTGCCCCCATGTGGACACAAGATGGCCACCACAAGATGGCCAGCAGGGGAGGGCAGTTGGGAGGGATCAGGCCAGCAGGGGAGGGCAGTTGGGAGGGACCAGGCCTGCAAGGGAGGGCAGTTGGGGGTGATCAAGCCTGCAGGGGAGGGCAGTTAGGGGTGACCAGGCCAGCCGAGGAGGGAAGTTGGGGGCGACCGGGCAAGCAGGGAAGGGCTGTTGCGGGGGGGACCAGGCCTGCAGGGGAGGGCAGTTAGTGGTGACTAGGCCTTCAGGGGAGGGCAGTTAGCAGTGATCAGGTTGGCAGGGGAGCAGTTAGGCATCAATCAGGCTGGCAGGGGAGTGGTAGGGGGTGATCAGGCTGGCAGGCAGAAACGGTTAGGGGCAATCAGGAAGGCAGGCAGGTGAACAGTTGGGAGCCAGCAGTCCTGGATTGTGAGAGGGATGTCTGACTGCCCGTTTAGGCCCGATCCTACCAGATTGGAGAGCGTGCAGGGTGAGCTGAGGAACACCCACCCCCCGGTGCACAAGTTTTGTGCACCGGGCCTCTAGTCCTATATAATAAAAGGCTAATATGCAAATTGACTGAAAGGTGGAACAACGGGTTACTATGACACTCACTGACCACCAGGGGGCAGACGCTCAACACAGGAGCTGCCCCAAGGTGGTTAGTGCGTTCCCACAGGGGGAGCGCTGCTCAGCCAGAAGCCAGGCTCCCAGCTGGCAAGTGCAGGGGTGATGGCAGGAGCCTCTCCTGCCTCCACACCAGTGCTAAGGATGTCCAACTGCCGGTGGGCCTAAGCAGGCAGACGGATATTCCCTGAGGGCTCCCGGACTGCAAGAGGGCACAGGCCAGGCTGAGGGACTCCCCCAAGAGCATGAATTTCATGCACCAGGCCTCTAGTTTTTAATAAAACATAAGACATTCATTAACAGCTCCAAATCTATTTTCCAGTTTCTCTGTAATATAAAGCCAAAAGTAGGTAAACTTAAGATTGGTTTAGCCATCAATGTTTTAGTATCTCATGTTATTTCAGAATATTTAGATATTCAATAATATTTTAATCAAATCTTACTAATTTAGAAAGGAACAATTTACCTTCCAGAAATTTGCATTTTAAAAGATGGCCCAGATAAGAGGTCTTAAAGAAGACCAGGTATTTATATTTCAAAGGTACATGGAAAGAAAAGCACCGCCTCCTGGAATTACTTTGTTTTCATAAAGCCAGTTACTTGTAAGTTTTTTGAGATGAATAGGAGAGGTTTTGGAGAGGTAAAAGGATTTGGTGGGCTTTGAATTGTTTCTGGAGCCACACATCTGATCCTATAAAGACTTCATTTGTAAAAAAGGACAGTTTTTTTGAATACCTAAAGAATTGGGTTTTTACTGAAATATTGACAAAGGACTGACAAATCTATTCACATAATGTTGGAATTTTTTTTTTTTCCATCTGGGTACATTTTTTCTATTTTATAGATAGTACATAGCTTAGGTCTTCTCTGAGAGCCATAAAGGCTTGGATATGTTGTAGGCAGTGGGAACGGCACCAGGTGTCTGATTGGTGGGCTAAGACCAAACCTGGGTTCAGCAACCTTGGTACTTGAGTTCTGGCTAGGAAAGAATTCAGAGCAAGACTCAAACTGTAAGAGAACATTTATTTGGTAAATTACAGAGGTAGAAGTAATTCCTAGAAGAAATGGGCTTAGGAAAGTTATGAAGGTAAAGAAAGAGCCCTTGGAGCTTGGGAGTGCAGAAGCTAAAGGTAATGTGTCTGGGGCCGGGAGGGGCAGTGGGAAGGGAAAGGGAAAGACACAGTTGAGTTCCCAGTGGGGAGAGAGCACTGGGTCCTCTATCCTAAGGGTTTTAAGGCTGGAGATTTTAGGGGAGGTCCCAGGGAAATATCTTTATAGGACATTCAGCAGTTTTCCAGATGTGTCCATTCAGGGTTGTGATCTCCATTGATTGATTGGCCAGCACTGGGGAAGGGGTCATTATTCAATGCTGCTCGTCCTGATGTCAGCTAGGCTGGTTTTGTATTGCTTATCTAGGCCTGGAACTAAAATACAACTGAGGCATAGATGTTATCTCTAGCCAAGAAAGTCAGGGAGTCCAGACCAGCATATGCTAAGATGGGGAAAATGACCCTGGAGGCTAGATCCCACCCTACAATTGATTGTCCATTGTTAGGCACCTGGGATTTTCCACCCTTATGACCCTCTATCTATCTGGTCCAATGTCCTTGCTCTGCTCATCTAACTTCCTACAGCATATATGGAACTTGTGTCCATTTCCCTCTGGCGAAACAAAGTAAGTCTAACTGTAAGATAGTATTAAAATTAATGGTGCCATTAACTGGCCAAGCCTCTCCATTGACCACTTCATATTGGGGCCAGGCTGGGTTGCAAAACAAACTTGATGGACTCGGGTTGAATTTTTCCCAGTTAGTGAGAATATACCTCCAAAAAGGGTCTCTTAAGGCACTGTGGATTGTTTCCCCATCTACCGAGAGACCGATATGTAACAAGCTGAGAGTTAGAGGCATTCCTGCAAGTCCCTGGGCTGTCTTGGGCTGCCCTATGGTATAGTACGGCAGGTACCCTGTCACCTGGGAACTACCAGGATGTTGAGTGCTACCCCATGCTCTGAGGGCAGACTTACCATTGGTCACAGTGATGGTATGCCACTGTGGTGATGGACTTACTCTGCTCAGGTAGATGGACTCTACTCAACATGAAGCCAGTTTCTGTAAGCGAGGCATGCTATTTGATGGCCTCTGGCCTTAGCTAGCCCTACCAGAGGTTCCCATCATGTCTTCCCATACAAGGGGCTGTCACCTCCTGAGTCATCTGAACCTTCTTGCATGTCTTGGTTTTTCTCCCCAGCTGTATAATACAACCGTGAGGACTTGGAATACTAAGTAACCAAAGTTTATGTGTACATCCCAAGACAAATCAATTATTTAATTACAGTTGTGTTGGAATTCCCTATGGAGTCCCTGCATATTGTGAGGAACAACGTTGGGCACTTCCACAGAGATTCTTTGTCACCTAACAATACCTGAAATTCAAGCAGGAGGGAGGAAATGCTCCTTATGAGTTCAGGCTCTCATTTATCCAGCAAAGGGTTTTGTTCAGAAGGCAATTCCAATTAAAAAGCCAAAGTTAAACAACAACAACAACAACAACAACAACAACAACAACAAAACCCATGAAGAGACATCCACTTTATTTTTCTTCCTGTCCTCCTTAATCTTTAGCTCCACCTTCAGGATTTAAAAAAACAGCTCAAATAAACTTATGGCTTCTTACCTTAAAACAGGAAGGTCTGGAATTCCAAGAAAAATGCACCTAAGTTTACCAGATGCAATGTGGGGAGTCAGTGGGGTACAAGGGCCCCTGGTGGTAGGTACCTAGCACGGTCTGGGTCTACAAGGTAGTCCTGGAAGTGCTCCTCTGGGGTCCTGCCGTACTATGGCATGATAAGACAATCCAAGTCACAGCACCAAAATGAAAGAAATTGCTGAAATTGTTGAATTAATATTCAGAAACATTATTTCCTAAGTTGCCCATCTAAAATTAATAGATTAAAAACTATACAGATGACAACCTTAAATTTTAGTCACTGTTCAGTGACTGTTATAAAATAAGGGTCTGACATTCTTCTTTTCACTCATCTTTTTTATTTTTATTTTGTAATAATAAAACTTTTACTTTGTGCGTTTCTTTTTGTTGTTATTGTATATTCACTTGCAAATATAGCTGTGGTTCTATATTTGAAGATTCAGGGCTCATTCAGGACTCTGCTGCAATGACTGTTCATTTCTTTATGTGAGTTTGCATTTATAATCTTAATTGCCATAGACTTAGAATTATTTTAAATTTGACAATATTTTAATAATTCCTTATGTTTGAGTAGGAACTTATATAATGTCTTTATTTAGATTACTTTTACTTCTCAAAATTATGTGGGTTTTTGATCTTTAATGTAATGTACCTTTGCAAAAAAACCCCTCTCCTCACTCTTTTGTACTTGGTTGTCTATGGAATTATTTTTTTTATTCTTTGAATTTCAGTAGCTTAAACTGGAAGGTTTTGCATGTGCATGTTTGTGTGTTTGTTTTTTAATTTTTTTTTTTTTTTTTTGCAACACAGTACTCTCTTTTTAATATGGAGATTTAATTATTTACTTAAGGGGAAAATTTCCAGTTTTACATCTTCTATATCCATTTTATTTAGTTTTGTTAAGATTCACCAGCTATCCTTATTTGGATTTTTTGGGGTCAATTTTTACATTTCTCTTAGCTTCCCTTTAATATATTTGATTTCTTTGTCTTTTTCTTCTTCATTTAATCACATCAATTTTCAATTTATTCACTTAACTAATAACTTGCTAGTTTTGCTATATGTGCATTTTGTTCTCTGTTAATTCTAATTCATTTATTATTTTCCAATGATATATTTTGTTCCTCCTTTTGTTTCCTTACATCTGTAGCCCAATTTTACTTATTCTGTTGTTTTGGCATATAATCGCTCAACTCTTATTTTTAGTGAATTCATTTAAAATAAGTTGAAGTATAATGTGAAAGATATGTGGAAAGGTTCTTTTACTGAACAGCTCAGTTGGGGTGTTCTGTATTAGTCAGCTTCTTAAATTTTATATGTTCCCTGTGTATGCCCTAATGCCATCTTTCTGGTACTTTTATTGCTCACCCATCAGGGTATGGGGAAGTGCAGGAGAGGCTTATTGGCATTGCTAACTCATTGTGTAGTCCTGAAACCTTCACTTCTCATAGAGAGCACCTGCCACATAGTTTTACAAGTTTTGTTGTAGTTTGCTTCTTTCCAGATTTGGGGGTATTAGTGAAAATAGCAGTAGTTTTTTTGTTTTTTGTTTTTTTTACCAGTTTTGAATATGGACATGCCTCTAGCCTTTGTAGTTTGATGTGATCCATGTTCTTTCCATGCTTTTGCTAAAGTTAGGGCTAGGAAAATTTGGCCCTTCCATCTGATTTTGTAAATAAAGAGTTATTGGACCACAGCCACACCCATTCATTTACATATTGCCTTTGGCCACTTACATGCTTCAGAGACACAGCTGAGTTGAAACAGAGGCTGGGAAAGGCAGAAATATTTACTATTTGCCCCTTACCAGGAAAAATGTGCCAAAACCTGCTGTTGGGTAATTTTATCTATCTGGCTGGTTTTTGACTTTTCCTGTCATGTTATTAGGGATTAGAGGAGAAAGATATAGGAGGATCCTTCATTATACTATCTTGACATAGAAATTGCTATAATGCTGATTTTAAAATTTCATGGAATAAAATAATTATCCTATTTCCTCTCTTATGGTAAAGTGCTTGAAATGGTAAAAAATGTTAGTGGAATTACTAGTTATTTGAGATAAGAATGATTTTACCTACCAGGTAACATCTACCAATAAATGAAATTATTCACATGTCTTCTTTAATGATATCTTTTTTTCCCTTTTTTCTGAATAAGTGTAAAACAGATACTTAATTACAGTAGTAAAATAATTTAATTTCGTAACTTTCTTCTTTTGCATTTTTCACAGGTATAAGCGGTTTAACCAGACTTTGGACAACATTGGAGAGAATGAAGGTGGGATCGATAAGTTCTCCAGAGGCTATGAATCCTTTGGGGTCCACAGATGTGCGGATGGCGGTTTATACTGCAAGGAATGGGCCCCTGGAGCAGAAGGGGTTTTTCTTACTGGAGATTTCAGTAAGTATTTTGAAAGCATTAATGATGGTATTAGTATCTTATTAATCTATTTGAAACATAGACTTATTATATTTCATGTATATGATGAGATGAAGATAAGTGATTAGAAAAATTCTATTTTTCAGATAGAGCCACAGACTTTATTAACCTTTACTTTCATGTAGTATAAATGTTTTGCTATCATGTGATATATGTGTTCCTGAAAAACTTTATGTTCTGTAAAACCATGTGCCAGAAATAAGAGTTTATGAGAAAAATAGTGTTAGGCAGACTACTCCAAATTTACTCAACTTTGTTAGCAAGCTCTAAAAAAACCAATAGCAATCTGGGTGAAAATATTGGTGTAAGTTAAGTCTCCACTGGCATTTGCATCTGGTTAGCTGGCATTGTAGTTCTAGGATCCTGTATAGTCTGGTAACTTTTATGAAATCTCAATAAAAGTAGATATCTAATCTAGAGGGTAAACTTCTTTATCACTTAATTTACTTTTCCTTCTCCTTTTTTTTTTAAACCCAAAGGGAAATACTTCTCAGTTTTGTTATCTGTTCTGTTAATTTCATGGTGGACAGTTAACCCTATGGAAAGCATAGTAGTTTTAAAGGTTAGTTTTATTTTTCTTTATTGTTTAAAGCATTACATATGTCTCCTTTTTTCCCAATTGAGCCTCCCCCACTAAACCTCTCTCCCCCCCACCGCTGCCACTTCTGCCCCCCAGGACAAGCCCACACCACACCAGTGTCTGTCTCCATTGGTTAGCACATGGACATAATATGCACACATACATGTCCTTTGGTTGATCTCTCCCGCCTCCCCCACCCCTCCCCTGCCTTCCCTTTGAGGTTTGATGGTCTGTTTGATGCTTCTCTGTCTCTGGATCTGTTTTTGTTCATCAGTTTATGTTGCTCATTATATTCCACAAATGAGTGAGGTCAGGTGATATTTATCTTTCTCCGACTGGCTTATTTCACTTAGCTTAATTTTCTCCATGTCCATCCATGCTGTTGTGAATGGTAGGAGTTCTTTTTTTTTTTTTTTTTTTTTTTTACAGCAGTGTAGTATTCCATTGTGTAGATGTACCACAGTTTTCTAATCCACTCATCTGCTGATGGGCACTTAGGCTGTTTCCAAATCTTGGCTATGGTAAATTGTGCTGCTATGAACATAGGGGTGCATATGTCCTTCTGATTGGTGTTTCTGATTTCTTGGGATATATTCCCAGGTGTGGGATTACTGTGATGAATGGGAGTTCCATTTTTAATTTTTGAGGAATCTCCATACTGTTCTCCACAGTGGCTGCACCAGTCTGCATTCCCACCAGCAGTGCACGAGGGTTCCTTTTTCTCCACATCCTTGCCAGCTCTTGTCCTTGGTTGATTTGTTGGTGATAGCCATTCTGACAGGTGTGAGATGGTACCTCATTGTCATTTTGATTTGCATCTTTGGGATGATTAGTGACTTTGAGCATGTTTTCATATGTCTCTTGGCCTCCTCTATGTCCTCTTTTGAAAAGTGTCTAAGTCCTTTTTCAATTTTTTGATTGGATTGTTTATCTTCCTTTTGTTAAGTTGTATGAGTTCCCTGTAAATTTTGGAGATTAAACCCTTATCTGAGATAGCATTGGCAAATATGTTCTCCCATGCAGTGAGCTTTCTTGTTGTTCTTAGGCTCTACAGCAGCGGTTCTCAACCTGTGGGTCGCCACCCACAGGTTGAGAACCGCTAGCTGGGTCGCCTAAGACCATCGGAAAACACAGATATTTACATTACGATTCATTAACAGTAGCAAAATTACAGATATGAAGTAGCAACGAAAATAATTTTATGGTTGGGGGTCACCACAACATGAGGAACTGTATTAAAGGGTTGCGGCATTAGAAAGGTTGAGAACCACTGCTCTAAAGTCAATAAAACATTTTAAAAAATGTATTATGTCCTTCCTGATTGTGGTGGTGATAACATGACTGTATATATCTGTCAACTTTTATAGAACTATACATGTAAAAGACTCTTATTGCATATAAATTATACCCTAAGGAACCTAACTTTAAAAATGTTTTGATTTTATAATATACTAGAGGCCCGGTGCACGAAATTAGTGCACGGGGGGTGTCACTCAGCCCAGCCTGCACCCTTTCCAATCTGGGACCCCTCAAGGGATGTCCAACTGCCCGTTTAGGCCCGATCCCGGTGGACTGCTTGCTCCCAACTGCTCGCCTGCCTGCCTTCCTGATTGCCCCTAACCGCTTCTGCCTGCCAGCCTGATCACACCCTAACCACTCCCCTGCCAGCCTGATTGATGCTTAACTGCTCCCCTGCTAGCCTGTTTTCCCCTAACTGCCCTCCCCTGCAGGCCTGGTCACTCCTAACTGCCCTCCCCTGCAGGCCTGGTCCCCCCCAACTGCCCTCCCCTGCAGGCCTGAGTCCCTCCCAACTGCCCTCCCCTGCAGGCCTGGTCCCCCCCAACTGCCCTCCCCTTCAGGCTTGATCACCCCCAACTGCCCTCACTTGCAGACCTGGTCCCTCCCAACTGCCCTCCCTTGCTGGCCATCTTATGGTGGCCATCTTGTGTCCACATGGGGGCAGGATCTTTGACCACATGGGGGCAGCCGTCTTGTGTGTTGGAGTGATGGTCAATCTGCATATTACTCTTTTATTAGATAGGATAGAGGCCTGGTGCACGGGTGGGGGCCAGCTGGTTTGCCCTGAGGGTGTCCCAGATCAGGGTGGGGGTTCCCTTGGGGCATGGGGCAGCCTGGGAGAGGGGCCTGCGGTAGTTTGCAGGCTGGCCACGCCCCCTGGTGACCCAAGTGGAGGCCTTGGTATCTGGGGTTTATTTATCTTCTACAATTGAAACTTTGTAGCCTGGAGCAGAGCCAAGCCTTCTGCTTGCTCTGTGGCGGCAGCCATTTCTGTTGGAATTTATGTATCTTCTATAATTGAAACTTTGTAGCCTTAAGTGGAGGCCTGGGCCGATCAGGGTGTGCAGAAAACTTGGCTTCCTCCATCACTGGGGGCAACCCTAGCCTCCTGCTCTTTCTAGCTCCGTGGCTGGGTTTATGTATCTTCTATCATTGAAACTTTGCAGCCTTGAGTGGAGGCCTAGGCCGGCAAGGACAGGTGGAAAGCTTGGCTTCCTCCATTGCCAGGGAAACCCAAGCCTCCCTCCTGCTCTCTGTGGCTGTAGCCATCTTGGTTGAGTTTATTTGCATATTTGCTCCTGATTGGCTTGTGGGCGTGGCTTGTGGGCGTGGCTCGTGGGCGTGGCTTGTGGGTGTAGCAGAGTGATGGTTAATTTGCATATTACTCTTTTATTAGATAGGACTAGAGGTTTGGTCTATGAATTCGTGCACCGGTGGGATCTGGCTCGTCTGCCCTGATTAGGGCCGATTGGGCTTCGCCAGCCAGGGGGAGGGGACGTTGGAGGTTGGCTGGCCGGCCCTGCCCCCTGGTTGAACTCCTGGTCAAACTCCCGATCCAGGGGACAATTTGCATATTAGCCATTTATTATATAGGATGTATTGTCCAAGGCAGCATGGCTCAATTAAAATACAATGTAAGCCACTTATGTAATTCAGAAATTTTGGTTGCAGTATTAAAAAGTAAAAGGAGAATAGTTGAATTAATTTTAATAAGTTTACATTTTATTTGACCCAGTATATAAAAATCTTTTAAAATGTAATCAATCTAAAATTTGTTAGAAATATTTTCACTCTGTTGTTCTATCTATATTTATAAAAGCCTAAGCAACCATTCAACCAGTCGACCGTTCGACCGGTAGCTTTGATGCGCACTGACCACCACTGGGCAGATGCTTAACGTACAGCCATGGAAACATGTATCAGACTGATGAATCACAGAGGGAAGGAGGAGGGCAGGAAGAGATTAACCAAAGATCTTATATGCATACTAGAGGTTCATTGCACGGATTTGTGCACCGGTGGGGTCTCTTGGCCTGGTCTGTGGGGATTGGGCTGAAAATGGCAGTCCAACATCCCCCAAGGGGTCCCAGTTTGTGAGAGGGCACCGGCCAGGTGGAGGGACCCCATTGGTGCACGAATCCATGCACCGGGCCTCTGTTATCTTATAAAACGGTTATTTTTCATTGAAAATTCTTGATCTAATGAGAATTTAGCTTTAATAAGATTTTCAGTTTAGAATTGCATACCTAAGTTTCTGCAAATATAATGAAAAGTTTTAGTCACTATCTTGAGTAATAGTTTTGTAATGGGACAATCAATGGGTCTGTGCTGCTTTGAGCCAATTAATCAGATACAGGGTTGAATCAAATATGAGCATTTATTCCAATACTGCCAGCAGTATGGGAGAGCAGCAGGTCATCCACAAAAATCTGCTCTGCAGCTCCCCATAAGCCAGTTGCTTATATAGGGTTAAAGATTACATGGGGAAGTAGGGACCACAGGCATGGGGAAGTAGGTGGCTGGGGTGGGAATCTATTGTTTGGACAACTAGGTTGTTAATCTTTCCTTGAGAATGAACCACATTCCAAGTTTGACTCACAGGTCCCAAGGTTGACTCCCGGGTCCTGGGGGCATGTAACTCCCAGCCAGGTCAGAAGGTCCTTTCTTTAACCAACACAAGGCAATCATGGTTAACAGAGCATGATTAATATTTCTCATAACCATAGCTAGTCCCCAATATTCTATTCTTGCCTCTAATAGTTTTAAAATTGAGATGTGATAAAGTAATTAAATAAAATAAAAAATTTAGTTTTTCAGTTGAACTAACCTCATTTCAAGTGCTCATTAAACACCAGTGTCTAGTCACGGCTCCCTTATGGGAAAGCACAGGATACTGATACCTGCAAAATTTAATTAACCAATGTCATCCCAATAAATTGAGTTGAAAAATAAAATAGCAGTAATCTGAAACCAAACCAAATTGTATATAGGATTTAATGCTTAAATAGTAAAAGAATAATAATTTAAAAGATCTTTTATAAAGAGAAAACTAAAATTACCTAGTCCACAATTTAAGGTGAAAACCTCCTCTGTTAACTTTTTTATTTTTTACCCCACCCTTTGTGAAGGTGTATCACATAATTTAAAATCTCCTCATATCCTGGAGATAGCAGAATAGCAGTCTGTCAGTTATTTTCAGTCAACCATGGTTTAATCAATGGTTGTTTATTTTTACTGGAGAGATTGGGAAGGATAAGATAAATGAAATTATGATAGAAAATAGTTAAGAAGCTGCAGTATGCTGGGAAAATTTAAATGTCTAATCTATTTTCAAATCTAGATGAAGGGGTATCTTTTTTTTCTATCCAAAGTTACAGGGACTCAGGATCTCTTTATACATGGGATCTCAACTTCTTCTCACTGAAAGCATTGGTATTTTGAAAAAAAGCTTAAAAATTGAGAGTAGAACCAAAATTTTTAGTTAATAATGCTTTTAAAAGAATATTTCTTTTTAAGAAATAGGTACCTGGGGGAATCAAAGGTGGTGGCTGCAATAAAAAAATGGGCAAAGGACATAAACAGACGTTTTTCAAAGCGGACATACAGATGGCCAAGAGACATGAAAAACTCAAAGTCACTAATCATCAGAGAGATGCAAATTAAAACTATAATGAGGTATTACCTTACACCTGCTGGAATGGCTATCCTCAAAAAATCAACAAACAATAAATGCTGGTGAGGATGTGGAGAAAAGGGAACCCTGCCCTAGTACACTGCTGGTGGGAATTCAGACTGGTGTAACTATTGGTTTCTTAGGATATATTCCTAGAAGTGGGGTCACTGGGTCAAAAGGAAGTTCCATAGCCTAAGCAACTGGCTTATAGGGAGCTGCAGAGCAGATTTTTGTGGATAAAAACAATATGGTTTCCTCAAAAATTAAATATGGAACTCCTATTTGACCCAGTGACCCCACTTCTAGGAATATATCCTAAGAAACCAGTAACACTAATCAGAAAGAATATATGCACCCCTATGTTCATAGCAGCACAATTTTCAATAGCTAAGATCTGGAAACAGCCCAAGTGCCCATCAGTAGAAGAGTGGATAAAAAAGCAGTGGTACATTTACACAATGAAATACTATGCAGCTGTAATTAAGAAGGATCTCTTACCCTTTGAGATAGCATGGAGGGACCTAGAGAGTATCATGCCAAGTAAAATAAGTCAGTAAGAGAAAGACAAGTATCACATAATCTCACTTTTATATGTACTCATGAAAAAAATAAACTGATGAACAAAATAGTTCCAGAGACATTGAAACTTGCAACAGACTTATGAATTTTAGAGAGAAGGGTAGGGGTCAGGAAGAGATAATCAAAGAACATATATGCATATATGCATAATATATGGACATATAATGGTGTAATGAAGGCCTGGGGAAGGGCAGACTGGGGTGGAGGGGGTCAGGGGAGGAAAAATATGGGTATGGTTACACGACTCTGTAAACATTACAGACCTTGAATTTATACTTTAAGCAGGTAGACTTTATGTCTATAAATTATATTTCAATTAACTGGTTAAAATAGTAAAAAATATGCACATATTCCTGAATATTAATTTAATGACCTTCTAGAACATAGAACTTTGGTGATGATGACAACATGGCTGAAAATATACCTTTATATAAGTGAACCAACCATGCCTTTGTCTTTTGACTTCTCACCTGAGGATATGTGTGTTTTTTTGTTTGTTTGTTCGTTTTTTTATTTTTGTTTTTTAATTGATATTTTGGAGAGAGAGGCAGGGAGAGAGAGAAACATTCATCTGTGGGAAACATCAATCAGTTGCCTCCAGTATGTGCCTTGACCTGGAATCAAACCCACTACCTTTGGTGTATGGGAAGACACCCCAACCAACTGAGCTACCTGGCCAGGGCACCATGGTGGTTTTTATTTTTTTCATTTTTTAAAATATATTTTATTGATTTTTTACAGAGAGGAAGGGAGAGGAATAGAGAGTTAGAAACATTGATGAGAGAAAAACATCGATCAGGTGCCTCCTGCACACTCCCTACTGGGTATATGCCCGCAACCAAGGTACATGCCCTTGACCGGAATCGAACCTGGGACCCTTGAGTCCGTAGGCCAATGCTCTATCCACTGAGCCAAACTGGTTAGGACTCATTTTTTATTTTTTATTAATCATGATAAAGGGATTCTGTATTTTGTTTTCCCTTTATTTATATGAAATTTTATTTATTTTTTTATAAGAAGAGTTGAGCAATAATAGTCATTTTTCTTTGCTGAGATTTTTCTCATGATCAGAAATGTTAGGTAATTTTATTGTTAAGTCTTATAATGTATAGACTTGTGCTAAACCAAAGGAAAAGAAAATGCATGTTAATTGACTTATAAGTTACAGTATATTTATTAAAGAAAATGCAAATAAGGATTAAGATGTTTTTCTTAGAGCTTTTGCTAATGAGATAAAATGTTTTAAAAAGTGTTTAATTATATTTATATACACTCCTTTATCACCTGATAAATTTAACAGCAATAAATTTAAAAGATTCCATATCACACTGATATTTTTAAGAATTCTGTTTCTTACTGTGTCATTTAATGTAACACTAAGCTTAATATATGTGTATGTACTTGAAATATCACCTGAAAAACTCTTGCTTCTTTGCTTGTTGGCAAAGATTTAAAAAGTAACAAAATTTTATTTATATTTGTTATCATCACAGTGTGTATATAACTTAAAAACATTGCTTTTTTACCTATGTCTTACTCAACCCCCCATCCTATCTAATAAAAGAGAAACATGCAAATTGACTGTACCTCCACTATGCCCACCAGCCAATCAGAGCGAGTATGCAACTTAACCCAACTAAAATGGTGGCACTCATGGAGCTGGAGCAAGCAGGAGGCTTGGGTTGCCCCTGGTGATGGAGGAAGCCAAGCTTCCCGCCCGCCCTGGCCGGCCCTGGCCTCCACTCAAAGCTACAAAGTTTCAATTATAGAAGATAAATAAATCCCAGATACCTGCTTCCAGCCAGCCCTGGCCTCCCCTCAAGGAGGCGCTGAACAAAACAAAAGATAAAAAGGAGGGGCTGGGAGCCTGGATCGCTGGGGTGTGATCAGGCCAGGATGGGATGGCAATTGTGGGTGATCAGGCTGGTGGGGGGGTGGGGCCATTGGGGGTAAGCAAACCAGCAGGGGGGCTAGTTGGGCGCGAGCAGGCCATCAGTGGGGGTCAGTTAGAGGTGATCAGGACAGCGGGGGGGGCAGTTTGGAGTGAGCAGGCCACCAGGGGGGTAGTTGGGGGCGAGCAGGCCAGTGGGGAGGGAAGGTGAGGGCGAGCAGGCCAGCAGGGGGGGAAGTTGGGGGTGAGTAGGCTGGCATGGGGGGCAGTTGGGGGTGATCAGGCTGGCAGTGGGGCATTTGGGGGTGAGCAGGCCGGCAGTGGGGGGCAGTTGGGGGCGAGTAGACTGGCAGACAGAGTGGTTAGGGGCAATCAGGCAGGCAGGCAGGCAGGCAGGCAGGCGTGCGGCTGGAGCCAGCAGTCCCAGATTGCGAGAGGGATGTCCAACTGCCGGTTTAGGCCCGATCCCTGTAAACTGGCAGTAGGACATCCTTCGAGGGGTCCCAGATTGAAGAGGGTGCAGGCTGGGCTGAGGAACACCGCCCCCCCCCTCCATGCATGAATTTCGTGCACCGGGCCACTAGTCCTATCTAATAAAGAGGGAATATGCTAATTGACCCTCACAAGATGGCCTTGCCCAGTCCCCTCAGACCCGCTGGGGTAGCAGGCGGGCCCAGCTGCTCTGTGTGCCTGCCTCTGGAGTCCCCCAGTTCCCTCAGCCCCCCAGCTGCCCAGGGCCAGCCTGAGGCGCAAGCAAGCCTCATATGGCGGCTGCCCAGCCACCCAGGGCCGCCTGAGGCTTGCGCTGCTGGCAGTGGCAGCAGCAGAGGTGTGATGGGGGCATCGCCTTCCTCTGATCGCCAGGTCACCTCTCACCCCTGAGGGCTCCTGGACTGTGAGAGAGGGCAGGCCAGGCTGAGGGTTCCCCCCTCCAGTGCATGAATTTTCATGCACCGGACCTCTAGTAATAATATAAAACATACCTTCCAACACTAGCAACACAAACTTCTTTCTGCTCATAAATAAATTGTTGTTTCACATTTACCTGAAAATGAAACTTTTCTTAATTTCGTTTTTATCAAAATCATTACCTACTTATTTATGATAAATTTTCAGAAGTAATTAAAATTAAAGCATGTCTAGACTTTAATTTTGTATTATGGAAAGTTGTTCCTATAATAAAAATACTTTAGTATAGTGTTGTGATGTCTTTCTCCTCTTCTAATCATTTTAGAAATTGACTTCACTATATTCTTAGGGCTTACTTATATTGCTGGTAGATGTTTTTTATATTTTTATTTTTAGTTTTTCCATCTGACCTTAAGATATTTTAGGTGCAACTACTTAGAGTAGTCAAATATATATGATCTTCAAGAATGAAATTGTGTGAACTGGTATGTAAAAAAATGTAAATAGGTTGGGCTTTAGAGTTTTTAACTGTAGTTGAATTCTCTAAACTCAGTTCTTTATCTGGCTCAGTAGGGAAAAATGTAATCTTACCTGCCTAACTGGGTTGCTTTATAAACTAACTAGATTATGAGTGTGAAAATTAACTGCTACAGAAATTTTAATTGATAAAATAGAAAGAAACACAGAGTTATATTTGCAAAAGTATTTTTATTTCTTATTAAGATATTACTATTAATTTAAAAAGTCAGTTTAGCTTTGCAAAAGTCCAATGATTTTTGTCTCTGAAAAGTCCAAAACAACTGAGGTGGATCTGGCTTTTGCCATTCACATTGTTAAAACTTAGAAAGTAACTTTAAATATATTACTCAGATTTTTCTTCATTTGAGAGAATATGAAAAATATTTCTTTTTAGTCAATTATAAAAACCACAACTAGCTTCTTTTTTATTTTTATTGATTTCAGAGAGGAAGGGAGAGGGAGAAAGAGATAGAAACATCAATGATGAGAGAGAATCATTGATTGGCTGCCTCCTGCATGCCCCACACTGGGGATCAAGTCCGCAACCCAGAGATATGTGCCCTTGGCCGGAATGGAACCTGGGACCCTTCAGTCCACAGGCCTACACTGTATCCACTGAGCCAAACCGGCTAGGGACACAACTAGCTTCTTAAGCAGCTACCTGCCACTGTAGCAATTAAGGACAGTATATGCATAGTGGCATTCATCAAGATTTAATCATACCACCAAAAATGTATTTCTGGGCAAGTCAGGAAGTACATTAAAGATTTAAGATGAATTTCTAAAACTTTGTAATACAGCAAAGAATCATTCTTTAGAAAATTAAATGCGATTTAAAATATTGGAGTTTTAGAACTAAATCATGTCTATTGCAGGTTGCTAAATAATTGCTAAAAACTAGCCACTTTCCAGGAGCTAGGTGATAATAAGTAGAGAGAAAAGCAGTAAACTACATAGGTCAATATAAAATAATTGGGTTCCTATTTCACTATAACTGAAAACATTTCATTTAAAATTACCAAGTCTGGGAGTTAGGCACATTTAAAATAATCTAAATGTCTATTATTGATAGACTAAAAAAAAGTGGGGGAGCAACACCCTGAAATTTATACCTTATAGAGATAAGTAACCACAGATATTTTTTATAGAGTAGGAAAGATATCAAGGAGAATTTTAGCTTTGTTCTGATCAAATTTGTCCATAATTTAGTTACCAGTTATGCAATTGGAAGAAGTCTACAGCATCACAAAAGCCTTTATATTTCTTAATTCCACATACTTTGAAACAAAATGAACTCAACTGTGCTCTGTGGAGCAGTGTGGTTCTGTGCACTGTAACCAGTTTGCAGTGATATCTTGTCAGAAATTGGGAGTAGGCATTTGAAAACTTTAATAAGAGTTTGACAGTAACTTTATTTCTATTGAATGATAATGTAAAAATTGCAGCTTAACATTTAAAAGTATTATTTTGATTTTTTTAAGTAATTCATTTTATTATATTTTACATAAGTGTTGGTTTATAATAGGTTGGAAAATTAGTGATTATTATTTATTGGTTTTGAAGTCCTTTTTGGTTTGAAGTGGGATAGTTCCCATAGCAACCTCCTTTGTATTCTCTTCCTTCAGCTAAATCTATGGTGGCTGTGTTAGTCAGCTTTCACTGTTGTTTGCATGATACAGAAAACTCCAACACTTCATTGGCTTAAAACAGTCAAGCTTATATGTCTTGTTCATGTTGGTTACATTATCAGCTGTGTCTTATTCCCAATGTCAGATTCTTTCGAGGCTCAAGAGTGGTGGAACAGCCCCAATGTGTGACAAGCAGATCTCCTGATGGAGAGAAACAGCAATGGCGGGTTTGTATGGCTCTAAAAGCTTCAGCTTAGAAGTGGCAAATGTGCTCGACCAGTGTGGCTCAGTGGCTGAGTGTCGATCTATGAACCAGGAGGCCATGATTCAATTCAGGTCAGGGCACATGTCCAGGTTGTGGGCTCGATCCCCAGTGTGGGACGTGCAGGAGGCAGCCAACCAGTGATTCTCTCTCATCACTACTGTTTCTCTCTCTCTCTCTCTCTCTCTCTCTCTCTCTCTCTCTCTCTCTCCCTACCCCACCCCCCCTCTTCTTCTCTGAAACCAATAAAAATATATTTTAAAAAAAGAAAGAAAAAAGAAGTGGGAACTATGACTTGTTCATTAACTATCAAGCCTTATGGACAAGGCTTATGTCAATGAGAAATGGAAGCAGAATCCCCTATTATGGAGGTTCATGAAAACCTGGGACAAATAACATAAATGACCCTTGTGGCAAATAACCAATAACACATCTTTTAATATAATGTGTAAAGTTCCCAGGTTGTTTGATATTCTAGATATCTTATAGTCTTTTTTTGGGGGGGGTGGTGGGGGGGACGCAGAGAAGAGTGGTTAGGTAGCATAGTGCTTCCTAGTTAGATTGCTGAGAAGGATCTCCACTGACCCTGGATTTAAGTGGAACTTGGGGTATTTTCTCAGGTGGACATTTTCAGCAGCACCCTGTGGGATATCTGAGTGCATTTTCCTTGTGTGATTTCCCATCAGTTTGGCTTATCTGTCATTGGGATGTTTCTAGAAAGCAAATTTCTGGGGTAGTTGGTGATTCTTTTATATTTTCTTTTCATGTTTTCTTCCATTTTTTATTCTTTTCTAATTTTTATTTTTTATTCTTTATTGATTAAGGTATTACATATGTCTCCTTCCCCCCCAAACCCCTCCCCCGTCATAACATGCCCTCACCCGCCTAGTGTCTGTGTCCATTGGTTATGCTTATATGCATGCATACAAGAACTTTAGTTGATCGTTGATCTCTCCCACCTCCCCCCACCCTCCCCTGCCTTCCCTCTCAGGTTTGATGGTCTCTTCGATGCTTCTCTGTTTCTGGGTCTGTTTTTGTTAATCAGTTTATGTTGTTTATTATATTCCACAAATGAGTGAGGTCAGGTGATATTTATCTTTCTCCGACTGGCTTATTTCACTTAGCTTAATGTTCTCCATGTCCATCCATGCTGTTGTGAATGGTAGTAGTTCTTTTTTTTTTTTTTTTTTTTTTTTACAGCAGTGTAGTATTCCATTGTGTAGATGTACCACAGTTTTCTAATCCACTCATCTGCTGATGGGCACTTAGGCTGTTTCCAAATCTTAGCTATGGTGAATTGTGCTGCTATGAACATAGGGGTGCATATATCCTTTCTGATTCGTGTTTCTAGTTTCTTGGGATATATTCCTAGAAGTGGGATCACTGGGTCAAATGGGAGTTCCATTTTTAATTTTTGAGGAATCTCCATACTGTTCTCCACAGTGGCTGTACCAGTCTGCATTCCCACCAGGTTTGCATGAGGGTTCCTTTTTCTCCACATCCTTGCCAGCTCTTGTCCTTGGTTGATTTGTTGGTGATAGCCATTCTGACAGGTGTGAGATGGTACCTCATTGTCATTTTGATTTGCATCTTTGGGATGATTAGTGACTTTGAGCATGTTTTCATATGTCTCTTGGCCTCCTGTATGTCCTCTTTTGAAAAGTGTCTGTCTAGGTCAGTGGTCGGCAAACTGCGGCTCGTGAGCCGCGGTTTGCCACTCTGTTGACTAATGAGTTTGCCAACCACTGATCTAGGTCCTTTGTCAATTTTTTTATTGGATTGTTTATCTTCCTTTTGTTAAGTTGTATGAGTTTCCTGTAAATTTTGGAGATTAAACCCTTATCTGAGATAGCATTGGCAAATATGTTCTCCCATGCAGTGGGCTTTCTTGTTGTTCTGTTGATGGTTTCTTTTGCTGTGGGGTGAAATGTTCTTTGGGGTGAAATTTTCTGAAGATGTCAATTATGTCCATCTGATCTAGGGAGTCATTTAGGATTGCTGTTTCTTTGCTGATTTTTTGTCTAGAGAATTTATCCAGTGATGTCAGTGGGGTATTAAAGTTCCCTACTATGATTGTATTGTTGTCGATCTCTCCCTTTTATCTTCCAGAAGTTTTTTTTTTTTTTTTTTTTAATGTATTTGAGTGGTCCTGCATTGGGTGCATATATGTTTACCAGAGTTATATCCTCTTGTTGTATCGATTCCTTTAGTATTAAGAAGTGGCCTTCCTTATCTCTTCTTATGCCCTTCACTCTGAAGTCTATTTTGTCAGGTATAAGTATTGCTACCACAGCTTTTTTTAAATTTCCATTTGCCTGAAAGATATTTTTCTATCCCTTCATTTTCAGTCTCTGTGAGTCCCTTGTACTGAGGTGGGTCTCTTGCAGACAGCATATTTATGGTTCATGTTGTCTTAGCCATTCAACCACTCAATGTCTTTTGATTGGAGCATTTAGTCCATTTATGTTTGTAATTATTATTGATAGGTACTTGTTTGTAACCATTTTTATTTTTTGTGCCTGTTTCTTTTTTCTTTTTACACCAGTCCCTTTAGCATTTCTTGCATTGCTGGCTTGGTGGTGATAAACTCCCTTTGCCTTTTTTTTGTCTGAGAAGCTCCTTATTTCCCCTTCAGTTTTGAATGATAGCCTTGCTGGATAGAGTATTCTTGGATTCAGTCCCTTGCTTTTCATCACTTTGTATATACGTCCTTCCATTCCTTTCTGGCCTGATGTGTTTCTATTGAGAAATCATTTTATAATCTTATGGGAAATCCCTTGTAGGTAACACTCTGTCTCTTTCTTTCAGCCTTTAAGATTCTCTCTTTGTTATTAATGTTTGCCATCATAATTATGATGTCTCTTGGTGTGCATCTTTTGTGATTCCTCTTGTCTGGGACTCTCTTGTGGGCCTTTTTCTTCCCCAAATCAGGGAACTTTTCTGACGTTTCTTCAAATATGTTTTCTAACCCTTGCTCCTCTTTATATCATTCTGTCACCCCTATTATATGTATGTTGCTTCGTTTTTCATTTTCCCAAAGCTCCCTTAGGCTCTCCTCCTGCCTTTTAATTTTTTTCTCCAATTGCAGTTCAGATTGGGTGTGTTTTGCTGCCTTGTCTTCTAATTCGTGAATTTGGTCCACTGCTTCTTCTAGTCTACTGTTGACACAGTGTTTTTTATTGTATCTATATCACTCTTTATTTCCTCCTGATTCTTACAATAGTTGTTGATTTTCTCATCCGTCTTCTGAACTGAATGACCTTTATGCTGAAATCTTTTTCTGACATATTGCATGCCTCTGTTTCATTTAGTTCCCTTGCTGGAGCGTCCTTGTTTCCTTTCCTTTGGGGGTTGTTTCTCTGTCTCCCCATTTTTGCTCTCACCAAAAGATCTAGGTGTCAAGTCGCATGGGTCTGTAGCTGCAGCTGCTGGCTTGGTGGCAGGTCATCCAGTCACGGCTCCTGGGGTCGATGTGTCAGGCTTGGTGGCAATTCACGCTGTCACGGCTCCCAGGGCTAAAGTGTCAGGCCAGTGGGAGGGGAACATGCTCTGGAACTCACTGGAGTCCATGCCCTGGGAGTCTAGAGTCCCAGAGTCCGTAGGTCTGTAGCTAAGGCAGCAGGTCCCTGGCAACTGTAGTGTCCCAGGTGGTGTCTGAGGACACCCTGAGTTGAGGTGAGGCTGGGCTCTCAGTCACAGTAGTTCTTCCCTTCAAGATGGTGGGGCCTCTGCAGCAGAGTCAGCTGCCCCAGGAGTGATTACCATAGTAGCTGGTGATTCTTGATATTGTTTATTTTGTCAAAGGGGTGCAATCTACAAGGTAGATGTAGAAAGCTTTAGGACTGTTATCCGAATCAGCCCCGATGCTGAGAAATGGACTTTGATGTATGTCAACTTAAGGTAACTAATCAGCCAGTAATTGTTTTATGGAAAGTTGTTAGGTCTTTCTCTAGTTTTTCAACCTGATGTTGGTTTTCTCACCTCTTTTATCTGCTTTCATTGATGGATTTTCCATTTTTCAGTGGACTAGATGTACAGTGGAGGTTTTCTTAACCAACTTCTTACTAGACTTACTGAATTTACTTCTGCGTTATAGGCTCACTGTAAAGGATACTGACAGCTTCTCATAGGAGATGGAGCACACATGCAATTTTGAGTATGCATTATGTACACATATGCAATATTGCTTCTGATTGTTACATCATGTGCTTATAGTGAGCTAGTTTTTCCTCTTACCGTCCTGTACATACCAATTCTCTTCATTATAATTTCGTAAAATGATATTATATAAAGTGATAAACTATGAGTGGGGCAGCAAAATAAATTATTAACCAGTTAACTGCCATGATATTTTGAATTTAATTAAAAAAGGTCTGCTGCTTTCGTCTATAGATGATTATGGCAGTTAACTGGTTAAGTATTGGGAAAATTTCAGTATGGACAAGTTGGAAAAATTATTTTGAATTAAGCATGCACAAGTGAACTACAAAAATGACATAATACTAACAATTTCACTTGCATGTTATTTTGCATGTAGCTTTTAGCTTTAATTCTATTTTAATTAAAAGAACATTTATAAATGTTGTTTTGGAGGTATAGGTTCATACAGAAAGATGATAAAAACATCTTAATCTGAGGAACTAAACAAAAGCAGTGCTTTTAATCTTAAATTAAATGATGGGTGAATATTTATATTTGTGTTTTACGTTAAAATAGGAATTTTACTATTTTTTGTATATATATATATTAAAATAGGAATTTTAATCTATGCCCCTGATTCTAAAACTAAAATTCCTATTTTAATTTATATATATATATGTATATATATATATACATATATATATATATATATATATATATATATATATATATATATATATATATTAATCCTTCTCTGCTTTAGTCAGTATTTTCAAAGTTTTTACCAACTTCTGGCCTCCATTGTGCTGGATCAGAGAGCTTTGTTATAAGCCTAATGGGATTATCTTTATAGGGAAGCATTCCTACCTCCTGAGATTTTAGGAGATTGCTGTTAGAGACCTTAATGCTAGAAAGTAGAATTTTGAACTGAGTGACATAAATAATAATTTTCCAGCCTTATGTTACTTTTTCATAAATATCCTGTTAAAAATTAATGTGCTCGGATAATACCTTTTGTTAGGTTTCATTTTTCGTGTTTCAATTTTAGTTAATGTCTCTAAAGTTATTTTGTTTATTGTTGTTCTTCAGCAGTTGTCTATTGAAATTTTTATAATTTTATTCATTAAAGTGACTTTATTAAGCTCACCATTTACTTATACAAAGATGGTACATTCTTCATATTATTCTCTTAGCAAGTTAGTGTTTTCTTAGAGAAGTGTTATATTTTATGATAGTCACATCTAGACCCAAGTGTGACTGATTATAACATATGTCAACATTCTCTGTCTTTTGATCACAACTGAACAATTCATTTTAAGTTCAAATTATATTATTCTAAGCAGCTGTCACTTATGATTGACATTTAAAACAACTCTAATTGAATTTGATGATATTTTCTTTCTTATGCCACACATAACATAATTGAATATCTTTTTGCATTGTGGAAGCTACAAAAATATAGTACATTATTCAAGGGTGTATAAGGCTGTTTCGCTTCTCCATACAGTGCTTCAAGCAGGGCAGTGGGGACTCATTGACTAGTCCTGAAACTTTATGTGGTTTGTGGTCAGATTTTGAATCTGTAGTTCTCTTCTCACATCCTTTCCCTTTTTCCCCATTACCAGTCTTTATTCTTTACATTTTCAATCCCTGTCCAGCTCTTTAGTTATTAGAGAAATTTTGAGATATGTTTGAGCTTGAATAGATAATTGAAAAAATAAAAAGGGAAATTTTGCTTTGTGACCTGGCAATTCCTTATGTGAAATAGTGAAAAAGCATTACTTTTAATTTTGACTGCCAGACACCCATCTCTTATGATGGGTTCCTGGAAAAATGAATTAGCCATCTTAGTTGCTTGTAAATCAGTGGCAGAAGTACCTCAAATGTATTTAGAGAATAAGACCCTGAAAGTAATACCACATTTTATGAGTAAATATCAGTGACACCAATGTACAGTGTTCCTGCCTAGGAACTATGGATGCTGAATGACTTTTTGACTTGAGTCTTGAAGGCTTATTATATACTCCCACTTTTTAGTTATTTATCTCCTTTATTTTCTTTTTTAAATATAGTTTTATTGATCTCAGAGAGGAAGGGAGAGAGAGATAGATAGAAATAACAATTATGCAATACCCCCCCCCACCAGAGATGGAGCCTGCAACACAGGCATTTGCCCTGACCAGGAATTGAACCCTTGACCTCCTGATTCATAGGTTGACGCTCAACTACTGAGCCACACTGGCCAGGCTCCTTTATTTTTTTAGCATTTTAAAAGTTGATATATAATTAACACAACATAAAATTCACCATTTCAAAGTGTATACTTAAGTGGTTTTTAGGTATTTACTATGTTGTGCAATCATTACCACTGTCTAATTCCAGAACATTTCCATAACTCAGAAGAGAAACCTCATACCTGTTAGCAATTAGTTCTAATTCCCCTTTCCCTTCATTCCTTAGAAACCACTAATCTATATTCTGTTCCCATGGATTTGTCTATTTTGGACATTTTATATAAATATCATATAATATGTAGCCTTTTGTTTGCACCTTCTTTCACTTATGTTTTCAAGGTTCATTCATTTTGTAGCATGTAATAATCCTTTATTCGTTTTCATGACTGAAGGATATTTTACTGTATAGATATACCACATTTTGTTTATCCATTCCTCAGCAGGTGGGCATTTGGATTGTTTCCCTGCTGTGAATAATGCTTCTGTGAACATTTGTGTACAAGCTTTTATGTGAACTTGCACTTTTAATTCTCTTGGGTTGCCTTGGTTACTAATGTTCCTACCAAATTCAAATATTTTGCTGTGCTGGTCATTTGCTTATTTGCCCTAGGATCCTTTCATTCTTTTCTGCTTGGCTCTACACCATACTCCCCAAATTCCCTTGGCATCAGCTTGTTGAGTTGTTTTAATGGAAGACACTAGTGGAAGACTTGAGGGTGGGAGGACGGAGAAGCCAGGGAATTGCACACTGTTCTGTCTAAAGTGAGGTGGAACATGTCTCCTATAACGGATACGTCTTGTAGTTCTTGTTGCTTTTATCCGTGTGAGCTCAGCTTCTGCCACGAAGGGCTTGCCTTGTTTCCATCTTCTGCTAGATGGCCCTGAGTTCTAGGTTCCAGTAATAGTGTCTCCCTTAGGGGTTTGTTACTTGATTCCTAGTATTGCTAATTCCTGGGTTACTTAATTGTTCTCTATTTGAATTCTTAATTCTTCTGTTACAATTCCCTGTATTAAGTCCATCTATTTGAAATAGAATGGTTTCTGCGCTGGACTCTCATCGCTGGGATGTATTTCCCTTGAGTTACACAAGCCTATAGGACACCTTTTATATTGTACTAGAGGCCCCATGCATGCAATTTGTGCAAGAGTACGCCTTCCTTCCTGGCTGCTGGCACCAGCTTCCCTCCGGCACCCCGGACCCGGGCTTCCCTCTGGCCACCGGCAGGTACCCAGGACCCAGGCTTCCCTCACAGCCCCAGCTTTGTCCAGAAGGATGTCCGGAAGGACGTCCAGTGTAATTAGCATATTACGCTTTTATTATTATAGATTCTAAAAGCACCTCTGGAATGGTTTGCTTCAGTTAAAGTATATATATATATATATATATATATATAAAGCTAGGTTTACCACCTTTGTGAATTTTAAGTGTTTTTATAGTAAAGAGATATGTATTTCAGAATTTAAGTTATTTTATAGAAAATTCTAAAAAACTCAGCAGTGTGAGACATTGTCATATTCTTTTCCTACATTATAGCAAATTAGTTCTGGGTTACTTTAAACAGGGTTTTCTATGTTCACTCTACTGAAGAACAATTTCATATTCTTCATATTTGTTTAAGTCTAAAACAATTTTCCGTGTGTGGTCCATACATCACTGGAAGCAGAGTATTCTGGGTGTTGGTAAAATGGAGATTCCAGGGCAAATAAAAAAACCCTGCATTACATTCACTACGGGTGCAGTTTAATGTTGATGTATTTTCCTCTTTTCTGAAGACTTGTATCATAGATATGCTAGTGGCTGCTGTATTATCATTTATCTTTCCTTCTCATCTCTCCCACTTCATCTTCATGGGGGAAGTCACAACCATAATCTCTTATCCTAGCACACAGTAGGCAGTGTGCAACTCCAAGCAGTTAACCGTGTTTTCTTATTTAGGATAATCCTCTAGGAGGAAAGAAAAGCATACGTCTCCTAGGAAAGAATCGGGGGAAGATGGAAAACAATGAAGTAATTTAATTACTTCAAATTTCTGGGGTAGTTGAAATTCTTCCTCCCTGCCAATTTTCTTTTCTTTTTTTTTTTTTTTTTTTTAAATATATTTTATTGATATTTCACAGAGAGGAAGGGAGAGAGATAGAGAGCTAGAAACATCGATGAGAGAGAAACATCGATCAGCTGCCTCCTGCACACCTCCCACCGGGGATGTGCCCGCAACCAAGGTACATGCCCTTGACCGGAATCGAACCCGGGACCTTTCAGTCCGCAGGCCGACGCTCTATCCATTGAGCCAAACCGGTTTCGGCCCAATTTTCTTTCAGATTTCCAGTCAAGGTTGAGACATTTCTAGACATGTAGCGATGCAGAAGCTTTATATTAAAATTGTGTTTTTTATTTTTTTCTGAGGAGGTTATATATGGATGCCAGCACAGTGAGGGAATAAACCAAGAAAGAGGGAGACATGGGATATGGCAGCTAGTGACTCAAGCTCAGGAGAGAGTAAAGTGGAAAGAGAAATAGTCAGGTTCTGCAGCAGGCACCAAGAACAAATAATTAGGAAGAGACCAAACAATTAGGAAGGTAGAGAAAACCCCACAAAGAAGTTCTCTGGGAAGAGTTTCCCAGGGAGGAAAATGGCAGAATGGCATTTAGGAGCTTAGAAAATTTTAGTAGTAGTAGGGTTTTTGTTTTTTTGTTTTTTTTTTAGCAGGTTTTCAGTAGAAGGAAATAATAAGGCTCAATTTAAACATAATGCCAGAGTCTCCTTTAGATGGCTGTTAAAGACTGAATGTTTGTGCACCCCACCCTCAAGCTCATATGCTGAAGCCCTAACTCCAAATGTGATGCTGTTTGGAAGTGAGGTCTATGGGAGGTAAGTAGGCTTAGATTAAGTCATGGGGAACCTATGATGGGATTAATGTCCTCAAAGAAGAGGAAGTAAGACCACAGCACTGGCCCCTGCCCCTGCACTTCCTCACCTGCTCCCTCTCCCTGTCTCCTATGTGAGGCTACGGCATGAAGGTGACAGCCTGCAAGCCAGGAACTGTGTTTTCTGTCACCTTGATCCTGATGTCCCAGCCTCCACAGCTGTGAGAAATGAATGTCTGTTGTTGAAGTCATCCAGTCTGTGGTATTTTGTTGTGGCAGCTTGGCAGTCTAACATAGTGGCACATAGTGCTATTGGGCTGTAGTTAAGTTTCCTACTTGACTCTATAATGGACAATAGTTGTTGTAATGTAAGAACTGTAATGAACAATCCATATATATAAAAGCCCAAGTGACCATTATGACCGAATGATGGGACAGTAGCTATGATGCGCACTGACCACCAAGGAGCAGGCACTCAATGCAAGAGCTGCCCCCTCGTGGTCAGTTTGCTCCCACAGCCAACCTCCTGTGGTCCCCCCCAGCCAGCCAACCTTCCACAAGATGGCCCTGATTAGCCCAATCGCTGGCCAGGCTGAGGGAACCCACCCATGGACGAATTTGTGCACCAGGCCTCTAGTATTTCTTTAATGTATGGAAACCACTAAGTATAGTAGGTCCTTGGGTTACATCGGAGATCCGTTCCTATGGCACAACGTAAAATCGCCGTAAGTCGGAACCCACCTACATAAGCACCTACGTCACTCACATGGAGCACATACACAGCAGTAATGAAGTGAAACAGTAAAAGAAATTTAAAAGAAAGATAACAATTCCTGACCTTTACTTGTGGTAAATAATAATAGAAAACATATGTACATACGTCAAAATGATGGAACTTTTTTTTTTTTAATGAATAAATGGGAGATGACAATGTAACCACGAGACGACGTACGTCAAGTCTGCCGTAACCCGAGGACTGTCTGTACTTAACACTTTTTTAAAAAAATAAATCTTTATTGTTCAGATTATTACAGTTGTTCCTCTTTTTCCCCCCATAGCTCCCCTCCACCCGGTTCCCACCCCACCCCCTGCCCTTACTCTCCCCGCACTGTCCTCGTCCATAGGTGTACGATTTTTGCCCAGTCTCTTCCCGCACCCCCCACACCCCTTTCCCCCCGAGAATTGTCAGTCCACTCCCTTTCTATGCCCCTGATTCTATTATATTCACCAGTTTATTCTGTTCGTCAGATTTTTTATTCACTTGATTTTTAGATTCACTTGTTGATTGATATGTATTTGTTGTTCATAATTTTTATCTTTACCTTTTTCTTCTTCCTCTTCTTAGAGAATACCCTTCAGCATTTCATATAGTACTGGTTTTGCTTACATTGTTTGTATAAAAATGATAAGGAGAGATTTGGGGAGATATTTTTTAAAAGTTGTCATTTTGTAACCATGACCATGTAATTAAATATTACTCATTAAAATGCAGGTGAATTATGTCTTATGGTGATAAATGTATCTGATATACTTGCCACTTGATGGAACAGATACACTGGGCAGATGTGATATAGACATTGCTTTATGGATGGAAATATGTGTCTGTTCAAACATTTTATTCCAATAACTGGAATATAGGTGACAAAAGAGCTCCATTAGGACCAAGGAGAATGAGCCATGCGTGTGTAGAGTCACAGCTCTGGGCACTTTATAGGAATTTCTTTGTTTTCAGCCTGGGCTGCTTTATTCTTGCTTTCTCAGCTCACCGATAAGTATGCTTGGCTCCAATGAATGAGGGTGTCATCTTTAGGTGGTAGTAATTTACAGTGTTACTTCTGTTGAAGAGTTTTTTCTTGAGAGTCACAGGATTTTAGCCTTTGTGGTAGGGAGCAGCAGAACACAGCTGGCACAGTTCAGGGGTTCCCCTGGAGGGAGTTAAATGAAGTGCTCTTACAGAAGGCTGGGAAAGGTTAAGGGAACAATCAGAACTGGAAGCTGTGGCTTCTTTGAGTATACTAGTAGATACAAAAATGGAGGAAATGGTTGGTTCTGGGAGCGTACTTAGTGCTAGAGTCCTGAAAAAGGGTCTAGTTACAGGCTCTGTGGTTAAGAAAAAAAAGGCAGCCACTGCTAGAAGGAAGCAGGGATCGAAGTGGATGCTAAATATCTTAATTCACTTGAAGCAAGCATTTAACGTTGCAGCAATTTATCAGAGGGTTCTAAAATACCATTAAACAATGCATATATGGTTACTAATACATCTAAACTCTGGGCAATGAAAATCACAGGTTTTCTTGCCTTATCCCCACCCCTGGAGTTACAGAATACAATCTTAAAATAAGGCTTTACTCTGTTAATGTTGTAATATCCCCCAAATAATGTTTTAATTCACTAAATATACCATTGTGTATGGGTCTATGGTGGTTTTATTTTGTTTGTTTTTTTTTCAAAAAGTAAGTTTGTTTCAAAGCTCTGTTAGGGCACTTTAAGTTAGAAGAGCATGTGAAAGAGCTACAGTTTAAATTCAGCATCCTCTCTTTCATTTCTCCCCACTTTCCTTCCCTTAGGTAGCACTGTTTATTATTGAGCACCTTCTATGTGCTACACACTGCCAGAGGAGCAGCAATGGGGAGGATGGGGGCAACAGTGCTGCTATCAGTTTCTGCAGCTTCAGTCTGTGATCTGGCCTGTGGCTCCTGTCAGTTAAGTTGTTGCTCATCCCTGCCACCCCCCATCCCCGCCTTTTTTTTTTTTTCCCCGAAGGGTTACTAAGTCAGGAGTTTTATCTTTTACTGGCTTACTTGCTCCTAAGACTTACTCAGGTGAGTAGTAATATTAACTTAGGTGATTTTTAGCTTTATCTATCTTGGGATGCTGAAATTGTGGAAATTCAGAGGTGCAAAAGGGGGATAATAATACTCTTCTTATCTGGCAGGGGAAATGGGTGATCTCTAAGCTCATGTAAGCTTAGGTGATCTGCCTAAGCTCATCTAGTAATAAGGTTAAATAGAAATTTTTTTTTAATATATTTTATTGATTTTTTACAGAGAGGAAAGAAGAGGGATAGAGAGTTAGAAACATTGATGAGAGAGAAACATTGATCAGCTGCCTCTTGCACACCTCCCACTGGGGATGTGCCCGCAACCAAGTTACGTGCCCTTGACCAGAATCGAACCTGGGACCCTTCAGTCCCCAGGCTGAAGCTCTATCCACTGAGCCAAACCGGTTTTGGCTTAAATAGAAATTTTGATGCTATTCTAAGTATTTATGGCCATTTTTGTGTACTTTTCTGATAAAAAAATAAATCATTAAGGTTAATATTTTATAATGATATTTTGTGAAATAAAGAATTTTATGATGCTATTTGCCCAAGTATTTTTTAAAATCAACTTTTAGAATTCAGTTTAGTAATAATTACATAAACAATATAAAAATTTTATACTTTTTGAGGATTTTTTTATTATTAATTTGGTTATATTTTATGTTTCTTTTTAAACCAAAAGTGTTAAAATGAAAGTTTTGAGGTATATTTCCAGAGAATCTATAATTGATTTGAATGATACATGAGACATTTTTTGTCAAACTGTCTGAGCTAGAAAAATATCTTAGAATAGCTGTATTTAGATTTTAATGAAACTAGACAGAAAGGAGACTAAAGTAGTTTCCTTTTTAGTCTTTTAAATGAAAAAGTGCATCATTTGTCCTATATATCTTACTCATCATCAGTCATAGCAAAGCATTCATTCCCATGAGACAGATAATGGATTCAGAATGCTGAAAGGAATGGAAGACTGTCATTCAATGCAGATGAGTTTTAGTAATATTCTTATCATGAGAAATTGGGTTGCAGAACCTTCACATTTGAAATTAAGTTGCTATAGATATATTTAATTAAAAGTAGATTGCTTTAACCTTTCTTTAAGTTAGAAATTGGTTTAAAACCTTAAATTTATAGTTAGTTTGTATTTAACTCGTGTTCAGGACTTGCCTTTAATAGGGATTCTTTATAGTTTAGCCCTAAAAAGCTACATTTTAATTGGACTGTTACAGTGAACATAGAAAGAAAGTTTCTGAAAGAAATTTATAACTTAGTATATTGGATCAAAGTATGGTTTACTTTTCTTCTCATGGAGAAAGTAACCAAACTAATCAAAACAAACTAAAAACTGAGAACAAAAGGGGGTGGTGGGAGGGGTCAGGTATGCCTTCTCAGCTCTCCTAACACCTCATCAACACAATTCCTTAATCATTAAAAATTACATTTCCTGGAGTTTTAGTGTTATCACCTGATGGCTTGGATTTTCATTTGTAAGAGTGTCCATGGATACTACTTTTCTAAAAGTTAAATTATGTAAATAATTAAATGATCAAAGTAGAATAGCAAACATAAATGAGAATATATTTTGTGTGCATGTGTTGGCAAACTTGCAAACTATTATTAACCAGTTTTTAGGTTAATTAGAGGGAAGCAGAGTGCTCCAAACTATTTGGTTTTATCTAATCGTGTACTTTTAGCTCAAGGCTTTAAAAAAAGTTAAGTTGAATACAGAATGATGTGTGGTTAACTAATAATCTTGACCGCCCCCCCCCCCCCACCCCCCTGCTGTGGAACTGAATTTCTAGTTTGAGGACATGGGGGCCCCTTGTTCTGAGTAGATGCTGAGATGATTTGGGCTGTGTTTGTGGCCTTGCCACTTCCCCTGTTTGAGAAAAGCCAGAGGAGTAGAGATGGTTGACAGGATTGATACCAGTTTCCGCAGCTCCAATCTGTGATCACGATGCCTATGGCTCCTATCAACCAAATTGTCACTGATTCTTTTTTCAATGGGTTACTAGGTCAGAAAAGGGATTCTCTTTTTTACTGGCTTATTTTCTCCTAAGACCTGCTCAGATGAGTAGTGATATTACCATAAGTACTTTATAACTTTATCTATTGTGGTAATTAAAATTTTTTTTTAATATCTAGGTTAATACTGTCTAGTACAAAAGTATCTCACATTAATGGTACATATTAAACCAAATTAAATTGTCAAAAGTCTGTTTATAATAACCTTCATTTTCTTTTTAAGTGAAAAGCTCCTATAGAAAATGGTCCAATTTGTTCTCCCTTTTCCTCCTCTCACAGGGTGAATTAGTCACATACTGAAATCTCCTATAAATATACTATCCTTACCCAGAAAGGAGTTGCAACATTATAGAGTTGTTCAGCTTTTCTCAATGTAGATCAAGATTCATACACTTGCAGAGGCTTAGCATGTTCATGTTGGCATGCAGAAAATCGGAATTTGTTGTTGTTACAAACAGATAAATTATCTTCATCTGACTCTATTTTGTTTCACACCTTCATCATCAGCTGTGTAGGAAGAGCCTGCTATCTACAGTACTATGTAGCAAGTAACATCAAGTGAAGTTGTGCATATGTGAGCTCTTATCAGTGCCTGACATTTAGTACATTCACGATAAATATTTCCTTACAAGCTCAGTTTTTGCTTTTATCTGGCATTTTCCCAGGTTTAAATGGAGAATATGACTGTTATTGTTTAGTTTATCCAAACATGCCTTTTCTGGGTTACCCTTCAAAATATTGGACTCTTGGACTTTCTTGCTAGGATCACTGGTGGTAGTCTCCCAAATTGAAAGCATTACATAATCTTTCTATGGAAAAAAAATGGGGTGTACCTGGTGAATCCTACTGTTAAGTTTCTCCAGGATAAAATATTCCTTTCTTATGAAATTTGGCTGGAGTGAAGCTGCCCGGGTCCTGGATACCTGCTGGCAGCCGGAGGGAAGCAGCCCGGGTCCCAGGTGCCTGCCAGCGGCTGGAGGGAAGCAGCCTGGGTCCTCAGTGCTGGAGGGAAGCTAGTGCCAGCAACTGGGGGAAGGAAGGCCTACTCTTGCACGAATTTTCGTGCATCAGGCCTCTAGTCCATATATATATAAGCCGAAGCAACCGTTATGGCAGAATGACTAGAACGACTGGTCCCTTTTATGTGCACTGACCACCAGGGGGCAGACGCTCAATGAAGGAGCTGCCCCCTGGTGGTCAGTGTGCTCCCACAGGGGGAGCGCTGCTCAGCCAGAAGCCAGGTTCACAGCTGGTGAGCGCAGCGGCGGTGGTGGGAGCCTCTCCTACCTCCACAGCAGCACTAAGGAACAGCGAGCCGATCAGTAAAGAGCAGTGAGCAGGCGGGCAGTAAAGAGCGAGGGGTACTGGACTACTAGAGGGTGCAGGCCGGGCTGAGGGACCACCTTCCCCAGTGCATGAATTTCATGCACCTCTAGTTGTATATAATATCTAAAATCTAGTAAATATTTTTAACTGTGCAATAATAGTTAGCTACGGACTATTTCACTAAATCTTCATACTTGCTAACCTGTGCCAGAGCTGGGATTGCATTTAAGGCATTTTGGTTCTATGTTGTAACCATTGAGATGGAGAAGGGTGGAGCACCATGAACTTGAAGGATAGTGAGTTCCAGTTGCAGCTTTTCCTGGCAGTGCTAGAAAGTGTTCATTAACAGAGTTGTTTCCATACCAGGTGTACCGGTTAATAGTGGCAGATTTTGTAATCAAAGAAAACATGATCATTTCAAGAGAAACATCAAAAGTGCTTTCTTCAAAGTAATGTCCATCGCTAGCTACACATTTCCCCATCTTTCAGGTAATTTGTGGATACCGTCCCAATAGAACTTTTCTTGTTTTGAGGTAAACCATTCAGAGACCCAGTTTTCCACTTCATATGTTTTGAAGTGCTGCTTAGAAAGAGCATGTGCCATCGTTCGGAGCAAGTGGCAATCTGAAGGAGCAAGGTCTGGCGAATATGGCGGGTGGGTTAATACTTCCCAGGCAAAATCTTTTAATGTGTATTTAGCTGGTTTTGAAGTGTGTGATGGTTGTTATCATAAAGCAAAATTACTTTGCCATGTCTTCTGGCCCATTCTGGTCGTTTTACGATCAAAGCGTGGTTCAAATTGACTATTTGTTGTTGGTAGCAATCAGTATTAACGGTTTCACCTGGTTTTAGAAGCTCATAATACACCACACCTTCCTGATCCCACCAAACACAGAGCATTTTCTTCTTTCTGAAGCAATTTGGCCTTGAAGTCGATGTTGATCAACCTGGATCAACCCATGATTTTGTGCATTTGGGATTCTCAGAATAAATCCACTTTTCATCCCTAGTCACAGTTCGATGCAAAAAAAAGACTTTCTTTCGTGCCATTGAAGCAACATTTTACTGATGACTTTTCAGTTTTCCATTTGTCTTTCATTCAGTTGATGTGGCACCCATTTTCCTTCCTTTAAAACCTTTCCCATTGCTTGTAAATGATTGGAAATTGTTTGCTGAGCAACGTTTAATGTTTCTGCAAGTTGTTTTTGAGTTTGACATTCATATTCATCCAATAATGCTTGTAATTGTTGGTATTCAAACTTTTTCGGTTGACCTGGATGTTCTTTGTCTTTCACATCGAAATAATCACTTTTAAAGCATTTAAACCAGCGTTTACAAGTATCTTGAGATGGAGCATGTTCCCCGTA
This sequence comes from Plecotus auritus, assembly GCF_963455305.1. Classification (NCBI taxonomy): domain Eukaryota; kingdom Metazoa; phylum Chordata; class Mammalia; order Chiroptera; family Vespertilionidae; genus Plecotus; species Plecotus auritus. The sequence continues at coordinate 131,269,559 of NC_137771.1, read as the reverse complement.
AGCTTCCTGAGTATACGATAACTTTCAGCAGCACTTTTCTTCAAAATAAAGTAATGAATTAAAACTTCACACAAATGCCCTTTTTTTGGCATGAAATTCGACATTTTTAAGCGTAAAAATATCTGTGATGTTAACACCTTCAGCAAATTTGACATATGAAGTTTTGAAGCTCACTGTCAATACAACAAAATAACATACATATCAAATTGCATATATATCAACGCATGTGTAACTGCATCTATTAAATAAATTCACATTATTAATTGATACACCTGGTATTTTACAGACATTTAAATTTAGATTCAAGAAGTTATGTTACCTATTAAAAGTCACATATCTAGTAATTAGTAATTGAAAGGTTTAGCTACAACTATTATATACATATTTATTTCATGAAGGCTCTACTTACCAATAGCATCCCGATTTCATACCCTTGAGTTACATGCAATTCCTGTTATGTGCATCTGGCACTCATGTTTATGTCTCTGGAAGCTGACTGTAATTTTGGGATGATTTTATAACTAAACTATAAGATATCAGTTTTGAGTGTGCATGGGTGTGTGTGTGTGTGTGTAACACTATGTATAATACATTGGATATGTAAGTAATTAAATGGTTTACATTATTTACCTTTGATTTGTGAGACAGGACAATTAAAGGAAGTATAAATGACTTGAAAGAGAACATATATATGATTTTTGTTGCTTTTATGTTTGTAGTATTTCAGGAATCAAACTTCATATCGTTAATATCACATTTGTTTTAACCTTGGCTACCACTTTTCAAATCCAATCTTATTTGTCTATATCTGTTGCTTACAGTTTCACTGTATTGTGTGTAGGCATGAATTTTACCTTTCAAGGTGATTCTGAAACTAATCTTGAAGGCACGTCAAGAAATTTTATTTGTTGGGTGACATGACGTGATGATAAATTGTGTGGGTGAGGGAAAGTTAGTAATCAAGTTGCAGAGCATAATGTTCAATGTGACATTATTTATTTTAAGACAAATATACACACCACACACAACTTTTTGTTTCTAGAAATAAAGGTAAATATATGTATAGATATAAATTTGTTTGTGAATTTACTGAAGTAGGCATGGAAAGAGAATCTCCTGATTTTTGAGTATACTGTTTTAGGGAAAGTGTGGGAGTTTTAGGGTAGGTGATCAATTGAGTTATTTTAGTAGGGCTTAATCATGCTTATGAACAATTGTAATGTCTTGTATAGGAAAGCAAGACAGTAAAGAGAACATAGCTGGTTTAATTTTTTTTTTAAACAGGGTTGCCATCATTTAAAATTGTGATTCATGATTATGATACTCTTATGGAATGCTTTGGAGATATTTATTTTGTTAGTATAAGTAATAATGAAAACAGAGAAGATTAATTATTAGCAAATGTTTAGTATATGCATTAAGATAAATAAATCACTATTGTTAGTTTTAAAACGCATATTATGTGTAACTGTACAGTACCGGAAGCCAATTCCAGCATGTCATAATTGCAAGAGTTTCATCAAAAGGTTGATGGAACTTGGGGACTCAACAAGGGCTGAGTCACATATGTTGTCACCTGATGGGAATGGCTGAAGGCATTTCCCCAAACCTGAAAAGGATGATTGTTTGCTGTCAGAAAGCTCAGGGCATCTTAATCTACATGTTATTGACTCCTACTGGCAAAACACCTGAACAGCTATAGGCTATTCCCCAATCTGACAATGGACTCTGTAGATGAAACCCTACCCTTTGAAGTGTATATCTCCACATTGCCTTAGGACAATTTGTGTTAATAAAAAGCAAGGGGTCCTGAGACAAGGAGAACTTAGTTTCTTTATCTAGGCTCCTCTGACCCCCCAATGCCTTTCAAAATTATTTTTCGTCTCTGGACTCCTATTTAATCTACACACAGCCTTTCTCCAGATTGCTGAACCCTTCTTAATGCCGGAACAAGAACCCCGGCAATACAGTAGTGAGTAGTTTTGATAGATAGTTATTTAATGCACACTATTGCTGTACCCGATCCGTACTGGAGCTGGAGGGTATCTAACTTATTACTTTTTTGGTTGTTATTTCTATATCTAGCTGTTATCATCTTATGTGATTCATAGTGCTACATCTCAAATTTAGTTTATTCATTTTGGAGCCTTGTCAAGTGTGGCTCAGTTGTTTGGGCATCATTCCCTGCACCAAAAGGATGTGGGTTGGATTCCTGGTCAGTGCACATGTCCATGTTTTGGGCTCGATTCCCTGTAGGGGGCATAGAGGAGGCAGCTGATCAATGTTTCACTCTCACATCAATGTTTCTCTCTCGCTTTCCCTTCCTCTCTCTAAAAATCAATTTCAGAAATCTTTAAAAAAGAATTTAGAGAGAAAGTAAACACATGGAGTTAGGGCAGAAGTGATGTACATATGACCTTGGTTGATACAAGTGTCTACCTGATATCAAAGGGCTTAAGTCCACATAATCTCAGATAGGAGAGCTGTCATTATAATTGTGGAGATCTCCTCTCTGTGTACAGAAGAGACCTGGGGCAGGCACATAGGAAGCAGATACTACATCCAGAGTCTCATATTCAAAGGGTTTGTGCAGTTGACAGATGGCTAATGATCAAGAGAGGATGGAAGGAGCTTAGTTTGTTCAAAAAATGGTACCGAGGCCTAGCCTCCAGTGTTGTGAGATGAAAAGGAAGAGCCTTGCAGGCTCTGTGGTTAAAAATAACACTGGGGAAAGCAGTATGGAGTTTCTTAAAAAATAAAAATGGAGCTCCTTTTTTCCCACCAATCCCACTTCTGGGAATATATTTGAAGAAACAAGAAGCACTAATTAGAAAGGATATATGCACCCATGTGTTCATTGTAGCATTATTTATGATAGCCAAGATCTGGAAACAGCCCAAGTGCCCACCAGTGAATGAGTGGATAAAAAAAACCTGTGTTACATTTATACAATGGAATACTACTTGGCTGTAAAAAAAAGAAGGAAATCTAACCTTTTTTGACAGCATGGATGGATCTGGAGATTATTAATATAAGTGAAATAAGCCAGTCAGAGAAGGACAAATACCATATGATCTCACTTACATGTAGAATCTAATGAACAAAATAAACTGACAAACAAAATAGAAACAGAGACAGGGATACATGGAATAGACTGACAGCTCTCAGAGGGGAGGGGCATTGAGGGCTGGATGAAAAATGGTGAAAGGATTTAGCAAAAGCACACACACGCACACACACACATACACACACACTCGCACATATCACATAGACACTGATAATAGTGTGGTGATAGTCAGAGGGAAAGGGGAATGGAATTGGTGCAGGTGGACCAATGGGAGATCAATGGTGATGGAAAAATACTTTGCTTGGGGCAATGGACACAGGATACAGTGTGCAAATGACGTTTTATTGAGTTGTACATTGAAACATGCATGGTTTTGTGAACTAATTTCATCCCACTACATTCAGTTTACTAGTAAGAAAAGTGACAGCAACATATTAATGATTTTCTTTACATTTTAGAGTTTTGCATTTGATTAGTACAATAGTTAAGAAAAACATGATTATGCACTTTGATTTTATTAATTTAAAAGCCAGAAAACCTGATAATAGTAAGTGGTTTAAATGCTCTTTATTTTAATGTAATTGCCTTAATGGCAGTGAGATTTATTCTTGAACATGTTAAACCTCTATGTAACTTGCCAGCATTTTCCTGAAATTGGGTCTCTGATTTCAGAAATGGGAGTAGGGAAAGATATGAAAATACATGGCCTCAAGCTTTCTAAAATCCAAATTGAAACTTGTACTACAAAGAGAGAAGTTTAACTTGAGACTTTATGCCTATATCAGCATGACATAAAGTAGCAATTGAAGTTTTCTTACAACCCATGGATCTAATAAACATATTGGTTCATTTAAAAAAATGATTCAGTTTTCTTGGATTTTGGATTTCAGAAAAGAAGGATAGCCAAATGAATTATGTCCTGTGTGTTATAAATGTAGAAATCACATACAGAGGTCTGTTTTAGATGCTATTTGTTTAAATATGGATAACTAGGCATTTTGTGAATTTTTAGATTAATAGCCTATTGATCTATTAATAGATTATCTTTTTTTGAGTGGTGCTATTTAATTATATATATATAAATTAGGTTAATTATATATAATTTATATATAGTTTTTTAACTTACAATTTTGTAACCTTTTTCACTTTATATATTATTAATCTAATATGTAATTAAATAATCACCATTCAAAAAAGGTGATCTAAACTATATATTATATAAAGTAGATATAATACTATTGGAATTTAGAACAGAAAGGAGAAAATAAAAATCTATCTTCAAATACAAATAAATACATTCATGTTTCTTTTAATTACTATAATTTTGATTTTAAACTGTCTACATATTATAGTTACTGATGCATATTAATTGGAAAGATTAATAAGAAGGAATTACCTCGATTTTTGTGCTTTAATCATTTATATTATTTGATAGATATAGAGATAATTATTTATAATTTCAGTAATGAAGACTTATTAAAAGAATACTATTTTGTACAACTAAAATGAAATGATTTTTGGCTAATTCTGTTCTTTACTAAATGTCCAATTGCCAAATTACCCTATGATCTCGATTTTGCATAAGAAGTTGGATATTTATTCTTTCAGTGAAAACTTGTGGGATACTTACGTGGGAGGTTCTATACTAGGTGTTGGGACACAAACATGAATAAAACTTGATCTCTATCTTCAGATAGCTCTAGTAAAAACAACTCAATATAGACACATGTAAAATAAGTACTATAATAGATACAGATTTAGGCTACTTGTTGGAAGTTCATAGGGGTAGTGCTTTCTCTTTCTTGGTGCACAAGTCAGCTATAGCCACAGTAATACTGTGAAACACATTATCCGAAGCTCAGGGTATAACAACAATAAGCATTTATTTCTCACTCACGTAGTTATGGATCTGTGTTTTAGAGGTCTTGATATGCTTAAGGAAAGTGATGGGATAGCAATTATAATTTGTTTTTGGTGGGGGATGAGACTGCTGATGAGGGATGGGGGAATTGCTACACAGTATTACCAACATTTATTGTGTAAAAGATATCAACATTATTATATTAGCACTAGAAGCCCATTGCACGAAGAGATTCGTGCAATAGGCCTTCCCTCCCTTGGCTTCCAGCACCAGTTTTCCTCTGGCACCCGGGACCCAGGCCTTTACTCCTGCCAGAGTCTGCCATCTTCATCTTCGCTGCAGACTCTGGCTGTAGTCTGCCATTTTTGTCTTTGCTGCAGACTCCGGAGTCTGCAGTCTTGTCTTTGCTGAGGCGCTGCGCTCCTGTAGATCCCTTCCCCCGCCCCCTGCCGCCCCGCCCCGCCCTCCCTCTCATAGCAGGCGTCCTGCCCTGCCTGGCCACTCCACACCTGGAGCAGCTGGGCAGCCGCCATCTTTGGCCTTCTAATTTGCATACTCACTCTGATTGGCTGTGGGCGTAGAGGAGGTATGGTCGATTTACATGTTTGTCTATTATTAGGTAAGATGTTGTTTTAAACTCCATGATGCCAGTTATTCCAAACTGAATGAGACCTCTAGATCCATGAGGAATTCTGACATGACTATGTCTCCTTGATGTGTACTCTAGAACCCTTGCTCTAAGCCAGTGGTGGGCAAACTGCGGCTCGCGAGCCACATGCAGCTCGCAAGCCGCAGTTTGCTGCTCTGTTGACTAATGAGTTTGCCGACCACTGCTCTAAGCCCTCCTGTAAGTTTCATCTCTTTTGAACCTTGCCCTTCTACCATACTTGCCCTATAAATCTGTTGTGTTGGTCACATCAAATTGTCTTTGATCCTGCACAGCTTCTAGACACCTTGAGGAACATCACAGCCATATGAACTGCTGCTTCTACAGGTGCCTGGCCATTAACACTCCACAGAAATAATTTGAACATTCCCTGTTAGGTCTTTCTTACATCCTCCACATTAGCTATTTCAGTTTCACCACTGCCTTCAGAATCTTCCCCCTCACCTTTTTTTTTTACTTCCTCCTCATTCCCATTAGCATAACAGTTGCCCTAACTTTTCAGAGGAAGTAGAAGCAAAAAAAAAAAAAAAAAAAAAAAAAAAAGGAAAATTTCAAATTCCTAACCATTTCCCTAAATATATCTCTGTATCTGTAGTCATCCTTCCACATGCTTTCGAAAGTTAGTACAAATTGGTCATAATATGGTAAATCTGTTTACCTCTTCTTTCTCTTGTCAGCCTCTCCCTCTGTTGCTTCCTTTTTCTCTGCATACAAAGTTACATATTTTCTTCCTTAAGTATATTGGAAAACTAAAGAAAATCTCTCCTTTAATTCTCTGTCAGATTTTAGTAATTAGTTTATGTGTGCCATGACATGAAAAAGGTTGAAGCCCTACCAGTGGTCGGCAAACTCATTAGTCAACAGAGCCAAATATCAACAGTACAACGATTGAAATTTCTTTTGAGAGCCAAATTTTTTAAACTTAAACTTCTTCTAATGCCACTTCTTCAAAATAGACTCACCCAGGCTGTGGTATTTTGTGGAAGAGCCACACTCAAGGGGCCAAAGAGCCGCATGTGGCTTGCGGGCTGCAGTTTGCCGACCACGGCCCTGACTGGTTTGGCTCAGTGGATAGAGCGTCGGCCTGCGGACTCAAGGGCTCAAGGGTCCCAGGTTCGATTCCAGTCAAGGGCATGTACCTTGGTTTCGGGCACATCCCCAGTAGGGCGTGTGCAGGAGGCAGCTGATCGATGTTTCTCTCTCATCGATGTTTCTAACTCTCTATCCCTCTCCCTTCCTCTCTGTAAAAAATCAATAAAATATATTTTTTTAAAAATTACTGGCGTGCTGCAAGAATTTTTAAGACATGAGAAAAACATGAGGTCTGTTCCTTTATACAGTATTTTGTCAAATAATAAAATGAAAACAGCCCACACAACAATAACCATCTGCCTTGAATGAAAAAGGTTGAAAATCACTGATATATATCGATGGTTACCAAACCTTTGTATGCATAACAAAAATGTAGGGGGCTTTATAAAAGTACTGATATACTCCTGGATCTGAGTCAAGGATCTGGGGTGAACTCTTCATTTCTAACTTTTAAAAGCAGCCAGATTGGGGAACTATTGTGAAAAATGAATATGTACTGACAAAGTAATGCTGACCTTATAGTATGTGGAAAAGGTTACACAATTTTAAGTTAAAAGTGTATGTACACACATACTTTTATATATAATTCCCGTTATGGAAACATTTATATGTGAATATAAATAACTATGGTTAAAAATGAGAAACATTTACACTAAGGCATTAATCATATGGTGGGTTGCATTTATCTGCTTTAGTGTCTTTTTAAATTAAATTTTAAAATTCTATATGCTATTCACTTCTGCTTTGCCATAAGAAAAATATACTGGTAAAGTAATTAGGGTATCCTCATGCACATGTATTCCCCATTAAAGTTTCCTTCCCCTTAATTTGTTTTCTTTTTCTTACTTAACCTTTCTGCAGTAATAGATGGTGTTTTGACCACTTCTAGCTCCTTTGAGTTCTCTCCTCTCTTACCTCTCTATCGTCCCTGTTCTGTTTTAGTAACCACCCAAGGAAGAAATCATCACTGCCTGTCACCTCTCATAACCAACATTGCTTCTTACCAATTTTAGATCTGAAATAGCTTTCACATGCATTCCCTCTTTTTCCTCCCCAGCTACACTATTATAATGGTTTAAGAAAACCAGCTGAGATGGGTATCACTGACACCCGAGGATGAGTTTCTGATGCCACAAAAACTCATGTAAATTGAAGTCTCAAAAGAACAGTTGGGATTAGAAATCTGGAGCTTGCTGGGGACCTTACCCCAGAGTCTTTCATAGATATTTAAGGGTCTGAAGAGCTAAGGGTCTCGAAGCAATCAAGAAATTGGGCTGTCAATGGCAGGAGAACCTGAGGGTGACTTATATCAAAAAAGAAGTTTTCTTCATTGTTACTGATGTTATTTCATAATTAACAAATATATCAGTGCAGCATATTTGAATGTTGAGAGTAGAGAGCCTGAAGAGAGGGAATGTTTGAAAACCTCAGAATATGAGAAAGTAATTGGCTCTTCCCCAAAGCGGCCATAGGTGACCTCTGAAGATGGTTCGCTATTCGCTAGACCCAGAAAACCCCACAAAATCATGCAAAATCAAGAGGCTCCAATCTCCGCGTTCATTTCAAGAACACGCGTGAAACTGCCCAGGCCATCAAGGGCATGCATATTCGGAAAGCCACCAAGTATCTGAAGGACATCACCTTAAAGAAGCAATACATGCCGTTCCGCCGTTATAATGGTGGCGTTGGTAGGTGCGCCCAGGCAAAACAGTGGGGCTGGACACAGGGTCGGTGGCCCAAAAAGAGTGCTGAATTTTTGCTGCACAAGCTGAAAAATGCCGAGAGCAACGCTGAACTTAAGGATTTAGATGTAGACTACTCTGGTCATCGAGCACATACATTCAGGTGAACAAAGCCCCCAAGATGTGGTGTAGAACCTACAGAGCTCATGGGCGGATTAACCCATACATGAGCTCTCCCTGCCACATTGAGATGATCCTCACTGAAAAGGAGCAGGTTGTTCCCAAACCAGAAGAGGAGGTGGCACAGAAGAAAAAAGATATCTCAGAAGAAACTGAAGAAACAAAAACTTATGGCCCGGGAGTAGATTCAGCATAAAATAAATCTAAATAAAAGTAAAAGCAGGGGAAAAAAAAAGAAAGTAATTGAAAACAGACAAAAGGAAAGGATGGAATCAAGAAATTAGCCTTGAACAAAAGGAAAAACAACCCTCTTTCACACAGACGGAAAGGTAGAGGTAAAAATGGCTGTTGGTATCAGTTTGTAGGTGTGAAAGCGGAAAGCTGAGGGAGTTCTTGCCTAATGGCTCCAGTTTTCTCTGAATTACCAGACAACATTTTTCAATGCAAGGAAGGGAATATGTGTGTTTACCTCTCTGTGGACATTCTGGAAGTTACTCAGTAGTAGTCATTTTTATTATTCATCTCCCCTCCCTCCCTCCCTCTTTTCCTCTGTATTTGTCTATTTTACTTTTGTGGTTATCTTCCATATGGATATCTATCTTCCAAGGTTAATGCTGGACATATTGTGAACAGTAACAAAACACTTTTTGGCAATTAAGGTTGAGTGTCCCAGGACAGTCTGAAATTCATGCCCTGTCTCTTGCTTGCCTAGGACAGGTGACTTGTCTGAGTATTGTGGTCCAGGGTACCCTACCTTTGACAGACTTATGTAGCTCTTTCTCTGATGTAACTGCCACAGACATGCCTAACAGTTTCAAGGCTTAGAGACACATACTGTTGAGTTTTTCTATTAAGAAAAAAAAAATCCACATGCAAAATTTATTTCCTAAAGCATAAGATTCCAAAAGAAGAGCATAAGATTTTTAAAAAAATATGTTTTATTGATTTTTTACAGAGAGGAAGGGAGAGGGATAGAGTCAGAAACATTGATGAGAGAGAAACATCAATCAGGTGCCTCCTACACATCTCCTACTGGGGATGTGCCTGCAACCAAGGTACATGCCCTTGACCGGAATCGAACCTGGGACCCTTCAGTCTGCAGGCTGACACTCTATCCACTGAGCCAAACTGGTTAGGGCGAGCATAAGATTTTTGATAGTGCAAAAGTAAGTTTAGTTAAGAGCCCAATATGTGCTATGCACATTTCTAATGTAGATGGATGCTGGACTGTGTCTACATTATTTATGTTCTGTAGGGTAAGAGTACACACAGCCAGAATCAGGGGTCAGGCTAACATGGATTCAAATCCTGGCTCTGTCACAGAATAGCTATGGGAATTTGGCTTTATGGCTTTCTTTCTTTGAATTGGTTTCCCCATTCATCAAGTGAAATTTGTACTATTTTATAGGACTTTTGAGATATTGAATTAGATATTGAACTTCAAGCTCTAAGGACAATCCATAACTGCTGTTGCTGCCATCAATGTCACCACCTCATCCTATTTTTGTTATTGTAATGACTTTTATTACTTTTATCACAATAAAACTTCTCATTTCTGTATCATTAGTTTTGAGACAGTCTCTGCTCAAACCATTTTTTTTTTCTTAAGGGAGTGGATTGTATGATAGTTTTTAGATTTATTTTCCTTATAGGACTGTTTCAGTGTCCAAGATAAATTCAAACATTATCAGCAGCAGCTTGGCATGCTTATGTTGGATATCACCCATAAACTTAGTGCTAATCTGGGCTCCAGAAGAAGATATACATTTTTTCTTTATTTAAGCCTATTTTTCCCCAGGTTCTGATATATTCAAGTTGTTTTACCTTTGCAAAGCCTTAAAATATTTAATGATTTTATCCTCAGAGAAATATTCAGCCATCCAACTTGACCCTTCATTCTACTTATTGACCAAGCTATCTTGTCAGCATTAAATTTTAATATATGTCTTCCCCATGTGGTCTTTCCTTTACAATATCTCTTGCTAGAACCTGACCTTAGTCTAGGCCAGTGATTTTCAACTGGTGTGCCATGGCACACTGGTGTGCTGTAATAATTTTTAAAACAAGCAATACCTGGCTATTTAGGCAGGGGCACTGACCTCTTTTTCCTTAGAATGTCAAATAAAAAATGATTATAGCCAATATAACAATAGCCATCCAGTGTGAATGAATCAAAGTTATACCTATTTCTTTTGTCAGATTGGCAAAAAATATATTTTTTGTTGTACTGCAGAATTTTGGTAATTAGTGTATGTGTGTCATGAGATGAAAAAGTTTGAAAATCACTGATCTAGGTAAAAGCTCAATGGAAATGAACAGGTAGAAGCTACCTGAACTTGAAAATGTGTTTTTTAAAAATAGGTTTTTATTGATTTTATAGAGAGAGGGAGGAAGAGGGACAAAGTTATAGAAACATTAATGAGAGAGAATCATTGATTGGCTGCATCCTGCATGGGCCTTGACTGGGGATTGAGCCTGGAACCTGGACAATCTGCATAAACCAGAGATCTTACTTCACTGCTTGGTAAGGACTGCCTGAGGCAGAGGTTGGCCGGAGTGTAGACCATGTGTTTCAGCACATTGGTATATCCATCAAAGGAGTAAGGCTCTGTGTAGTAAGTTGTAACCATTTCAGTCATGCATTTGGAAAATGTGTATTAAATGCAAAAAATCTACAGGAATGAGATTGCTAAGTGCTGATGAAGAGAAACACTTTACTGTGAGTTAAAGAGTTTGGGAATATTTGAAGAAAGCTGACATTTAATAATTTTTGTGTGAGGACTATTACATTAGAAAAAGACAGGTTGTTGGATTTCAAATAAATATAGAATTTGTGTGCCTGATGCAGTGACCTTACTTAACACCTGTACCGAATGTATGTTTGCAGTTCATATTACACTGTGCATCTCATATTGTTTATTTTCCATATTTCGATTTGAATTTTGCCTGCTGGTTTTGAGTCTGTTGATAAATGTCATCTTTTGCGTTATCAAATATGATGATGAAATTCAAACCATTCTTAATAAAATGCCTATTAAATTGTTGGCTTTAAAATGTGTCAAGTTATACTAACTTGATAAGCATCAAATGTTTTAGAAAATTTTATAATAATTTTTGCAAGCAAGAAATATGTTTTTAAATCTCTATCAAAACTAGAATAATAAACATACATTGTGTTGGGGGATACCTAACTCTTGAACTTAGAAATGTTTGCATTATATGAAATGAGGCATAAATAGGAAGATGAAATAAAACATTAAGATTTGAAAACTTTAATATTACTTTTCTAGGTAAAAGCCATCATTTTTATTCATTTCGTGATCAATGGCCCATATATTTTAACCAAGTAATGTCCTGGTGAGAATATTCTAGAAAATATTGTCTATCGACATTAATAACAGTATACTGAATAATGGTCTTCGTGCAGGGTGGGCAAAAGTAGGTTTGTAGTTCATATGGTTGTGATTATTAAAATAACATCACTAACTCAAAAGAATGTCACAGTGCAACTATTAACCTACTCTTCCCCACCAATGTATATGTTATCTGTTGTTGTTTTTTTTAGAATTTGAACTTTATTTTATTATTGTTTTTTCATTAAACATTTTTATGTTGGCACTATTGCAGGTGTCCCACTACCCCCTCCCTTGGCCTTCACCACACTGTTGGCCATGTCCATGGTATATGCATATATGTTCTGTAGTTAATCCCTTCACCTCCTTTATCCAGTCACCCCTACAACTCTCCCCTCTGGCATCTGCCAGTCTGTTCGATGCATCTGGTTCCATTTTGTTCGTCAGTTTATTTTGTTCATTAGATTAACATATAAATGAGGTAATATTGTATTAGTCTTTCTCTGACTGGTTTATTTCACTTAGCATAATACTCTCCAGGTCCATCTATGCTGTTGCAAAGGGTAAGAGTTTCTTCTTTTTTAAAGCTGAATAGTATTCCATTGTATAAATGTACCATAGCATTTTTATCCACTCATCTGCTGATGGATACTTGGGCTGTTTCCACATCTTGGCTATTATAAATAATGCTGCAATGACCATAGGGGTGCATCTATTCTTTCTGATTGGTGTTTTGGCATTCTTTGGATATATTTCCAGAAGTGGGATTGGTGGGGCAAAAGGCAGTTCCATTTTTAATTTTTTTTTCATATTAGATTTTATTTTATTTTATTATTTTTTTAAATTTCTTTATTGATGAAGATGTTAAATATGTGTCCTTCTTCCCCCATTACCCCCCTTCCCCCCCACTCATGCCCTCTCCTCCCTGTTGTCTGTGTCCATTGGTTAGGCCCATATGCATGCATACAAGTCCTTTGGTTGATCTATCCCCCTTACACCCACTCTCCCCAACCTTCCCTCCGAGGTTTGATGGTCTGATCGATGTTTTTCTGTCTCTGGAACTGTTTTTGTTCATCAGTTTATGTTGTTCATTACATTCTACAAATGAGTGAGATCATGTGATACTTATCTTTCTCTGACTGGCTTATTTCACTTAGCATAATGCTCTCCAGTTCCATCCATGTTGTTGCAAATGGTAGGAATTCCTTCTTTTTTAGTGCAGCGTAGTATTCCATTGTGTAGATGTACCACAGTTTTTTAATCCATTCATCTGCTTATGGGCACTTAGGCTGTTTCCAAATCTTAGCTATGGTAAATTGTGCTGCTATGAACATAGGGGTGCATATATCCTTTCTGATTGATGTTTCTAACTTCTTGGGATATATTCCTAGAAGTGGGCTTACTGGGTCAAATGGGAGTTCCATTTTTAGTTTTTTTTGAGGAAACTCCATACTGTTCTCCACAGGCTGCACCAGCCTGCATTCCCACCAGCAGTGCACCAGGGTTCCTTTTTCTCCGCATCCTCGCCAACATTTGTCATTTATTGATTTGTTGATGATAGCCATTCTGACAGGTGTGAGATGGTACCGCATTGTCATTTTGATTTGCATCTCTCAGATAATTAGTGACTTTGAGCATGTTTTCATATGTCTCTTGGCCTTCCTTCTGTCTTCTTTTGAAAAGTTTCTATTTAGGTCCATTGCCCATTTCTTGATTGGATTGTTTATCTTCCTTTTGTTGAGTTGTATGAGTTCCCTGTAAATGTTGGACATTAAACCCTTATCAGTGATAACGTTGGCAAATATGTTCTCCCATGTAGTGGTCTTTCTTGTTGTTTTGTTGATGGTTTCTTTGCTGTGCAGAAAAGCTCTTTATTTTGATGTAGTCCCATTTGTTTATTTTCTCTAAATTTTCCATTGCCCTAGGAGCAGTATCAGTGAAGAAGTTCCTTCGGCATATGTCTGAGATTTTTCTGCCTGTGGATTCCTCTAGTATTTTTATGGTTTCCTGTCTTATGTTTAAGTCTTTTATCCATTTAGAGTTTATTTTTGTGTATGGTGTAAGTTGGTGGTCTAGTTTCATTTTTTTGCATGTATCTGTCCAATTTTCCCAACACCATTTATTGAAGAGACTGTCTTGACTCCATTTTATGTTCATGCCTCCTTTGTCGAATATTAATTGGGCATAGTGGTTTGGGTTGATTTCTGGGTTCTCTATTCTATTCCATTGATCTATATGTCTGTTCTTGTGCCAGTACAGGCTGTTTTGAGAACAGTGGCTTTGTAATACAGCTTGATATCTGGTATTGAGATCCCACCTACTTTGTTCTTCTTTCTCAGGATTGCTGCAGCTATTCGGGGTCTTTTTTTTATTCCAGATGAATTTTTGGAGAGTTCGTTCTAGGTCTGTGAAATATGCTGTTGGTGTTTTAATGGGGATTGCATTGAATCTATAGATTGCTTTGGGTAGAATGGACATTTTGATGATGTTGATTCTACCAATCCATGAACATGGTATGTTCTTCCATCTGTTTAAATCTTCCTCTATCTCTTTTTTCAGTGTCCTGTAGTTTTTTGCATATAGGTCTTTTACCTCTTTAGTTAAGTTTATTCCTAGGTATCTTAATTTTTTTGGTACGATGGTAAATGGGATTGCTTTTTTAGTCTCTCTTTCTGTAAGTTCACTATTGGTGTATGGAAATGCCATAGATTTCTGGGTGTTAATATTGTATCCTGCTACATTGCCAAATTCATTTATTAAGTCTAATAATTTTTTGATGGAGTCTTTAGCGTTTTCTATGTACAGTATCGTGTCGTCTGCGAATAAGGACAGTTTTACTTCTTCTTTTCCAATTTGGATGCCTTTTATTCCTTCTTCTTGTCTGATAGCAATAGCTAGTACTTCCAGTACTATGTCGAACAGGAGTGGTGAGAGAGGGCATCCCTGTCTTGTTCCTGTTCTTAGGGGAAATGGTTTTAGTTTTTGTCCATTGAGTGTGATGCTGGCTGTGGGTTTATCATATATGGCTTTTATGATGTTGAGGTATGATCCTTCTATTTGCACCTTGCTGAGAGTTTTTATCAAGAAAGGGTGTTGGATTTGTCAAATGCTTTTTCTGCATCAATTGATATGACTATGTGATTTTTTTCCTCTTAATTTGTTTATGTGATGTATCACGTTTATTGATTTGCAGATATTGTACCATCCTTGCATCCCTTGGAAAAATCCTGCTTGGTCATGGTGTTTAACAGGGGTGGGCAAACTTTTTGACTCAAGGGCCACAATGGGTTCTTAAACTGGACCGGAGGGCCGAAACAAAAGCATGGATGGAGTGTTTGTGTGAAGTAATATAAATTCAAAGTAAAGGAGCGGAGGGGAGAGCAAGAGAACCGGATAGAACAGCCGGATCCAGCCCGCCGTCTGTAGTTTGCCCACGGCTGTGTATGATCTTTCTGATGTACTGCTGGATCCGATTTGCTAGGATTTTGTTGAGGATTTTGGCATCTATGTTCATGAGGTATATTGGCCTGTAATTCTCCTTCATTTTGTTGTCTTTATCTGGTTTTGGTATTAGGGTGATGCTGGCTTCAGAGAATGAGTTTGGAAGTGTTCCTTCCTCTTGAATTTTTTGGAATAGTCTGAGGAGCATAAGTTTTAGTTCTTCCTTGAATGTTTGGTATAACTCTCCTGTGAAGCCGTCTGGGCCTGGGCTTTTGTTTGCTGGAAGCTTTTTGATGACTGCTTCAATTTCTTCCATAGTTATTGGCCTATTGAGAGTTTTAGAATCTTCCTGATTGTGTTTTGGAAGGTTGTATTTTTCTAGGAATATGTCCATTTCCTCCAGGTTGTCTAGTTTGTTGAAATAGACTTGTTCATAATATTTTTTAACAATCCTTTGTATTTCTGTGGGGTCTGTTGTTATTTCGCCTCTATCATTTCTGATTTTGTTTATTTGAGTCCTCTCTCTTTGCTTCTTGGTGAGCCTGGCTAGAGGTTCATCAATCTTGTTTATCCTTTCAAACAACCAGCTCTTGGTTTCATTGATCTTTTGTATTGTTTTTTTGTTCTCTATGTCATTTATTTCTGCTCTAATCTTTATTATCTCCTTCCTTCTGCTCACTCTGGGCTTTTCTTGTTGCTCTCTTTCTAATTCTTTTAGTTGGAGCATTAGATTATTTACTACCATTTTTTCTTGTTTTTTTGAGGTAGGCCTGTAGAGCTATAACCTTCCTTCTCAGGATTGCTTTCATTGTGTCCCATAGGTTTTGGATTGTTGTGTTTTTATTGTCATTAGTTTCCAGAAATGTTTTTAATTTCTTCTTTGATCTCATTGGTAACCCAATCAATATTTAATAACATGCTATTCAGCTTCCATGTGTCTGAGTGTTTTGGATTTTTTTAATTGTTGTTTATTTCTAATATTATGCCATTGTGGTCTGAATAGATGCTTGGTATGATTTCAATCTTCTTGAATTTGGGGAGACTTTGCTTGTGACCCAGTATGTGATCTATTTTTGAAAATGTCCCATGTGCACCTGAGAAGAACATATATTTCGCAGCTTTGGGGTGAAATGTTCTGAAGATGTCAATTAAGTCCATCTGATCTAGTGAGTCATATAAGTATTGCTACACCAGCTTTTTTTTCATTTCCATTTGCCTGAAAGATATTTTTCCATCCCTTCACTTTCAGTCTGTGTGAGTCCCTTGTTCTGAGGTGGGTCTTTTGTAGACAGCATATATATGGGTCATGTTTTTTTATCCATTCAGCCACTCTATGTCTTTTGATTGGTGCATTTAGTCCATTTACGTTTAAAGTTATTATTGAAAGGTACTTGTTTGTAGCCATTTTTAATTTTTGAGGCTGTGTTCCTTCTCACCTTTTTGTTTCTTCTTTTTACACATTCCCTTTAGCATTTCTTGCATTGCTGGTTTGGTAGTGATAAAGTCCCTTAGCCTTTTTTTTTGTCTGTGAAGCTCCTGATTTCCCCTCCAATTTTGGTTGATAGTCTTGCTGATAGAGTATTCTTGGATTGAGTCCCTTGCTTTGCATCACTTTGTATATCTCCTCCCATTCTCTTCTAGCTTGATGTGTTTCTGTTGAGAAATCATTTTATAATCTGATGGGGGATCCTTTGTAGGTAACTCTCCATCTCTCTCTTGTAGCCTTTAAGATTCTCTCTTTGTCGATAACTTTTGCCATTGTAATTATGGCGTGTCTTGGTGTGGGTCTTTTGGGATTCATCTTGCTTGGGACTCTTTGTACTTGAGTAACTTTTTTCTTCCCCATATCAGGGAAGTTTTCTGTCATTATTTCTTCAAATAAATTTTCTAATCCTTGTTGCTCTTCTTGTCCTTCTGGTAGCCCTATTATACATATATTATTTCATTTTGCATTGTTCCAAAGCTCCCTTAGGGTCTCTTTCTGCTTTTTAATTTTTTTCTCTAGTTGCTGTTCAGATTGGGCTTGTTTCTGTACCTGTTCTTCTAACTCACTGATTCGGTCCTCTGCTTCTTCTAGTCTACTCTTGAAGCCTTCCATGGTGTTTTTGATTGTAGCTATATCATTTTTTATTTTTGCATAGGTTGTTGATTTTCTCGTTCATCCAGTGTATGAACTGTATGTCCATTACTTTAAATACTTTTTCTGTCATGTTGCATGCTTTCGTTTCACCTATTTCCTCACTTGACGATTCCTCCTTTTCTTTCCTCTGGGGATTGCTTCGTTGTCTCCCCATTGTGACTATCACCAGAAGGTTCAGATGTCGAGTTGCCTGAGTCTGGAGTGTGTGCAGTGGGAGTTTTGCACCCCCCAAATGTCACTGAAGAGATCTGATATTAAGACGTGCGGTTGCTGTGGGTTGGTGGGAACCACACTCGCCTTGGGTCAGAGTCATAGGCACTTAGTGTGGCCTCATGTGTGCACCTAGAATCAGGGACTCTGCCTGTGCCACGTTGAAACAGAGAACCCACTGGCGTGTGCCAAAAATCAAAGTCCTCTATTGCGTGTCAGGAGTCAGAGGCTCCCTGTGTCCATGCCGAGAATCGAGTACCAGAGTCTCTATTTCTTGGTGCTACCTCACACTGAGAATCAGGTCCCTGTGTGCACATGTGCCAAGATTGGAGTCACTGGCTCTTAGTGTGAATGTACTGGACATCAGGGATTTCAGGCACACGTAATGAGGAACGGAGTCTAGTCACTGGTGGTCAATGCTGCCTTTTGTGTGGAGATTCAGGTTCCCCAATCTGCCTGGGAGACCGGGTTGCTCAGTCGCACTGTGTTGGCAGGAGGTCCACTTCTGCCCTGTGGTAAACAGCCTTCTGTGTGCGCTTGCCCTGAATCAAAGTCAGGTGGCTCTGCCCCTTAGTCTGAGTGTGGGGTCTGGTCATTCGCGTGTGCACTGTGGAAAACAAACTCCCTGTGTCCATGTACTCAGGCTCAAATTCAGCATTGCCTTCCTGTGTGGGCACAGGGTCTGGTCGTGGGGAACAGATTCCCTGAGACCACACATCCAGGTTCAAATTCACCTCAGCCTCTCTGCTAAGGTGCAGGGTCTGGTCATGGGTAACCAACTCCCCGGGTTTGCACCCCCAGGCTCAAATTCAGTGCTGTCTCCCTGCGTGGGTGTAGGATCTGGTCACAGAATACAAACTCTCCAAGGTCGTGCACCTATGTTCAAATTCAGGACTGCCTTCCTGCCTGGGCGTGGAGATGAGTTGCAGGAAACAAATTCCCCAAGTTCGCAAGTCCGGGGTCAAGTTCAGCGCTGTCTCCCTGCCCTGCGTGGGCGCAGGATCTGGTTGCAGAAGACCACCTCCCTCGGGGTGAGTGGCTAGGCTGGAATTCCGCTCAGTCTCTCTGACTGGGCGTGGAGACTAATCGTGGGAAACAAACTTCCTGTGTCTGACACCAAGGCTCAAAGTCAGGCAGAATCGCCACTGCTTTGTGTGTGCAGAAAGCCTTATTGTGTGGCTGGGGTCTGGTAGTTTTTATGTCTGGTAGTTTATATGGGGGAGGGTGATTGGCTTTGTGACTCACAGAAATCTGCAGCCTGGTGCCTGGAGTCCTGGTGTCCCTGGGTCTGCAGCTGTGGTGGCAGGTCTTCTCCCAGAGCGGCTGTAGGATCCTGGTTTGCTTCCTAGACCAGAATGGGTGGTGGTGAGGCTAGGATCCTAGTCTCAAGCAGTTCTGTTCTTTAAGATGGTGTGATCTCTGTGTCGCTGGTGTCCACCCCAGAGTGTTTTCAATTTTTTGAGGAAACTCCATACTGTCTTCCACAGTGGCCGTATAGTCTGCATTCCCACTAGCAGTTCAGGAGGGTTCTCTTTTCTACACATCCTTGCTAGCACTTGTTTTTTGTTGAATTATTGATAACTAGAGGCCCGATGCATGAAGATTTGTGCAAGAATTGGCCTTCCTTCCCCTGGCTGCTGGCACCACCTTTGCTCCAGCCCGGAGCCACCTTTCCACCTTCTCACGCTGCCCAGAGATCCGGAGCGGCTGGGGCAGTGTGGAACGCCTGCGTTGTCACAAGAGTCCCACCCCGGCCGCTCGGCCCCTGTGTACGCAAATTAACCCGCCATCTTTGTTGGGCTAATTTTCATACTCACTCCTGATTGGCTGGTGGGCGTCATGAAGGTATGGTCAATTTGCATCTTTCTCTTTTATTAGTGTAGATAACCATTCTCATAGGTGTGAAGTGATACCTCATTGTCTTTTAGTGTTCAAATTATCAAAGTTTTCCCTCACATTAATACATTCAAATTTCTTAATATCTCAGAATCTGTTCTATAATCTTTACCACACTGGTAAAATTCTAAATTTTAAATTTCGCATGAGTAACATTTACCTTAAATGATTATTAATGATATTTTCTATCTCAGAATTTCTTTGACTTATTGATTTAGAACATTATTTGGTAGTCTGTGAATCTAACTTAATCTAGAAAATTACTCACAAAGCCACGAGTAGAGAACCCCGGAACACACTGACTGAACCAGGCAGTTTTTTCTGAAGTATGATGCCTAAGCCAACAGCATGAACATCACTTGGGAACTTGTTAGAAATGCAGATTGGCCCTGGCCACTTTTCTCAGTGGTTAGAGCATTGTCCCATGCACAGAAGGGTTATGGGTTCGATTTCCAGGCAAGGGCACATACCTGGGGTTGCAGGTTTGTTCCCCAGTCTCTCAGTTGGCGTGCATTTGGGAAACAACCAATTGATGTATCTATCTATCTATCTATCTATCTATCTATCTATCTATCTATCTATCATCTATGTATCTATCATATATGTATCTATCATCTATGTACCTATCATCTATCATCTATCTCTCCTCTCTCTCCCTCCCTCCTTGCCACTCTATCTAAAAGCAATATAAAAATATCCTCCTTTGAGCATTAAAAAAAAGAGAGAGAGAGAAATACAGATTATTAGGCCACACTACAGATCTGTTGAATGAAGAGCTTGAGGGTAGGGTATAGTACTCTGTTTTAGTAAGTTCAGGTGATTCTGGTTTGCACTAAAGTTTGAGCACCACTGAACTACAGGACTCTCCCTGTTTATAGAGAAGCAAATAATTGTCACATGGGGTGGGTGATATTTTTGTTTCTCTCTTAAGGCCTACATAGAGATACAAACTATTTCTATTAAGTACTTAATTAAAATTATTTCTATCTTGTGTACTTGGGATATAAATCATACAAGATTAAAATGAAAAAAAGTAATCTAAAATTATGTTCTTCAGATCTATTCTGATGTGACTTAGAATCATTTATTATTGTTGTTAATTATTATCACTTTATTTTCAGTTATTTTAGGAATAAATTCTCATGGCTTATTTTGTAGGACATAAATTTTCCTAAAATTTGCCTTTCAGCTTCTATTATTTGCCTTCTCTTTTCTAAATTACATTTTATTACAAAAAAAACAACAACACTTCAACTTTACTATTTTTATACCAACATCTGATGTTTAATTTTTGTTCACTTTTAATTATGTACTTTCATCATTGGCTCCTCTAATCATATCTAGCTATACTTTAATGATATAGGTCCTTCTTTCCTAACTGTTTAATGTTAAGTCTATAAGATAGGACCAAATCCAATGATTTTTTTTTTTCTGGTAATTTCATTTCTGGGCCTTAGATACGTGTATCCTATGGAGAAAAACTCATCTTATTAGCTATTTTTTGGAAAACCATTTTAGCAAGAAATTGATTTTACTGGAAAAAAGATCTTTCATTTATCATAGAAGTGGGTTAATGTACATGTTTCAAATGATAGAAGCGGGTTAACATACATATTTCAAATGGAAAGAAGTAACACTAATAAGAGTGAGGAAAATTTAGAGCTGAAAAGGGGTTCGAGAAAGAGTCAGAGAGATGAAAGGCTCTGGTTATTTGCTGAAGAGAGATTTACTTGGATAGAGAATTGTCTAATGCAAAAATCTTAACTTGTTTCATGCATATATGCCTGGACAAACACAAGAAATCTTTAGCATATTCTGCATTACTCCTAATGGTTGGTAGAATGGACTTTCTTTTGGTGCATATGTGAAGATTTTCTAAATTTTGCTTTTAAGGCTAGGGTTTGGCAAGAAAAATGTACCTGTAGTAAAGTCAACAGCTGAATTACCATGAGGAAGAGAGATGGTAATAAAATGGACTCTTGAAGATGATAAATTTTTTTTTTTTTACAGTGTAGAATCACAGCTAATCAACATAAGCTTTAGGATATTTAGATCTATAAGACAGTATAAAAAGAAAATGTTTCAGTTAACGTATTTTTCTTTACAAATCTAATACTTGTCAAAATAGATTTAAAACTCAAGTGACTACAAGCTGAAAAACGAATTCAGCTAATATTAAAAAACAATTTTTCAGAGCACATTTATTTTTACAGTACTGGTAACAGCTTTTAAATAAATCAACATATGTAAACTTCTCATATAATTGAAGTTTCACTTTAAAAGTAACAAAATCTTATTTACTAATGAATGTTAGTGTATCCTGTATTACTATATTTAGTATTAATTTTGATGTAGTGTTATTTAATTTAACATTTTTTTGAGCTATGACTATTGGTCTGAACACTAATTTTTGCTTTGAATTGAGCAGGGCCTGCATTAAGCATTCAATATATATTTAATGAGTGAATGAATGAATTAATGAACTGTACTCTTTATTTTCATATCTAACAAATCAGGAACCGATCTGCTGCTTGTCTTATTGTGTTAAGTGATTAGCTTAAAAATAATTTCAGTAAATTTATAGTGTTTCAGGACTCAGATATTCATAAGTCAAGTTTTTTTTCTCTCTAGTTAGGCCCTAAGTTCTTTACTTTGGTAAAGGGATGTTATACCATCAATAGTTGAGATGTGTTTGGGAAAGGAAAGTTTAATAACAGCCTGTTGATCTGCTCCTGAAGATAGACTGCCTTTAGACATTTTCACATTGTCTTCATGATGGGATGTAGAGAAATATTTAAAAGGACCTTTATTGAAATGTTGTTTCTTACCCCATCTCTACCTCCTCCCTCATTCAGACTGTTGGAAAGTGAAGATGATTAGAGCTGATGATGTGAAACAGTTGGTGTTTAAGGAGGAAATTATGCCACTTGTGGACAAAAGGGGCCACATGCTAAACTGACAAGTTCAGGGAAGGCCAGCATGGCAGTCTTGCAAACTCAAAGACCTAAAGTAACCACAAAGGATGGTCTGCAATTAAACTTTAATTAAAAGCAGTTATCATGGGTAGTCACCTCCTAGGCTGGTATCTTCACTGACAAGGTCAACCTTTACCTTAACTGAGCCTATCTGTCTTTTTGCATCTGTGATAACATATCCTTGAAATGTCTGGGTAACTTGTGACTTCCCTTTTTCTGTACCCCTTGGGACACAACCTAATGTGCCTGGGTTCCAGGACAGATACCACAAATTCCTTCATTGTTATTGTTACAATGTTAATTGTTTACTGTTAACTATCCTGCAACCACCTAAGAATGTGTCTATCATTTTACTTGTTATCCAATCCCAGGGGTTTCCCTGCTTTGCTTTCTCCTGCTTCTCTAATCTATCACCAGTGGATTTCATGTAATCCACCTCTGTCCTTTCCTTTGATTGCAATATATAAAAGTAGATGAAAAAACTGCCATTCTCTGGAGCATTATCTCAATCCATTGAGGTTCTGCTTCCTGGCAATTGTTGACAGTTTGGCTCAAATAAACTCACAAAAATTCTTTACAAGTTTAAAATTTTTTATGTTAACACCCTAAACAATATTTCTGATGTTTTCATTATCTCTTCAATTAAATATTTAATGTCATAGTGTTATCATCATAATTAACTGGTTAATATTACTAAAGTAAAGAAAGCAAAGGGAAGTCAGACATTGTAAGCATGGTGACCTGGGAAGTTAGACCAGAAAGCTGCAGCTTCACACAGCATTGTTCCTCCAAGGGGATTAGCACCCCTCCTTTCCCCCATCCAATACTAGATTGTTGTGGGGTGAGGGGAAGGGGAGAGAGGCACATGTACAGAAGTCCAGATGGTGCAGGGGAGGAACTTGTCTGTCAGTAGCTTGGGGAGCAATGGATTGGCCTGTGAAATCTTGGAAAGTTCATTGGTTTGAAGAAGCTCCTGGTTAAAATCCCCAAAGAGTTCTCTCTCTCTTGTTCCCTTTGTTTTCTCTTGCTCTGTGATCTGCACTTGCCTGTTCTCTCTCTATAACATAGCCATGTGGACTTCACATGCAAGATGTAGGCTGGACTGGACGTTAATATGGAACTGAAACTATGGGCAGTGGCCTCTATTCTGACCCTCTGTAGACAACATTGGACTTCTTTCATGGCGAGAGGGACAGAGATGGGCCCTCGGAGGGGAACCCCCTTAATTTTACATCATCATTAAAGCTTTCTATGAAACTTCATCCTTCTATGGGGGCCTCAGGAAATTCATCTCCTTGGGGCACCCCAAGAATTCCACTTCCATAAATAACAATAGCACTAAAATGTATACCATCACAGGGCTGCTTAATTTATTTTAAAACCATGAGATATTTTAGGCATTAGCAAATAGGGAAAATGTAATAGGCATCTCTGTATAAAACATCTATCTTATGAAATAAAATATTACAGATATTATTGAAGCATCCTGTGCTCCCTTTCCTCTATTCTGGAGAGATCACTATAGAATTTGATGTTTAACATTCTCATTTCTCTTTTGATATTTGTATACATACATTTGTAGTTTTATATATACATTTGAAATGGGATTTTTGGACTGTAACCCGGATTCTTTGTCTGCCAGAGTCGAAGAATGAATCCACGGACAGAAGGTGGTATAGCAAAGGTGGAGATTTATTGAAGAACAAGTACAGACTCTCACGTGGGGAGGGGGAAAGAGTCCCACAGAATGGACTCCCACGTAGGGACTGTGAAAGGGTCCCACCCCATCCCTTCTTCCACAGTTTATAAAGGCTGTAAGTCTGGTCACTCTAGCAACTCATGAAATCAAAGGTCAAACACCACATGGGACAAGTGTTGACCTTCTCCCTCATTGTTCTTTTCTTTCTGGACTTTCTTCCTTCTTCTTTATTTTGTAAATATAGACCTTTTTGGCTACTTCCAGCTCCCTTGTCTTATGTAACTGCAACTGTTGCTGCTCCCTGCACCTGGCTTCCTTGTGTTATGGAGATGTACCTTCTCCCAATCTGTAGCCCTGTGTTTTTCCCTGGACCCCAATTCTAAAAATTCCCTAAGCCTGCCTATATTCCCTTAAAATTTCTGTTTGACTGTTTTGCATATTTCTTGAACTTGCTATACATAGCATTCTTTCATAACCCTTTAAAATTAACGTTTATGTTTTGGTTATTTGTATATAGTGATAATATTGGTTCTAATCCATTCAGTTTATGCTGTTGTATAGCTTCCTGTTGTTTAATTATACCACAGTGATTTTACCCATTTTGTGGCTGATTTAAAATTTGATAGCCTACATATTTTTTTTTTCTATTACAAAAATTCTTCAGTGAAAATCTGTGAATGCTCTTTTGTACACATTTTTGAGAATTTCTCTAGGATGCTACCTATGAGTACGATTTGTTGGGCCATAGAATTAACATATCTTCAACTTTGCTACATGATGCCAAGTTGCTTTACCAATTTATACCCTCAGCTGCAATGTTATTTTATAACCTTCCTGACTACTTGATAGTTTTGAACTTTTACATGTTGTTAATCCAGTGGGTGGGAAATGACATCTCATTGTTGTAATTTGTGTTTCCTTAATTGCCAGTGAGCTCAAGCATCATTGTATACGTTTATTGGCCATTCATGTTTCCTCCCCTGAATATCTTTGCTCATTTTTCCATTGTTTTATTTTCTTTTTCTCATTGACTTATAGATGTTCTTTATATGTTTATCAATTCTCACTATTTATTGGTATATTCATTACAAATGTATTCCCAGTGGTAGCTTATGTTGTCATTCTGTCTATGCATCCATCTCTATGAACATAAGTTATAATTTTAGGGGTAAGACTAACCAGTTTTTCCTTAGTATTTTCTGGGTTTTTAAATATTTTGTTTTAAAAACACTTTTTAAACTCATCTTAGAAATATATTTCCCTATATTTTTCTAAGTATTTTACAGTTTTGCCTGTCATATTTATTCATTTTTAAAATTTATCTTTATTGTCAAAAATATAACAGATATCTACTGTTTCCCCCCCACCCCATTGATCCTGTCCCTGCCTCACTCACCCCTCCCAAGTCTTCACCAAACTATTGTCTGTGTCCATGGACTATGCATATATGCATATTAAGTTCTCCAATTAATCTCTCTCTACTCTCTCTCTCTCTCTCACACACACACACACACACACACACACACACACACACACCTGCCTTTTGCCTGAAAATTTTTAATGTTCCAAGGTTCTATGTCTCTGGATCTACTTTGTTCATCACTGTAATTTGTTCATTAGAATCCACATATGAGTTAGATCATGTGATAATTATATTTCTTTGACTGGCTTATTTTGCTTAGCATGATGTTATAGAAGACTGGAGAAAAACCAAGCAACACATAGAGAAATGGAGTTACACAGCTTTATTATGCCAGCGGACTCAGAGGAGGTTGCTTCTCAAATTCTGAGCAATTTTATCCCCTTTTGGTGTCTTTGTCCCCCAAATATGGATTATACTTCCAGACCTTTCAAGGGCTTTGCAAGAAGCCCCAGGTGTTGGGGTCTTGAGACCATACCTAAGGGCCTGGCCTGGTGCCAACACTGATAGCCCCCCTCCGGGGGCTGTGTCATGGTTTATGGCCTCTGTGAAATGTGAGCATTTTAGGTAACAGGTCTTGCAAGACCAGTTTGTGGAGAAAGGGGCAATGACTTAATTATAGGTTATCAAGAATGTACACTGGGCTTGCTGGCACAGATTCAGATTGCTAGCCCCCCGAAATATCAGGGTTACATTGGAATTAGCCTTTTAGCCTTCTCAATAATACTCTCCACATCCATACATGCTATTACAAATTGCAAGAGTTCTTTCTTTTTTACTGCTACATAGTATTCCATTGTGTAAATGTACCACAGCTTTTTTTATCCACTCATCTGCTGATGGGCACTTGGACTCTTTCCAAATCTTAGCTATTATAAATTACGATGCTATGAACATAGGGGTGCATATATCCTTTCTGATTGGTGTTTCAGGTTTCTTAGGAAATATTCTTAGTAGTGGGGTCACTGGGTCAAATGGGAGTTCAATTTTTAATTTTTTGAGGAAACTCCATACTGTTGTACACAGTGGCTACACCAGTCTGCATTCCCATCAGCAGTGTACTAGGGTTCCCTTTTCTCAACATCCTTGCCAACATTTGTCTTTTGTTGATTTGTTGATGATAACCATTCTGATAACTGTGAGGTAGTACCTCATTGTCATTTTAATTTTCATCTCTCTGATGATTAGTGACTTTGAGCATTTTTTCATATGTCTCTTGGCCTTCAGTATGTAGGTCCTTTGCCTATTTTTTAATTGGATTGTTTGTCTTCCTTTTGTTAAATTGTTTGAGTTCCTTATATATTTGGAAATTAATTCCTTACCGGATGTTTCATTGGCAGATATGTGCTCCCAAACAGTGGGCTCTCTTTTCATATTGTTTATTGTTTTTATTGCTATGCAAAAACTTTATTTTGTTGTAATTCCATTTATTTATTTTCTTGTTAGTTTCCTTTGCCCTAGGACAGTGGTCGGCAAACCGTGGCTCACGAGCCACATGCGGCTCGTGAGCCGCGGGTTGCCGCCCTGTTGACTAATGAGTTTGCCGACCACTGGACTAGACTAAATGTTACCGTGTAGTTGGAAGCTGTGAGGATTAGGCAATTGTGGCATATTGTGTGCAAAGAGGTAAAGGGTAGTATGTGACAGTGGTTGGCAAACTCATTAGTTAAGAGAGTGGCAAACTGCGGCTTGCGAGCTGCATGTGGCTCGCGAGCTGTGGTTTGCCAACTACTGCCCTAGGAGATGTGTCAGTAAACATATTGCTGTGGGACATGTCTGGGATTTTGCTGCCTATGGTTTCTTCTAAGATTTTTAAAGTTTCAGGACTTACATTTAAGTCTTTTATCCATTTTTATTTTATTCTTGGATGTGGTGTAAATTGGTAGTCCAGTTTCATTTTTTGCATGTACCTCTCCAATTTGCCCAACACCATTTATTGAAGAGACTGTCTTGGCTCCATTGTTTGCTCTTGCCTCCTTTGTCAAATGTAAATTGAGCATGATGGCTTGGGTCAATTTCTGGGTTCTCTGTTTGGTTCCATTGGCCTATATGTCTGTTCTTGTGCCAGTACCAGGCAGTTTTGTGAACAGTGGCTTTGTAATATAGCTTGATATCTGGTATTGTGATCCTTCCAACTTTGTTGTTCTTTCTCAGAATTGCTGCGGCTATTCGAGGTCTTTTTTATTCCATATGAATTTTTGGAGAGTTTGTTCTCAGTCTGTGAAATATGCCGTTGGTATTTTAATGGGGATTGCATTGAATCTATAGTTTGCTTTGAGGAGTATGGAAATTTTAATGATGTTGATTCGGCCTATCCATGATCATGGTATATTCTTCCAGTTTTTTATATCTTCCTCTATCTCTTTTTTCAATATCCTATAGTTTTCCGAGTACAGGTCTTTTACTAAAAAAAGTACAGGTCTTTTATTAACCTCCTTGGTTAATTTTATTATTAAGTGTCTCAATTTTTTGTTGCAATGGTATATGGGTTTTTTTAATTTTATTTTTTTATTTTTTTTTTAATTTCTGTCTGAGAATTCATTGTTGGTGTATAAAAATGCCATAGATTTTTGGATGTTAATTTTATACTTTGCAACATTTCTGAATTCACTTATTAAATCTAGTAGTTTTTAGATGGAGTCTTTAGTGTTTTCTACATACAATATCATGTCATCTGTGAATAATGACAGATGTCCTTCCTCTTTTCTCATTTGGATGCTTTTATTTTTCTTCTTGTTTGATTGCTCTGGCTAGGACTTCTAGTACTGTGTTCAAGAGTGGTGAAAATAGACGCCCCTATCTTATTGCTGTTCTTAGGGGAAACGGTTTTAGTTTTTGACCATTGAGTATGATTTTTGCAGTATGTTGGTCATATATGGCCTTTTTTATGTTGATATAATCCCTCTATTCCCACTTTGCTGAGAGTTTTTATCAAAAAAGGCTGTTGGATTTTGCCAAATGCTTTTTCCGCATCAATTGATATGATCATGTGATTTTTGTCTTCCAATGTGTTTATATGGTGTATCCTATTTATTGATTTGCCAATATTGTACCAGCCTTGCATCCCTGGTATAAATCCCACTGGGTCCTGGAGTATGTTCTTTTTAATGTATTGCTGCATTCAGCTTGCTAATATTTTGTTGAGGATTTTAGCATCTATGTTCATCAGAGATATTGGCCTGTAATTCTCTTTCTTTGTGGTGTCTTTATCTGGTTTTGGGATTAGAATATTGCTGGCCTCATAGAAAGAGCTTGTAAGTGTTCCTTCCTCTTGGGTTTTTTGTAATAGGTTGAGGAGGATAGGTGTTAGTTCTTCTTTTAATGTTTGTTAAAACTCCCCTGTGAAACCATGTGGACCAGGGCTTTTGTTTGTTGAGTTTTTTGATTACTAAATTTCATCAGTAGTTATAGGCCTATTCAGGTTTTCTGATTCTTCCTGATTGAGTTTTGGAAGATTGTTTTTTTCTAGAAATATGTCCATTTCTTTCAGTTTGTCCAGTTTGCTGGAATATAGTTGTTCATAGTATTTTTTTTTTAATGATCCTTTTTGTTTTCTGGGGCAGTTGTTACTTTTCCTCTTTCGTTTCTGATTTTTTTTTATTTGGATTCTTTCTCTTAGCTTCTTGGTGAGCCTGGCTAGAGGTTCATCAATCTTGTTTATCTTTTCAAAGAATCAGCTTTTGTTTTTATTGATCTTGTATATTATTTTATTTAGTCTCTATATCATTTATTTCTGCTTTGATCTTTATTATTTCCTTGTACTTTGGGCTTTTCTTGTTTTGTTTTTGTTTAATTCTAATTTTTTTCATTTTAGGGTTAGGTAGTTTATTAGAAGTTTTTCTTGTTTTTTGAGGTAGGTCTGTAGTGCTATGAACTTCCCTCTCAGGACTGCTTTCAGTGAACCATAGATTTTATGTTGTTGTGTGTTCATTTTTATTTGTTTCCAGGATGTCTTTTATTTCTTTTCTGATCTGTTTGTTTGTTATATTGTTTAATAGCATGTTATTCCGTTTCCATGTGCTTGAATGTCTTTGAGTGTTTTTATTACAGTTGATTTCTAATTTCATACCATTGTGATCTGAGAAGATGCTTGATATGATTTCAATCTTCTTGAACTTCTACAGGCTTAATTTGTGTCCTCACATGTGGTCTATCTCTTAAAATGTCCCATGTACACTTGAGAGGAATACATATTCTGTAGCTTTGTGGTAAATTGTTCTGAAAATATAAATTAATTCCATTTGATCTAAGTGTGTCATTTAGGATTACTGTTTCCTTGTTGATTTTTTGTCTAGAACAGCCGTGGGCAAACCACAGCCCATGGGCCAGATCCGGCCTGTTCGGCTGTTCTATCCGGCCCGCGGAGCTGAAAGAGCGGAGGATTCTCTTGCTCTCCCCTCCACTCCTTTACTTTGAATTTATATTAGTTCACACAAACACTCTATCCATGCTTTTGTTCCGGCCCTCCAGTCCAGTTTAAGAACCCATTGTGGCCCTCGAGTCAAAAAGTTTGCCCACCCCTGGTAGAAGATCTATCTAGTGATGTCAAGGGCGGGGGTTATTAATGTCCCCTACTATGATTATATTGCTTTTGATCTCTCCCTTAAAATTCTCCAGAAGTTTTTTTTTTTTTTTTTTTTTTTTTTAATATATTTGGATGCTTCTGTATTGGGTGCATGTATGTTTACTAGGCTTATATCCTCTTGCTGAATCAATCCCTTTATTATTATTTATAAAGTGGCCTTTATTACTTCTCATTATGGCTTTCACTTTGAAGTCAATTTTGTCAGATATGAATATTGCTATCCCAGCTTTTTTTTAAATTTAAATTTTTATTTTTTGGTAAAATGTTTTTCTATTCTTTCACTTTCATTCTGTGTGAATCCTTTGTGCTTGTCTCTTGTAGACAGCATATATGTGAGTCTATTTTCTTATCCATTTAGCAACCCTATGTCTTTTGATTGGGGCATTTACACCATTTACATTTAAGGATATTATTGATAGGTATTTATTGTCATTTTTATTCTTTATGCCTGTGTTCTTCTCTTTCTGTCTATTTCTTTTTCTTACAACAGTTCCTTTAGCATTTCTGGCAGTGCTGGTTTCATGTTAATAAACTCTTAGCTTTTTTTTTTTTTTTTTTTTGTCTGCGAAGGTCTTTATTTCACCTTTGATTTTTTGAATGATAGAGTATTCCTGGGTTCAGTCTCTTGGTTTTCATTAATTTTTATAGTTCATGCCATTACCTTTCTGGCCTGCAGTGTTTCTATTGAGAAGTCAGCTGACAGTCTAATGGGAGCTCCCTTGTAGGTAATTTTCTGTCTCTCTCTTGCAGCCTTTAAGATTATTTCTTTATCTTTAATGTTTGCCATTTTAATTAACATGTGAGTCTTTTGGGGTTCATCTGGATTGGGACTTTCTGTGTTTCCTGAACTTGAGTGACTTTTTCCTTCACCAGATTAGGGAAATTTTTTTGCTATTATTGCTTCAAACAGATTCTCTATTCCTTTCTTAGAATCTACTCCTTCTGGTACTCCTATAATCCGAATGACATTAAGTTTCATGTTGTTCCAAAGCTTCCTTAGCCATTGCTCCTGCTTTTTAATTTTTGTTATTCATTTGCTCCTCTGAGTGGTTGGTTATTTTTCTACCTTGTCTTCAAATTCGCTGATTCATTCCTCAGCTCCTTCTAATCTACATCCTTCCAGGGTGTTCTTAATTTCATATATGTCATTCCTCATTTCCTATTGATTCTTATTTAATGTTTCAGGGTCTTTTCATGTGGGTGTAGCTCTCATTAAGACCCTTCTAATTCTCACAAAGTTGCTTGTAGTTCTCACTGAATTGTTTGAGCACCTTTATTACCATTCCTTGAATTCTTTATCTGACAAATTATTTACCACTATTTCATTTAGTTATTTTTCTGGAGATTTCTCCTTTTCTTTTATTTGGGGGTTGTTTTTTTTGTCTCCCCATTTTTGTGTCCCCCCTTTTTTTTGGTTTCTATGTATTAAACTGCTGTGCCTCCCAGATTTTGTGGAGTGGTCTTATGTAGTAGGTGTTTTGTGGGACCCAATGGTGCAGTCTCTTAGATCTCCTGAACTGGGTTCTCTAGGAAAGCCCCTTACTTTTTTTGGGCGGGGAGGGGTGGTTCTACTGTTGTTGGTGGGTCTTGAATTTTACTGTCGCATTCGTGAAGTGAGCCTGCTCTTTGGCTGGCTGACTATGTGGCTCATCCCCGACTAAGTCATGCAAACTGTTGTGGAGTTGCTGACTGAACAGAACAAAATATAACAACAAAATACAAAACAGAAGAAAACAAAAACATTCACAAGACGCCTACAGCACCAACAAAAGTAACCATCAGAGAAGATATTATTAAGACAGAGAGCAAGAATGATCGGAAAAAAAAGAAAGAAAAAAAAATATGAGAAAACAAGGCAATCAAACCAACAAAAAAAGCACAAATAAAAAACAGCCAAAAAGTGGGGTTTGGGGGAGGGGTTACATGTAGATGTAATGCAGAAATGAAGAAAGTAACAGTAAATAATTAGCGGAATAGAGGACGTAAAAGTGTTCAAAATAAAGGAAGGTTTAAGACAATGAAAAAAATTTGAAAAGGAAAATAGAGGATAAAGCAGATAGACATAAAATGAGAATAAGAAAAAAAGATGAGAAAGCAGGAGAAAAAGAAAAGAGAGGAAGCAAAGATAGAAGAAAATTGAATAATGAAAAAAAATTGGGTAGGAAAAGGCAAGAGGAAAATTAGATTTATGAACATAACAGAGACTAGAATAATTACAAATCAATAAAGCATATAGATAAGGAAGATAACTTTGAAAAGGGGAAAAAAAAGAAATGAAAGAGAAAAAGTGAAAAAGGAAGTAGAAAAATGGAAGAAAAAATTGAAAAGGAAAAAAAAGTGAAGTTTAGTTTGTTTCAGTTGAGTTTAGTGCCTGATGGGGAATTGCTTTCAATCTCACTCTTTTGTTTTGTCTGCCAATTCTGTGCTTCCTGTGGGATACTTAGGTGCCAAGCTCTGACAGGAACTGCCCTCTGGATTTCAGCAACCTGCTTGAAGTTCCAAGAGGTCCCCATATCTTCATCCACAGTTTTATCTGACTCTTCAGAACTTGGCTGCCAGCAGGAGGGGGCAATCTGCCATGTTAAATGGGCTTGTTAGCTGCATGGGGCCCAGAAACCTTCCCCTGTTCCCAGGGCTTCACCTCTGCCCAGGTTTTCCTGCTAGCCAGCTGTTAATCTTAATCACTCAAAAGTCTGTTTCTTAAAGGGCTTTAGCTGGGAGAGGTGCTGTTTAGCACTCAGGGATTGTGGTGGTGTGCTTCCTTGTCCTAGAGCAGTCCTCTGCGAGTGGCCCAAAATATTACTCTGCCCTCTGCTGGCATAGATCCTTGCGCAGAGACCAGTGGGGTCCTTGGAAACCTGGAGTATTTATCAGTTCTCCTGTGGGGGGCATGTACCAGTCTGGTTCCTAGGAGAGTGGGTCGGAAGAGTCCTCCCCCAATCCACTCACTCAGGCTCCTGAGACTGTTCAAAGTGGTGGGCTTGGCCTCTACTTTTGTTTCCTCTGAAAAGCTGAAAATGCAGGGTGTTTCAAGCAGGGCTCCTGAGGGTGGGGCAGGCTGTATTAACTAGGGTGGATTTTTTCTTTTCCTGCCCTGTGGCTACTGGAGAGGGCGGGGAGGGAGAATGGCCATTTTGGTTTTAGAACCTTTGAACAAATGCTCCTGGCTCCCGCTTTTCCACATCTCCCCGCAAGGTTTCCCACCCCAGCACTGTGGCTTTCTCTCCCACTG
This sequence comes from Plecotus auritus, assembly GCF_963455305.1. NCBI lineage: Eukaryota > Metazoa > Chordata > Mammalia > Chiroptera > Vespertilionidae > Plecotus > Plecotus auritus. The sequence continues at coordinate 131,236,059 of NC_137771.1, read as the reverse complement.
GCTCCGGCCTACTGGCTCTAGACTCCTCTGTGGCCAGCAGCCCTGCTGCCTTTCACAGCTGGATATTTCGTGGGCCACGGGTCTTGGCTCTGGTACTCAGGGCTGTGGAGCCCACCTGGGTTCCAGGCCTCTATCCTCTGAGGGAACAGACCCTCCCATAGCCCTGGGCTCCCTCCTCTCGCCTGCAGGCTTCCATCCCTGGGGCTAGGTCAGCTCCTCTCGTGACCATCCCTTTCTACAGAAGGTGTTTTCTGTCCTTCCTTGATATGTCTCCTCAGCTGGACCTCAGTTGGTAATTCCAGGTGAATGTTCTCCAATTTAGTTGGCCCTGGTGATACAGAATTTTTGGACTGGAACCCGGATTCTTTGTCCGACGGAATCGAAGAATGGATCCACGGACAGAAAATGGTATAGCAAAGGTGGTGATTTATTGAAGAAAAGTACAGACTCCCACGTAGGAAGGGGAAGAGTCCCACAGAACTGACTCCCACGTGGGGAGGCGGAGAAGGTTCCCACTGGGTTCCCTTTCCCTATGGCTCATAAAGGCTGCAGATCCTGGTGCCTTGGTATCCTCTCTGATTGGTCACTATTCCCTTAGACTGGTTACTGTAGTAACTCCTGGGATCAAAGGTTGAACCTCACATGGCACAAGTGAGGTTTTCCCTCCCTCCTTCCCTATTGTTTTACTACTCCCTTTGGGCTTTCTTCTTCTCCTTCTGAATGAAAGGCTTCCTTCTATTTTGTAAATGTGGCCTTTCTTGGCTACTTCCAGTTCCCTTGTCTTATGTAAACATACCTGTTGCTGCCTCCTTGTTTTATGGAAATGTAACTGCACCTGGCTTCCTTGTCTTATGGAGATGTGACTGCATCTGGCTTTTGTGTTATGAAAATGTACCTTCTCGCAGTCTGTAGCCCTGCGCTTTCCATGGACCCCAATTCTAAAAAATCCCTAAGCCTGACTATATTCCCCCTAAAATTCGTGCTTCACTGGGACTAGGTGCACAACAGTCTGCCTATTCATCTGACAGTTTTATCAGGGGCAACTTGCAACTTAATGGAGATTCTTTTGATGGAAAATTGTAAGGAATTGAAATAGGAATTTTAGCGGAATATAGGCAGGTTTAGGGAATTTTTAGAATTGGGATCCATGGAAAAAAATAGGGCTACAGACTGAGAGAAGGTACATTTCCATAACACAAGGGAACCTGGTGCAGTTATATTTCTATAAGACAAGGGAGAGGCAACAGATACATTTACCTAAGACAAGGGAACTGGGAGTAGCCAAGAGGTGTATATTTACAAAATAAAGAAGGAGGAAGAAAGCCCAGAAGTAATAGGAGGACAATGAGGGAGGAGGACCTCAGGAGTTACTATAGTAACCAATTCAAAAGGGAATATTGACCAATCAGAGGGTCTATCAGGACATAGGAACTACAGCCTTTATAAAGCATGGAAACAGGAAGTCGGTGGGACCCTTTCCCCCTCCCTACATGGGAATCTGGAAGTGTTCTTCAATAAATCTCCACCTTTGCTATACCACCTTCTGTCCGTGGATTTATTCTCCGACTCTGGTGGACAAAGAATCTGGGATCCAGTCCAAAAATTCTGTATCAGGATGAGATCTTTGCCATAAATGAAGGCAGTGCAGAGCAGGAGAAATTGAGAGCTACCCTAGCAAAAGCCACAAGTCCCAGGCTGGGAGGAATCTAAATTTCCCCTGAAACTTGCCGACTAGGCTGAGATCACCAGCTGCTGCTGCTCAGGAGCCGAGAGGGCACCATCTTGCCTGTCATATCTAAACATTAATCTGTTACAGTGATTCTTCGGCATATTGTTAGGTCGAGACTCATTTGTTTATCCCCATAAGGATAACCAGCCCCATTTGATAATGGTTTGTCCTTTACTCACTGATTTTTATGCACCTCTATTATATAAGTTTCTGTGTGTGCTTGAGTCTGTTGTTGCTCAATTTGACTTTCTTCCAGGATCTTTAACCTGCCTTTCCTTTGCCCTCTATTGTTTATTACCTCTGCCTTTCTTGCTTCAGGCATTTCTTTAGATTTTAACTCAGTTCTGTCACATGCTTGTGACTTTGGGTAAATGTAATAGGATTTTGAGTTTTTGTCATCATTTTTTCTACCATGACACGTATCTTATCTAATTGCCTAGAATGTTTTTCCGTTTTTTTCATATTATCTCTCTTTGTTGATGGGTTTCTTTAAAAAGTATCCACCTTTTTCTTTTACATTCCATTTATTAATAGAAGTATTAGAGTTGAAAGTATAATGGAAAATGTTATAATCTTTAATATTAAGATGCAAAAGGCAAAGTTTTAAATACATTTAAAAAATAAATTAAGAATAACTTTTTCTAAATCGCTAGTAAAACTTTTTGATTAATACCTTCTAATACTTAATTTTTAGGCAGTTTGATTTGGTACAAGTAGAGATGCTTTACTTGAAGTTCATTAAATATCTGTTTGATCATACTATTGTTAACCTTTCTTCTTTAATTTTTTAGATGATTGGAATCCATTTTCATACCCATATAAAAAACTGGAGTATGGGAAATGGGAGCTGTATATACCACCAAAGCAGGATAAATCTCTAATACCTCATGGATCCAAATTAAAGGTACTTTTCCTCCCTCTTGTTTTTATTTGAATTTATTTATTTTTAATCCAGTGTGTAAAGTTTGATTTAAAATATGATAATGTAAACCGATGCGTGCATTGGTGGGAGAAAAAATTTAAATGTTCCAGTAGAGGAAATTTAAGAGAGCGGTATCCACAAATTTGAATGTGTTAGATTATAACTGTTTGGTTGGAAAGGTACCAAACTTAGTTGTGTTAGCAACTTTGGAAACTTTGTATAAAACATGATTGAATCATTGTAAAAATTTAGCTTAGAAAGCAGAAACTTTAATAGAAAAGTGTGAAAGCTGTCTTCAAATCAGCAAATGCAGAGAGAATTTTTACCTATAAGGAAATTTTTGATAGAATTGATTTTATGAGCCACATGAATGCAGAATGCGATCTGGTGTTGGAGAATGTGCATTTTGGGACATGCTTTTTCTGGTTTTCTCCTTTCTAGTATTTGACATGGGGATTCTTGTTTCTCTTGTTCTGTGGTAGGGCCACCTGAGCTTCCTGTGTACTCCTTTGACTTTAGCTGACCATGGGGTCCCCTTCACGGTCTGCAGAGCCCACAAGGCCTCTCTGGTCTCCTTAAAGGGGGCTCGAGGGATGATGGGTCCCAAAGTCTGGATTACACATTTAAGCATTTGATTATATATCAAGTTATCTAAATCCTTGAACATTTACTTGATTTTGCTCATATAATCATATACTATTTCTATGTCCTTTGTTTCTCTTTCCCTCCCATAGATAATCAATAGCATTATAGCATTTATTATGATAAATCCGGTGACTGAATCATTTTTATGGGTATTTGTTATTTAACAACATTAATTCAATGTTAATTAAAGTATATTTAAAATCAATATGGATTGCATGTTTGTTTTGCAGGGGATTTTTTTTTTTTTTTTTTTTTACAAATAATGAAATTATAAGTGTATCTGAAAATTACTAAAATATTGTCACACATAGTAATAGTTATCTGAAGAGCATATTGTCTAGAATAAAGAGACATTTTGATATGGGATGGCAGCCAAGGTTCTTTTTAATCTGCAGTGAAAAGGAGAAAAAGTAACTGCAGTATACAATAAGAGGGATTTAAATTTAATATAAATAATCCCTTTTCCAAGTCAGTATAAGCTCCACAAGAGCAAGGGCCTTTGCTATTTTGTTTGCTAATACTACCGTATATCCTCCATCCCTGGAGCTGTGTCTGGCACAGAGTAGGCACACAGAAATATTTATTGAATGTTAAAGCATTTTTAGGTCCAGTCTTTTCAGGACTAAACCAAGTAGCTTGATTTTTCTATGGTTTATAAAGCCCGATTTTATGAACTAGTGAGGCAAGGCAACTGTTACAGTACCACTGGTCTCCTTGTCACTTTAGGTCTTATGGCCATTTTTGTTTATTTGTTTTTTTAAGAATTAAACTTACTAATTTTTTAAAGTGTTGAGAATGTTTTTCTGCCTTCTTTAAATTACAAAATTTTATGAGATCTGACACCATTACTACTTTTTGCATTACATAGTGAATGAATTAATTTTGGTATGTTGTTTTTACATATGGGGAATAATAATTACTAGGAATGAATGATTATTGATATATATTGGGAATAATGGTAGGCATGTGCCTCTCCCATATGACCTCAAATCTTTTACACTTTCTGCTATGGTCTGCTATGGTGTTTCCCCAAGCCCCGTGCCCATTTTTTTTTTATGTTGAAATCCTAGTGCCTGATAGGATGGTACTAGTAGCTGAGGCTTTGGGAGGTGAATAGTCCCTGATGATGAAGCCCTCTTGAATGGGTTTCTAGTGCTTTTCAAAAAAGGATTCAGAGAGATCCGAAGCCCTTTCCACCAGGTGAAGATACACTAAGAAGTCTGTGACCCAGAAGAGGGCCTTCACTTAACCATGCTGGTACCCCAGTCTCAGATTTCCATCCCCCAGAATTGTGACAAATCAATTTCCGTGTTCATGAGCACCCGGTTTGTGGTATTTTGTTATGGCAGCCCCAAAAGACTAACACGATTTCTATGCTATGCTTTTTATCAAGAATTTATTTTACTATGTGAAATACAATAATCAGATAAGAAATAAATGTGGCTTTTAAATTTTCTCTTGGCTTTAAAAATCTGTGTTTAATGGCAAAGAAATGTTAAACAAGTATGATATGGACTGTTGTGTAATCTGTCTTTATTATTTTATGCTCTGAAGATAATTAACAGAAAATTTAGGCACAAAATATTTGTAGTGTTTAGATCAGGGGTCCTCAAACTTTTTAAACAGGGGGCCAGTTCACTGTCCCTCAGACCGTTGGAGGGCTGGACTATAGTTTAAAAAAAAAAAAAAAAACTATGAACAAATTCCTATGTGCACTGCGGGCCTGGGACGAGTCGGCTGCTAAGCAGGACAGGCAGCGGAACCCGGCGGGCCAGATAAAGTCCTCAGCGGGCCGCATGTGGCCCGCGGGCTGTAGTTTGAGGACCCCTGGTTTAGATGTTTCAAATGTTGATGAAACATTTAGATGCTATTATAATGTTAATATGGTGATATTTTTCACTTATGAAGATGATACATCATGTTTTCTTTGGGGTAAGGGTTAAATTCTCTATACCAGTGGTTGGCAAACTCATTAGTCAACAGAGCGGCAAACCGCGGCTTGCGAGTTGCATATGGCTCATGAGCCGTTGTTTGCCGACCACTGCTCTATACAAATCCACAAACTTGAGGTTTTTGGCCTTTCAATCTGAAGTTGTCTCTAGGTTGATTATCATGGTAATTAAAAATCTTGTTTTAAATTATATTTGACAATTTATTTCAGGCCACCAGGGATTGACCTTTATAATTCACTTGAGACTGTTTCTCTTATGAATTATCTGGTAACCATTAATAAAAAAAGAACTGTTAACATCTTTGAAATGACAGCTTTGTTTTCTCTGTAAAACACCTGGTCTTTTCCATTGAACGATGATACCTAACTGCTTCAATAGTCATCTAAATGTCTCTTTTTTATGTTTATTTCATTTTTCCTAAACCTCACCTGAGGATTGAACTCATAACTTGTGTATGTGCTCTGATTGGAAATTGAACCTGAGGCCCTTCCGTGCACAGGACAATGCTTCAACTGACTGAGCCACACTAGCCAGGGCTCTTTGCATGTTTTTTTAGTGAGTTTACCAAGCAGAAAAATAAAATAATATTATAAGGTAAATTAAACATTCAAGGCTTTAAAGATATAAGGAAAGAATAAAAGGCTATGTTTCTGAAGGATAACGAGGCATATATTACTCATGTATTTAATACTTTTTCTTCTAGATGCATAGACAAACTAATTTATGTAAAGATATTTCTTGTTCACTTTTAAAAAACATACACCTTAAATAACGTAAATGAAAAAAACACCACCTCAGTTGCTTCATCGAAATTTGACATAATTATTGAGTATGTGTTATATGTCAGGTGCTATCCTTTATGTATATGCTTGTACTAAATTGTAATATATGTGTAGGGGGTGAACTTGTTTTAAAAATAAAGAGTAAAACATGAGATAGCAGTTTATTCATTCTGTGATGACAATGGGAAGTAACAGCGACATTTAAGAACACTGATTATTTCTTGCTTGTCATGTCTTTACGTATTATTATATGTGATAAAGATTTTCTTCCCCATGACCCACAGAAAATTATTTACTCACTTCATCTGTACCTGGTTCAACTTAATCAGCCTCTAAAACCCCGAAACATCTAATTTGTGGGAGAATGCATAGTTAGAATTAGATGCACTTTTTCTTACCACAGAGATTATAATTCTTTGTGTTTGAAAAAATATAATATGAATATTAATGAACCTAAATAACATAGTAGGAAATTGTCTTCCTCTGCAGATAAGAATAAAGGCTTGCTAATTGATTCATTTTCTTCTGAAGCTCTCTATAATGTTGATAGAAAACACAACATAAATGTGTAAATTTCCAAAGCAGACTACTTGCCAGTGTGTAGAGTAACTAACTCTGCCTAGAGGAGTGGTCGGCAAACCGCGGCTCGCGAGCCACATGCTGCTCGCGAGCCACAGTTTGCCGCTCTGTTGACTAATGAGTTTGCCGACCACTGTTATGCTACCCTTTACCTCTTTGCACACAATATGCCACAATTGCCTAATCCTCACAGCTTCCAGCTACACGGTAACATTTAGTCAAGTCCAGTGGTTGGCAAACTCATTAATCAACAGAGCGGCAAACCGCGGCTTGAGAGCTGCATGTGGCTTGTGAGCCGCAGTTTGCCAACCATTGGCCTAGAGGAAGGATGAGATAGAAAGTGGGAGAGTTGCATTATATTTTGAACTTGCTCTACATTTATTTCTTTATCAAATTTTGCTCCTTTTCTTAATATCTTAGTTAACACATATTTGAATTTATATTTCCTGTACTTGAAGCATTGCACTTTCCTTCCTGGATTTATGTGAATGAAGATATAATAAAAAAAAAATGCCTGCACTTTGAATTTATTGTCCACTTGGAGAAACATCCCCTAAGCAAAGGAGTTGATTTAGCATTCTGTGGCTGGTAAGGTAGTAGAGGAAGAAGCATGTATTTTTTTGAGAAGTTTATGACAAAGCAGGAATAAGCATGTGGAATATATAGTTGTTTCTTTTATTTTTATTTATTTCTTAGTGATTTAGTTATCTTTATTTTTGGCTAAATATTCATGGGGTTGAGAAAGAACCCAAGGGATAAGATGGTAGAGAGGACAAGGATTAGAGATAGATTATTGGGAAAGTGTATGGGGAAGACTAAAGGTCACAGTTTGAAAAGTTAGGGAATGATTATGGGAGGAGAAGCATTTTAAGCTTTGTCTTGAAGGAATTAATGGATGTAATATGCAAATTAACTATCACTCTGCTACACCCACAAGCCATGCCCACCAGCCAATCAGGAGCAACTATGCAAATTAACCCAACCAAGATGGCTGTGGCAGGAGGCTTAGGTTTCCACGCCAATGGAGGAAACCAAGCTTTCCACAAACCCTGGCTGGCCCAGGCCTCCACTCAAGGCTACAAAGTTTTAATTATAGAAAATAAATCCCAGATACCAGGGCCTCCGCTTGGGTTGCCAGGGGGCGTGGCCTGCTTGCAAACCACCACAGGCCCCTCCCAGGCTGCCCCACACCCCAAGGGAACCCCCACCCTGATCCGGGACACCCTTCAGGGCAAACCAGCTGGCCCCCACCCATGCACCAGGCCTCTATCCTATCTAATAAAAGTAATGTGCAAATTGATCATAACTCCAACACACAAGATGGCTGCCCCTATGTGGTCAAAGATCCTGCCCCCATGTGGACACAAGAGGGCCAGCAGGGGAGGGCAGTTGGGAGGTACCAGGCCTGCAAGGGAGGGCAGTTGGGGGTGATCAAGCCTGCACGGGAGGGCAGTTAGGGGTGACCAGGCCAGCAGAGGAGGGAAGTTGGGGGCGACCGAGCCTGCAGTGAAGGACAGTTGGAGGGGACCCAGGCCTGCAGGGGAGAGCAGTTGGTTGGGACCAGGCCTGCAGGGGAGTGCAGTTAGGGGTGACCAGGCCTGCAGGGGAGTGCAGTTAGGGGTGACCAGACCTGCAGGGGAGGGCAGTTAGGGGTTACCAGGCCTGCAGGGGAGAGCAGTTAGGGGCAAACAGCCTGGCAGGGGAGCAGTTAGGCATCAATCAGGCTGGCAGGGAGTTGTTAGGGGGTGATCAGGCTGGCAGCCAGAAGCAGTTAGGGGCAATCAGGAAGGCAGACAGGTGAGCAGTTGGGAGCCAGCAGTCCTGGATTGTGATAGGGATGTCCGACTGCCCGTTTAGGCTCGATCCTACTGGGATGAGGCCTAAATGGGCAGTCAGACATCCCTCGAGGGGTCCCAGGTTGGAGAGGGTGCAGGCTGGTCTGAGGGACACCCCCCCCCCCCCCCCCGTGCACGAATTTTGTGCACTGGGCCTCTGGTAAGAAAATAAAAGAATAGAAAGCAAAGCAAGATTGCACAAGTATCAGTCAATTCTATGTGAGAATTAGTGGTGTGGGGGTTAAAAAAAATACTTTTTCTCCCACCTTGAAAGTTGTCGCTGGTTAATAGTCAAATCAACAGAGACGGTTTAGCAGGAGAAAAAGGGCAAAGTTTATTACTGATATACATGCCAGGGGTGTCGTAAGATATGAGACCTGAAACATATTGGGCAGGTGGGTTTATATGCCATAGAGGAAGGAGAAAGGGAGCAGTGGTTCGAGATTTTGAAGGAAATAGGCAATTTATAGGTAGCTGCGGAACAGAGGAACAGGCAGGGTAATCATATTCTTGCTAAGCAATCCAGACACTGAGGGATCTAGCTACCTGGCCCATGCCTGGAGCCTTCTTATCTAAGGTAAGGTGGATACCCTAGGACAGTGGTCGGCAAACTGCGGCTCACGAGCCACATGCCGCTTGCGAGCCGCTGTTTGCCACTCTGTTGACTGATGAGTTTGCCCACCACTGCCCTAGGATTCCCTTCCTGGAGCAGGCCTTTCTATCTCAATTTCTTAGGCAAGAAAGGGGGAAGGGTCAAAGGGCCTGTCTGAGTTTTTTGTTTCTTAAAAAAATAGCTTAAAATCACTATCTCCAAAGGCATAGTTTGGGGTAGCAAAACTTTTGGTCCCCTTCACTGGTCAGTTTGACTTAAATTGATTGATTTATAAAGATGTCAGATGTATGAGGAAATTAAACAAAATTGTGAATTTATTTCAGGATATTTTATTCTGAAAACATTGTAAGGCGACACAATTGCTAAATTTGACAGATATTCATTTTTGCTTTTTCTTAAATCAGCATTATTTATTACCTAAAAAAACCCCTCAATAATTTTTAATAATGACCAATGTATTCTTTAACCTGTGCTTTCTTCAGGATGTTGACCCTTAATGATCTCATTTTCTTCAAATAAATACTCATACTCTCGTAGAGCATTTATGTGGTATTGTGATTTATAATAAACTAGAAGCCCGATGCACGAATATTTGTGCTGGAATGGGCTTTCCTTTCCCTGGCTGCTGGCACTGCCTTTCCACTCCGGCCCAGCCCCTTTCTGCTCAGGCCCCAGAGCCGCCTCTTTCCACTCCAGCCCCATCTTCCCACGCTGCCCAAAGGCCCTGAGAGACTGGGGGTGGGGCAGAAGCATCCCACCCCCCATCACTCAGTGCCTGTGTATGCAAATTAACCGCCATCTTTGTTGGGTTAATTTGCTGATTGGCCGGTGGTATAGCGGAGGTACGGTCAATTTATATGTTTGTCTATTATTAGGTAAGATGTTTATTTGGTCTTTTACCCCATTCCTGGCATGGAGCTCCTAAAACCCTTGGAATATCCTAAGTGGTGAGAGAACAAAGGTGCCTTTTTTATGTTAATGAGGTGGCCTTTGGAAATCACCTAAGTTTGGGTGCTAGGGAGAACCAGCCATATGATCAGTTGAGTTAGAACTTTTTTCCCCACCCCTTGACCTCAGGGCCAGATGATTAAGCCAGTTTCCAAAGGCCAGTGATTTATTCATGCATGCCTATGTAAGGAAGCTTTCATAAAAACCAAAAGGATGGAGTTTGAAGAGCTACTGTGTGGTGAGCAGGAAGATGTGAGAGTGGACTGCTCAGAGAGGTTATGGAAGCTCCCTGCCCTTTCCATGTAATTTGCTCTACTCATCTTTTCCATCTGGCTGTTCCTGAGTTATTTCCGCTTATAATAAACTAGTGACCTAGTCAGTAAAATGTTTCGCTGAGTTCTGTGAGCCACTCTAGCAAATTGATGGAGCCCAAGGACAGAGAGGTTTTGGACCCACCAATCTCTAGCCTTCTATCAGAAGCACAGGTAGATAGTGTCACTATTGAGTTGAATTGTAGGACATCTAGCTGGAATTGGGTGTCAGAGCTTTCTGATATAAAAGTGCTGAAGTCTTCTATTTTTAATTAACAAAAATTACCCACTTTTAATGGACCCCAAAGTTGCTCTTTTTTCTCATATTTGGTACAGATTTCTAGAAAGAAGAACTTACTGTCAGATACATTTTTTTTCTTCTATATCCTCACTTCCCATTCATTGGTTTCCATCCTGCCCCTACAAATTACTGGATGATGGTGATTTAATTCAAGAACTATGAATGAAGCAATAAATCGCATTTACCATTATGAATTATCTGCACCACATATTCTTATCAGTATTTCACATAAACACCTAAGTGAGTTCCACAGTGTCATGGCCTGTGATAGGATTTCAGTATTCTGCAGTTCCTGAGTGGTCATTTCTAGTTATGCCATGGGTAAAAATAACAACCTTTTGCTACGTACCACCTGCCAAATGAAACTTGTCAGAAATCACTGTTTTCTGCAACTCACTTGTTAGCACTTTGTTTTCCTATGGCACATCCTATAGAAGTTCTTTGAGCAATGGCTTGAGACCTTATGTAGTTCACACTTTGTCTAGGATTTAATTTTATTACAGGTAGCTAGATTCAAAGTTCTTTACTCTTAGCATGTTGAAGATATCACAACAGTTTTGTCTTATATCCAGTGTTGCTGATAAAAATCCTGATTATTTGATTCTTACTCCTTTGCTCGTAATTGGCCTTTTCTCTTGGTAGTCACTTGTATTTTCTCTTTATCCTGATGTTCTAAAAATTTTACTACCATCTGCCCTAATATAGGGTTTTATTTCTTACTAGTTTCCTAAAGTGGTCTTAATCTCATAACTGGCTCTCATTTTTCCCTAGTCCGTTTTTATATTATAGCTGTAGTCATCATTTTAAGATCTCAAACCTGCTCATATTATTCTTCTGCTTTAAATCCTTTGTGATGAGCTCTCCCCACCCCTGGTTTGATTATAGCCAGGGTTTTTAAACTCTATATTAAGAAGCTGACCTGGCTAGTTTGCAGATTCCCTCTCACTCTCTTGAAATAGGAAATCTTTTTTCTGTTCTATAATTGGGCTCCTGTGTATGATTATATCTAAATGACAATTTCTCCATTTTAAAAGAATTGAACAACATTGGCCTCTGCGCTGAAATCCATGCATCTTAGCTTGTCATACAAAGCCGTCCATGCCCTGGCCTCTGGACTCCTTTCTAGCTTTGCTTTTTTTTTTTATCCTTGTCTCACTCAGTCTGGGCTACCATAATGAAGTACCATAGGCTAGGTGGTTAATAAACAGCAGACATTTATTCTCACAGTGCTGAAGACTGAAGTCTGAGATCCGGGGGTAAGTGTGGTGGAGGCCTAGAGAGGAACCTCAGCTGATTACAAACTGCCAACTTCTCATTGTATTCTCCCCTGGCTGAGAGCAGAGAGAGGAAGCCAGCTCTCTCCTGACTGAGGGCTCCACCTCATGACCTCATCTAATCCTAATTATTTCCCATAGGCCTCACCTCCTAATACCTTTTCAATGGGGATGGTCAACATATTAATTTGGGGCGGGGAGGGGGGAGACACAAACATTCAGTCCATAACAATTTGGTATGTTATTCACACTGAATTACTTGCAGTTTCTCAAATACTATCTGGTCATGTTTCAGCAAATGAAAAGACAACACTCATTTTACATGGAGCGGCTTTCCCTGGTTTTTGTAGACAGGCAGACTCCCAGACTTTGATATAGAGCTTATGTTTTATTTATTTCTGGTCAAGTTTTCCATAATTTCAAACTCGAGTTTCTACTTACCAACAACTCCTTCTGCTAAAAACGTCTCTAGAGCCTGTTCCCTCCTTACTTACGGTGATGATAGGTGTGTGCTTTAGACTGAACTTTTTGAGGATAGGAACAGTGTCTCAGTAATCTTTGCGTCCTTGGGACCTAGTAATTTTGATTAATAGAATCTAGTTAATAAGTGTTTACTGCATTGATGAAATTGATGGGACCATCAGATAAGTGCATTTGCCACTGTTGGAAATATTTTTGCATATCCATATTATACAGAAAGTGAAATTTATAAAACTGTGTGTTCATAATTTTAAATTATATTCTTTGAGTTTAGGCATTTGAGACCGATAGAATTGCTATTTATAGGGGGGGAATACTGTTGATGTCAGAGTAAAAATAAATAAATATTGGGGTGGAAATTACAGCTCATTTTAATGAGTCTTAAGCATTTTGTGTTACTTTTAATATAAAGATCCTTATGAGTTACTGTTTAGAAAACTTAATAGAAGAGAAAGTTTGGCTTTTTCATGAAGATTTGAAATGCTTATTTTTATCTCATGGTTTCCACTTTTCTCTTGTCTGTCAGAAAACCTAAAATTAAGCTACTTGTAACTTTGCTGTAACCACCCTACTCCTGAGTTCTGTGACATTATCTTGCCTCCTTGCCCTCCGGCCCTTCTATCCTTCTGACCATTTTCATTGTAACTAGTTTTTCTTTTTCATTTTATTTATGAATAATTACATTATATTTTAAAAATCATAAGCGGTCATTTTTTTGGGAAGAAGATTATAAATTAAATGTACGTAAAACTTCAAATAAGGGCTTGTAATTATTTCAAATTAAGATTGAAATTTGTTTTATAATTTCTTTACATTACATATATAGATGGACAGTGCTTAATTCTTTTTTCCTTATAGTTTGGAACCAGTGAGTTAGGAGACTACTAGTATAAAGTGGGTTTACTGTGGGATGTGCCAGAGGTTAGAATATTTAGTCATTTAGGTGAGTACCATAGAGGGAGAAGAGTCCAGTTTTGGGGTGATGTCACTCTTACCCCAAATTAATAATTAGGTGTTATTTTTCTCTGGGTGAAGAACATATCATCTCTGTTCCAGATATTTTCTTATCGAAAACTTACTCTAACTTTGAAAAATACTCACTTTTGACACAAAAGTAGAAATCTGTTACTATTACAATATCTGTATCTATTTTATTCAAGGTAAAATAAATTATGGTGAAAAAGAAATAGTTCAGTTGCTTCCTTTAAATATACCAGCTTGTGAGTATTAAGCCCGATTTCTGTGCATTGGCAATATTCATGGCAGGGCTCAGGATGAGGAAAGGCTTGGGTTGTGAAGTCTTGTTTTCCTTTTTTATTTTCAGCTAAAACCCTGCAGAAAGTAGGAGGTTGTTGGTGAAATACCAATGGCAGTATAGGAATTGCTTTCTGAAGTCATTATCAATTAACCGCTAATGGGTAGCTTTCTTTGAAAGCTCATTTATAATTGCGCGCTGGATAGATGAAATTCAAACACAAAGGGAATTCAATATTATCATTAATTTTGACTCTGTTTAACGGATGATTTCTGGGCACCACAGCAGCCTTCCTAATTTGTCTGTGTGTGATGAAGAAACTAATCATACACAGCTCAGAGAACAGTAACATACGTTTTCCCAGAAAGGTCACCTTGAGAGATAAGCAATAAGGACAAGGAAAAAAAAATCCCAGAAACCTGTTGAACCCTTTATTTCTCTATTTTCTTTACTTTAAAAATTCAGGTTGCAAAATAAGTATTTTACAATTTAAAATGTGCATTGAACAACTTTGCAGAATTTTTAGCATAAACTAGGCTAAAGTATCAGATTTGTTTCTTGTAAATTTTTCCTTTTATTATTTTATAGCCCTTCTGTGTGCTATGTACTGGTTTAAAAACTTTATGAATAATAACTGAATTGGTCCTCCTAACACCCTATCTGGCAAGTTCTATTATTACCATCCCATTTTTCAGATGAGGAAATAGAGGCATACTGATTATATAACTTGTTTACTAGCTGATAGTTGGTAGAGCTGGGATTCAAACCCAGGAGATCTAGCTATAGAGATTGTTTTCTTAACCATTATGCTATGTTGCTGTAATTTTTAGTTTACTTTACAATCATGTGACTTCTTAATAACACTGCCAAATATGGCCCTTGGCTAAAATGATAAACCTTTGCAAATCCTAATATGATTTGTTTTCTATGAGCAACTAGCAATGACAGTGATAAACTTGGGGAAAACAGAAAATAATCTGATATCTTTTAATTGTTAGGGATAGTCAATAAAACACATGCAAAAAAGCATATATATTTATATGCACATGTGTGAATATATACAAATACAACCTATATAACATTTCAAGTTGGATATTTCATAGAATCCTAATTACTCAATGGTAAGATATGTTCACATATAATACCTTAATAAAAAAAAGAATCTTAATTACTAGTAGATGACATTATTCCTCATGACATCAATGTGAGGACAGTTTACAGTAAGAATCCTCAAAGGAGAGGATAGTGCTAATCACACACACACATTATATATAGTTAACTTATAGCTATGTAAACCAGAACATTACAAGGCAAGGTAGATTTTACATTTTATTTTATTTTATTTTTATTTATTTATTTTTTAAATATATTTTATTGATTTTTTACAGAGAGGAAGGGAGAGGGATAGAGAGTTAGAAACATCAATCAACTGCCTCCTGCACAGTCCCTACTGGGGATGTGCCCGCAACCAAGGTACATACCCTTGACCAGAATCGAACCTGGGACTCTTGAGTCCGCAGGCTGATGCTCTATCCACTGAGCCAAACCGGTTAGGGCTAGATTTTACATTTTAAATGTAGACTAGTCCCTATGCCTAAGTGTGAAAATACTTTCACCTCCTTTTTTTTTTTTTTTTTTTTTTTTAGTGCTGCATAGTATTCCATGGTATAAATGTACCACAGCTTTTTGATCCAGTCATCTACTGATGGGCACTTGGACTGTTTCCAGACATTAGCTATTGAAAACTGTGCTGCTCTGAACAGAGGGGTGCATACATTCTTTCTGATTGGTGTTTCAGGTTTCTTAGGATATATTTCTAGAAGTGGGGTCACTGGATCAAGTGGCAGTTCCATATTTAATTTTTTTGAGGAAACTCCATACTGTTTTCCATAATGGTTGCACTAATCTGCATGCCCACCGGCAGTGTACTAGGGTTCCCTTTTCTCTACCTCTTCACCAGCATTTGTCATTTGTTGAGTTGTTGATGGCAGCCATTCTGACAAGTGTGAGGTGAAACCTCATTGTTATTTTAATTTGAATCTCTATGATGATCAGTGACTTTGAGCATTTTTCCATGTGTCTCTTGGCCTTCTGTATGCCCACCAACTTACACTATACACAAGAATAAACTAAAAATGGATAAAAGCTTTAAATGTAAGTGGTGAAGCCATAAAAATCCTAGAAGAAACCATAGGTAGCAAAATCTCAGACATGTCTCGTAGCAATGTGTTTACCGATACAGCTCCTAGGGCAGAGGAAACTAAGGAGAAAATAAACAAATGGGACTACATCAAAATAAAAAGCTTCTGCACAGCAAAGGAGACCATCAACAAAATGCAAAGGGAGCTCACTGCATGGGAGAACATATTTGCCAATGATACGTCTGAGAAGGGGTTAATATCCAAAATATGTAAGGAACTCATACAACTTAACAAAAGGAAGACAAACAATGTAATTAAAAAATGGGCAAAGGACCTACTTCTCCAAAGTAGACACACAGAAGGCCAAGATACAAAATAAGTATTTTAAACAGGGCAGATGGTTTGTTTCTCTGTGAAGTAAAAGATCAGGTTAGTAGGGGCTCTATGTATTGGCTATGTCTGCTCTGTATACAAAACAGTTTCTTCACATTCTATTGCTCTTTTTCTTAATGTTTATTGTTCAGATTATTACAGATGTTCCTCTTTTTTCCCCCCATAGCTCCCCTCCACCCCATTCCAACCCAACCCCAGGCCCTCGCCCCACAACTGTCCTCATCCATAGATGTAAGATCTTTGTCCAATCTCTTCCCACACCCCCTACACCTCCACCCCGCCCCCCCCGCCCCCCCGCCCCCCCACCCCCGAGAATTGTCAGTCTGCTCCCTTTCCATGCCCCTGATTCTATTACATTCACCAGTTTATTCTGTTCATCACATTTTTTATTTATTTGATTTTTAGATTCACTTGTTGATAGATATGTATTTGTTGTCACTTTGTTGTTCATAATTTTTCTTCTTCTTCTTAGTCTTCTTCGTCCTCTTTGTCTTCGTCTTCTTTGTCTTCTTTGTCTTCGTCTTCATCTTTGTCTTCTAGAATACCCTTCAGCATTTCATATAATACTGGTTTGGTGGTGATGAACTCCTTCAGCTTTTTCTTGTCTGTGAAGCTCTTTATCTGACCTTCAATTCTGAATGATAGCTTTGCTGGGTAGAGTAATCTTGGTTGTAGGTTCTTGCTATTCATCACTTTGAATATTTCTTGCCACTCCCGTCTGGCCTGCATAGTTTCTGTTGAGAAATAAGCTGACAGTCGTATGGGTGCTCCCTTGTTGGTAACTAACTGTTTTTCTCTTGCTGCTTTTAAGATTCTCTCTTTGTCTTTTGCCCTTGGCTTTTTAATTATGATGTGTCTTGGTGTGGTCCTCTTTGGATTCCTTTTGTTTGGGGTTCTCTGTGCTTTCTGGACTTATAAGTATGTTTCTTTCACCAGGTAGGGGAAGTTTTCTGTCATTATTTCCTCAGATAGGTTTTCAGTATCTTGCTCTCTCTCTTCTTCTGGCACCCCCATAATTCAGATGTTGATACACTTGAAGTTGTCCTAGAGGCTCCTTACACTGTCTTCATATTTTTGGATTCTTTTTACTTTTTGCTCTTCTGGTTGAGTGTTTTTTTGCTTCTTCGTATTTCAAATCTTGGACTTGATTCTTGGGATCCTCTAATC
Organism: Plecotus auritus; assembly: GCF_963455305.1. Lineage (NCBI taxonomy): Eukaryota > Metazoa > Chordata > Mammalia > Chiroptera > Vespertilionidae > Plecotus > Plecotus auritus. The sequence goes on along the minus strand of NC_137771.1, from coordinate 131,218,732 downwards.
TACTGTTGAATTTCTGTATATTACTCTTTATTTCAGTCAGTGTATGCTTAATTTCTGACTGGTCCTTTTCCATTTTTTTGGCATTCTCACTAAGATCCTTGAAGGTCTCACTAAGTTCCTTGGAGGTTTCTAGAAGATTCTTGAGTAACTTTATAACTGTGGTTTTGAACTCTATATCCAATATTTTGCTTTCTTCCATTTATTTCATTTGTGATATATTTCTTGTCTCTGCATTTTGGCTGATTTCCTGTGTTTGTTTCTATGTATTGCGGAGTTGCTAAGTCTCCTTGAGTTAATAGAGTTGCCTTGTGTGGTAGGTTTCCTATAGGGCCCCATGGCTCAGCTTCCCCAATTACCTGAGGTGGGCACTCTTGGTGCACCCCTTTGTGGGTTGTGTGCACAGTATTGTTGTAGTTCAGCTTTGATTGCTGTTGGTATCACTGGGAGGAATTGACCTCCAGGCCAATTGGCTGTGAGGACCAACTGTGTCTACAATGGAAGAGCTGCTGTGCAGAAAAAACACCCTTATGGGGAAGGACTTGCTTCAGTGGGGCTTTGGTGTTCGCTGAGTCTGGCCCTTGAGTGTGTCTCTTATGGATGTGAAGAGTTATAATCTGGTATGGTCTCACATTGACCACTGGGTACACTGGTTCTTGGATCTCCAAGCAGGTGTGAAGTTATCCAGCCACTGCCTGGGGCCACCCAGCAGGAGCTACAGAGATATGCAGATTCCTCCTCTTTGTATAGGGTTTGGAAGTGCCCAGATGAGGCCCAGCTGTGAAGCAAGGCAGCTGCTGCTGCAGGCCTTGGACTTTCTTTTGATAGCATTGGGGCTCTCTGACCCAGCTGCTGCCTGTTTGAAAGGTTTTAGGCTGAGAAAGACAGGCCATTCATATGCAAAAGCCACTGCACACAGCTTGGATGGGGTTGTAAATTGGGTGGAGTGGGGTCTCAGGGTATCTCCAAGGTGGAGCAAACAGCAATGGCTTCTAATCAGCTCTGCACTGGAGAGGTCCCAGCGCAAGAACAATGACTGCTGTGAGCACCTCTGTCTGAAAGAAAGCCGCCCTTGTGTTCCTGCCCTGATGCCAGAAAGTCGAGTTTCTCCCTGTATGTGTCTGGGTCCCCCAGATTCTCGCCTAGAACTGGAGTTCAGACCAAGTGGGAGCTTGTGTCTCCCTCCTGATTAAAAAAGCAGTGCACCCGGGTGCCGGCCTGTTCTGCATCTCTGCACCTCCTACCAGTCTCAGTGCGCTTTCTTCTTTACCCCTCTGGTTGTAGAAATTTCACTCTGCCAGCTTTCCCATGGTTCTGGGTGATAGTTGTTCTGTCTTTTAGTTGTAATTTTGATGTGGTTGTGAGAGACAGCAAGTACTGGTGTTTACCTATGCTTCCATCTTGGTTCCCTGATCTCCATCCTATTGTTCTTTTATCATCAGGTGTTTATCCACAAAATAAACAGTGTTCACCATCTCTCTATGTATCCTGCAGGAAGAGAAGATGAAAATGACATCAAATCATTCCCTTTTAAGGACATGAACGCATCCTTTTGGCCAGATCTTAGTCACATTTGCCATCCTATTCACGAGGAATGTTGGGAATTGTGGTTTTTGCTTAGGGCCATTTGTCTTGCTAAAATTCAACAGGTTCTGTATTATTGAAAGAAAAAAAAGGGGGGGGGGTTGATTTTGAAATACAACCAGCACTTACTTTCATAGACATTTAGAAGGAAATTTTAAAGGAAATATAAGAATTAACCTTGTGCTAGAAACTTATTTTACTAGTATATATTTCTGAGATCAACTGTAACTAATGTATCTTTATTTTATTTGTTGCTATGCTCTAGAAGCACATTATTTTAAAAGTCTCATGCATTAATTCATTGTAACTTAGAAAAAGTGTAGTGTTGTTAATCAAAAAGGAAATTGAAGGATATGGCTGATAAATATGCACTCAAGGATACAGCTACTATAAATAATGTGTAATCATAATAGCATACTTTATATCATTGTAAACTCCAACAATAAACAAATGACATCAAAGTAAAATCCTAAAGAAATCTGGAGTTAATTAGCCATTATTATATTAGGCTTAAAATTTTGCCACTTTATGAAAGATGTCCAAGTTATCATGAAATGCCAGTTTCACTTTTAATGCTATTTTTACTTTGACAACAATGTCTGCATAAAATAAGAGTAGAATTTGAGTGAAAACACTGCATGTGAATATAGTAGCGTGGATATAAAAGCACACTGAGCAGAATCTGCAACTGACAGCAACCAGGCTCTAACCTGGTTTTCTTGAATATCAAAATTGGGCAAGTGAACGGCCAATACTATAACAGAAAATAGCTGGGTGGCTACAGTTGAGATACCTGAAATTTAAATTAGGGTTTAAGAAGAGTGATTTCCTTCCCTTTTTAATAAAGTTAAATAGGTATTGGCTCTAATCATTTAATTTGTGTATGATGGTGAACATTTTGTAATAAACATTTAATTCTTTATATTTTTCATAAGTTCTGTAGGAACATCAGATAAAAAGGAAAGGGCATGAGCCAGCATTTATCTGTAGAGTCATAATAATAATTAATGAAAGGAATTTTAAAAAATATTTTACACAATAAGAGGAGGGCTTTAGAAAAAAGACATTTAAAATTAGTAAGTTGGTTAAGCATTTTTAAGCCAACCATTAGTAAACTGTGTCTTATTAAAATAAGAATGATAGTCTCAAAATTTATCTTTTCTAAAAATTATTTTAAGGTAAAATAATTAAATATGGGAAGAACAAAAGCACCTATTAAAGAAAGGGTTTAAGTTTTATCCTTGAGAGAATGTTTTAAGCAAAAACAGTTTTGGTGATTTCAGTATCCTCACAGGAGATCCTTCACCATGGCGACCTCCCAGTCCCTGGATCTTCTCTTCTCCAGTGACCTTACCCTCCTCCCACCACAGTGTGGCTAAGGTGTATGACCTCAGCTGCCCTCTGTGGTGATCATACCGTAGGCATTGTCTTTACTAATAAACGCTCTCCATTCCCCATATCCATACCATCCACAAAACCTGTGTAACAGTGCCCTGAAACATTGGTTCTCAAACTTTACTGTGTGTCAAAATCAATTGGCTGGCTTGTTAAAGACACATTTCAGGGTGTCTGATTCAGTAGGTCTGGGTGGGCCTGAGAATTTGCGTTTTCACAGGTACCCAGATGATACCAGTGCTGCTGGCACAGGGACCACACTTGAGAATTGCTCAAAATCCCATTTTTTAGCAAATGCCATTAAGTGATGATGCTTTACCAAACAGAATTATGTTCTCAAATCTTGTTTATTTTCCTCCTATTTTTTTATTTTTTTTTAAATTTAATAAATCTTTATTGTTCAGATTATTACAATTGTTCCTCTTCCCCCCCCCCATAGCTCCCATCCACCCAGTTACCACCCCACCCACTGCCCTTACCTCCCCCCACCACTGTCCTCATCCATAGGTGTACAATTTTTGTCCAGTCTCTTCCTGTACCCTCCATACCCCTTTCCCCCCCGAGAATTGTCAGTCCACTCCCTTTCTATGCCCCTGATTCTATTATATTCACCAGTTTATTCTATTTATCAGATTTTTTTATTCACTTGATTTTTAGATTCACTTGTTGATAGATATGTATTTGTTGTTCATAATTTTTATCTTTACCTTTTTCTTCTTCTTCCACTTCTTAAAAAATACCTTTCAGCATTTCATATAATACTGGTTTGGTGGTGATGAACTCCTTCAGCTTTTTCTTATCTGTGAAGCTCTTTATCTGACCTTCAATTCTGAATGATAGCTTTGCTGGGTAGAGTAATCTTGGTTGTAGGTTCTTGCTATTCATCACTTTGAATATTTCTTGCTACTCCCGTCTGGTCTGCATAGTTTCTGTTGAAAAATCAGCTGATAGTCGTATGGGTGCTCCCTTGTAGGTGCTCTCTTGCTGCTTTTAATATTCTCTCTTTATCTTTTGCTCTTGGCATTTTAATTATGATGTGTCTTGGTGTGGTCCTCTTTGGATTCCTTTTGTTTGGGGTTCTGTGCACTTCCTGGACTTGTAAGTCTATTTCTTTCACTAGGTGGGGGAAGTTTTTGGTCATTATTTCTTCAAATAGGCTTTCAGTATCTTGCTCTCTCTCTTCTTCTGGCACCCCCATAATTCTGATGTTGGTACGCTTGAAGTTGTCCTAGAGGCTCCTTATACTATCTTCAAATTTTTGGATTCTTTTTTCTTTTTTCTTTTCCGGTTGAGTGTTTTTTGCTTCTTTGTATTTCAAATCTTTGACTTGATTCTTGTGTTCCTCTAGTCTGCTGTTAGATCTCTGTATAATATTTTTTTTATTTCAGTCAGTGTATGCTTAATTTCTAGTTGGTCCTTTTTCATGTTCTTGAGGGTCTCACTAAATTTATCGGCCTTTTCTAGGAAATTCTTGAAAAACCTTATAACCGTGGTTTTGAACTCTATATCCAATTATTTGCTTTCCTCCACTTCTTTCATTTGTGATCTGTTTCTTTGTCTCTGCATTTTGGTTGCTTCCCTGAGTTGATAGAGTGGCTTTGTGTTCTAGGGGTCCTATAGGGCCCAGTGGCTCAGCCTCCCCAGTTACCTGAGGTGGACACTCTTGGTGCACCCCTTTGTGGGCTGTGTGCACAGTCTTGTTGTAGTTAAGCCTTGATTGTTGTTGGTATCACTGGGAGGAATTGACCTCCAGGCCAATTGGCTGTGAGGATCAGCTGTGTCTACGCTGGGAGAACTTCTGTGCTGGAGACACCCTTTTGAGACAAGACTTGCCAAAGCCTCTGTGCTTAGCTTGGATGGAGCAGAGTCTCAGGGCAGAGCAGACAGCATTGGTTTCCTGTCAGCCCTGCCCTATGAGGCCCCTGTGTCTCAGTGTCCCATGGTAATTGCTGCAAGCACCTCTGAGAGAAAGCTGCCCTCGAGTTCTGTCTGCTGCCAGACAGTCCAGTTTCTCCCCGAATGAGTCTGGGTCCCCAGAGTTTCGCCCAGATCTGGAGTTCAGTGAAGTAGGGAGCTTTTGTCCCTCTCCTGCTTGAGAGAGCCAACCGCGTACTCAGTTGCCCGCCCTGTCCACGCGTGCGCCTTGGTACCTCTGCGTTCCACAGTTCCTCTGAGTCTCAGTGTGCTTTTCTTTTTCCTGACAGTCCAGTTTCACCCCGTATGAGTCTGGGTCCCCAGCGTCTTGCCCAGAACTGGAGTTCAGCACAGTCGGGAGCTTTTGTCTCCCTCCTGCTTGAGAAAGCTAGCTGCACACTCAGTTGCCAGTCCTCTCCGCCCGTGTGTCGTAGTACCTCTGCCTCCTGCAGCTCCTCTGAGTCTCAGTGTGCTTTTCTCTTTCCTTCTAGTTGTAGAATTTCCACTCAGCCAGCCTTCCTGTGGTTCTGGATGATGTCCATTTTGTCCTTTAGTTGTAGTTTTGAAATTGTTGTGCGAGGCAGCAGTTTAGGTGTTTACCTATGTCGCCATCTTGGTTTCCCCCTCCTCTTTTTTTAATATGTAGATTTTGATTAGTTGTGTACAACTACTTTAATTCTAATATGGTTCTGGTGCAATAAAGGGCTGCTTGAATAAGATTTTATATTTATTTATTTATTTTTTAACAGAGACACCCACTTAGACCTGAAAGTAGTTTCTATTGAATGCCTATTTTTTTTTTCCTTTTCTCACTACCCAAAGTATGCTGTTTTCCCCCACATCAGATAACCCGAATCAGTGAAACTTACATAGTCACAGTTACAGAGCTCCTTAATGTCCTAGAGACCTCCTCCATCCCCTCTCATGCAAAATGACATTAGAATATATAAATCCATGTAGTCACTTTATATTAAGCCAGTGCTAGGAGTCCTGCTATAGCATTTTTTTTTCTTTGTAATCCTTACCTGAGGAACCCACAACCTGGGTATGTGTCCTGAATGGAAGCCGAACCCTGGACTTTTTGGTGTATGGAGAGACTCTCCAACCCACTGAGCCACCCGTCAGGGCTGTGTTTGTTTTGTTTTGGTTTTTTTTGGCAAAGCATTAGAGAATATCTTTAATTGGAATATCCTAAATTTAGTGTTTACTCATTTGGGGTCCATCTACCATATTGTTAGCTGCGTGTTGTGACAAATTATTATTATTATTATTTTTAAATATATTTTATTGATTTTTTACAGAGAGGAAGGGATAGGGAGAGAAAGCTAGAAACATTGATGAGAGAGAAACATCAATCAGCTGCCTCCTGCACACCTCCCACCGGGGATATGCCCGCAACCAAGGTACATGCCCCTGACCGGAATCGAACCCAGGACCCCCGAGTCCGCAGGCCGACGCTCCATCCACTGAGCCAAACCGGCCAGGGCGTGACAAATTATTTTGTGTAGTGACTTGGATAAAAAAGACTTTGGAATGTGTGAGTTCATTATTTGCCATTTATAAGTTATACTAGTGGCCTGGTGCACGAAATTCGTGCACATTAACAGGGGATTAATTAGAGGAAATAATTTAATATTGCTATTTGCCCTTTCTCTATAATAGAAGTGTCAGAGATGAAAGAAAATTTGTAAAATGTATATGAAAACCTTCCTCCTGTCAGAGTCTGGGGCACACCATGGGACCCAGAGTCAAGTCCCTGCCTGCCCACATGTGCCTCAAAATCGCGTGAGATCCAGATCCAGCCGCCCACTCCTCCATTGGGCAGATCCAGACCCGGCCATTCCCACCATTGTCAAGCCCCACCGGGCAGGGGATGTAGCCTCAGGTTCCCTGGCCCAGCAGTGTCACGACGGGGGGCGTGGCCTGAGGTCCCCCAGACCAGGGCGGGGGGTGTGCCTTGAGGTCTCCCATCAAGCCCTGCCAGGTGGGGGACATGGACTGAGATCCTCTGTCAAGCCTTACTGGGTGGGGGCCATGGTCTGAGGTCCCCCGTCAAGCCCCGCCAGGCAGGTGTGCGCAGCCTCAGATCCCCTGGCCGGGTACCAGGAAGGGGGCATAGCCTCAGATCCGCTGTCAAGCCCCGTTGCGGGGGGGGGGGGGAGCACGGCCTGAGTTCCCCTGACCCAGCACTGGGGGTGCACCTTGAGGTCCCCTGTCAAGCCCCGCTGTGTGGGGAGCACGGCCTGAGGTCCCCTGTCAAGCCCCACCGGGCAGGAGGGCGCAGCCTCAGGTCCCCTGGCCTGGTGCTGGGGCAGGGGGTGCGGCCTGAGGTCCCCTGGCCTGGTGCCAGGGTGGGGGGTGCGGCCTGAAGTCCCGTGTCAAGCCCCACCTGGTGGGGAGTGCAGCCTGAGGTCCCCCGACCTGGCGCTGGGGCGGGGGGAGCAGCCTGAGGTCCCCTGGCCCATCACCAGGACGGGAAGCACACCTTGAGGTCCCCCATCAAGCCCCGCCGGGCGGGGGGCATGGCCTTAGGTCCCCTGGCCTGGCGCTGGGTGGGGGTCTCCGCCTGAGGTTCCCATCAAGCCCCACCGGGTGGGGGTCGTGGCCTGAGGTCCCCCAGCCTGGTGCCAAGGCAGGAGGTGTGGCCTGAGGTCCCCTATCAAGTCCTGCCGGGTGGGGGGTGCAGTCTGAGGTCCCCTAGCCCAGCACCAGGACAGGAAGCGCACTTTGAGGTCCCCTGTCAAGCCCCACGGGGGTGGGGTAGGGCATAGCTTCAGGTCCCTGCTGATTGCTAGTTAAGGCTCCTTATGGGAACTTGGCCTCAGCTGTGGGTGTAGCCATCTTTGTGACGCAGTGATGGTTAATTAACATATTCCCTCTTTATTAGATAGGATAGCTTTGAACAAGTTACATATCTGTGCTTTTTGGCTAGTCCCCAGTTTGCAGTTTAAAAATATAATGAATATATCTCAAAAACTTTTCAAAGAAATAGTATTCAAGGAGATCTCAGTGTTGTTGTTTTTTAAAAATTTATCTTTATTGTTGAAAGTATAACATACATCTCCCTTTTTTTCCCCCATTGATTCCTCCACTCCACACCTGCCCCTTCTAGGTCTTCACCACACTATTGTCTGTATCCATGGGTTATGCATATATGCATATAAGTTCACCAGTTAATTCCCGACCCCCAAAAAACCCTGAACTTGCCTTCCCTCTGAGATTCATCAGTCCGTTCCATGCTTCTATGTCTCTGGATCTATTTTGTTCATCAGTTTATTTTGTTCATTAGCTTCCACATTGTGAGTGAGATCATGTGATATTTGTCTTTCTCTGATTGGCTTATTTTGCTTAGCATAATACTTTCCAGGTCCTTCCATGATATCTCAAAGAATAAGATATCTTCCTTTTTAACAGCTGCATAGTATTCCATGGTGCAAATGTACCACAGCTTTTTTACCCACTGATCTACTGATGGGCACTTGGGCTGTTTTCCAGACATTAGCTATTGTAAATTGCGGTGCTGTGAACATAGGGGTGCATACATTCTTTCTGATTGGTGTTTCAAGTTTTGTAGGATATATTCCTAGAAGTGGAATCATTAGATCAAATCGCAGTTCCATATTTAATTTTTTGAGGAAACTCCATACTGTTTTCATATTGACTGCACGAGTCTGCATTCCCACCAGCAGTGTACTAGGGTTCCCTTTTCTCCACATTTTCACTAGCACTTGTCATTTATTGATTTGTTGATGCAGCCATTCTGACAGGTGTGAGATGATAACTCATTGTAGTTTTAATTTGCATCTCTCTGATGATCAGTGACTTTGAGCATTTTTTCGTGTGTCTCTTGCCTTCTGTATGTCCACCAACTTACACTATACACAAGAATAAACTAAAAATGGATAAAAGCTTTATATGTAAGTGGTGAAGCCATAAAAATCCTAGAAGAAACCATAGGCAGCAAAATCTCAGACATGTCTCGTAGCAATATGTTTACAGATACAGCTCCTAGGGCAGAGGAAACTAAGGAGAAAATAAACAAATGGGACTACATCAAAATAAAAAGCTTCTGCACAGCAAAAGAAACCATCAACAAAATGCAAAGGGAACTCACTGCATGGAAGAACATATTTGCCAATGATACGTCTGAGAAGGGGTTAATATCCAAAATATGTAAGGAACTCATACAACTTAACAAAAGGAAGACAAACAATGTAATTAAAAAATGGGCAAAGGACCTAAATACACACTTCTCCCAAGTAGACATACAGAAGGCCAAGATTTCAATGTTGTAATTTTTCATACTCATAATAAATAAGAAATATAGCATTTGTTTCTTTTTTCTTTCAAGGTAAACAAATTAGAAATTTTGTCCTCTCATAATTCATCTGGTAGAATAAATTGTCTTTGAGTTTATCTCCCAGTAAGATTATTCAATGCAGTGCCATGTCGCACGAGGATATCTAATATATACTTGATATCAAGTGATATTTTTCCTGTGTACTCTGCTTTGACTTTATGTCAGTGCCAGTCCTACCTATATTTGAGAGGACATGAGTCTTCATGTCTTCTCTTTTTTAAAAAATATTTTTTATTAATTTTAAGGAGGAAGGGAGAGGAGAGAGAGAGAGAAAGAAACATCAGTGATGAGAGAGACTCATTGATTGGCTGCCTCTTGCACATCCCACACTGGGGATTGGGATTGAGCCTGCAATCTGGGCATATGCCCTGACCAGGAATTGAACTGTGACCTCCTGGTTTATAGGTCGATGCTCAACCACTGAGCCATGCTGGCCAGGCTTCATGTTTTCCTGAATAGCAGGTAATAGCACAAGGTATACAGTGTGGACTGCAGTGAGATTGCCTGTGTCCACCCATTTCCAGCACCTGATAATTGTGTGCCTTTGGGCCAATCAGTTGCTTTTCTCAGTTGCTTTCTGTAAAGTGGAAATAATAATAGTACTTACCCCATAGAACTGATAAAAGCATTTAATTCAATGCATGGTACTTATTTAAAGCTCCGTCATCTCAACTATTTTTTTCCTCCAGGCATGTGCTCAGAGCCCAAGTGTATTATGCCTTCCAGGGTCATATCTTTTTAGACTTTGTAAGCACTGGCCAAATATTTTGTAAATTTGTTTAATGAGGCAGTATGTGATGATTGTCTAATCAGCATTTCCTCACTCTCTACAAAATGCTGTTTCCTGAGATTCAGTTGGTGTGTTTGTGGAATCAATCCTACCAATGATTGAAAATTCACAAGAGTGTCTATAGAAATGGTAGGATCTGTCCAGCACTTATTCATGTAAAAAATTTTATGTGTTTTTGAATAGTCATTTTCTTTTTTTTAATTTTTTTTTATTGATTTTTTTACAGAGAGGAAGGGAGAGGGATAGAGAGTTAGAAACATCGATGAGAGAGAAACATCTATCAGCTGCCTCCTTGCACACCCCCTACTGGGGATGTGCCCGCAACCAAAGTATATGCCCTTGACCGGAATCGAACCCGGGACCCTTCAGTCCGCAGGCCGACGCTCTATACACTGAGCCAAACCGGTTTCGGCTGAACAGTCATTTTCTTAACTTAATGTTTACATTTTAAGAATCTTTGAACTATTTCTAAAATCTCTGTACAACTTTAAAAGAAATCTTAATGAGATGTTATGGGAGAGAACACAGAGACTATGAGAATGAAACTACCATAGTGAAAATGGATAGATAATCCTTAATGAGGAAAGGAACTTTTGGAAATGAGAAAAGTTGGTTGTTTTGAAACTAAACAAATATAAGGATGTGAATAATAAGATATAATCAGTGAGAAAAATGAATAAAATTGTAAGCACAGGAATTAACCTGATACTGTTCTTATATTGCACTCATTTTTATCCATTCAGTAACCAAGTGAGACTTTTATATTTTACTAGAGGCCCAGAATTTAAATTCGTGCATGGGGGAGGGGGCGTCTTTCAGCACGGCCTGCATCCTCTCTCAATCTGGGACCCCTTGGGGGATGTTGGGCCTAAACTGGCAGTCAGACATCCCTCTCGCAGTCCTGGACTCTGCATGACCAGTGACCATACTTTTCATACATACAGGTGAAAGGCATCTTGCTGTTGTATGGGCAGCTACATTTTTTTGCCCTGATTATAAAAAGTAGTACATAACATGATCCTTCTGAGGCAGTAGTACCATTTTCCCCATCTTATGGGTGGAAAAACTGAAGCAGAGAGAAGTTAAGTAATTGACTTTGTCACAGTTATACTACCATGTTTCCCCAAAAATAAGACATTCTCTGAAAATAAGACCTACTTACAGGGTTCCTTCTGAGTGAAATATAAGGCATCCCCTGAAAATAAGGCCCCCAGGCTCTGTCTCAGAATGAAAATTAATTTACCGTAAACTGGTCGCTAGGGCCGCCCCGATTGGCGTCTAGCAACCAGTGACGTTATGCGGAGTCCTGACGTCACTGCTATGTGGAGGCGGAGCGGAGGTTGGAGTGAGCGGTGAGTGCGGGGCGGGAGAGAGGAGGAGACTTTCGCAGATGCGTGTGGAAGAACAGGAGGATTAGAGCGGACAGGACGCAGCGAAGGTGGTGAGTGCTGGTCTGTCTCTGGTGACACTACCTGATGCTCGCGGCCGCCTTCATGATGACTGAAGGTTCTCAGTCAGTGGCAGACCCTGCTTCAGCCCAGATCCAGGCCCCAGCAAGCCCAGTGACAGTCCCCAGGCAGGCCCCAGGGGGTAAATGTCTGATAAAGGGGTAGGGGGGATGTCTGGTGAAGGTGTTCAGTGGCACAGGGGTAGGGGGATCACTTAAAATGACACAGGAGGATGAGAGGGGGCAATCAAAATGACACAGGAGGATCAAAAGGGGTTACTAAAATGGTAACCCCCCCTCTGATTCTCCTGTGCCATTTTGATTCCCCCCTCTGATCCCCCCTGTGTCATTTTGAGTGATCCCCCTCCCCCCACCTTGATACCCCAATTCCTTTTTTTTTACCCCTAGAAATGAGCGCAAAGAGAAAAAGCTACTCCGTGGAGTACAAGAAAGGAATCGTGGAAGACTCTTGGGGCCAAAATCTTACTGCTTTCTGCAAAGAGAAGATGTTGAGTATCTGATTGGTCCGAAAATGGTGAGCAGAGTATGGTAACCTCATTGAACAAGTGGACAAGGGAAATGCTAAAAAGCACAAGTGTGGATCAGGTCAGCAACCATTATTTTCCAAGCTGGAAGACCTGATCTGTGAATGGGTTGTTGACAGGAGAGCAAAGGATTTGGTTGTGAATAGGGCTCAGATTCAAGAATTTGCCCTTGCAATGGCACCACAGTTTGACATAGCCCCCGAAGACTTCAAAACATCACAACACTGGCTGGATAATTTCCTTCAGCGAAGTGAACTGTCTTTAAGAAGATCTACAACATTGTTTAGGTTGGAAGATACTCAAGGTATTAAGCGAGCACTTGCATTCAAGTCCTTTATTGATGATGCTGACTTCTCTAAATACAGTCTTTCCAACATGATTGCTGTGGATGGAACTGCAGTGTTTATGGGCCAATCATCTCAAACAACAATTGAACAGCGGGGTGCCTCCTTAGTGTACATTCCCTTCACTGCTTACGAAAGTGCACGTGTTTCCTATATTTTGGTAATTCATCTGGATGGCACTAAAATCCCACCTTTAATCATTTCTAAGGGCAAGAAGGAAAAGATTGAACGTGTTTTGGGCGTTTTTATTCCTGAAACTGAAAAAGCCTGGGCCACACAAGCAGTTATAAGGAAGTGGGTCGATTTAATGCTGCCGCTTGTTATGCGAGGGAGCCAAAGAGGTCTGCTAGTCTGGGATGCAGCCAGCACTCACCGTGCTAAAGACATGAAGACATTTCTTCACGAAAGAAAAATAGATCAGATAATGATTCCCGCAGGAATGACGGCCTATCTCCAGACTCTTGATATTGCAACAAACAAGCCATTCAAAGACAATTTGTGCATGGAAATTAATGACTACATTGAAAATAGAATGGAGAGAAATCTGCGTGGAAACTTTGTGAAACCTAAACTGCAAGAAGTTGTGACTTGGGTGAAGAATTCATGGGAGAAAATCACTGACAGTTGCATTGCAAATGCACTGCGAGCAGGCTACCTTGACAAGAAGTACTCATTTAAAGACAGTGCTATTGCTAAACATGAGAGATTTGGTCCACTGATTCTGAAAGAAATGGAGTCACAAGAAATTCACCAGGAAATTCAGGAATTGGATTGTTAGGATGATGTTCCAGAAGATGATGACATGATTGTCATTGAATAAATGAGTAAATTCTTGATACTGTAGGATTCACAGTTTGTCTGGTTTGTGTTGACAACTACCGTACTACCGTACTGTATACAGGTAATAAATTTCCTTTATTTTCATTTAACAGTAAATGTGTACCGTATTCTTCTTCATGGAAAAATAAGACATCCCCTGAAAATAAGACCTAGCGTATCTTTGGGGGCAAAAATTAATATAAGACACTGTCTTATTTTCGGGGAAACACGGTGGTATGTGTCAGAATCAGGGCTGACCACAAAATGTGCAAGCCAGAGTCCATGCATGGCATCACTGGGTCATCCTGTTTTTTCAGTGTTAGAGTAGCCTTGCCAGGTTTTAATTTTTAAATCTAACAGACTGTTCCCAATATATAGGGTAGGGTCCCTATGCCTGGCCAGCGATGAGGGCCATCTGTGGGGTGATTGGCAGGCGGGGCGATCAGGGGGCCCCCACTGGCACCGGCCTTGGCTGGCGACCTGGCACCACCCACTGGCTCACTGGTGGGGTGGCTCCTGCATTGAGCATCTGCCCCCTGGTGGTCAGTGTGCATCATAGCAGCCTGTCATTCCACCAGTTGTTCCCTCGTTGTTGATTTGCATATAGGATGAAGACAATTCCCATAGTGTTCTCAGTGACCTCTAAGAAGTCACAAGAACAGATTTGGCTGTTTCTGCTTATAACTCCTGAAGACTGTCAACTATATATTGACATACTACTTAGTACAGTTATTTTGTGTTTTATTTAATTGTTTCAACACACAAGTGAAATTTCCCTAAAATATAAAGGATATTTTAATTTATCATAATTATAAGGAATATATAGATAAAACAAATTTCATAGGAAATGGAGAATGGGAATGTATTCTAAAAGAGAGATGCCATTACAAAAGAATCCATAATTCACACATATAAATTGTATACTACCAAGCAAATATTTGCTTTACGTAGACTAAGTGCTTTGTATTATTTATACATGATCCTTACTTGTTTATGAAGAGAGGCTTCTACTAGATATACTTGAGAGATAATTTAAATTAGACTAAACTTCGAAAGTAACAAATTTGAAAAGAGACTTTTATAATTTAGACTTATTAGGCAGTTCTGTTTTGCTGTTCTAATTAGTTTAAAATAAGCTATTTTTCTAGAAGAGTGATGAAATCAATATAGCTTAACTTTTTAGCTCTGGGTTCAATAGTGCATATATTCTTGTGGGTTTTTGGAAGAGGACAGAAGTTAAATCTATACATACCAGGAAACACAAAATATATTCATGAAAATACACTGATATACTGTTTTAAATCTGCTTAATATTAACAGTAAAATACTCCCTGGATGTACTGCAAAAAGCACATTTGTATTACAGTTATATTTGTATGAATCAAAACTTTCTAAGTGAGGTAAATTTGATGAGTTTGAAGTGTACAATTGACATTTAATATGAGGAAACAAGCTCATTTTTTACTTGTAAACTTATCACTCTCAAAAGGTCTGTCATATTCTTGATTTTCCAAGATGTAAGCTTTTAATTTTGTGAGTTTTCTTTTTTACTTTTTGTCTTTGTATTACTGTCATGTTTAGTTAAGTATAGCTGATTCTAACTCTGTAGAATTTCTTGAATATTGTTCTTTTCATTTGTAGCTTGGTCCTTTAGTTTCCTTTTGTCTGTATTACTCCAGTAGATTCTCCTTTGGACCACGGGAGGCAGTAGTTTTCAAAGATAGCTTGCTATCACCATCAAAGAGGAAGAAATCTCTGTATATTTAAATAGCTCCTAATGATTTTGGTGGGTGGCAATTTTGGAATTACTGGCCTTTCTATAAGGCCAGTAATTCCAACTGTAAACCTACTTTTGCCCCACCCTGTAATATAGGAAAGAACCAGATAAAGCAAATAAAATGGGATGGTTTTTCAAAGAATTTTTCATATATTCTCTTATTTCATTATCATAATATCCTTTTTAGGGTAAAGGAGATATTAATATTTCCATTGTAGACACAGAGATTATATATTTCATTGTGTATTTACCACCCAAAGTCAGGTCTCCTTTCCTCATCATATATTTGATCCCTTTATCCTCTTCTACCTCCTCCCACCCCAACTCCTTCCTTCTGGTAACCACCATACTGTTGTTTGTGTCTACGAGTTTTTGTTTGTTGCTTTCTGTTTTATAACCATATGAGTGAAATCATATAATTTCTGACTTTTTTCCATTTAACTTACTTAACTTAGAATAATATTCTCCATATCAACCCATGACAGTATTTCATCTTTGTTTTATGGCTGACTAATATTTCATTGTGTGTGTGTGTGTGTGTGTCTGTGTGTGTGTGTGTGTGTGTGTGTGTGTGTTATATATCACATCTTATTTATCCAGTTAGTGATTGAAGGATGCTTTGTTTCCACGTCTTGACTACTGTGAATCATGCTGCAATGTATATAGGAGTATATGTATATTTTTCAAATTTTTTGAGTAGTTACCTAGAAGAGAGGTTTCTGGGTTACAATATACAAAAATTAATTAAAAAAATGCATCAAAGATCTAAATATAAGACCTGAAACAATAAAATATATTGCAGAAAACATAGGTGCTAAACTTAAGGACCTTGGCCTTAGAGAGGATTTCATGAATTTGACCTCAAATGCCAGGGAAGTAAAAGTAAAAATAAATGAATGGAACTATATCAAACTAAGAAGCTTTTGCAAAACAAAAGAAACCATCAACAAAAAAATAAGGGAACCAACTGAATGGTAGAATATATTTATAAATAATATTTTGGATATTGGATTAATATCCAAACTATATAAAGAACTTATACAACTCAACAATAAAAAACAAAACAAAAACCCAATCCCCTTACAAAATGGATACAGGATCTGAACAGACACTTCTTCCAAGAAAACATAAAAAGTCAACACATATGTGAAAAGACACTCAACTTTACTAGCTATTAGGTGAATGCCACTTTCTTATTTGGATGTTCCTGTAGTCTTCTAGAATCAGATTTTGTTCTTCTCATTGTATTAATTTGTTTCCACTTCCAAATATCTATTATATTTATTTTCTGGAATGGCCCATTTTCTTTTTTTAAATTTTTATTTATTGATTTTGATAGAGAAAGGAAGGGAGAGAGAGAGAAACATCAATTTGTTGTTCCACTTATTTGCGCATTTATTAGGTGCTTCTTGTATGTGCTTTGATTAGGAATTGAACCCACAATCTTGGTTTATCAGGACAGTGCTCCAACCAGGCCCATTTTCCGTGTTTCTGCCTTTCCAAATCCATTTTCTTCTTAAAACGTCTTAAAAGTCTCTTCCTTATTGAAGTAGCATCATGATTAAACATCTATTTCACATAGCCTCAGAACTTACATATGCTGTGTTTTTTTTAAAAAATTCTGTACATGTGTACGTACACATACACACACCATTATTTTCTGTTTATAATGAGTATCCTAGAGGTTGCAAACAACAGGAACTTTTAGGGTCATTTTTGTCCAATATGCTTGTTTTAGTTAAGAAAATAACATTTCAAGGAAGTTATAACTTGTCCAAGATCATGCATCTTTTCATGTTATTAAGGTCTGATCCTACAAAATATCAGCTCATGTTCATTGCAAAATAAATTATCTGTACTTAAATAGGGTATAAGAAAGAAAATATTATCACCAAAGATGTTTTTATTTGCAGTATCTTTCATGACTGCAAATAGTCTTTCATGGATACTATTCTCCTTTTATGAGTTTAACTTGTTAGAGCAGTTTGAATTAAAAGAAAATTATTTTGATTATTCACTATATTAAAGGTACTATTTTATGCACTTTATTGCCCAATAGCTTGTTCTGATTTAATCCTTGCTTAACAGTCCTACAAGGTATAGATACTATGATTATTCTCAGTTTTAACTGAAGAAACTGGATGTTGGGTAGATTAAGTGTTCTGTCCCATGTCACAAGTGGCTGAAACAATAATTAAACTCAATTTTTATCTTCTACTCTATTTTCTGAAAAAATGTTGAAGTTGAGAGAGCTGTAGTAATCAACTACCTGAAACCTTATTGTAAATGTGTGGAAACTTGTTGTTTGGCCACATGCTGATTAACAGAAACAATCAACCATCTATTTTTTAACTGTAATTACCGGTATATAGAAAGTGGATAAAATAAATAAATATGATAAATAGCATTCTGAATAAATAGGTACCCTGTTTTCAACTGTTTTTGTTTATATTTTATCTCTATATATAAAAGCCTAATATGCAAAGTTTCACCTCAGGAGTTCGACCAACCAGGAGTTTGATTGCTCACTATGACGTGCATTGACTACTAGGGGGCGGCACGAAATGAAGGAAGGCCCCAGCTGGCAACAGGCAACTGGCAACTGGGGAAGGGATACCCTGGCTGGCAGCCAGCAGCCGCTAGGGACCCTACATGTGCACGGATTTCATTTACTGGGCCTCCAGTATTTAATGTGTGTGTTTTGTGTGTGTGTGCACGTGTTTAACCAAGGACAGTTTCACATTGTTTTAGAACATACTTTTCCAAAGCAAGTTGAATTAATAATTGGAATTTGATGCTGATATCCCTTGTTTACACCATTCGTATGTATAATCCTAGTGTATAAAAACCCATGGTCTGTAACAACTGACTGAAGGCTTGACCGAACACCAGAAGTCAGCACTGACTGCCACCGGGGTGGGCACGGCGACCCAGCACTAACTGCTGAGGGGGCTGCGGATCAGGCCCGGAGAGAGGCCCGAAAGGAGAGGCAGGGTCTGATCTGCAGCCTCCAAGGGAGCTGTTGATTAGCCATTGCCTCTCTCTTTCTCTCCAGGCTTCGCCAGCAGCCGCGCCTCTGTTTCTCTCTGGATCTCCTTGGGGGCTTCTGATCAGCCCTGCCTCTCTGATCAGGCCTGGAGATAGGCCCAGAGATGCTGACTGGTATAGAAACTGACCAATCAGAACCAAATCTGGGTGAAGTGCCAGGAGCCAATGGCTGCCTAGGAGGCGGAGCTTTTGACGCTGACTGGCATAGAAACCAACCAATCAGAACAGAATTGGCTGGCAGGGGAGGTCAGTTGGGGGTGAGATTAGGCCTGCAGGGGAGGGCAGTTGGGGGCGAGATCAGGTTGGCAGGGGCGGGCTGTTGTGGTGAGATCAGGCCAGCAGGGGAGGACTGTTGGGGTCAAGATCAGGCCAGCAGAAGAGAGCAGTTGGGGGCAACCAGGCTGGCAGGGGAGGTTAGTTGGGAGCGAGATCAGTCTGGCAGGGGAGGGCAGTTGGGGGCAACCAGGCCAGCAGGGAGGGCAGTTAGGGGTGATCAGGCAGGCTGGCAGGTGAGCAGTTAGGAACCAGCAGCCCCAGATTGCAAGAGAGATGTCCGACTGCCAGTTTAGGCAGTCGGACATCCGCCAAGGGGTCCCCAATTGGAGAGCGTGCAGGCTGGGTGAGGGAAAACCCCCCCCCCCACTTCGTGCACGAATTTCATGCACCAGGCTACTAGTTTAATCATAATATAATTCAAATATTTATTTTCTTCGATCTTTTTAATTCATTCATTAATTTTCTTTTTCTTAATTTAGAAACTGGATTATATTTTTTTATTCACCCCAAAGATGCAGTATATTTTGAAAGATTTGATTTAAGTGACTAAGTAAATTTGTGAACATTTTCAGTAAGAAGCTCTCAGGTACAGCATTTAATATTTGTAGTTTTAATAATCACTGCAGGAAGTGGATAATATTCTGTCTCTAGTTCTTCTGGACAATACTAAATCTTATTTTCAAATAATAATAAGAACCAATAAATTTTAGTTACCATAATATCTGTGGTCTGTGAATCAGTATTTTTATTCTAAAGTCTAAACATTATAAGACTTCTGTTATATTTTTTTTCTACAATTGAGAGCTCCATGAAAGAGTTAGAGTGTCTTTCATTTTATTATTGTGGATCATGATATACATATATATTTTTTTTAGATTTAACTGTGCTCTTTAGGCAATTAAAATCATAAGGCTAAAATAAACACATAATTTAAATTTTTTAAAATGATTTTAGTTCAGTAACTCAGTAAGTCCTATTTGAATATGTCATTTATGTATCAAATCAATACATTTATGGCAGTGGAGTTATATCTCCCTCTTTTGGAAAGCCAAGGCATGGCATTTTGATTGAAATTAAATTATTTTTCACAGATTTCCAGTTTACATAATTTACTGAGCATACAGATGTAAAAATAATGTTTTTCTTTGGATTGGTTTTTCTTAGGAATTTTTAACATCAATAAAACAGTTAAATTTTTTGTATGTGGTAGCTTAGGCTTGAGAACTATAGGCTATTTCATGTTTCAACGAACATTGTATCATTGTATCTTGATATTTGTTATTTGAAATGCTTTTTTTGCTATTTAAAGAGAATCAGTTTTGCATTTTTGTAATTATTCAACATTAGAGGCCTGGTGTACGAATTAATGCACCAGTGGGGTCCCTCGGCCTGGCCTGTAAGATCAGGCCAAAAACAGCTCTCTAACATCGCCTGAGGGGTCCCAGGTTGTGAGAGGGTGCAGGCCAGGCTGAGGGACCCCACCAGTGCACAATTATGGCTGGGAGGGATGTGGGAGGTTGGCCATCGGGGGAGGGACCACAGGAAGGTTCCAGGGCATGTCCAGCTTGTCTCACTCAGTCCTGATCTGATCGGCCAGATCCCAGCAGCAAGATAATCTGCCAGTTGAAGCATCTGCTCCCTGGTGGTCAGTGCACGTCATAGCAACTGGTTGACCAGTTGACTGTCTGTGCCCTGGTGGTCAGTGTCCCCTGGTGGTCATAGCGAGCACTTGAGCCACCTTAGCATATCACTAGCATATTACACTTTGATTGGTTGAACGGATGACTGGACAGCTGGACACTTAGCATATTAGGCTTTTATTATATAGGATGATTTATAATATGTGTTAAGCAGAACTTACAACAATTAAGAAATATAGAAAGAAAATGGCAAAGTAACTTTTCTCATGATTATCAATATCTTACCCTCCCTCCTATCATTCACTGTTTTTGTTTTTGTGGGTATTCTTCCTCATTTGTTTCTAGGCATTTATCATGTCTTTCTCCTTGTCTCTCTGCCTCTTTGTGTTTATATGTTTTTTAATATCATAAATATATGATGACTCTATGCCTATTGGTTTCCAATGTCCTTTTCACTTCCACTCAGTATGTCATACAAATTTCAAAAGGTATATTAGTAATTTATTTGAATCAACTCCATACTCATATTAATGGAGTGATACTTACAAGCTAGGAACTAATATTTATTCCTGCAAAATACTCTACCTTTGCATAACTATTATAAAAAGAAACTAAAGGTTATTAATATAATTAATGTACATCACATAAATCTCTTTCCTTTACTAGCTAAAGTAATTTTATAACACTTTTGTACTTTCTTGAGGTATTAAAATCAGGGACCCATATTCATTACCATTTCTTAAAGAACATTTTCTTTTTCTGTGCCCTTGTTGACTAAATTAGGGCTGTAGAAGTGTTCTGAATTTACCTGTAAATTGTTCAACAATATTGAGGGCCTTGTGATAATTTATAGTGTAATTATTTGTAACTTAGCCAACAGAATATGAAGTACTTAAGCATTAAAGATTTTTCAGTTAAACATTACCAAATTGCACAAAGACTGCTTAAATGTAATATAAAAAGAAAATGTGTGCAAGAGTCAATTGGTTCTTTTACTTTATAAAGTCTTTTTTCAAACTTACTTTGACTCTGCAGTGTCTCATATTCCCAATTTCATGTGTTCTTTTCAAACCATGTCCTTCCTGAGATCAGAATATCTTCAAATAGTACAGACTGTTCCTTTCCCCGCCAGTCATCTCTCTGCTCCCTGAGGATACCTGTGTATTGCCAACATCCTTTTCCTTTTTACACGATAATCATATCAACTCTGCATATAAAATTTTAATTTTGAAATTTCAAATTTGAAACCAAATTCAGGGAGAATAGAATTTTCACCATGCAAAACACTTTTTTTTTTCTGTGATTATGTCTTATGAAAAAGCTGATTCTGAATGTATTTGTAATTGTGTATAGGGAGGTACAAATGGAAATTACGAGTGTGTGAGCTAATTAATTGTGACACATCAGTTGTTATCTTTGAGTTTTGCATTGTTCAGGCCTTTGGAGATAATGACATTTTATTTGATTAAGTATCATTCAAGGTTTTTAGGCAAAAAGATTGATCTCTATATGCTTTACTGCATGTACTAGTTTCTTCCTTTGATGTCTTATATGGGTGCATGTACTAGGGGCAGAAACCTAGCTGCAAAGGAGTGTGATCAAATGTTATTTTAAGCTTTGTATTCTCTCTGTTATAGGAAGGCATGCCAGAAAGTGGATTGACTGATGAGCCAATATCTGCTACAATTTTAAATTAAAATTATAAATGGAATTCCTAAGAACATAGTATTGAAAAGAAAATCATCCAGGTTTAGTAATGGCATTTAAAGTAGCAATGATAAATACTGTTTTACAAAATGATTTATAATATAGAAATTGTGAAATATTTTAGCTGGTGGTTAAGAACTGCAGCATAAGATCAGAAAGTTGAATAGATTCACCATAACCTTTTAGGAAGGCATTCCTAACCACAATGGAAAACTTTTCATAAGTCAATTTTGTGAGAACATTCATGGGTACACTCAGAACCACAAATGAATAAATTTTGAGCCAAGATATATGTCTTTAGTGATTGAAGTGAGTTTAAGTTTACTGAATGATTGAGAATAATAAACAGGTAGGGGGATTAAACTATGAAGAAGTAAAAATAACTGTAAATTATTACTGAATAAGAAATAAGTTAAAAATTCAAAGTGGAGATTAAACAAATTCATCATTTGCAAAGGTATTTATTATTATCAAAATTTAGAAAATATGTTTCCTATAACTCTGGTGTTAGTTTTCTGTCCCCCATGATACTTTTTAAATAGTAAAAATCTGTCCTTTTATGATCAATACACTGGTCCCTGTAGTTCTTTGTCTTTTGCTTTCTCGGGTCTAGCTTTTATCTCCTAAGGCACTAGAGTGCAGACCACAGAATCAGAAATAAGGACAATAGGCAGGATTGTGGTAGTGGATAAAAATAGGACTCAAGGAATCTTTATTTTAAAATGTTTATCATCTAGTTCTCATTGCACATTCAGGGTTGAAAACAGTTGCCAAAGACACACATGTATAAAAATCTACTATTCTCTTTACTGAATCCAGGAGGAAAATGTACATATTCCAAACATGTCATAGTTCAGCGTATACAAATTAATTTCAAGTGTTTAATTCCTTCTGTTAAGGCCATAGGGACAGTATAATACATTTTAGAATGATAACGATAAAAATATTCTTTTCCTCTTTTTGTTTTAGTGCTTCCAGAAGTGAATCACATGTATCTAAAAAATAGACTATCCATAAATATCTGTTTCCTCACTGCTGTCTTTATTTGAACATTGATTCTAGAAATACTTGAAATGTATTCACAGATTTTATTTTTCGTATATTTATGTATTGTGAAATATATTGCACTTATTATTTTTTTGTCCTTCAAAGTGGGTCTAGTATATTTTAAATATGATTATAAAGTCTTGAGAATTGAATGAACACTTTCATTTTTCTTTAGGAGTATTTTTTAAATAAAAATATTCAATGCTTTATTCTTATAAATTATGTAGGCATCAGTTTTTCTTAAAGGCAGATTTTATTTAGTATTTGATCTTTCAACGCTGTGCAAGAAAATTACACTTTATAACTGTTTAGGTGGGTATTACTTTTGGTTATGTTTAATAGAAGTATTTGCACTTTGACCAAGTGTGCCTTCAAATAATAATGAATAAAGGTACACTTAAAGGACATAATCTTTTTCTTGTGATAAAGTATATACTGTATAATCTTTTTATGATTTAAATATTTACATTTAATCTGAGTTCTTTTATTGAGTAGCACTGTTAAATGTATGTAAAATGCCAACATTCATGTTTAATCCTGTTCAATTTAAATGTGTTTTTTTTTTTTTCTTACTCTTCAGTCTATACATTGTTACTGTCCTAATATGCCAATAGCTATAAATTTCCCCAAGTGATTCAGTTAACCTTAGGTCAGTATGTCTCACCACGTGGATATTCTTTGAGCCTCAAGTCTCACACTGAAGTCAGGTGGGTAATTCTTTGACTTGTGCTTTATTAACTACACTAGAGGCCTGGTGCATGAAATTCATGCATGGGGGTGTGTGTCCCTCAGTCCAGCAGGCACCCTCTCCAATCTGGGACCTGTCGAGGGATGTCCGACTGCCCATTTAGGCCCGATCCCACTGGGCAGTTGGACATCCCTCAACTGCCCTCCCACAATCCAGGACTGCTGGCTCCCAGCGGCCCACCTGCCTGCCTGCCCGATTGCCCCTAACCGCTTCTGCCTTCCAGCCTGATCACCCCCTAACCACTCCTGTGCCAGCCTAATCAATGCCTAACTGCTTTCTCCTGCCGGCCTGGTCACCCCTAACTCTCCTCCCCTGCAGGCCTGGTCCCTCCCAACTGCCCTCCCCTGCTGGCCTGATTGCCCACAACTACCCTCCCCTGCCAGCCATCTTGTGGTGGCCATCTTTGACCCCATGGAGGTGGCCATCTTTGACGACATGGGGGCAGCCATCTTGTGTGTTGGAGTGATGGACAATTTGCATATTACCTCTTTATTATATAGGACTAGAGGCCTGGTGCATGAAATTCATGCACGGGGGGTGTGTCCCTCAGCCCAGCATGCACCCTCTCCAATATGGGACCCCTTGAGGGCTGTCCGACTGCCCGTTTAGGCCCGATCCTACTGGGCTCGGGCCTAAACGGTCAGTCGGACATCCCTCTCACAATCCAGGACTGCTGGATCCCAACTGCTCGCCTGCCTTCCTTCCTGATTGCCCCTAACTGCTTCTGCCTGCCAGTCTGATCACCCCCAACCACTCCCTTGCCAGCCTGATTGATGCCTAACTGATGTCCTGCCAGCCTGTTTGCCCCTAACTGCCCTCCCCTGCAGGCCTGGTCACCCCTAACTGCTCTCCCCTGCAGGCCTGGTCACCCCTAACTTCCCTCCCCTGCAGGCCAGGTCCCTCCCAACTGCTCTCCCCTGTAGGCCTGGGTCTCCCCAAACTGCCCTTCCCTGTAGGCCCAGTCGCCCCCAACTTCCCTCCTCTGCTGGCCTAGTCACCCCTAACTGCCCTCTCCTGTGGGCTTGATCGCCCCCAACTGCCCTCCCTTGCAGGCCTGGTCCTTCCCAATTGCCCTTCCCTGCTGGCCTCATCGCCCACAACTGCCCTCCCTTGCAGGCCTGGTCCCTCCCAACTGCCCTCCCCTGCTGGCCATCTTGTGGTGGCCATCTTGTGTCCACATAGGGGCAGGATCTTTGACCACCTGGGGGCAGCCACATTGTGTGTTGGAGTGATGGTCAATCTGCATATTACTCTTTTATTAGATAGGATAGATGCCTGGTGCACGGTTGGGGGCCAGCTGGTTTGCCCTGAAGGGTGTCCCGGATCAGGGTGGGCGTTCCCTTGGTGCGTGGGGCGGCCTGGGCGAGGGGCCTGTGGTGGTTTGCAGGCTGGCCATGCCCCCCCATGACCCAATATAGGTCCTGCTATCTGGGATTTATTTATCTTCTATAATTGAAACTTTGTAGCCTTGAGCGGAGCCAAGCCTTCTGCTTGCTCCGTGGCTGCAGCCATTTTTGTTGGGATTTATTTATCTTCTATAATTGAAACTTTGTAGCAGAGGCCAAGGCAGGCCAAGGCTGAGGGAGCGTGGCTTCCTCCATCACCGGGGGCAACCCAAGCCTCCTGCTCTCTCCAGCTCTGTGGCTGCTGCTATTTTTGTTGGGATTTATTTATCTACTACAATTGAAACTTTGTAGCCTTGAGTGGAGGCCTGGGCCCGAC
Source organism: Plecotus auritus (assembly GCF_963455305.1). NCBI lineage: Eukaryota > Metazoa > Chordata > Mammalia > Chiroptera > Vespertilionidae > Plecotus > Plecotus auritus. Next base: position 131,193,572 of record NC_137771.1, on the reverse strand, counting down.
AGGGTATGTGGAAAGTTTGGCTTCCTCCATTGCCAGGGAAACCCAAGCCTCCTGCTTGCTCTGTGGCTGCAGCCATCTTGGTTGGGTTAATTTGCATACTCACTCCTGATTGGCTGGTGGGCATGGCTTGTGGGTATAGCGGAGTGATGGTTAATTTGCATATTACTCTTTTATTAGATAGGATTATTATATAGGATTGTCTAATTTCCTTGCTTCTCCTGAGAGCTAGTCAAACTTGGTGATCAAATCTCATTGGCTGTCCTATGCCTGTGCTGTCTATATAAAATGGGAATATCTATGTTTAATAATTTAAATTCACCTGAACTAGGAAGGTTTTAGGTAAATAGCTCTATTGTGAATACTCCTATTGTATACCAGCACTTCTTTCCATCATCAATGTCTCTTCCTTCAGTGCCTGAGTCCATTATCAAAAGGATCACTTTAATCCTGGCAGGTTTTGTTCAATGAATATAGTGTCGGCACATAGACTGAAGGGTCTTTGGTTTGATTCCTATCAAGGGCATGTACCTCAGTTGCAGGCTGGATCCCCAATCCAGATTGGGGTACAAGCGGGAGGCAAGCAATCGATGTATGTCTCTCACATCAATGTTTCTTTCTGTCCCACTCGCTTCCACTTTCTCTTAAAAAAAAAAAAAAATCAATGGGAAAGTATCCTCAGGTGAAGATGTGAGGATTAACAACAAAAAACAAATCACTTTAAAGTTGACTATCTTTTATGACCAATAAGAATGCTGTAAAAATCAGTTGATAAGAAATTATAGTTGACAAGAAATTATCCAAATACATATCTTGAGTTACATCTAATATGTAGTCATTATCTATTTCCTGTTACACTGTCTGTTTCATTATGTTCTCATTTCTATATGGTTGTACTTATTCCCTGTCAACATTTTATACACCTATTTGTGCTTTTCTTCCCATAAAGCTATCTATATCTGGCAAAATAAACATCTTTTAGAATAAAAGAGAGAAAAGAGTTATAGTGTTGCATACTATATTGTGAGGCCTTAATTTATAAAGAATATTTAAACATTAGGAAGAATTCTTTTCAACATTACCTATTTTCTTTAATAACCTTTTGTTATATTCTTAGAGATATCAGTCTAAATGTGTATTAAATATGTAATTATATTTTTTGCAAAAGATTTTATGATTTTTAGAATTATGTATTCTATATCTATTTTCTGGAATTTCTATAGATTTATAGCTGAATTATCCCCCCTCCATTTTATAACTTATACTGCATTGCAATAACACTTAGAGTGACTGCTGCGGAATTATATTCTTTTTTTCAAATGATTAGATTTATCACCATATAGACTTTTGTAATTATACTTAATAAAATATTCTAAAGAGAGCTTTAACTCATCTTACCATATATAATAACACCCAACCTAGCACTTTTGAAAATACTTTGGACATTTTTTATTGACATTATACCAGATTGTCACTCTGTTTATTTAATAGAATTCTAGCCTTCACTGCACATGGATGAATCTCTTTGAAGCACACCTTTTCAGTAATGAAAACTCACTGCTTCCCCCCCTCCCCCTGTTTATAGCTTTTTTCTCTTTTATTACTATATTGATCTTTCAGTATTTTGGAAGTTTAAATTTTATACTTTTCTATCATGTGTAATTTATTTGTTTTCTTGTCTCAGACACCTAATCAATCTTTACCCAATTACAACATTTCAGGATTTTTCCTATTTTTTTCACTTTGGAATAGTTGTTCTCACTTACTCAGGGATATTGTTTTCAATGCCTGATTGCTAAACCTCACATAATCCCTTTGTTTTTTGTTTTGTTTTGTTTTTTATGTTTTTAGTGACCTCACTTTGTAAGATTTATATCTCAGTCAAAGACAGTAACAGAAAAAAATATAGTCATATTACTTAGACTAGAAGATTGGGGAAGTAGGGTGGAAACCTTTGGGAGTAAAATTTATATTTATAGGTACAGGAACATCTGTCTCTAAATTATTCCAAATATAAACCTATCCTATATAATAAAAGGCTAATATGCAAATTGATCGAACAGAGGAATGACCGGTCACTATGATGCACACTGACCACCAGGGGGTAGACGCTCAACTCAGGAGCTGCCCCCGGTGGTCAAGGCGCTCTCACAGGGGGAGTGCCACTCAGCCAGAAACTGGGCTGCTGGCTGCCAATGCAGTGGTGGTGGCAGGAGCCAGCAGGGAGCGGGCCTAAGCTGGCAGTCGAACATTCCCCGAGGGCTCCCGGACTGAGAGAGGATGCAGGCCCGGTTAAGGGACCCCCCCTCCCAAGTGCATGAATTTCATGCAGCAGGCTTCTAGTTTTTAGAATAAGAAGCAACTACTGATATTCATTTGTTTCTTTTTGAAAATATTCTGCTGTTTCTTCTACCTGTAAGTATGAATCTTTCTTTCTCTGTAATTCTATAATTGGTGTTAAATCAGGAGCAAAGTGCCAAAACCAGTTTGGCTCGGTGGATAGAGCGTCAGCCTGCGGACTGAAAGGTCCCAGGTTCAATTCTGGTCAAGGGCATGTAACTTGGTTGCGGGCACATCCCCAGTGGGAGGTGTGCAGGAGGCAGCTGATCGATGTTTCTCTCTCATTGATGTTTCTTATTTTATTTTATTTTTTTAAAAATATATTTTATTGATTTTTTACAGAGAGGAAGGGAGAGGGATAGAGAGTTAGAAACATCGATCAGCTGCCTTCTGCACACCCCCTACTGGGGATGTGCCCGCAACCAAGGTACATGCCCTTGACCGGAATTGAACCTGGGACCTTTCAGTCCGCAGGCCGACGCTCTATCCACTGAGCCAAACCGGTCAGGGCTCTCATCGATGTTTCTAGCTCTCTATCCCTCTTCCTTCCTCTCTGTAAAAAATCAATAAAATATATTAAAAAAAACAAATAAAACAAAAAACAAACAAACAAAAAAAATCAGGAGCAAAGTAACTATGAGTATTATAACTCAAAAATTGTCTCTTTTTGTCCTGTACATTGGTGTCCTTTATGCTAAAGTTTGCATAATTTGATCTGATACTCGTTTTTGTCACATTACAGATTTATTTTTCATAACAAGTATGCTTAATCTTTTCTTTCAAGAAAAGATTTAAAAAAATATCAGTGGCTTTATTTCTGTTAGAGAAATCTTTATTCCTACTCAAGCTGTTATTAAATGCAATGCTGGAACAATTTTTATTTCTATTTAAAAAAAAAACAACTGAATTGTGTTTTTAAATAAGAAGTTCTCATACAAAGCTAAAATAATGGGAATCAATGAAAATTTATTAATAGTATAAGGGCTTAATCTCCAAAATTTACAGGGAACTCATACAACTTAATAAAAGGAAGATAAACAATCCAATCAAAAACTGGGCAAAGGACATAAATAGACACTTTTTGAAAGAGGACATACAGAAGGAGGAGAGACATAGGAAAACATGCTAAAAGTCACTAATCATCCGAGAGATGCAAATCAAAACAACAGTGAGGTACCATTTTATACCTGTCAGGATGGCTATCATCAACAAATCAACAGGCAAGTGCTGAAGAGGATACGGAGAAAAAGGAACCCTTTTGCACTGCTGGTGGGAATGCAGACTGGTGCAGCCACTGTGGAAAACAGTATGGAGTTTCCTCAAAAAATTAAAAATGGAACTCCCATTCAACCCAGTAATCCCACTTCTAGGAATGTATCCCAAAAAAACAGAAACACCAATCCAAAAGGACATTTGCACCCCTATGTTCATAGCAGCACAATTTACAATAGCTAAGATTTGGAAACAGCCAGTGCCCACCAGCAGACGAGTGGATTAGAAAACTGTGGTACATCTACACAATGGAATTCAATGCTGCTATAAAAAGGAAGGAATTCTTACCATTTGCAACAGCATAGATGGAACTAGAGAGCATTATGCTAAGTGAAATAAGCCAGTCAGAAAAAGATAAATATCACATGATCTCACTCATTTGTGTAATATAATGAACAATATAAACTGATGAACAAAAATAGAACCAGAGACATAGAAGCATCGAACAGACTGTCCAAGCTATGAGGGAAGGCGGCGGTGAGGGGGTAAGAGATCACCATTGGTTTTGCATGCATATGAGCAAAACCAATGGACACAGACAGTAAGGGGGGGGGGTGAGTGCTTGTACTTGGGGGAGATGGTAGCGGGGGAGAGGTCAATGGGGGAAAATGGGAGACTCATGTAATACTTTAAACAATAAAGAATTAAAAAAATAGTATATTGCTTTTGAAGTTCAACTGGTTTCTATCTTTTTCTTAGTTAAGCTGCTAATAAAGATATCACATATTCTTTTCTTAGGCACAGTGTCCAGCACTATGTAACATAAGAGCTCAAGGAGCTTAATCTGATCATTTAACCTCTTTTCTACCTTCCCCAACCCCTGAACATTGTAGGTTGTATCATAAGGACATGCTGATTTTCAATGGTGATTCTATATGCACATGGCTTGTGTAAGGTTATTTGATTAATTGAAAATTATGAAACGAAGATGAGGATCTTGAAATGTATGTATGGACTTTGATATCCAGATAAATCTTACAGAAAAATTTAAAACATTAAAATACTAGAATTTCATACTTATATAAACCATGGGAAAATCAATTATAGCACATATATAACCCTAATTTATATAATTTTACTTATCTATTATATATCATTCTATCAAAGTTTATCCATAAAATGGTCATTTACACATAAAGGCTTTATTATTATGAGAAAACTGCCTTGATACATTTATTGATATCTTGATTTTCTTCCTCATTACTTCAAAATTAACTCAAAGTTCACAATGAAATACCTTTTAATATCAGATACTGTTCCTGATATTCCTAATTAGAAAATTTAAAATGAAATTTCTTCAATAAGCATAATTATGATTATAATTTTTGCCAACTGATCTTCCACTTATTTAAATAGGGTCATCTCCGTAAAATAAATCAAATATGCCAGGTATTGGGTAGAAAAAAAATAATCCTGTAGCTTTTTCTTTTTTTTTTTTTTTATATATTTTTATTGATTTTTTACAGAGAGGAAGAGAGAGGGATAGAGAGTTAGAAACATCGATGAGAGAGAGACATCGATCAGCTGCCTCTTGCACACCCCCTACTGGGGATGTGCCCGCAACCCAGGTACATGCCCTTGACCGGAATCGAACCTGGGACCCTTCAGTCCGCAGGCCGATGCTCTATCCACTGAGCCAAACCGGTTAGGGCCCTGTAGCTTTTTCCTTATGATAAATGTAGAGCTTTTATTTGCATCCTATAAAGAGTGATTCTTTTTGTTCGATCTCTGAAAATAATTTCATAGAAGTAGGCTAGCAATAAAAACTGCCTATTACAAATTCACCTTTTTGAAGGGTCTCCTATCAATTTGGAAGTTCAGCAATATTTATTCTGAAGGAGTTTGCTTTTCCTGGAAATTGTCAAAGAGACTTATCTTGTTTAGTGAAGGTCAGTGAAAGGCATTGTTATATGCTTGTCTACTTTTTGGGAGTAGGAAGTTAATAAGATATAATACGTGTTATTTAGGCTACTCATCAAGATGACTTTATCTTTTAACTATTTCTGGCACTGATAGAGATGAACTAAATTTAAGTACTAGTTGTACCGGTTAATAATGCGGATTTTGTAATCAAAGAAAACATGATAAAAAAAAATGATAATTTTAAGAGAAACATCAAAAGTGCTTTATTCAAAGTAATGTCTATTGCTAGCTACACATTTCCCCCATCTTTCAGGTAATTTGTGGATACCATCCCAATAGAACTTTTCTTGTTTTGAGGCAAACCATTCAGAGACCCAATTTTGCACTTCTTCGTATGTTTTGAAGTGCTGCTCAGAAAGTGTGTGTGCCATTGATCGGAACAAGTGGCAATCTGAAGGAGCAAGGTCTGGTGAATATAGTGGGTGGGTTAATACTTCCCAGGCAAGATATTTTAACATGTTTTTAACTGGTTTTGTTGAAGTGCGTTGATGGTGTATTATCATGAAGCAATATTTACCGTGTTTTCTGGCATATTCTGGTCGTTTTACAATCAAAGCGTGGTTGAAATTGATTATTTATTGTCGGTAGTGATCAATATTAATGGTTTCACCTGGTTTTATAAGCTCATAATACACCACACCTTCCTGATCCCACCAAACACAGAGCATTGTCTTCTTTCCAAAGCGATTTGACCTTGCAGTCGATGTTGATGGTTTGATTTGACCTTGCAGTCGATGTTGATGGTTGACCTGGATCAACCCATGCTTTTGTGAGTTTGGGATTCTCAAAATAAATCCACTTTTCATCACCAGTCACAATTCGATGCAAAAAAGACTTTCTTTCGTGCTGTTGAAGCAACATTTTACTGATGACTTTTCGGTTTTCCATTTGTCTTTCATTCAGTTGTTGAGGCACCCATTTTCCTTCTTTCAAAATCTTTCCCATTGCTTGTAAACGTTCAGAAATTGTTGAGCAATGTTTAATCTTTCTGAAAGTTGTTTTTGAGTTTGACATACATCTTCATCCAATAATGCTTGTAATTGTTGGTCTTTAAACTTTTTCGGTTGACCTGGATGTTCTTTGTCTTTCACATCAAAATCATCACTTTTAAAGTGTTTAAACCAGCGTTCACAAGTATCTTGAGATGGAGCATGTTCACTGTAAGTTTCCCGAAGTATACAATAACTTTCAGCAGCACTTTTCTTCAAAGTAATGAATTAAAACTTCCCGCAAATGCTCTTTTTTTGGCATGAAATTCGACATTTTTAAGCATAAAAATATCTGTGATGTTAACACCTTCAGCAAATTTGACATATGAAGTTTTAAAGCTTGCTGTCAATACAACAAACTAGCATACATATCAAATCGCATATATATCAACATATGTGTAATTCCATCTATTGAAAAAAATCCGCATTATTAACCAGTATATATACTTTCCATTTTATTCTTCCAAAGTGATTGCCTCCAATATTTTCCTTTATGGCTTATTAGTTTCCAGTGGCTGCTACACAGATTCAATGGCTTTAAGCAATAGAAGTTTGTTCTCTCACAGTTTTGGAGATCAGAAGTTAAAAATCAGTATAACTGGGTTGAAATCAAGGTGTTGGCAGGGGACATGCCTTCTCCGTAGGCTCTAGCAGAAAATGTGTTCCTTAACCACTCCAGCTTCTGGTGTCTGCAGCCTTGGTCACATTGCCTTTTTCCTCTCTGTATAAATATCCCTCTGCTTCCCCATTTATAAGGATATATGCGATTGCCATTCCAGATAACCTGGATAATTTACCATTTTAACATCCTTTTATCACATTTGCAAAGACCCCATTTTTTTTCCTTATAAAGTACCATTCACAGATTCTAGGGAGTAGGATGTAGACATCTGAGGAGCCCTTTTTCAGCCTCCCCAAATGCAAAGGTTCTTCTTACATAACCTTACCTAATGTTCAGATCGGTTCAAACAATAATAACAAACAAAGCTAATAAAAACTGTATACATATTTGTCCTTTGTTTTTACAAACAATAGTAGTAGTAATTTTAGTTAATCAAAATGAGATTTAAGAGCCTTTACAAATAATATTAAGCTATTTTAGAGTTTTTATGATATATGTGCATTTAAAAATATTTATGTTGTGTTATTTATAAATATTAAAACATATTTCTTAAGGATTCTGGTCATTGGCAAAATCATCAGATTCTCTTCTGGAATATCAATTTCCTTTTTATAAAATATATATTTTGTTTCAGATAGGAAGGGAAAGGGAGAGAGAGATAAGAAACATCAGTGATGAGAGAGAATCATTGATTGGCTGCCTCCTGCAGGCCCCTACTTCGGATTGAGCCAGCAACCCAGGCATGTGCCCTGACTGGGAATGGAACAATGACCTCCTGTTTCATAGAATGATGCTCAACCACTGAACCACACTGGTCAGGCTCTTACTTAATTATGAACTTTTGATTACTTTTTCTAACACTTCGCTTTTGTTCCACACACTTCTAAATAAATATTACTTAAGAAAAAATTTCAATATATTCTGTATGTATGTGTGTACATTTTCTTTCTCTCTACAAATATATTTATGCAGATGTAAATATGTTTCAGTCACATTTTATAAATACAGAGATAATACTGATATTCACCTTATGGATTGGTATGGCTCTACCCATTATTTTATATATTATATATTTATATATAGTTAATTATATTGTATATTTTACATACTAATATGTTTGTATGTATATTTTATATATAATATCAATTAAATTAGATATGATATATGCCCTGGCTGGTTTTGCTCAGTGGATAGAGCATTGGACTATGGACTGAGGGTCCTGGGTTTGATTCAGGTCAGGGGCACATGCCAGGGTTGTGGCCTCGATCCCAAGTTGGGGGCATGCAGGAGGCAGCCGATCAATGATTCTCTCTCATCATTGATGTTTCTATCTCTCTCTCCCTTCCCTTCCTCTCTGAAATCAATAAAAATATACTAGTATATTAAAAAAATTAGATATGATATAAATTTGAGGTAATTTAGGAGGAGAAGAGATTATATTGATTTATAAATTAGGAATGAACTTGCTTGGTTATTTACTTTGACCTGTACCTCATTAAGTAGATATCTTTATTAATATATTTTTTCAAGCCCTTTTTAAGTAATTTATTTTGAGAAAAGGTATATACTCAAAGCATATTGTCGTGCTTTGGGTAGTGAAATCTGGGAAAATTGAATTAGATCCTTGAATATCTGTGTCTTCTATATGTTCACTCATGAAACCCAGTGTTACATTCAATAGCATTTTCCAGAATATGCTAACACATCTTACCAGCTGAGCATATCCACTGTGTTTATATAAAATTGTTGGCTACCTGGACAGCATCTTATCTCAGTAATTTTCTGGTCCATAGGAGCAATATTTTTGGCAAGAAGCCTTTCAAAATCATGTTCCCAGAACGAGTTAATACACACACACACACACACACACACACACACACACACTTTTTTTTTCTGTCTTCACTATTTTATCCAACCATTTATTATAGTGTATATTTGAGTTCTAAATGACATTTCTAAATAAAATTTGACTTCATACAGTTCACTCAGTTAATTTGGCTTTTGCACAGGTAGAGGTTTCTTTTAATTTAATAATGTCTTTTGATAGTAACCTCCCATAAGTCAAAGAGATAATTTGGCTCATTAAAAAAGAACCTAATAACATTTTTATAATTAACATCCAAAATGTAACAGTGTTACAGAGTATCTATTTGCCCTATAAAAAGTTCATCAAGATAATATTTTCATTAGTATATTTCTTTAAAATGATTTGATAGATTTTTAAAGTTCTGTTTTTAACATTATCACTATATTTAAGGCACACAATATATCTAACTTGGTTATTAGCACACTTCCACAAATGTGTTTGCAATTATATAATTCATCTATTTGCAAACCTTACTAAAATACTTATTTTTTCCTAATTTTTACAGAAGCTCTACAAGTGAAATGAAGTGATAACAATATAGAAGCATACAACTAGAAAATAAAAGCTACTAAAATCTCTCTACCCAGAGCCAACCAGCTCAATATTTTATCTTTTTAAATACTTTAGTCTATGAATTTGTGTGCATTTACATTAGGAAGATGCAGCACATTATTTTTTATATCTTGAAAAAATTCCCACCTGGCCAGTGTTGCTCAATGGTTGAGTGTCAGCCTATGAATCAGGAGGTCATGGTTTGATTCCTGGTCAGGGCATATCCCTGGGTTGCCTGGATTGCAGTCTTGATCCTAGTAGGGGGTGTGCAGGAGGCAGCCAATTGGTCATTCTCTCTCATCATTGATGTTTCTATCTCTCCCTTCCCCAGTGAAATCAATAAAAATATGTAATTTTTTTTTCTTGCATCCTTCAATACATATAATTCAATAATACAAGTTTTAACAACTATACATTATTCAGTCATTTACTTCTTGCTAATAAAAGTAACACTAAGGTTAATAGAAAAATATATAATTTTTTGGGCACCTTCCTGATTATTTCTACAGGGCAAATTTCTATAATTCAAATTGCTGAGTCATTGAGAATATTTTAAATATTTGATGCATATTGCCAAGCTGCTATTCAGAACTGTTATACTATTTTATACTCCAGTTTAATCACGGATCTGCCTTCTCCATCATAAATTGTGATTTGAAGTCTATTAAGAATAAGACAGTGAGGAAGTTCGGTGTTCAGTGTTTGCCACTCAGTGACTTTGGGATTTTTGGCAACTGACATAATTTCAAAATTTGTGTTATAAAGATTCTATTGAATCAAGTGAAATATGGCTATGAAGGTCCTTTCTAAATTGTAAAACATTATATAAATATTTAATTACCAATTAATTATACAAACTTGAGCTTTTCTCTATTAAAGGAAACTGAAGAATATGTCCTCTCTCAATGCTGAGAATATTGTATAGCTCCTGATCTAAGAACTTTAAAAAAAACTCTTAATTTCAGTCACTTGGACACTTAGTTCATGTAGCTTACTTTTTAATCTAATCATGCTAATAAATTCAGTCCTCTATTTCATACTAAATCTAAAATGATAGATTAAGTGAAAATTGTGTTTGTATTTTATTCTTATTATTTATTATTGTCTACAGGCCCAGTGCATGAATTTGTGCACAGGTGGGGTCCAGCCGGCCTGCGGTCAGTTGGCCGGATGGCCCCGCCCCCGATCGGGGTGTGGGGGCCGATCAGGGCGGTGCTGGCTGGGAGGTGGGGCTGAGGTTGGTTGGCTGGCCAGCCCCGCCCCTGGTCGAATTCCCAGTTGAACTCCCAGTTGAACTCCTGGTCGAGGGGACAATTATAAAAGGCTAATATGCAAAGTGTCCCTGTGGGAATTCGACCAAGAGACTGGGAGTTCTATTGCTCGCTATGACGTGCACTGACCACCAGGGGGCAGTGCAGAAGGAAGGAAGGGCCCGGTCAGCAGCTGGCAGCCAGGGAGCCAGAGAAGGGAGACCCTGGCTGGCAGCCAGCAGCTGGGGAAGGGAGGCCTTGGCCGGCAGCCGGAAGGCCCCAATTGTCACTGATTGACGGCCAGGCCTAGGGACCCTACCTGGGCCTCTAGTTATTGTATAGGATAACAATATTGATACTATTGGCAAATGAAGGAGTGGGTGGCTAAAAGGTAAAATGTTTGGTTTTGTGTGGTAAAACCACATAAATAGAGTATAGAAGAGTTTGAAAAGTGTTAGAAAATATTTGCAGGGTAGTGTGTGTATGTGTGTGTATGACATAGGCATTAATTAAACATTTTTTCTTGTTTAGTTTCTTGAAAATGTTATAATTATTTGCTTTAGAAAGGAAAAAAAAATAGATGGTGATATAACTCACCTTGTCACTTTTTTTACAATAAATTAGGATTATTTCCTCCTGATGTTTGATTTATTGACTGCAGTCCCCAAATAATATTCATGGCTTTTTATTGTGTACTATATGCTGACTTTAATTAACCACTCTAATGATTGGTTTGCAATCATGGAAATTGCCACAGAATCATAAATTATTCTAACCGGCAGTAACTATAAGGGTCATATACTAGAGCAGATGAGAAAAGCAAGGTCCATAGAATTTAAACATCTTTAAGGTCACGCATCTGGATGGTAGTTTAGATTCTTACAATCATTCTTCCTTTTCCGTCTTATAGCAGTGCTCATAAACTATTGTGCATTATCTTAGTTTTGAAGTATTTTAAAACAATAACATTTTGTTCTCTTTTTAGGTAGTTATTAGGAGTAAAAGTGGAGAGATTTTGTATCGTATTTCACCATGGGCGAAATATGTGGCTCGTGAAGGTGATAATGTGAATTATGATTGGATACACTGGGATCCTGAACACACATATAAAGTGAGAAAAACACATCTTTAAATAAATTCTTATTCCAATATTTTTAGGAAAATTAAATTTTATTTTTATAATTTTTATAGTAATGTTCAACTTTTCAATGCTGGTTTAATATTTTATGTCATACTGTATCTGTTTGCTATACATATATCGGATTCATCATCTGTTGCCAATGAAGTATGAAAGTGAGGTTTTTTTTATCATCTATTTCTGAGGTTGAAGGGGGAAAGAAAACGAAATCTATACATAGTGACCTATAAAGAATAGTAATTATTATTAAAAATCTTAATCACAATTTCTGATTCATCAAAGATGCTTCAGTGATATAATATTTCTCCTTGTCATGGGTTTGAAGCTCTATCAGTATCCTTAAGAACAAGGAATAGTGAGGATATTTCATGAATGTATTGGTGAGTGTAATTATTAAGGCTATCTTATTCAAGAATTATAGGTATCTTTGAACTCACTTTTCTGTCCTCTAAGTTATTAGAGCTTGTTGGTAAGTGCTTGGCATTTAATAATTATGTATGCATTTCACAGCTGTTATGTTTTCTCTAGGGCTTAGGCTCAAAAATATATCTTCACTCAATGATGAGGCAGAAGCTTATCCATGATTTCTCTTTTAAAAATAGGTTCATTAACATGATTCTGAAAAGTATTTTTTCCTAAAAGAAAATTTAATGGATGTAGCCATTCTTTTTTTACATGTGAAAACATTTCCGGAGTATTTATTTGACTGAGTTGATCCACTATTTTACTTAACATGCTTAATCAGCTAGTGTCGTACCTGCCTTTATGTTCTAATTGTGTATCTAACTTTATGTTCTGTAGTTTAAGCATTCCAGACCAAAGAAGCCAAGAGGTCTAAGAATTTATGAGTCTCATGTGGGAATTTCTTCCCATGAAGGAAAAGTAGCTTCTTATAAACATTTTACATGTAATATACTACCAAGAATCAAAGACCTTGGTAAGTAATAACTGTGATTTTTATTCAGATAAAATTTTAATGAATCTGTTCTCTTATAAGAAAAGCTAATTACAAGTGTCTCTTTTTTGTGTTAGAGATTAAATATGTAATAGAAATGCATTTTATTTTAGGCTTCTCAAATTGCCCTGTAATAGTGATAGCACAGAAAAGAGAAATGGGATAATAAGAATTCAAGATATTATTCCAATTTCAATTTTAAGTAATATGAACTAATAGCTTGCAAAACTGTAGATAAATATGTAAGCATAATTACTTTTTACAGAAGAGAACTTTTATCACATTAAGTGGTCATTGAGCAAAGTCTGTTCATTTTAGTTTGTTAGGGAAAAATTATACAGTTGTAAGATGACTGGAACTTATTTTATATCAGAGCCATTGTATATACAGCTCTTGTCTGGATGACGTACTTGACAAATATTAATGGTGCATCTTCTGTGTGAAACACATTGTTGTAGATGTTTGTGTTTGGGATTGTAACGACACAGGACTGTCTTCATGGGAATAAATAGGAGAATGAATAGTGTACTGCTGAATCATTGATTCAGTATGCTTTAAATCTGTGTGTTTTTTTTATAGGTATGCTTTAAAAAAATAATTTCACAGCATATTAGCACCTGCTCCAGTGGCTAGGCAGCAATATAAAAGTATAGTTAATTATTCTGCTTTTGCTAGGCAGTCCAGATTTTGGCTACAGGAAAGTTTTTCAATTCATGGTTAAAGTTTTCCCTTATATATGGATCTTAATTATCTGTGATAATGAGGTCAGGTTCTAGAAACCAAAGTTAAATAACTGCTTAGAGAATGTAATATTGATTATATTTAATATATATTATATTAGAACAGTTGTATTTGAGGTGTTCTGTCATTTTATAATGTAACAACATTTAAAAGTATTTATTAAAGTATTTTAATTTTAGCAAATCAGAGAGAAAAACTTTTTTTTTTTAATAAAGGCAGTGCCTATTTTTTTTTAACAGTGTAATAATTGCATGTGTATTTTTATGGTTGCCTTGTTTTTAATGGCGATACTGGTTTTCCATTTAAAGGACTGATACTAATCTTTCCTTTTCAAATAAATTTAAGTGGAAATGGTGAGTTAAAGGGAAAACATGTAAGTAATCACACAGGTGATATAGTCATGACAAAAAATCATGGAGATGGTACAAGGATTGCTGAAAACAGAAAACACTGCAGTAGCTAAAGGTCTCTGTGGACCAGCGTTCCCCCACTCTGGCCTTCACAGAGTGCTGATGTTCTGTCTATCCACTGCTGTTCTAACATCAGCAACCAAGATGTCAGAGAAACACAGCACGGTCATACAACACCACTCTAGGCTGAACCCTGGCTTGACAACATCAATCCAATTATACTAAATGCTTGAGTGGAGCAATAAATCCCTCAAAGCATAGGATACATCTGAAAAGGGCCTTATCTGCAGAGCCAACAGTTTTAAATTTAGTTGCTTAAAAATAAGTCTTAAAAAAAATCTCACTTGATAGGCCTTACATTTTTGGAAGCATAGCGACAACTGACCAGTTCAGCATTACACATAGGCATGACCTAAACCTGCAGGTGCACGAGAGAGGGGGCAGCACGTGGCCAGGGGATTTACTTAGCACGGACATCCTGGCCCAGGGACCTGTGCCTGGATGTCCTGACGCTCTCCTAAAACTGTGCTGCTCTGGAGTAGTGTCCAGAGGGTGTGACAACTCACCTTCTCTTTTGAAATCAGAATCCATGTTGGCTACTTTAAGCTTGGCTTGGAATTGTGGTCAGGAGGAGGGGTCCACTATGGGTCTTCTGGCATTTAGGTACTGTTTTTTGTTTGAATTTCAGAAATGAAGGAGGGTACATGATGAAGACACTCATAAAGAGAAAGGATCAGAAATCTCCCATTTCTGAAAAAGGGAGAGGCTCCTTAGGAAGGGATGGGATGGCATGTCGGAGGAAGACCAGACCGCAAGTGTTTAGATGAAGCCGGGTGGGACGTTGGAGACTTGTCATTGTCCTTGATTTTGCTTCTCAAAAAGGGACTCTTTTTGCACTGCGTTGCTTTTCCCATGGGTGTCTTGCGAGGGGCTCTGCCTGCAAGGGGCTGAGAAATAGTGGGCAGGGTTGGGTCTGAGGACTCCAGAGGTCAGGGAGGGCTGTCTATGGTTGACTTCAGTAGTTCTCTGGAAATCTCTTTGGTTTGATGAATTTGACTAAGGTTTTAGCTCCAATCCAGTGGTTTTTCTTTTTTGGAGCAGGATCATAGAACTTGTACTGATCCATGATTTTTTCTTCCAGTTTTTCCTTATGTCTCCATAAGGCATTGAATTTGTCTTCATACTGCTTCTGCTCCTTATGGTACTGCTCCTTATGCTCCATGTTCTGCTCTAGAAGCATCTGGGCCACAAAAAAACAAAAGCTTCAATTTTCATAGAAACATAGGTTTATTTTGATAGAGACATGCTGAATACAAAGGGCTGAAATAAATGAGTAATATTTAACATAAAATAATAGAACATTTTAATCAAAATTAACATTTTTTCTTGAATATTAACTTACCAGACACTGAATAACTGCACAAATTAATAAGCGTAATGCAAATAAATGTATTTTACTTGTTCTCCGAAAGCGAAATATTTCCTGTTGCACTCACCAAACAAGTCAGTGCAAGACCAATGATGTGGCACTAGGCTGCTAAAATATTCGCTGCTACTATTAGTGGAGAGAAATGGTGCGCCTGCGCATAAAGCACGGAAGGGAGATGGATGCAACACGATTATAGTAATCAGTCATTAGCGAAAGTTCTAGTTCATTATTAGTAATTATGTATAACAGGATATTGTAAAAATTAAATTATGAAATTTTTATTAAAACATTTCATACATACCGTTATGTTGGCTGGGCTGCAAAAATATTCCTTGTGGGCCACATGCAGCCTGTGGGCCGCGAGTTTGACATGCTTGCTGTAGGGTGTCGACCTTCTCGGTGGCTGTTGTCAGGGAGGTGACCTTCTTGGCCAGCTTCTTGTTCTTCTCTAGCTGGTGCAGCTCTTATCCAGCTCCTTCACCTGCCCCACCTTCTTCTTCACCTGCTCCAGGTCCTGGTGTGGCTGCTATCTCTTGAACTCCAGCTTGCTGAGTTTGCTGGTGGTCTCCGTCACTGTCTGATGGAGGACTTTGTTGTTCTTCTCGATGTCCTTCATGTGGGCCTCACTACTGACCTGTGACTTCTCCCAGTGACCACACCGTTTGGTTGAGATGATCTTTTTATTGCTCAAGGTCCTTGATCTGCTTGGCTTTGTCAGCCTTCGGGGTCTTCATGTTACTCTGCAGCTGTTCTTTCTCTTCTATCAGCTCCTCACTGAAGGTCTCCACATTCCAGTTGCTCTGCTTTTCTCTCTCTAGCCGGGTCTGCAACTTTTCAATCTTGCTGAGCTGCTGGTTCTCCTTCTCCAGCTCCCCACACTTGAGACTGCTCTCCTCCAGGCCAGGGACACATCCTGCAGCCTTTGGAAGGTGCTCTGTAAGCTCTGGCTCTCCTTCTCCAGATTCAGGATGCGGCTGGATGTACATTCGTTCAGCTCCAACACAAACAACTTCCTGGAGGTATCTAACAGGTCTGCATTCTTAGACAGCTGCTCCAGCTCCCAGCCCAGGTGGGCGGACTCATTCATGTTCTGCTTCTTTGCAATCTCAAGGATCAAGTTCTCTTCCAGCAGCTGCTCAATATGTTTCTTTTCTGTGTCCCAGTCTATTCTAAGCTGTGAAGCTTAGCTTTCATCTGCAGATTCTCTTTCTCCAGCTCTTGAACTTTATCATAAGCACCAGTCACCTGTTCCTTCTGCATGGACTCGGTTTCAATTAAAATGATATTAACTTCTCTCATCTCCTCCATGCGGGCCTTGTAGAATTCCAGGTCATGCAGCTTTACCCTGCAGCACTGCAGCTCCATCTCTAGCCTCTCCATATCATTTGCCTTTTCCCTCAGGGAGTTTAGCTCATCATAGTAGGCACAAGCAGATCAGGCATCAGCTGCCAGCTTGATATTCTCCTGCTTGACTTTCTGAAGCTCCAGCACCGGCTGATCTACCTCATGCCTGGTATCCATAAGCTGCTCTGTCTTCTCCTGCCTGACATGGTGGAGCCTGGCCTTGGTGTCCGCCAGCTCCACGGCCAGGTTGCTGCTTGTCCTTGCCAGAGAGGCCGCTGCTTGGGCTAGGTGTGGACATGGAGCTACAAGACTTGAGGGGACTGGGTGGCTTCTGCACCTTGAGATAGTCCTGCTACTGAGTGAAGTCCATGATCAGCTCCATGTGTTCATTTCATTCATCTATGAGCCTCCTGAGCTGAAACACCATGTTCCTCGAGAGGGCCTCCAGCTCCTCCAGGGCCATGTCTGGGACCTCCAGCCATTGCAGGTTAAACATGTTCTCCTGGTTGTGGGTCACTTTTGGATATAGGCCACAATTCCAGGTTGAGCCTCAATATCCAGCTCTTCGATTCTTTCAATACACTCCTCTTTCCCTCATACAAGAAACCATAGCACAGCATCAGCAGTAGCACCTTCTTAATTTCCTCCATATTCTTCCCAGACAGGGTGTCTTTGCCAGTCATAAAAACTTTGGGCAAGTTTATTACTATTAGCTGCTGGAGAACTTCCTGGTAGTAGGGCTTAATGTTTCTTATCAAATGGTGAAGTTCTGAATGCGAAGATTCACATCATTGTTGATGTGCTTGGTGATGTATTGATTTGTAGGCCTGGGATTTATTTATAAGATGATTTGGTTAAAAAGATGCCATTCACCTAATCCAGTGGTTGGCAAACTGTGGCTCATGAGCCACATGCAGCTCGCGAGCCGTGGTTTGCCACTCTGTTGACTAATGAGTTTGCTGACCACTGACCTAATCCATGTACATAGGTTTTCCTGGTTGCCACTTCCGAATGGGCCCAAAGTTTGCATCCAAGTCACTAGCGGGCTCTGCAGAAACTACTCTATGAGCTCTGAGATGGTAACATCCAAGGCAATAATGTCCATGGGGCTGCTTTGGATTCTGCACCCTGTGTCCCCTGCACCTGTTCACAAAAAGGCTCTGGCTCTGGCAGCCAACGGCAGGTGCAGGGCTCTGTGTCTCCCACCCCAGAGGCAAAGGTGGGGCGTGAGACCATGTTCAAGTCTCCAGTGGTCCCATGCCTCCTTGAGTCACTTCATTTAGTGCACACAACATTTTCAGATAGAGAAAGGAAGGTTGTGTGTGTGCATGCAATCGTGTGTGCATATGTGCAACAAGCAACTTCAGAGTAATTTTATAGGTACATGAAAGAGTGCAAAGTAGAATTAATGCTGACTGTCAAAGCTACCTTGTGGAAAAATGGATTTGCTCCTATATTTCCTGCTGTATGGTAGAATAACTGAAATATAAGGGAAAAGGTACAATAAAAAGTATATGGCATGCAATTGGTTACTTTTATTTAGCATTCATAATCTTTACTATGAATATTACAAGTGCAGCTGAAGTTTAGCATATGCTGATTGCCATCTTTAATATTCTAAATCCAAATTAAGAGTATATTTGCATATAATTTGTTACTTGTTAAAATGAAGACATTTGAAATAGCTAGTTAGAGTATGTATAACTTTCAAGAACTAACTGTTTAATTTGTGTTAGAAGGTCAGAAAAGCAAAATATATTAAAGTAGTAGAACTTTTCAAAATGATTAGGCCATTTATGGGGACTCTCGACCTGACTTGTGCCCTCTGCAATCCGGGAGCCCTTGGAGGATGTTAGACTGCAGGTTTTGGCCTGCTCCCCGCAGGCCGGGCTGAGGGACCCATGCACGGATTCGTGCACCAGGCCTCTAATATGCATATATGATCTTTGGTTAATCTCTTCCCACACACCCCTTCCTCCCTTCCCTCTGAGATTCATCATTTTTTCCATGTTTCCATGCCTGTGCGTTGATGTCCCTGATAGTCAGTGCGCATCATAGCTACCAGTTGAATGGTCGAACAGTCGAACAGTCGCTTAGGCTTTTATGTATATAGATGATCATATGTAAAACTTAATGCCATTAGACAAGAATTCTGTTCTTACTGTTTTTTAATGTGGCTTTTAATTTCTATCTGATCTTTGCTTATATAGGATACAACTGCATTCAATTGATGGCGATCATGGAGCATGCTTATTATGCCAGTTTTGGTTACCAAATCACAAGCTTCTTTGCAGCTTCAAGGTAAAATGAAAGACCCGTTATATCCATTCTTTTCTAAGCAAAAACAAAATAAAATGAATTTTTACATTTTATATGATGTCATTTTGTAAACTATTTTAGGGTCAACAGAGTCAACAGAACCTTAGTGTTTTTTACTAAGCTCATAGATACTTGTCTCACTCAGCTAGCCTTAGAGGTTGGCCTTGATTTAATGTTGTTTTTTTTTATATGAAATGATTCTAATAAAGAATAACCAGTTACCTGTTGAAATTTTCATGTATTTGGGAGCCCAAGCTTTAGTCAGAAAGTCATGTCTTGTGGAAGTCATTGCCAGAGCTCACATCCTTTTATGGAAAAAGATTGACTCATGTAGGAAGGTGACTGAGGAGTCCATTGGTAGGACATATACTACCTACAAAAGGACTGTCCTTCCCAGGCTGAAATCAAAGGAATGTGGCTCTGGGCAGAAAGACATAAGGGGTCCTAAGCCATTGAAGAGGTGCTGACCTGAATGACCACAAGTTGAACAAGTCTAACATTGTCTCTGCCTCCTGGAGATTATACTGTGGTGGCATATAGACAGAATCCAATAATCCTACATGTTAGGATTTCTATCTGTAATAGAAGCAAATAAGAAAACAACAGGGTACTATCATAGTAAAGAATCAGAGGTCTGTTCATATTACATTAGATATGAACTGATGTTAGAACTGAGATCTAAAGCATAATTAAAAGTTAACTTGGGGAAGAGTGAAATGGGAATAGGTAGATAGAATTTAAGACATAGAAAAAAACCCACCTATATTCAATTTAGCTCTTTTTCATTAGAGCAATTCTCCTTGAATAAATAAACTTTACTTACTTTCTGTAATCTCACCACTTTTCTTTTTGCTTAAACTCATTCCAAGAAGGCTCTTCACCTCCTCACTGAAATTTCTCTTGTCAAGGGTCCTAATAGCCTCCATACTGTCACGTCTAAAAGATAAGCCCTTATTTGTACTGTCAACAGCATTTGTCACAATTGGTTCCTCACACCTTCTTGGAACTTTTTTCTTTCCATGGTTTTTAGTATATTTTACCCCCCTATTGTTTTTCCCATCTTTCTTGTTTCTTCCTTATTTCCTTTGCTCTTTCTGACCAGTAAAGACTGGATCTCCCAGTGCTCAGCTCTTCTCTATGTATATGAAGCATCTTGGGGTCTCATTAAGTCCCATCCATTTTTATGGCTTAAATATACTTTATTTTTATTTTTTTTAATTAAATCTTTATTCAGATTATTACAATTGTTTCTCCTTTTTCCCCCCATAGCTCCCCTCCACCCATTTCCCACCCCACCTTCTGCCCTTACCTCCCCCCCACTGTCCTCATCCATAGGTGTATGATTTTTGTCCAGTCCCTTCCGAAATGCCCCCATACCCATTTCCCCCTGAGAATTATCAGTCCACTCCCTTCTATGCCCCTGATTCTATTATATTCACCAGATTATTCTGTTCCTCAGGTTTTTAATTCACTTGATTTTTAGGTTCACTTGTTGATGGATATGTATTTGTTGTTCATAATTTTTATCTTTACTTTTTTCTTCTTCCTCTTCTTTAAGAATACCTTTCAGCATTTCATATAATACTGGTTTGGTGGTGATGAACTCCTTTAGCTTTTTATTATCTGTGAAGCTCTTTATCTGCCCTTCAATTCTGAATGATAGCCTTTCTGGGTAGAGTAATCTTGGTTGTGGTTCTTGCTATTCATCACTGAAAATTCCTTGCCACTCCCGTCTGGCCTGCATAGTTTCTGTTGAGAAATCAGCTGACAATGGTATGGGTGCTCCCCTGTAGGTAATTAACTGTTTTTCTCTTGCTGCTTTTAATATTCTCTCTTTGTCTTTTGCTCTTGGCATTTTAATTATGATGTGTCTTGGTGTGGTCCTCTTTGGATTCCTTTTGTTTGGGGTTCTGTGCGCTTCCTGGACTTGTAAGTCTATTACTTTCACCAGGTGGGGGAAGTTTTCAGTCATTATTTCTTCAAATAGGCTTTCAGTATCTTGCTCTCTCTCTTCTTCTGGCACCCCCATAATTCTGATGTTGGTACGCTTGAAGTTGTCCCAGAGGCTTCTTACACTATCTTCAACTTTTTGGATTTTTTTTTCTTTTTGCTTTTTTGGTTGAGTGTTTTTTGCTTCTTTGTACTTCAATTCTTTGACTTGATTCTTGTATTCCTCTAGTCTGTTGTTGGGTCTCTGTATAATATTTTTTATTTCAGTCAGTGTATGTTTAATTTCTAGTTGGTCCTTTTTCATATCTTCGAGGGTCTCGTTATATCTATCAGCCTTTTCTAGGATATTCTTGAAAAGCCTTATAACCATGGTTTTGAATTCTATATCCAGTCGTTTGTTTTCCTCCATTTCTTTCGTTTGTGATCTGTTTCTTTGTTGCCGCATTTTCACTGCTGCCCTGAGTTAGTAGGGGAGCTTTGTATGCTAGGTTTCCTATGTGGCCCAGTGGGTTGGCCTCCCCAGTTAACCTGAGGTGGACACTCTTGGTGCACCCCTTTGTGGACTGTGTGTACAGCCTTGTTGTAGTTAAGTCTTTATTGTTGTTGGTATCACTGGGAGGAATTGACCTCCAGGCCAGTTGGCTGTGAGGATCAGCTGTGTCTATGCTGGGAGAAGTTCGGTGCTGGAGACAGCCTTATAGGATTAGACTTGCCAAATTGCAAAAGCCTCTGTGCTCAGCTTGGATGGGGTGGAGTCTGAGGGCAGAGCAGACAGTCTTGGCTTCCCGTCAGCCTTGCCCTTGCGTGCGCCTCCAGACCTCTGCCTTCCCGGCTCCCGAGTCTCCGCCCGAGAGTCAAGATTTCCCCCGCAAGAGCGTGGGTCCCCAGGGGCTCGCCTGGAACTGGGGTTCAGTACAATCAGAACTGGGGCTCAGTGCAGTTAGGAGCTTCCAACTCCCTTCCACTAGGGAAAGCCTGTGGCAACCTCCGCAGACTTTGTGCGCACGGGCGCGCACACCTCCAGACCTCTGCCTTCCCCGGCTACTGAGCCTCCGCCCGAGAGTCCAGATTCCACCCCCATAAGAGTGTGGGTCCCCAGGGGCTCGCCTGGA
Source organism: Plecotus auritus (assembly GCF_963455305.1). Classification (NCBI taxonomy): domain Eukaryota; kingdom Metazoa; phylum Chordata; class Mammalia; order Chiroptera; family Vespertilionidae; genus Plecotus; species Plecotus auritus. The sequence continues at coordinate 131,171,362 of NC_137771.1, read as the reverse complement.
ACTGGGGTTCAGTGCAGTCAGAACTGGGGTTCAGTGCAGTCAGGAGCTTACGACTCCCTTCTGCTAGGGAAAGCCTGTTGCAACCTCCGCAGTCTTTGTTCACGCTGGCGCGCGCCCCCAGACCCTTGCCCACTGGGGCTCCCCTGGGTCTCCGAGTCTCCGGGTGCCTTTCTCTCTGACAGTCCAGACTCCCCCTGTATGAGCCTGGGTCCACGGGGTATCGCCCGGAACTGGGGTTCAGTGCAGTCGGAACTGGGGTTCAGTGCCGTTGGAACTGGGGTTCAGTGCCGTCGCGGGCTTCCTTCCCCCTCCCGCCAGAGAAAGTCAGCCAGGCTCTCAGCTGCCCTTCCTCTCTGCGCGCACAAAGACCCTTTGCCATACCTCCAATTCTCTGTGAGCTTTTCTCTTTCCTTCTAGTTGTAGAATTTCCACTCAGCCAGCTTTCCTGTGGTTCTGGATGGTGTCCGTTCTGTCTTTTAGTTGTAGTTTTGAAATTGCTGTGCGAGGCAGCAGTTTAGGTGCTTACCTATGCCGCCATCTTGGTTTCTCTCAGCTTAAATATACTTTATATGCCAACTCCCAAATTTAACTCTCTAGTCCTGATCTCTGTTGTGAACTTCAAACAGTGTCTATTTAACCTTGGGATGTCTAATATATGCCTAATACTTAACATATCCCAAATTAATTTCCTGATTTTCCAATCTCCTCCTCCTTCCATCTTCCCTAGTTCAGTAAAATGACATCACCAGCCCTAACCGGTTTGGCTCAGTGGATAGAGTGTCGGCCTGCGGACTGAAGGGTCCCAGGTTCGATTCCGGTCAAGGGCATGTACCTGGGTTGCAGGCACATCCCCAGTAGGGGGCGTGCAGGAGGCAGCTGATCGATGTCTCTCTCATCGATGTTTCTAACTCTCTATCCCTCTCTCTTCCTCTCTGTAAAAAAATTAATAAAATATATTTTTAAAAAAATGACATCACCATCTTCCAGTTGTTCAAGCCAAAAACTTTTGCAATGTACTTGACTCTTCTTTTTTGTTCCTCTAACTATCATAAAACCTAGGCACCTGTAACTTCAAATGTATCCCACATCTGGCTTCTTCAGCTGCTATTACTCTGGTCCACGTTGCTTTTTTCTCTTACCTATATTATTTTAATAGGTCTTTAACTGGTCACTCTATTTTTTTCTTATCCTCCTACATCTCCATAGACTTCCCTCCCTCCTTACACATGAACTACTTTCTGCACAGTGGCCAGAATGACCATTAAAAATAAAAGTTAGGTCATGTCACTCTTTTGCACAGAACCCACTAATGATTCCCTTCTGGAATAAAAGCCAAAGGTCTTATATTGGTGCATAAGACCCCATGTGATTTGTGTCTTGGCCATCCCTTTGGTCTCATCTTTTTTTTTTTTTTTAATTGCTTATTGTTTAAAGTATTACATATAGTATTACATATGTCTCCTTTTCCTCCCATTTACCTCTCCCCGGCCACTCCCACCCCCAGTACATCCCTCACCCTGCTAGTGTCTGTGTCCATTGATTATGCTTATATTCATGCTTACAAGTCCTTTGGTTGATTGATCTCATCTTTTTCTTGATCATTCCATGACAGTTACAGTTGCCAGTTTTCTATTCTTCAAATGCCTCTCGCTCATGTCTGTCCCCACTGCTCTTCCTCTCTGAGCATTTTTCTTGTTATTCATATGACTTGCTCCCTACTTCTTTACTGCCTTTGTTCAATAACAATATTAAGCAACTTTGACTTGTGTCAAAGTATTATGCTGCATTTGCCTATCTGAAGTATGTAGTACAATGCTGGTAAAACAATTGATTCACAGTAAATGATTGGCTTGTTTGCTTTAAGTATGATGCAATCTTGTTTTTGCTGTGTTCTTTATCTTTAGCCGTTATGGAACTCCTGAAGAGCTAAAAGAACTGGTTGACACAGCTCACTCGATGGGTATTACAGTCCTCTTAGATATGGTACACAGCCATGCTTCAAAAAATTCAGAGGATGGATTGAATATGTTTGATGGGACAGATTCCTGTTATTTTCATTCTGGACCTAGAGGGAATCATGATCTTTGGGATAGTCGATTGTTTGCCTACTCCAGGTAGGTACATGTAATATTGAAATGTTTTCTTTGTTTAAAATTGATTTTATGGGATTTCACTAAATTCATTGTATGTGTACTCTCACTGATATTTAATTTCTTTTTTTGTTACTTTTTTGATATTTAATTTCTTAAAATGAGTTTTTATAATTTTATGAAGAATGTTTAAGGTACTTATAGAATTGGACTTGTTTTTTATAACACATATATTCATGGTAAGTTGCATTAAATTTTAGTTTTACAAATCTTTTGCCATTTAAAATATATTGCTTATATTCCCATTTAAAAGGATTAATGTGAAGCATTTTTTAATATCAAAAAGACCACTTTATTAGGTTGAATTAACCATAGCAAGTCTCCTTTTAATAAACAAATACACATTGTCTTAAGTAGGTTATTTTTTAAAAATTATACTTCATGTTTTGCTATCTTAATAATATTACCATGTTTTTTACTATAGCTAAATAATTATAAGAACTAACACTTATTAGTATGCAATATACTATGTCACGCATGGTGTCAAATGTTTTAGCTATATAGCCACACATTTTATTTATTTTGAATAGCAACTCTACTTATGCATGGTAAGTATTATTCTCATAGTCATCTTAAAGATAGTAAGCTAAGATATAGTGTTGAAACAGTTTCTTAAAATTAAATGAATCTCTGATTTCTTTTACCATCTAACTAGGTATTTTAAGTGATTAAATCTAACTAGCATGATATGGCAAAAAGTTTTTAAAAAGCCAAAATACTCTCAACTTGTTCCACAATTTATCATATGGAAAAATATAATGAAAGTCATTATCAGGCATATTAAAAGTAAGGTATAACTAAATTTTTTAATAATAAGTGTTTTGGAAAGAATTTAATTAATTTTTTGGATGTTTTATATTACACAAACATTCACATACTGGAAACTGAGTAGTGTAGAAAAATGCTTCAGCAATAAATTTGATGAAATGAAGGATTCTAGTTTTTCAGTACAAATTAGATGACTTCTATATGGACGAAATTGTTTTGCTACACTCTTTTCTTAATATCCTACATGATTGTGTGTTTCATAGCCATATAGGAATCACTCATGCCAGCTGAAGCAGAATAATGTATGAGAAAAAACACAGGAGGCAAAAGCGGATGGCAGGGTTCCAGGCCTAGCTTCACTCTCCTATAAATCAATTAATCACTCTGGCTCTCAGTTTTTTCATTTTAAGAAGGCGGTAGAAAATACAATTCTCTCTGTAAAGGTATTTGGTGTTTTGATCATTTTTTTTCACTGTTGCCTTTTATAGTATGGATTTATAACAAGTGAAAAGGACTAAACCTGTTCTAATTTTGTGATATAACTCCACTAATTACATTATTGACTAAATCTTATAAATGTTGATTATGGACAGGAAGTATAATTAATTCAATTCTCTGGCTCATATTTGAGTGAATAAGAGTTTTTTTGTTTTTTTTGTTTTTTTGTATCAGTTCTTCATTAGCCCACTGACTATTTTCTTTTCTTTTCTTTTCTTTTCTTTTCTTTTCTTTTTTTATTTTTTTTATTAAGGTATTATATGTGTACATATCTTACCATTGCCCCCCCCACCCCACTCCCATACATGCCTCACCCCCCAATGTTTTGCATCCATTGGTTACTCTTATATACATGCATATAAGTCCTTCAGTTGATCTCTTGTTTCCCCCACCTCTCCCTAACCTTACTGCTGTAATTTGACAGTCTGTTTGATGCTTTACTGCCTCTGTATCTATCTTTTTGTTCATCAGTTTATAATGTTTTTCATTATCCCCAAATGAGTGAGATCATGTGGTATTTTTCTTTCATTGACTGGCTTATTTCACTTAGCATAATGTTCTCTAATTCCATCCAGATGCCTACAAATGGTAGTAATTCCTTCTTTTTTATGGCAGCATAGTATTCCATTGTGTAGATGTACCATAGTTTTCTGATCCAGTCATCTGCTGACGGGCACTTAGGCTGTTTCCAAATCTTAGCTATGGTAAATTGTGCTGCTATGAACATAGGGGTGCATATATCCTTTCTGATTGGTGTTTCTAGTTTCTTAGGATATATTCCCAGGAGTGGGATTACTAGGTCAAATGGGAGTTCCATTTTCAGTTTTTTGAGGAAACTCCATACTGTTCTCCACAGTGGCTGCACCAGTCTGCATTCCCACCAGCAGTGCACGAGGGTTCCTTTTTCTCCGCATCCTCGCCAACACTTGTCGTTGGTTGATTTGTTAATGATAGCCATTCTGGCAGGTGTGAGATGGTATCGCATTGTCGTTTTGATTTGCATCTCTCGGATAATTAGTGACTTTGAGCATGTTTTCATGTGTCTCTTGGCCCTCCTTCTGTCTTCTTTCGAAAAGATTCTATTTAGGTCTGTTGCCCATTTTTTTATTGGATCATTTATCTTCCTTTTATTAAGTTGTATAAGCTGCCTGTAGATGTTGGAGATTAAACCTTTATCAGTGATAACATTTGCAAATATGTTCTCCCATACAGTGGGGTTTCTTGTTTTGTTGATGGTTTCTTTTGCTGTGAAAAAGGTTTTTATTTTGATGTAGTCCCATTTGTTTATTTTCTCTTTGGCTTCCATTGCCCTAGGGGCAGTATCAGTGAAAAAGTTCTTTTGGCATATGTCTGAGATTTTGCTGCCTGTGGATTCCTCCAGTATTTTTATGGTTTCCCGTCTTATATTTAAGTCCTGTACCCATTTTGAGTTTATTTTTGTGTATGGTGTAAGTTGGTGATCTAGTTTCATTTTTTTGCATGTATCTGTCCAATTTTCCCAACACCATTTATTAAAGAGACTGTCTTGACTCCATTGTATGCTCATGCCTCCTTTGTCAAATATTAAATGCGCATATTGGTTTGGGTCGATATCTGGATTCTCTATTCTGTTCCATTGATCTATATGTCTGTTCTTGTGCCAGTACCAGGCTGTTTTGATGACAGTGGCTTTGTAATACAGCTTGAAATCTGGTATTGAGATCCCTCCTACTTTATTCTTCTTTCTCAGGATTGCTGTGGCTATTCGGGGTCTTTTTTTATTCCAGATGAATTTTTGGAGAGTTCTTTCTAGGTCTGTGAGATATGCTGTTGGTATTTTAATGGGGAGTGCATTGAATCTATAGATTGCTTTGGGTAGTATGGACATTTTAATAATGTTGATTCTACCAATCCATGAACATGGTATGTTCTTCCATCTGTTTACATCTTCCTCTATCTCTTTTTTCAGTGTCCTGTAGTTTTCCGCATATAGGTCTTTTACCTCCTTGGTTAGGTTTATTCCTAAGTATCTTAATTTTTTTGGTGCGATGGAAAATGGGATTGCTTTTTTAGTCTCTCTTTCTGTAAGTGAGTGAATAAGAGTTAACTCTATCCTGTAGAACTGTGCCTTATGAAAGAAATACATTAAATGGTTAAATTTGATTCTAAAGTAATTATTCTTCTGTAGAACTGTGTTTTAAAAAGAAATACATTCAGTGGGCATATTTTATTTTGTAAAATTATTCTGTATTTTACTAAAATATTTATTATAATATATTTTTCTGCACCATAAGCTCTAAGTCCATTTCAAGTTATTAATTTTCTAAAGGAAAGGGATTATACATAATTGTTTTAAGAATTTCTACTATAGCAATCAATAGTTAAAAAAATTTTTATTTAATCATGTTTTCTTTTGTTATTAAAGTAACTTTTAATCTTTCTCAAGTGCTTACTTTTGATAATAATGTATATTATAGTTTTAGCTTATTATTTATTTTTACTAATTGTTTACTTTACTTTGTCCTATAGGCTTAGTTCCTCTTAACAATCAATTTGTATTATTCTGGATATTGTTTTATTTTACAACAAAATTTTCCAAATTTTAAAGAAGTAGTATTTCCTATCAGGGTTTATACTATTGGTTACAAAGCCAATACATATCACCAAAGTTAAATTTCTTACATACTTAGATTCTTCAATATATAAAATAGTTCCTCATACTATTGGAATTATTTTCTCAACATTATGTGCAATTTATTAAAAACTATTGACAAAATGTATATTAGCCTGATGACATTTATCAGGCTTTTTATATTTCCTTCCTTCTATCCTGATTGGTTATGGCATATGTAATGTAGCATTGCTTTCCTGTAATATGAAAGCCATTTTATAATGAGCATTCATGATTCAAATCCATCTCCGCTCTTTTGGTTATCTTTGCTGCTTAACAAACCAGGCCAAAATTTAGTGACTTGAGACAACAGCAGTTGTTCATTTTGTTTCTATATCGACAGTTTGGCCATAATTCAGCCAGACAGCTCTTTTCCATGTTATGTCTGATGGAGTGACTTCATTTGGGGGTGGAGCCTTCACTTTAAAGATGCTTCACTCACATGACTGACATTTGACCCTGGCTGTCAACTGGGAGTTCAGCCACCACTGTGGGTTAAAAGGGCCTCAGTTCCTCTCATTTTAGCCCACTCTACTGGCTACCTGGTTATCTCACAAGAGTGAGAGTTTCAAAAGACAGACATTCAGGCAGCCATTTCTTAAGGTCTGGATCTGGAAATTGACACATCATTTCTGCTGTAAACTATTGGTCAGTTACAGATTCAGGGGGTAGGGGACACAGACCCCTCCTTTCGATGGAAGGAACATTAAATAATTATAGGGCTATGTTTTAAAATTCCCATATCTAACAAGTTGGTCTCACACACTGAATATGCTACTTTAAAAATTCTAAAGAGATGTATTGTAATACCTGTCTATGTGGGAATACGATTTTTCTTACCTGTATTTCTGTGGTAGAGAGTTATAGCTGAAATAGGCAATTTAAAAAAATACATTTTTCTTTTAAAAATAATGCTATTGTCAATAATTAGAAAATATAAAAAAGCACACAAAATTCAACATAAAAGTTATTTACATTCTTTATAAATGTAAATAACATAAATTGTATGTAACTGCCTTTAATGAATAACCCTGATATGAATATACACAAGGAAACCCAAGCCTTCACTATGACCCTTTCCATAGAATAGCTACTTTGCCTATAATTTTAGGTTTGTTCCTCATTCAGATGAATTCAGAAACTACAATGAATATTTCATATTTTAAAATGAGTTATTTTCCTATCCTTACCTTAGATATGTTGATTAATATTATACTCCATTGAAAAGTATAGATGAAAATGGTACATGGTTTACCTAAGGCCTAAGCCTCTTTTTTGAAAACTTGTAATAATTTTTGAAATTACATTGATCTTATATAGAATCAGCTTCTGTAGAGATATGTTGCTGATGCTCATTTCATCCTATCTGTATGTCACAACCTGTCACCATTTATAATCTCTGATTCAAGAACCATCATCAAAGTTTTCAGAATTAAATCTCTCACTCTGAGTAATGCCAGGGATCCTGACTGTGCTATATCATTACCTGCTATGAATAAATTTCCAATCAGGAGCTGCCCATGTTTTAATTTTCTGTCTACTCGGCTGAACTGCCTTCTAGCTCTGCTAAATTACTAATGACAGTTCATAACTTAGATGGGTTGTCCTTGTTTTAGTTGGCAAAGAGAACTTTCAGACATATCTGTCACCTCTAAGTTCCAGAAGTTTTTAGAGTAAGAAATAATGGATATAATTTAGAAGTCCCAGTTTTAAATTCATTTTTGCGTATGCATCTATCACTATTAAATGTACTTGATAAAATAACAAGACAACTTCAGATTCATTGAACTTAAACAATTATTTTGCCTTAATCATTACTACAGCTTCAAATGAATACCACTTCTTTGTTGAGTATTTCTTTTAAAGATAAGATATTGAATCTTAAAGACATAGTAATGATAATATTTATTTTCCCCCTGACCTTTACATCTGGTTACAAAAGTAGTATAATCATATGTCATGGGTTTATAATGTGGTAATTATTAGGCAGGAAGATATTCTACTCTTATCTTGAGTTACTAGAGTTCCTTTCAGAAACAAAAGTGAATCCAGTTTTTTTGGTGTCATAATCACATTGAATAAAATACACCTAGTACAGACATTGTAATATTTAGGGCTTCTTAATCATGCTGTTTTTTCCACAAGTTAGAATGTAGAAGGAAATTCCTGGGGGCTTTCCCTTCTTGGAGTAACTATTTGGATCTGAAATATTCTTATTTTATGGTGTTTCTTTTTAAATATATTAATACAGTGAATTCTTTTATTGGTTTTGAATGTTAAGCCAATATTGCATTCCTGGGATAAACCATCATGAATATAGGTGCTAATATTCTAAAAAAAATAGCATATTATATATGATACTACATCATCTTAATGATGAATTTTAACATAAGTCTTATTGTGCATTGATGTATCAGCTAATGAGTGTATGACACCCTCATGGCCAGCAAGATACTTAAACACTAAGCAGAACATGATTGTAAACCTTTCAATTTATTAATTTAAAAAGAAATTTAAAGTCATATGCTATTGTGTGCTTTCTTAAAATAAAAAAAAATAAAAACACATATGCCATTGGGTGAAATAATTGCTCTTTTGGCTATAGTAAAAATGACCACAGTAACATAGAGAAAACAACAAAGAAAAGGTAAATTTGTACAACTACCTTTGAAGACATTTTGGTATTATCTGGAAAAGTTGTAGATTCATATATCCTAGGAAAATTACTAGGTGCATTTGTTGGGAAACTTTTGAGATATACTTATCAGAAGTTTTGGGGGAAATTTTTAAAAAATTACTCTCTCAGGGCAAAGGTGACATTTTAACAATCAATTTGAATTAACTGCTTTCAAAGAAAGTTCAGCTTAGAAAAAGTATTTGAGGGAAAATATCAAGAAAATGTTCCCATCATTTTGATTTAATTGCTACAAATGATTTCAGTCATAAAAATTATTTTATTTGCATACACATGAATATTGCAGCAGTTTTACCAAACTTTAAAAAAATTGTTCAAACTATAGTTTATCCTAAGCCCATTGGTTATAAATATAAATGAATCATCTTGTGGTACTTGGCACAAATCACCTAGCTTCAGGGAAAATGAAAATATGTAAGCTAAAATTCATGAAAGATGAAAGATTATGGAGGGAGTTGAAAAAAAGAGTTTTATAATGTGATAGTCATAGCCATTGATCCTCTCCTTTCATTTATATCTATTACAGCCAGGACAAGCATTAAAATCACATATCAAAATAATTTTAAATTTAACCAGACCTTGATTACTGTATCTTTATTTTAAAATTGGTTTCTTTGTATGTATGAGTTTACAATATATTTAATATGTTACTAAAGATAAGTATATAAAACTTACAAAAATGTATATATGGAGGACTGTGCTAAAAAGTTTTACCAATAGGGCAAACAATAAAAAATGCTTACAGATCATTGAATTAGAGTGTTGCATAGTTAAATTAAGGTTAACATCAAAGGTGTTTTTTAAAGGAGAAAAAGCTTTACAGATAAATTCATTTATAAATGTATTGGTTTATTTATTTTAATATAGATATTGAGCATCTACTATACATCATGTCTTTAGGGAGGTTATATTTTCAATATATTTAAATGTAACACAAAACCTAAAAAAATATATTTTTAAATTTATTTGGATGGATTTTAGAACATTAAATATTTTTAATTGAAGTAATACAGTCATTTAAAACAAATACCTGTCCTATTTGCTATATAAAAAGCAAATGAAGCTTTTTAAATATATTGTTTATTGATTTCAGAGAAGAAAGGAGAGGGAGAGGTAGAAACACCAATGATGAAAGAGAATCATTGATCAGCTGCCTCCTGCACAGCTCCTGCTGGGGGTCAGATCAAGCCTGCAATTCTGGGCATGTGTCCTGATCTGAAATCGAACCATGACCTCCTGGTTCATAGGTTGAAGCTCAACCACTGAGCCACTCCAGCTGGGTGATGCTTTTGTAAATAAAGCATTTGCTTTAAAAACAAATGATGGATGATTAAAGGACAATTTTCACCACAGTTTTAGTAAACAGCTAACTATTCCAAAGGTAGTCAGATAAGTAAAAACAAAGAATAACTTATAGAGTATTCATTAGGATATTAAAATCTGACAGTAAGATTGTTAATAAATGCAAACAAAAAGTCTCATTGTTTTCTTCTTTTATAGTATTTTTTTTCCTTTTAGTGTTTCTTTCTTGTTTAAACCAGAACCTAATTTTACCTTGACTAAGGAAAATGGTTAAATCTACTATTTCAAAGAAAGTAGAGTTAGATTCAAAATTCAGGCAGACTAATTCTCTTTTGAAAAAGAGATTAAGAAAGTTGCTATATCAACCTAATCAGTCTGGATTTGAGTTTGAATAGTAGAAATGTAGCTTCTCTAACAGGGTTTATGAGATTATTGAGCCTAGTGGAAAGGTTTCTATTGAAGCAGAGTGCAGCACAGGGGTAAGGATTACAGTCTTGTATAAACTTTGTTCCTGGTATTATCTGCTTGTTTATTCCCCACAAGTCTAAAATTAAGGTGCACAGGGGTGTCACAGTAATATCTTGAGTATTTAGGTCTTACTCACCTATAGAATTCATCTTCTCAAATCCAAACTCACTAAAAGAGAACAGTTCTACTTGGTAATTTACCTTACATTTGAAAATATGCTTTGCTGTAAAGGCAGCCTTGTTAGCTTAAGATAATGGTAAATGCTTGTGAAAATGGTCTGAAATTTCCTGTTCAGTGACTATTCATTTAAGTCTGGGAATTTTGTGGAGTCTATAAGCACATCTGGGTTTTGTTTATGACCTTTTAAAATAAGCAGATACACATGAAAAATATGATTTTTAAAAAATCTATATGTAACAAAACAGCTTGTTTAAGCATGTCTGTATGCTTGGATATGGACTAGCAGTTTTGAAGTTATTTTATGGTTTCCAAGCTGATTGATTTCTTAGCGTTATGTAGCAAATAACCCCATGTTATATTGAGACAATTATTTTTAGAAAATGTACATATCTCATGATTTTGGAAGGATACATATTTATAAGTAATAGAAAATGTACTCATTTTTGAGTGTTACTTTCCCCATTCATTAGATTAGTGACAGTCATATTTTTCTCTAACTTCTGAATTTCCCATTCATATTTTAAGATGGTGAGATAGTTCTATTTAGTTTTACCTCAGGTCTTCAGTCTTTTATTTTCTTCCGCTGTTTTTGAGAGAAGCCATCAGCCTCAGGATTTATTTTATTTTCTCCTTTCAGGTTAAAGTGTCTCCAAGATTCGACCTTTGCCCATGTAGCCTTTAAAAATTCTGTGTGCTGAAAAACACCAGTAAAACTTGGGGTACATTATATTTAACATTTTCTCGCAGTGGTTTCAGAAACAAAGCAGCATAATAACCAACCTTTTCAAGACTGAATCTCTGTTCTTGGTACTGTGTGAGGATAACACATGAGGCTGACTGACTGGCAGTCTGTCCAGTTGTGTTCACCTGATCTCTGTGAAATGATGATAATCATGATGATTGTAGTGATAACCTGTTATAAAAAGGCTATTCGGTTTGAAGGCATTAGGTCCATACATACATTATTAAACATACTTCTCTGATCACCAATATAAAGTAACTCTAATTTCCTGTAATTCCCTACCTGCTGTCCTTGCCTGATATTTCTCCATTACACTTACCACTATGTAACTTTCCAAAGTGTATATATAAACAGACAAGAGACATTTGAAAAAATGCTCAAAGTCACTGGTCATCAGAGAGATGCAAATTAAAACCACAATGAGGTATCACCTCACAGCTGTCAGAATGGCTATCAACAAATCAATCAATGACAAGTGCTGGCAAGGATGTGGAGAAAAGGGAATCCTAGTACACTGCTGGTGGGAATGCAGCCTGGTGCAACCATTGTGGAAAACAGTGTAGAGTTTCCTCAAAAAATACGGAACTGCCATTTGACCCAGTGATCCCACTTCTAGGAATATATCCTAAGAAACCTGAAACACCAATCAGAAAGAATGTTTGCACCCCTATGTTCATAGCAGCACAAATTATAATAGCTAAGATCTGGAAACAGCCCACGTGCCCATCAGCAGATAAGTGGGTAAAAAAGCTGTGTTAACGTTTACACCATGGAATCCTATGCAGCAGAAGGATCTCTTATCCTTTGAGACAGCATGGAGGGACCTGGAGAGCATTATGCTAAGTGAAATAAGCCAGTCAGAGAAAGACAAGTATCACATGATCTCACTACTATGTGTAATCTATTGAACAAAATAAATGTTTGGACAAAATAGATCCAGAGACATAGAAGCATGAAACAGACTGTAGAATCTCAGAGGGCAGGTGGGGGAGAGAGGGTGAGTGAGAGGGAGGGAAGGGAACAACCAAAGACCTTGTATGCATAACCCATGGACACTGGCAATAGGGGGGGTGAAGGCCTGCAGCAGGGATGGGGCAGGCTAGAAGAGGTCAATGGGGGGAAAAAGAGGACATATGTAATACTTTCAACAATAAAGATTTAAGAAAAAATAATTTCTATTTAAATTAAAAAATATTTAGTTTTTAATTTTAGTAATATATTTGTTGTTTAGTGATATATTTGTTTATATAATGTGAAAGTGAAGTTATTGTTACTTATAGAAAATATTTTATTAAAAGCAGTCTCTGTCTTTTTCTCTCTATCTCATAAACTTTGCAATATCAAATTTGCTTGCTAGGAAAATGACATTACAAAGTATTGATTTGGTGGAGTTACCTGTTCTTTAGAACTGAGTTGAATGAAGAAAGCTACAAAAGATACTTCGAGTTAAAAAGATACCAATCTTTTCGTTCTTTAAGAGTAGGCAGGAATTTACAATTTATATGAAATCTCATTTTTAAATGTCTTAAATTAATTAAATTTTTTGAAATCACTGTGCAGACCAAAGGAACACACATGTGGGATAAATGTAATCCTTGAGCCCTCAGGGCTATCTCTGAACTCAGAGATGTGCCCTGGGGTGTGAATATGAGATTCTACTGAACTTCCAAAATTAGTAAATTAAGCAATGAATTAAATATGATAAGGACAATGACACTTTTATAACTTAAACACAACATAGTGTAATTCAATATGGGGGAATTGGCAATGGGAATTTTATAAACTTAAAGTGATAGTATGATAGTATCAGTCAGCAGATTTATTTTAACATCTTGATTTTTTTTTTAAATAAATCTTTATTCAGATTATAACAATTATTTCTCCTTTTTCTCCCCATAGCTCCCCTCCACCCATTTCCCACCCCACCTTCTGCCCTTACCTCCCCCCCACTGTCCTCAGCCATAGGTGTATGATTTTTGTCCAGTCTCTTCATGAACCCCCCATACCCCTTTCCCCCTGAGAATTATCAGTCCACTTCCTTTCTATGCCCCTGATTCTATTATATTCACCAGATTATTCTGTTCCTCAGGTTTTTAATTCACTTGATTTCTAGGTTCACTTGTTGATAGATATGTATTTGTTGTTCATAATTTTTCTCTTTACTTTTTTCTTCTTCCTCTTCTTTAAGAATACCTTTCAGCATTTCATATAATACTGGTTTGGTGGTGATGAACTCCTTCAGCTTTTTCTTATCTGTGAAGCTCTTTATCTGCCCTTCAATTCTGAATGATAGCTTTGCTGGGTAGAGTAATCTTGGTTGTAGGTTCTTGCTATTCATCACATTGAAAATTTCTTGCCACTCCCGTCTGGCCTGCATAGTTTCTGTTGAGAAGTCAGCTGACAGTCGTATGGGTGCTCCCTTGTAGGTAATTAACTGTTTTTCTCTTGCTGCTTTTAATATTCTCTCTTTGTCTTTTGCTCTTGGCATTTTAATTATGATGTGTCTTGGTGTGGTCCTCTTTGGATTCCTTTTGTTTGGGGTTCTGTGGGCTTCCTGGACTTGTAAGTCTATTTCTTTCACCAGGTGGGGGAAGTTTTCGGTGATTATTTCTTCAAATAGGTTTTCAGTATCTTGCTCTCTCTCTTCTTCTGGCACCCCCATAATTCTGATGTTGGTACACTTGAAGTTGTCCCAGAGTCTTCTTACATTATCTTCAACTTTTTGGATTTTTTTTTTTGCTTTTTGCTTTTTCGGTTGAGTGTTTTTTGCTTCTTTGTATTTCAATTCTTTGACTTGATTCTTGTGTTCCTCTATTCTGTTTCTGGGTCTCTGTATAATATTTTTTATTTCTGTCAGTGTATGTTTAATTTCTAGTTGGTCCTTTTTCATATCTTCGAGGGTCTCGTTATATTTATCGGCCTTTTCTAGGATATTCTTAAAAAGTCTTATAACCGTGGTTTTGAATTCTATATCCAGTCGTTTGTTTTCCTCCATTTCTTTCGTTTGTGATCTGATTCTTTGACCCCGCATTTTCACTGATTCCCTGAGTTGGTAAGGTAGATATTTGTGCTAGGTTTCCAATATGGCCCAGTGGGTCTGCTTCCCCAGTTAACCTGAGGTGGACACTCTTGGTGCACCCCTTTGTGGACTGTGTGTACAGCCTTGTTGTAATTAAGTCTTTATTGTTGTTGGTATCACTGGGAAGAATTGACCTCCGGGCCAGTTGGCTGTAAGGATCAGCTGTGTCTATGCTGGGAGAAGTTCGGTGCTGGAGACAGCCTTATAGGATTAGACTTGCCAAATTGCAATAGGCTCTGTGCTCAGCTTGGATGGGGTGGAGTCTCAGTCTTGGCTTCCTGTCAGCCTTGCCCTTGCGCGCATGTGCGCTTTCAGTCCTCCGCCTTCCCCAGCCCGAGTCTCCGCCTGAGAGTCCAGACTCCCCCCACAAGAGCGTGGGTCCCCAGGGGCTCGCCTGGAACTGGGGTTCACCGCAGTCAGAACTGGGGCCCAGTGCCGTCAGGAGCCTCTGACTCCCTTCCACTAGGGAAAGCCTGTGGCAACCTCCGCAGCTTTTGTGCGCACTGGCACGCGCGCGCGTGCGCACTTTCAGTCCTCCGCCTTCCCCGGCTCCCGATTCTCCGCCCGAGAGTCCAGACTCCCCCGACAAGAGCGTGGGACCCCAGGGGCTCACCTGGAACTGGGGTTCACTGCAGTCAGAACTGGGGCTCAGTGCAGTCAGGATCCTCTGACTCCTTTCCACTAGGGAAAGCCTGTGGCAACCTCCGCAGCCTTTGTGCGCACTGGCCCGTGTGCGCCTTCAGACTTCTGCCTTTCCCAGCTCGAGTCTCCGCCCGAGAGTCCAGACTCCCCCCGTAAGAGCGTGGGTCCCCAGGGGTTCGCCCGGAACTGGGGTTCAGTGCAGTCAGAACTGGGGTTCAGTGCGGTCGGAGGCTTCCTTCCCCCTTCCGCCAGAGAAAGTCAGCCAGGCTCTCAGCCGCCCTTCCTCTCTGCGCACACAAAGCCCCTTTGCCGTACCTCCAATTCTCTGTGAGCTTTTCTTTTTCCTTCTAGTTGTAGAATTTTCACTCAGCCAGCTTTCCTGTGGTTCTGGATGGTGTCCGTTCTGTCTTTTAGTTGTAGTTTTGAAATTGTTGTGCGAGGCAGCAGTTTAGGTGTTTACCTATGCCGCCATCTTGGTTTCTCCCAACATCTTGATTTTTAAGTAACAGATAAATAAACAAAATGAGGCCTCTTAAAGCAAGCTCAATAAAGCAAAATATATATGTATACTAGTGGCCTGGTGCACAAAATTCGTGCATATTGAAAGGGAATTAATTAGAGGAAATATTTTAATATTGCTATTTGCCCTTTCTCTATAATAAAAGTGTGAGAGATAAAAGGAAATGAGTACAATGCATATGAAAATAATACATAATTTTATTAATAAATAAACAATAACAAAATGATATAATAACAAACTCATGATATAAAAACAACATTGATGCAAATAATGACTGATAAAGTGATTAAACTTATTCTAATATCTCCCTGTATACCACATTAAGAGTGAAAACACTTTCAGAGTGCTTGACTAATTTTCCTTGGGATAAAGTATTTACAACTTTAACTTTAACGTCACATACTCTTCGAACTCGGGAGAAAGCAACATATAACTGACCATGTGTGAAAACGGATTCAGGTAGGAATATTCCTACTCTGTCTAGAGTTTGTCCTTGTGATTTATTAATAGTCATTGCAAATGCTGGCATCACGGGAAACTGTCGTCAAATTAATTTAAATGGGAGGCCAATGTCAGATGAGGACAAATCAATTCTTGGAATCAGAACAACCTCTCACTCTGCAGATCCTGTTAATACTTCAGCTTTGATAATGTTAGGTCGTAATCTTTTGATAATAAATCTGGTACCATTACAAAGACCCCATTTACTATTAAGATTTCTCAATAGCATGATGATTGCACCCACTTTCAATTTTAATTTATGACACGGCATTCCTGAAGGAGTAATACTATTAAGCAATCCAATGGGAAAATTTTCCTTTTTAGCATCATCTGTTGAGTCAATGGAATCATCACTCAAATAGGTGTGAAAATCTCCATCGAGTATATCCAAAATTTCTTCATTTAATTTTTGAACATGCTCATTTTTTGGACAAAGAATCGCACGTTTAGATATATTTTTAATATTATCTATAGATATACTATTTCCAAAGGTGGCTTCAATAATAGATCCATTACAGATCATTTCATGGGGGATTTCAATAATATCCATTTCTAAATGAAAACTGCTATCAAGTTTGCCATCTTCAAGTTTTACTAACCATTCGCTATAAGCATAATCTTCTGATCTCATATTTGTTTTAAGAGACAACTTTCTGAAACATCCCCAAACATCACATTACTTTAAACTCGATTGTACTATGGCCGATCACATAGCATGCGGCACAATACTGAGACATTGTCGAAAATCCCCTCCAAGAAGGAGAACTTTTCCACCAAATGCAACAATCAAATTCATAATTTCTCTTAGTAATCTGTCTATGGCGTTTATAGCATGACTGGATGCCATGGTGCATTCACCAATAATAAGAAGTTGGGCCTTTTTAATGCTTTTAGCAACTTCGCTCTATGTCGAGTCTAGAAATTGAAGTTTCATTTAATGGAATTGGTAATTTATATTGGGAATGAAAGGTTTTTCCACCAAGAAGTAAATTTGCAGCAATTCCTGTAGATGCCGTGGGTAAAACAGTACCACCATGACCTCTAATATAATATATAAAACTTTATACAAATATGTTTTTCCACTACCACCTGGACCATCCAAGAAAAAGCATTTGGGGTGTACAGTTTGATCTTCGATGGCTGAAGTTACAGTCTGAAAGGTTGCCAACTGTTCATCATTCAGAGAATTGATCAAAACCTCTGCCTGTTGTTTCTCGTACAATTCATCACATGTATTTGCATTCATTAATAAAGGATAGTCTGGAAGTTTGAAATGTGATCATTTCATTCCATGCAATGTGAATACCTCCTGAATTTCGTTAAGGGCATGAATTTCACAGTTCACACAGGCACCTTCTCTTCGGTGCAGTTTCCAACAGAAATCTTCAATAAAATGAGATTTATTCTCATCCCATAATTTGTCTGAGCAGAAGGACATCCAAACACACATATATATGCAAAAAGTTGCCGTAGTTGTTTGGGCATATTAAGGATGACTGCATTGTCAATCGTGTCTTTCCAGATAGTGTCGTCAAGTAATAACCCTCAGTGTTTAGCAGCTTCATGAAATGTATCATAAATTACACCTCCTACAGTTCGCAGATCCTCAAAACTTATCACACCTTTTACATGCAGAAGCATAAGTCTAAGGTAATATCGTTCTGGTTCTCTAAAGCTCACAGTGAACAGTCTACCTAATACTTTATTCTCACCCTTTCGGCGTTTTGTCCACAAAGAATTATTAAACACATAATGCTGTGGAATCTCCCAATAATAATAATTATGTGCATCAAAGTCTTCTCTATTCATTAAGAACCAAGCCATCAAAGTTGGGTTATGTCTTTTAGCCCTATCTAAAACTTCAGCAAAGTCATCGGCATGAAAATACAAATTCTGATCATTTGGCAAATGAATAGCTAATCTTATGATTGCATGAGATTGGTCATGCATTCGCATTGCAAAAAGTCTCCAAACAGTCTCAGGAGCGCTCACTTACCTGGAGCAATGAAGTTGTGTACTTCATCATGATTGATAATATTTCTTTCAGAAATTTGAATATTTGCACAATCATGCCCTTTATAGATGTATTTAAATAGATATTTGACACTTCTAATAGATGCACAGACTTCAACATTTATATGACAGTTATATTTGAGGCACAAGTACAGGTTATAAGGGACAATCCAAGTATTATCAACAATTTTATTTCTAATAGAAATGGTACTACTAGATCTTCGTTTGTATTTGGGATATCCATCAATATTTCCAATGGTCACATTTTGAAATTCTTTTGGATATCCCTTTGAACGTTTTCTATTTTCCATACATGGACTATTTGGATTTTGTATCCCACATGGTCCATGTACCATATTTGATTTTACAATTTGAAAAAGTTGAGGATACTGGTCCTCATCTGGAATTTCTGCCTTAACTATATGGTCAATGTCATCTTCTGAACGTAATTTGGACTCACTATCTAATATCAATAATATGTGAGCATGAGGCAGTCCACGTTTCTGAAATTCAATGACATGAATCTTAGCTATTATTTTGCCAAATAAATGGAATTTACATATATAACTTAAAAGAGCATTCAGCTTAATATTAAAAACTCTGGCTACCAAGTCAGGTCTGTTTTCAACTTTTTGCCAGCATTGTAAATTGTTTGTAATATCTGCCCATTAGGGGTTGTATATCATGGTTATAAATAAATCGGGCCTGCCATACTTCATTACAGTTGCCAGAGCATCCTGATATCGCTGCTGCATATTTGTGGTGCTACCCTCAAAAGATGATGGAAGTACTATCATTTTACCAATCGGCACATTCTCATTTTCAGATCTAGATTTGAGATAATCCATCAAACCACTATATTTTTCAACTCTCAACTTAGATTGGTTTGCTTTAATGAAATTTATCTGATTGGCCTCCATTTTTTTTAAAATATATTTTATTGATATTTTACAGAGAGGAAGGGAGAGGGACAGAGAGTTAGAAACATCGATGAGAGAGAAACATCGATCAGCCGCCTCCTGCACAACCCCCACTGGGGATTTGCCTGCAAGCAAGGTACATGCCCTTGACCGGAATCGAACCTGGGACCTTTCAGTCCGCAGGCCGAAGCTCTATCCACTGAGCCAAACCAGTTTCGGCTGGCCTCCATTTTTGAATATGAATCCACAATAAACTGTTGAGTTAATTTTCCTGCATTTAAAATAGGATTGAATGTGTCCCTCACAGAGAGATGAAATCCATAATACTGCATTTGTGTGACTCGTGTCCTTACATTTCATCTAGTATTATTGTCTATCACACTGTTGTCTCCGAGTCTTAATGCAATATCTGTTCCCCGGCCTTGTTCACCATGTGGAAAAAGAATAGGATATGTCATTGCATCTAATGTAGGAAACAGGATACTGATTTGTTTCATTTTAGTGGCACTTGGGATCTGGTTTACAATGAATGAGCAAGTCCCTCTCAAAAGGAGGTTCTCCATCTTCATTTCTGAATATGACAGCAACCTCGGTTACACGGGGAGAATAGTATCTACTTGGGTCACTGTTACAATCATATTTAATCGCCATAGTTACTTCCGTGGGAGATATACCTTTTGCTGCTGCTTCAGATTGGGCTTCCTTTTCTACTTCATGTAGCATCTTGTATGATTTTGTTAATTCATTTATTTCATGCATGAGGTTGTTGATGTTGATCATGAGTCTTTCTGAGCAGCCCTGGTTTTCTGGCATTGCTGATCTTTTACTTGTAGCTTTGGCTGTATCCAAAATATAGAGTTGAGCAAACTTCCGAGAATCACCATCCGAAGGATGTAAAGTTCCAGTACGGTGATAAACTTGTCCGTGTATTCTAAAATAGTATGGCCCATACCCTGATGGCGATGCAATAATTGGATCAAATATTTTCCATGAAATTTTTTTGGATCGAATATTTTCCATGAAATTTTTATGGATCGAATATTTTCCATGAAATTTTTACTGTCAGAATCTTCGTTTGTCATTAATGTTTTTAAATATGCTGGGTAATCTGGAAAATGTATATCATTTGGACAGACTTTCCCTTTGTTACAACATTGAGTAAATTTCTCATTGGATGGTTTTTCATCAGAGAAATTTAGTGATAGGCAAAATTCACATTTAATAGTCATTCCACCACAACTATGTTCGAGCATTGCATCCTCATGTACTCCATTTTCTCTGAGAAGTCAGTTCCTACCAGTATTGCTAGTACTTGTTGATGACTGTTCTCTAGACATATTCTGTCTTCGCCACTGCCTTCTTTCAACTTCAAAGGCACGTTGGTCTTTAGACATTTTCTGTCGATGATGCCAGTGTTTTTCGGCGTCAGAGCGACGTTTTTCCAATAGCTGCTCTTCAGATACATTCTGTCGCAGGCGTCGCCTTCTTTCAAGATCAGAGGCAGGTTGCTCTTCAGACATTTTCTGTCGATAACGTCGGAATCTTTCTGCTGCAGAGCTACGTTGTATCAACAGTTTTTCTTTGGACATAGTCCCATCTCTCTACTGCCACGGTCTGAGATACAGGTGAATGAGAGTCCTGGCTGTCAGGCCTTTGAGCTGTGTGACCAATGGCTGATTCTGTGTGGGTGGGACTTCCTCCTACCTGTTGTCAGTTTCCACAGCTGGGATGCGGAAGCTGGGGCTCCAGAGGGAGCGATGCCCTCTAAGCTGCCAGTTTTCTCACTCTGCTGGACCCCACGGGAGGGCCTTGGAAGGGGCTGCCTGGGTCCCCGTGGCTTGGACCCCACCGCCTGCCCAGTCCCCCATCTCGGCTTGGACCCGGGCAGGCGGCGCGATCATGGCTTGGATCCGGCGTGCAGCAGAGGGCGTTGCCCCCCGCCACCTGCCTGGTCCCCCATTGCGGCTTGGATCCGGCCAGCGGCATCAGGCGCTGCCCCACGCCACCTGCACGGGTCCGTGATCGCGGCTTGGACCGGGCAGGTGGCGCGATTGTGGTTTGGACCCGGCCGGGAGCATTGGGCGCTGCTCCCCGCTGCCTGCCCGGTCCCCTATCGCAGCTTGGACCCACCCAGTGGCGTCGGGCACTGCCCCAGGTCCGCTATCGCTGCTTGGATCCAGCCAGCGGCATAGGGCACTGCCTGCGCCGCCTGCGTATGCAAATTTACCCTCCATCTTTGTTGGGTTAATTTGCATAGCACTCCTGATTGGCTGTGGGCGTAGCGGAGGTACAGTCAATTAGCATCTTTCTCTTTTATTAGTGTAGATATATATTAAAGGAGTTGACATAGTTAAAATTCAGTAGCCATTTCTTTTAAAACTTGTGTCTAAATTGTAAGTAATTTCTTTAGAAGCTTAAATGTAGTTCCTGACCTTCAGAGGTAATGTAAAGAATGAGTAGGAGCCTTAGCTCTAGTTATCAGCCTGGGCTCAAACACTAGTTTGAGGACTTTTCATGTAACCATATCTACATCAGTTAATCTTTGTAAGTTTAATTCCCCTCTCTATAAAATAAGATTCTAATTGTGCCTCCCTCCTATGATTATGAAGATGCTATGACACACTTATCCCAGTCACTTGTCATGATCATTACCATCTCATTGTCACAATCATCTGTGGGCAGATTAACTAGCTAGCCTAGTCCTCTGCAACTAGAGACAAGAAGACAAGCAATAGCTTTTTTTTTTTTTTTTTTTTTTTTTTTTTTATGAGCCAACATACATGCCACAGTGGCTGTGGATCTTTTCCTCCTTGTGGTCTCACACTATTTTCAAAAAGCACATTAAGTTCTTTTCTTGGTGGAAGTACAAAATTAGGATCAGTTGTGTAAATGACAGATCTTATTCAACATCTTTAGCAGTATTGAGAAGTCACAGCCTAGAGCGGTGGTGGAGAGAAAACCCATCAAGGTCATAAACCAGAAGTGAAAGCACAGCAATGCAAGGCGCTGAGGTGCAGCAGCAAGGAGCTCCACATACCCTGATTGTCCCTCTGGGCATCATTAGGCTGCAGTTTAGGATAAAAATTGATCATAATGAACGCCAGTCATTAGAAAAACTTGGTCACCTGCAAAAATTTCTTTTTTAAAATTCTAGGAAAATGTGCAATGTAATTTCAAAGCATTTCCATTAAAAACGTTAAATTTTTAAATGTTGTTTTAAGGACTAAAAGTTACCTGTCAACTTTTTTAATGAGGATTACTAGGAAGATTTTATTTCTGCGAATTCCTTCCCCCCCCCTCTAATATGGAATAAACAGAGCATCCTCCCATTTATTATGTTTTGAATCTTCATGTTTGAACAGGATTTTATTAAATAGTTATTGAATTAATTATTCTCGTTTTAAATTTTCAGTAAGGGGCCATCTGATATATTCTTTTTAAAAAATATATTTTTTATTGATTTCAGAGAGGAAGGGAGAGGGAGAGAGAGATAGAAACATCAATGATGAGAGAGAATCATTGACTGGCTGCCTCCTGACACCCCACACTGGGGATGCAGCCCACAACACAGGTATGTGCCCTGACTGGGAATTGAACCATGACTTCTTGGTTCATAGGTCGATGCTCAACCACTAAGCCATGCCAGCTGGGCTGATGTATTTCTTAAAACAATGTTTTATAATGCTCTCTTTTGAGGGGGAAACATTTTCATCTCAGAATGTTTATTCTAAATAAAATTGTACAGTCTTTCCCAATAATGAAGTCAGGTGACAAATTTTTTTAATATAAGGCTAAGGTGTTTTTTATAATAGTACCTGGATTAACTGCAGCAGGAAGGGCTATTTAGTTCCTGCAGTCTTCTTTTCTGTGGAGCCATTGACATTGTCAATGGTTATGAATATGAAGATCATACTTTTCTGCTTGTCAGCATAGCATTTGATTTTAGTTTATTTATTTTTTGGGGGAAAAGTGTTATTAATGATTGCCTTATAAAAAGCTAGCATGAGTTTGCTTGACCAGAAGTTTGTCCTTCTAGCTTCTGCCATTGCTATTGGGCTGCTTCTGTGAGGGGGGCTGGTCCTGCCGGGGCACAATCCAGAACCTTTTGAGTGTCAGTCTCCAGGAAAAATGTCAAGGTTGAATCAGAGTGAGAACAAAACAAGTTTTATTCAGGAAGTGAAAAAGGAAGAAGTCAGGGCACAGGCTCCACTGTGAAAGAAGCAAAAATGAAGTGTCCGAGTGGACACGGGTCAGCTCAGGAGTGAGTTGCCCATGAGGTCTGTTAGTTTTTCGGATTTTATGTGTCTCCAAGCTTGTGGCACCAAATTCCGACTCCGCCTTCTGGCTAGGAGGGGGATGTCTTGTTTCTCTTAAGGTTTCTTTTGGAAGTGTCAAGGCATTCGTCCCTCTGGGCCCCCCTTCTACTTGCCCTGTCAGTTTTCATTGTAATGATGGTATAATGAGATTTGGGGTCCTTCTCTGGTCAGTTTTCCCTCCACCTTGGATTAGTCTAGATCTAACTTTTTTGTTATCTTCCTGACTATCATGGTTTAAATCATCTGCTCTTAGGGAGCATAGGGTCTTGTGACTTATTACTTGGCTTTTAGTTGCTCAGCTGTTCTGGCCATTTGTCTCAATTTCCTCATTCCACTTGACCAAGGAATTTTCCTTGTTTCTCACTAATCTATCTCACCATGTGCTCATTTACTAGCTTATGTGGTTACATCCGAAAAGCTATCAGACATAGCCCAACCCACTACCTTCCCCAATGCTTTTCAGAAGTAATGTATCTGACCTCTCCTGTTCCAGGAGAGAATTTAGGGAGCTTAGTGATGAAATGAAGTGGATGAACACAGAGGACACTCAGGTCCTAAGGTACTGGGAGAGGCACAATGCTTGCTGTCCTTCCTGGCCACTTGGTACAGCACACTGCCATGCTGCCATGCTGGAAGCTGGCAGAGTGACTGGGAAAATGGGAAATTACAAGTGAAGACATGAAATAAGCATGCAAAGTAGAGACCCAGCAGTCCTGCTGAGGAACGTATAGAATGACACTGTGCAAAAGAAAAATAATGCCAGCCACTTATTAATTTTAAATATTTGAGTACCCACATTCATCTCTAAAATGGTGATTAGAAAGGAGCCTGCCTCATGGAACTATTGTGAGATTTAACATGTAAAAAATACATGAGGTTCTTAGAACAGTTTCTGGCACATAATAAGAATTAGTTATTGTTTCTTATAAGTTCCATGGTTTGTTCCATTTTCACACTTCTTTGTACAGCTCTAATGTATGCATTATGCAAACTCTGAACATACAGTAATTTCCCCTGATCTGTGGTTTCACTTTCTGTGGTTTCAGTTACCCACAATCAGCTGTGGTCCAAATATATTAAATGGAAATACCAGAAATAATTCATAAGTTTTAAATGGTGGGTCATTCGGGTATTTGCACCATCCAGTCTGTCCTGCTGGCATGTGAATTGTTCCTTTATCAGAGTATCCACACCATGTACACTCCCACCTGTTAGCCACTTAGTAGTGGGCTTGATTTCCAATTTGACTTGTGGTATCATAGTGCTTGCATTCAAGTCACCCTTATTTTATTTAATAATGTCTCCGAAGTGCAAGAGTAGTGCTGCTGGCAATTCAGACATGCTAAAGAGAAGACATAAAGTGCTTCCTTTAAATGCAAAGGTATTTTTATAGTGTGGGGCAAAATAGGTTTACAGTTGTGAGTATGCAAAAGTTTATTATTAATTATTGAATTATTTTCCATATGAAAAACTTTAAACCTACTTTTGCCTCACCCTGTGTATGTGTATGTATCTATGTGTATATATACTGTGTGTATATATATATATGTATATATATATATACACACACATACACACATATATAATATAGATTATATATATGAAAAACCACATATATATACATGGTTCAGTACCATCTACAGTTTCAGGCATCTACTGGGGGTCTTGGAACATATCCCTGAGGATAAGGGGGGATCACTGTTGAATCAGGTCATCACCAAATATATTCTTCACAGTATTGCTGGAGTAAGCTTTCTCAAATGCAAATGTGACTCAACAATGTAAATCATTCAGTAGTAAACTATAGCCTATTGCAGGTGTGTATTTTTTTAACAGAGGAATGTTAATGGCTCTGGTGAAAATGGAGATCTAATGTCCTTTGTAGAGTCTCTCACACTTGAGGCTGCCTCTCCCTTATAGACTATGCCAGAGCTTGATACTTTCTTGATCATATGAGATATAAATATGGGACCCAAGGACTTAGAAACAGGGTATCACATGCCAGTTATGAGTTATGCCATATCAAATAAAGGTCCTGAATAGTTCTCAGATATTATCCTGTTTCTAGTTCACTGACTGAAGGTGGTATTATTCTGTATCCTGAAGAGTTCTGAGTACAAAAATGCCTAGATGGTTAGGATTGCACTTAGCAGTAGGCAACAAAAGGGTATTTTCCAATTTGCAGCTGTCTCTGGAAGAGCCTGGTGGTTGAATATGTGTGTGCATTTTCTAATGTATCACCTGATTTAAGAAGTCCAGTTCTTCCTAGGTATGGTGATATTTTGTTTATAAATTTGTGTATGTCTTAATGGTAATGACATTTTAATACTATGCTGATTTACCTATGAAGAAAAGGTCTTACTCTAGGGGACCTACTAAAAGAAAGTAAAAAAGAAAAAACTTTATTTTAAATAAAAAATATTTTGTTTCCTCACATTAAAGTGCATTTTAAAATGTCAAAATAAACATGCAAAACCAAAATTAAATGTGTTGATCATATTTTTAAGAAGTGATGACTTTCTCTATTTTAATTAAGTCCCTAAAGAATTTCTAAATGTGAATGCCTCTAACCTAGCGGATAATTTTCAAACAATTATGTATATAATTGCTTTACAATTTTTCTCCATAAAGTTATAATTTTATGAAGTACTTATCTTGCTCACCCCCCCATGAAATGTGTTAAGTGCTAAATAATTTCTGTTCCAATCTGCTATCTCATTATCTGTCACATATCTATTATAGAATATAATTAACTGTCATGGTCGTTTAGATTTATAAACAATTTTACCTTAATATAAAATTATAGCTATATGCTCTTAAATACAAAAATAAGCACTAATTGTCAATTTTATTTAATTAATATAAAGCCTTTAATTATACATTTACTGTATGTCAGATATAGATTTCTCTTTATTCTGATTTCTACATGGATAGATAGAGCAGAAGGCATTAGACCATTGTGTTTATTCTAAATTTAAGTGGAAAAAATACAGATTTTCTTAATACATATGTATGTATAGATACATTTGCAAGGTAAATTTGAGTTCATCTACATAAATAAAAGCCTAAGCAACCAGCCGACTGACCGGTAGCTATGACGCACACTGACCACCAGGGGGCAGATGCTCAATGCAGGAGTGGAAACTGTAGGCATGGAAACATGGAACAGACTGATAAATCTCAGAGGGAAGGTAGGAGCGGGGGAGAGCAGGAAGAGATTAATCAAAGATCTTATATGCATATTAGAGGTCTGGTGCATGGATTCGTGCACTCTTAGGGTCCCTCAGCCTGGCCTGAGGGGATCAGGCTGAATCTGGCTCTCCAACATCCCTCGAGAGGTCCCGGATTGCGACCTGAGCACCGGGCCTCTAATATACTATATGTGGATAATGTACAGGATGCATTTCCTATAGAATGGATATTATAGGTAGAGATGGGTCATGGTGTGAAACGTGCATTCTTGTTTTTATAGGATAGAGATCAATAAATGAAATCAATATTATTAATGCTTTCACTCTTAAGAGATCTTTTTTGAAAAATAAGTGAATAAAAATTACATTTTTCTTACAATACATGACAAAATGATAAATCTAATATTTTTCTATATATTTTTTATTATTTTGATTTAAAGGGCCATATTTTGAAAACTATTGCATATACTATACAAGTTCAGAAATTTCCAGGAGTATATTAGTTAAGGTAAGGTGTTTCATTTTTCAGCTCAGAAAGTGCTTGATGAGTGGATTTACTACAAGGTTTACTAAAACTCAGTAGTGCAATACCTATTTCTCTGGCACTAGTTGTAACTTTTCAACTAACTGTATAAGTAATTTTACTAGCACAAGGACTTATTCTACAGTTGTAAAGTGAGGGTTGGCTCAAAGTCATCTCTAAGCTCTTTATACAGAGGAAAATTCAGTGTAGGATATATACCATCAATAAAATTTCAGAGCTGTGGGAAAACAAGTGAAGCAAACCCACCAAGGTGAACTAGAGAGGTAGCAAATAGGTACTGATTTACAACATCAAAAGCTAAGGGTTCTCAGTGCCATTTAAAGTTTATTCTTCTTTGCCATCGTGATGATTAACTTTTTGTGTCAACTAGACTAAGCTAAGGGATGTCCAGATAGCTGGAAAAACATAAATTCTGGGTTGTCTTGAGGGTGTGTCTGGAAGGGATTACCATTTATTTCAATAGACTAATAATGAGAACCACCCTTACCAATGGCCTGAGTGTCAACCAAACCATTGAGGACTCCAATGCAACAAAAAGGTGAAGGAGGGGTGAATTCTCTCTTTTCTCTACTTGAGCTGGGAAGTCCCTCTTTTCCTACTCTTGGACATCGGAGCTTCTGGTTCTTGGACCTTTGGACTCCTTGACTTACACCCAGTGGTTCTTGGGCCTTAGGCTTCAGATTGAGTTGCATCATTAGATCCCCTTGGATTTAATTATTCCGCTGGTTTTCCTGGTTCTCCAGCTTGCAGAAGGCAGTTTGTGAGGCTTCTCTGCCTCTATAACTGCACGAACCGATTCCTGTGTGTGTGTGTGTGCGTGCGTGTGTGTGTGTGTGTGTGTGTGTGTGTGTATCCCCTATTGGTTCTGTTTTTCGAAGAATTCTAATACAGTCATGTCTAAAAATTAACTTGATAAATTATCCTCCACTGGTATCATTTAGAATTATAGAGTGTGGAGTTGGAAGGTTCTTGTGAAGGCAACTAATTCATCCTCTCTCTAGGAGTATGGATCACTTATATTCACTATTTTTTATGGTGTATACTTTTCTGCAATCCTTTTAGAAAACAAGCTATAAGCCTGCTGTATATTATAAAAATACTTTGTACATAGAGATATTTATTACAAAGTTATCAACCAGAAATCAGAAAAAATATCCTTCAGGAATGAAGAGCAAATTAAGATAATTGCACGTGAAAAGAAAACACACAAAAAACGAAGAGAGTTTGTGGCCAGCAAATCTATAGTAAAAGAATAGCTAAGGGGAATTTTCTAAACAGAAAGGAGGAATAGGGGACTATCAGTGAGAAAATGGAAAGAATAAAAATATGGGTAAATTCGGTACAGTTTTCTTATTCTCTTTAGTTGTTATATTACTCTGTAGATACCAAAATGATAATAAGGGAATACTAGCAACAACATTACCTTTATAAAATTTACAACTTAAATGACATGGATCTTTCTTAAAAAACTTTTATGACGGCTGACCCCATATCAAACCGATAATTTGAATACTGTATAACTTGAAAAATTTGATTTGTAACTTTCAAAATAAATATAGCAGCACAGATGTTTTCTGTGGATAATTCTATGAAACTTTAAGAATTCACACTAATTTTACACAACCTTTTCCAGGAAATAGAAAAAGAAGGAAGAATTCTCAATTCATTTTATGACGTTAGTATTGTCCTGATACCAGAACCAGATACACAGTAATAAAAGGGAAACTATAGATCAATATTCTCATGAATATGGACAGAAAAATTCTTAGCAGAATATTAGCACATACAGTACAGCAACGCATAAAAAGTGTTATACAACATAACCAAATGGGGCTGTGAGGCTTGTTCAATATTTAAAATCAATTAATATCATCCATCATATTAACAGACTAAAGAAGAGAAAAAGCATATTAGTTGATGGAAAAAACACCTTATAAAAATCAATACCTTTCTATACATATAAAGAGGTAAAATGCTAATTTGTCCGTTTCGGTGTCCCGGTAATGACCTATTTGCATATTGATGCGCTTGCAGCAGGGGGCGGGCGGCCGGAGCCAGGTTCCTGGGGGTCTGAGGAGACTGCCTAACAGGAGCCTGGACTGCAAAGAAGGAAGAGGAAGTGGCCACAGGGAGCTCTTCCAAACCCCTTGCAGGGACACCCTGCCCCAGCCCCCACACTCCTGGGTGGATGGACGAACAACTTACCCCAGCCCCCACACCCCCGGGGGGATTGGGAGGTTGACCGGACGGAAGAAGACTCAGCCTAGGGGGTAGCTGTAGCCTGCACCTCCAACTTCAAATCTCTTCCCCGCCACCTCTGCCTGGGGCGCCCACAACAATAGAATGCTGGCAACCACCCATCAGTGCCCCCGGGGGCCGTGGCCTACCACTGCCGAGCCCTCTCCGCTGGGGCCGGACACACCTCTCCTCCCTACAACTCCAGACCCTTCCCCTCGACAGCAACAGCGCCATCTCTGCAAAGGAAGCACGCTGAACCTCGCTGGGGGCACGGCTAAACCCACCCTCCTAGCCTGCCTGGCTCTGCCCTGGCCCAGCCCCCACCCCAGTCCAGGAGATTAGAGCCCCACCCTGAGCAGGTACAGCTGCAAAACAGCCACTTACAATTTAAAGAATGGCGCCAAGCAGGAAGGTTTGACAGTTACTTCCCCGTCTGCCTAGCCGCCCTCTTAGTGCCCCCCTAATGCCTCGCCCCCCACCAGTGCCTCCAGGGACAACCACTGCTACAGGGCTGCTGGCCAGAGCCCGCCCCTCCGAGGCCTGTGGAACCCTCTGCAAAGCTTCCATAGCTACAGTCCCAGGAAACAATCATGCCCTCCTCCCCTAATCAGCACCTGCTACCTGTGAGGGTACCCATGGGCTTAAAAATAACAATCCCTTCCCATTTAGACATCACTTATGTGATGAAACATTTCTAGGTTTATTAGCTCAGAACCTCCTCATGACAACCCAGTGAGGTAGGCGGAGAAGAGATTACAATTCCCATGGTATATGCATATGTATTCAGAAATGAAGCTCAGAGAGGAAAAGTGTCAAGCCCACTGGTTCCCAGGGTGCAGCACATGCCCCATAGGGGGTGGTTGAGGCAATTTGATTTTAAGTGGGGGCAATTCGAGAATGAGTTAACAGTGAATTTTTTGCATTTCTTATGGTTCTAGGGCAGTGGTCGGCAAACCGCGGCTCTGTTGACTAATGAGTTTGCCGACCACTGTTCTAAGGTGTCTCATCTACAGCGTATCATACATAATAAAAGGCTAATATGCAAATGACCGAATGGTGGAATGACCAGTCACTATGATGTGCGCTGACCACCAGGGGGCACACTCAATTCAGGAACTGCCCCCTGGTGGTCAGTGCACTTCCACAGGGGGAGCGCCGCTCAGCCAGAAGCTGGGCTCATAGCTGGTGAGCACAGCGGCAGTGGTGGGAGCCTCTTCTGCCTCCGTGGCAATGCTAAGGATGTCTGACTGACGGCTTAGGTCCACTAAGCCATCAGTCGGACATCCCCCCAGGGCTCCCGGACTGCGAGAGAGCACAGGACAGGCTGAGGGACCCCCTTCCCAAGTGCACAAATTTCATGCACTGGGCCTCTAGTTTATAATAAAATATCTCAGAATGATGGAAGTAGAGGAGAACTTCCTAAACTTAAGAGCAAGTACTAAAATTCTACATCTAATTGTATACTTAATGCCTAAAGATTCTTTCCACCTATGTATGGGAACAAGGTGAAGCTGTCTGCTCTGACCATTCTTATGGAATATATTGTTGGAAGTTCTAGCTCATGAAGTAAACACAAAAAAATCCTTACATTGGGATTGAATAATTAAAATTTTCCCTATTTGTTGATGATGTGATTGTCTGTGTGAAAATTCCAAGGAATCCAAGCTATTAAAACCTTCAAAATCTAGGAAGTTTAGCAAGGTTGCAAAGATGCAAGGAACATTTACAAAAAATAAATCAGTTGTATGTCTATGTAAGAGCAGTAATCATATGATTGTTAAAATATAATGCCATTTATAATTGCTTCCCTCTTTCCCCTTACTCCCACCTTTTCTTCTTCCCTCTCTCCCTTCCTTTCTCCTTTTTTCTTCCTCCCTCCACCTCTTCTCTCAGAGAAGAAATATTTAAGTAAAAATCTAATAAATATATACAGGATGGTATGCTGAAAACTATAAAACACTAATAAAAAATAAAGAAATAAAAAATGAAGGTTCATATTGTTCTCATAGATTATAGGGACTCAAGATAGTGAAAATGTAATTTCTATGTAAATAAAAAGCATTTTAAGACAATTGCTAAAAAAAATCTCTAAGGTTTTTAAAATAGAGACATAGAGAAGATTAATCTTAAATTATATGAAAGGACAAAACAGTTGTTTTAGAATTGCTGAAAAACTCTTGTAAAAGAGAAACAAAGTGGTAGGAATAAGCTGCTCTGATTTTAAGACTTAAGCTACAGACTGGAAAGGATATTTGCAAAACAAATATTCAACAAAGGTCTCAAATCTAGACTATAGTAACATGTGTCAAAATGCCACATTAAACACACATATACACACAAAACCCAGTTAGAAAATGGTCAGAAGACCTGAACTATATATATATATATATATATATATATATATATATATAGAGAGAGAGAGAGAGAGAGAGAGAGAGAGAGAGAGAGAGAGAGAGTTAGTTCAGGTCACATATATATGTGTGTGTGTGTGTGTGTGTGTGTGTGTGTGTGTTTTTGTTTGTATCCTATCTAATAAAAGAGTAATATGCAAATTGACCATCACTCCAACACACAAGATAGCCGCCCCATTTCGTCAAAGATGGCCACCCCCATGTGGACACAAGATGGCTGCCACAAGATGGCCGGCAAGGGAGGGCAGTTGTAGGCAATCAATCCAGCAGGGGAGGGAAGGTGGGAGGGGCCAGGCCTGCAAGGGACGGCAGTTTGGAGTGATCAGGCCTGCAGGGGCGGGCAGTTAGGGGTGACCAGGCCTGCAGGGAGGGCAGGTAGGGGTGACTGGGCCGGCAGGGGCGGGCAGTTGGGGGGGACTGGGCCTGCAGGGGAGGGAAGTTGGGGGTGACCAGGCCTACAGGGGAGGGCAGTTAGGGGTATCCAGGCTGGCAGGGAAGAGCAGTAGGGGTGACCAGGCCAGCAGGGGAGGGCAGTAAGGGGCAATCAGGCTGGCAGGGGACCAGTTAGGCATCGATCAGGCTGGCAGGGGAGTAGTTAGGGGTGATCAGGCTGGTAGGCAGAAGCGGTTAGTGGCAATCAGGCAGGCAGGCAGGCGAGCAGTTGGGAGCCAGCAGTCCTGGTATGTGAGAGGGATGTCCGACTGCCCGTTTAGGCCGGATCCTACCGGGATTGGGCCTAAAGGGGCAGTCGGACATCCCTCAAGGGTTCCCAGATTAGAGAGGTTGCAGGCTGGGCTGAGGGACACACTCCCCGGTGCACGGATTTCGTGCACGGGGCCTCTAGTTTATATATTTATATTCAACATGATTAGTTACTAGGGAAATTAAATCTAAAATGAAGTATTGCCAAATACCTATCAGATTGGCTAAAATTAAAATAGTGACTATACCAAATGCTGCCAGGGATGCAAGAAGACTGGATTATTACTGGTGGAAATGTAAAATGTTACAAACACTGTGAAACAGTGTGATTGTTGTAAAACTAAATATACAACTACTATACAACCATGCAATCACACTCCTAGGTATTTATCCCAAAGAAATTAAAACTTTTTTCAACATACAAAAATACCTACATGAATGTTCACAACAGCTTTATTAATTAGAGCAAATTATAGCCTGGATTTGTTTCAAAGGTTGAATGATTAAACAAATTGTGGTACACTTGTATGATGGAATTCTATCCTATATAATAAAGAGCTAATATGCAAATGGTCATCACACCCTCACACCATAACAGCTCAGACACTCAACACTGGGGAGAAAGGAATGGAGACCAGCCAGGCACAAATGAGCTCGTGAGGAATGGGGATCAGCCAGGCACAAATGAACTCGCGAAAGAGGAATGGGGACCAGCCAGGCTAAGGCCCAGGAGAGGGACAAGCTGCCCACCCCACAGTCCTGTGTGCCTGCGGCGTGGGAGAGGGGCAAGCTGCCCACCCATGGTCCCCTGTGGCTGTGGCCAGCCCGGACAAATCCAACCTCAGTCCTAGGTGCCTGTAGCTGGCCAGAGGGAGGGAAGCCCCAGGGTGCGGGGCAAGGCTGAGGCGGTTAGGGGCAATGACACCAGCAGGGGAGCAGTTAGGGGCAATCAGGCCGGTAGGGGAGCAGTTAGGGGCCATCAGGAAAGCAGGCAGAGGTGGTTAGGGGTGAGCAGGCAGGCAGAGATGGTTAGGGGCGATCAGGCAGGCAGAGGCGGTTAGAGGCGATCAGGGATGTAGGCAGGCGAGCGTTAGGAGCCAGCCATCCTGGATTGCGAGAGGGAATTGGACATCCCTGAGGGGTCCCGTATTGGAGAGGGTGCAGGCCGGGCTGAGGGACCCCCACTGTGCATGAATTACATGCTCCAGGCCTCTAGTCCTATTAATAATAGCCTATGTGGTCATCACACCTTCACACTGCAACGAGCGATCACCAGGAAGGAGGCTGTGTGCGCAGCGCTGCACATGCAGCTGGGCTTGATGCTGCGTGCGCCGCTCAGAGGTGGGTCCTGTGGCTCCGCGCGTTGAGGCCTGGGGGTCTCACGGCTCCATGTTGTGTGGAGGCAGGGCCCGCGGCTCGGCGCAGAGAGGCCTGGGGGTCCTGCGGCTCTGCGCAGCACAGAGGTAGGTCCTGCGGCTCCGCCCTACTTCTTTGGGGCAATCCATCGAGTATCCCTGGATGGGTGGGCAAGGCCTACCTCTTTGGGGTGATAGATCGTGGGGCTCCCGTACTGTGAGAGGGCACGAGCCATGCTGGGGGAACCCCTCCCCCCGAGTGCATGAATTTCATGCACTGGGCCACTAGTTAGCAAAAAATAGGAATAATAGTGATGCAGACAACAACTGGATTAATTTCCAGTGAGTAGAAGAAAGCTTATACCAAAAGGGGATATACATATTATATGATTACATTTACATAGCC
Source organism: Plecotus auritus (assembly GCF_963455305.1). Lineage (NCBI taxonomy): Eukaryota > Metazoa > Chordata > Mammalia > Chiroptera > Vespertilionidae > Plecotus > Plecotus auritus. Next base: position 131,137,071 of record NC_137771.1, on the reverse strand, counting down.
TTCTTGTAGTGACAAAAAAATAAACAACAAATTATTGATCACAAAATATAAAGAAACAACAAATTATTGATCACCAGGGGTCGGATAGTGGTGGGGAAGTCAGTGTGATTATAAAAGGACATCAGGATGATTACTTCTGGTGATGTAATTGTGTATCTTGACTCTATCAATGCCAATACATTGGCTGTGATATTATACCATAGCTTTCCAAAAAGTAAAGTTTCCACATGATCTCTCTGTACCGTTTTTTTTTTTTTTAATTTAATAAATCTTTAATGTTCAGATTATTACGATTGTTCCTCTTTCCCCCCCCCAATAGCTCCCCTCCACCGGGTTCCCACCCCACCCTCTGCCCTTACCTCCCCCCCACTGTCCTCATCCATAAGTGTACGGTTTTTGTCCAGTCTCTTCCGGCACCTCCCATACCCCTTTCCCCCCAAGAATTGTCAGTCCACTCCCTTTCTATGCCCCTGATTCTATTATATTCACCAGTTTATTCTGTTCATCAGATTTTTAATTCACTTGATTTTTAGATTCACTTGTTGATAGATATGTATTTGTTCATAATTTTTATCTTTACCTTCTTCTTCTTCTTCCTTTTCTTAAAGAATACCCTTCAGCATTTCATATAATACTCGTTTGGTGTTGATGAACTCCTTTAGCTTTTTCTTATCTGTGAAGCTCTTTATCTGACCTTCAACTCTGCATGATAGCTTTGCTGGGTAGAGTAATCTTGGTTGTAGGTTCTTGCTATTCATCACTTTGAATATTTCTTGCCAAACTCATTCGGGGAGAAACTGGAATGTCAGGAAAAGAGAAAGCACACTGAGACATTCCAGTTTCTCCCCGAATGAGTTTGGGGGAGAAATATTCAAAGTGATGAATAGCAAGAACCTACAACCAAGATTACTCTACCCAGCAAAGCTATCATGCAGAGTTGAAGGTCAGATAAAGAGCTTCACAGATAAGAAAAAGCTAAAGGAGTTCATCAACACCAAACGAGTATTATATGAAATGCTGAAGGGTATTCTTTAAGAAAAGGAAGAAGAAGAAGAAGGTAAAGATAAAAATTATGAAGGTAAAGATAAAATATTCTGGCCTGCATAGTTTCTGTTGAGAAAGCAGCTGACAATCATATGGGTGCTCCCTTTTAGGTAATTAACTGTTTTTCTCTTGCTGCTTTTAATATTCTCTCTTTGTCTTTTGCTCTTGGCATTTTAATTATGATGTGTCTTGGTGTGGTCCTCTTTGAATTCCTTTTGGTTGGGGTTCTGTGCTCTTCCTGGACTTGTAAGTCTATTACTTTCAACAGGTGGGGGAAGTTTTCAGTCATTATTTCTTCAAATAGGTTTTCAGTATCTTGCTCTCTGTCTTCTTCTGGCACCCCCATAATTCTGATGTTGGTACGCTTGAAGTTGTCCCAAGGGCTCCTTACACTAACTTCAAATTTTTGGATTCTTTTTTCTTTTCCAGTTGAGTTTTTTTTTGCTTCTTTGTATTTCAGATCTTTGACTTGATTCTTGCGTTCCTCTAGTCTGCTGTTGAGTCTCTGTATAATATTTTTTATTTCAGTCAGTGTATGTTTAATTTCTAGTTTGTCCTTTTTCATATCCTCGATGGTCTTGTTAAATTTATTGGCCTTTTCTAGGAAATTCTTGAAAAACCTTATAACCGTGGTTTTGAACTCTATATCCAGTCATTTGCTTTCCTCCATTTCTTTCACTTGTTATCTGTTTCTTTGTCTCTGCATTTTCGTTGCTTCCCTGAGTTGGTAGAGTAGCTTTGTGTGCTAGGTGTCTTATATGGCCCAGTGACTCAGCCTCCCCAGTTACCTGAGGTGGACACTCTTGGTGCACCCCTTTGTGGACTGTGTGTACAGCCTTGTTGTAGTTAAGTCTTGATTGTTGTTGGTATCACTGGGAGGAATTGACCTCCAGGCCAATTGGCTGTGAGGATCAGCTGTGTCTACGCCGGGAGAACTTCTGTGCTGGAGACACTCTTATGAGACGAGACTTGCAAAATTGTAAAAGCCTCTGTGCTTAGCTTGAATGGGTCAGAGTCTTAGGGCGGAGCAGACAGTCTTGGCTTCCCGCCATCCCTGCTCTATTAGGCTCCTGGGTCTCAGTTTCCCTTGGTAATTGCTGTAAGCACCTCTGAGTGAAAGCTGCCCTTGAGTTTCGCCTGCTGCCAGCCAGTCCAGTTTCTCCTTGAATGAGTCTGGGTTCCCAGAAACTAGCCTGGAAGTAGAGTTCAGCGCAGTCGGGAGCTTCCATCTCCCTCTTGCTTTAGAAAGGCAGCCGAGATGCCTGTGCACTCAGCAGTCAGTCCTCTCTGCACGCGCGTGCCGCTGGACCTCTGCCTCCGCAGCTCCCCTGAGTCTCAGTGTGCTTTCTCTTTTCCTGACATTCCAGTTTCTCCCCGAATGAGTTTGGGTTCCCAGAAACTCGCCTGGAACTGGAGTTCAGTGCAGTCAGGAGCTTCCGTCTCCCTCCCGCTTTAGAAAGCCAGCCATGCACTCAGTCGCCTGTGCACTCAGCTGCCAGTCCTCTCCGTGCGCTCGCGCGTCTCCATACCTCAGCCTTTTGCAGCTCCTCTGATTCTCAATGTGGTTTCCTCTTTCCTTCTAGTTGTAGAATTTCCACTCAGCCAGCTTTCCTGTGTTTCTGAATGGTGTCCATTTTGTCTTTTAGTTGTAGTTTTGATATTGTTGTGCAAGGCAGCAGTTTAGGTGCTTACCTATGCCGCCATCTTGGTTTCGCCCCTGTGCCGTTTCTTATAACTACTTGGTAATTACATCATCTCAAAGTCAAAATTATGAATTAATTTTGTAAAGCCTCTTTGAATAAAAAACAAGTTGACTGGAAAAAAGTACATACTTTCCTGTATACTTTGAATGATTATAATGTCAGTGTTTATTAACATACAGTTCATTTTCAAATTTTAAAAGAATCTGCATAGTTAATAATTTTTTTTTTTTTTTTTTTTTTTGTCAATGCCTGTTTTCAAACTAATGACCGTCCTGGTCCAGACACAGCTGATGACTCGAAGCAATGGAATTGCAAACATCAAGAATCATTTCATTTGGTATTTTTGTGCCCTTAATTCATCAACTGTTGCTGGTTTTGTACTGTAAATTTTATCTCTTATGTACCACAAAGAAAACGTCTAATGGCATGTTAGAGTACATTTTGTTTGTTCTAAGCTTAGTCTGGCTTCACCCATTATTTCAAATCAGTTAAACCTGAAAAGGACTGAAAATTAAGTGAGTTATCAGCTGTTAAAGTGTGCACACATTTTTTGGGGACACCCTATATAAAAATGTTAATAGATATTGAAATATTACCTCTCCTAGGCATTTGACACTAGTTTTTATTTTTGAAAACATATTGACATAGGTAATAATATCTTCTTTTAATTTTTATTGCGTTTTTTACAGAGTGGAAGAGAGAGGGATAAAGAGAGAAACATCAATGAGAGAGAAACATTGATCAGCTACCTCTTGCACACCCCCTACTGGGGATGTGCCTGCAACCAAGGTACATGCTCTTGACCGGAATCGAACCTGGAACCCTTTAGTCCGCAGGCCGTCGCTCTATCCACTGAGCCAAACTGGTTAGGGCAGTAATAATATCTTAAATGGATTTTTTATGAGTAAGTTGTATTTAAATTTAGTCAAATCAGGATATGTGCTGTTCATGCAGTCTTAGATCATCCAATTAAAATAATTGCGGTTCAGAGCTGATCCTCAACTTTAGAGTTCAGATTTTTTTCTCCTATATTAAAATTATTTATAAAGCGTTGCAGTCACAACTAAATTCATAACAGAAAGATATAAATAATGCTGATCTAAAAATATTGGATGGAGCAGATGCCTTAAAAGTTATTGTTATCTTTGTATTCTGTAAGCAAGTTACCTTTGTGTTGTTCTAAAGGGTTGTTTTTTTTTTTTTAATGGAAATCAGGAGATATGCAAATCTTGGTAAAGTAAATGTCTTATGGACTATTCCTGCATAACAAGTGCTATCTAACGAGTACTACTGCCTATATAATAACTGGAAAGTTTGGGTTCATCATCTAGTGTCTCCTTCCCATCACTGCTGGGTTTATATTGAATAATGCATGTTATTAACATCAATAATAGTGTGTGCTTTTACTAGGCATAATGCAGATCATTCATTGCTCTTTTCCCAGAAACATTATTTTTGTTTGGATTTTTCTCAAATTTCCTCATTACATCCTGGTTTTGACAATGCAAACTTGTCACCTTTATTGTACTTGAGTGTTACCTTACTCTTCATCAACAAAAGCAATTATAAGCTATGTCTTATTTACATTTATTTCTGTCACTAGCTAACTTGCTCATCATATGCTGGCATTTATTATACTCTGAGATAGTGTCTTTATCAATCTGGGGGTAGGGTGGGTGTCTTTTTCTAGAAAATCCAGCTGCAATCACAGGTTGCAGCTTCAGAGAGCTATTGCATTTTTCTGCAGCCAGACTTTAAAGAGTCCCCAATATCAGAGTTTAATTTTTCTTCAGCATCTTTTATTCTGCATGTTCTTAGACGTTTTTGGTAGTGTGAAACTCATGAGATAGGCCATTCTATATTTGGACAGGTCTTTCTATTAGAAAATTCTTTTTAAATTGAGTTAAAAACCCATCTACCTATGTAGCCCTTGGAAGCTCACAAAACAGATCCAGTTACTTTTCCACATAGTGTGCCTTTGAGCATTATACCCTGGACAATTTATTTTTTAGAATGTGTATTTCCATTTCTCCCTAATTGTTTTTCCTATTGCATTACATGGTTTTGAAATCTTATTTATTAGCAAACTTGAATTTGTCTATATCTCAATTAAATGTGGAATTCTAAACTGAATATAATATACCAGATGGGCTTTGATTATATCATATTATATTTTAGTCAGAAATTTCTTAGCTCTTGCCCAGTACAGGAATGTATTATATCCTTTTGTTTGCTATTTATTTTATACCTTAAAAGTGCACTTGTGTCAAATACTTCTGTCTGCTAAGATTTTTTTCTGTTTCTGTCTTCTAGACTCCTAAGTAATTTGTTCAAGTAACAAAAAATATCACTCAGTGACAGTGTGTTTTATTTTATTTTATTTTATTTTATTTATTTTAACTCCCTCAAGTGTATTTTAAAGATTACCTTTTTAAAGCTTCAATATATGTCTAGTCAAAGTGTTAAAATCAGTTATTTAAACCGGATTTCAAAACACGATCAATAGATGAATTCTCATGCTCTACTTAGTGAGTGAAAGGGTGTGTGAATGGAGGGAAAGGAGACCACTCTTATGTTTTAACAGGCTACATTGGGAACCTGTCAGTGTTCACAATCCAGTTCTTCAGAATTACCAAACTGAACTTGAAAACACTGTGGTCCCCTCTGACCCACTGTGGAACAGTCGAACCCACCAAAGAAGAAAGTGTATGTTTCTTTTGAAGAAGAGCCACCTGCAATCACAGGTGTTATCAGTGAGCCTTGCGGCTTCAGAGAACTATTGTATTTTTCTGCTGCCAGCCATTGTGATGACAAGCACTTCAGAGGTTGTGGGGCCACTTTCAAACTTTTGTTTCTTAAAAGCCACAGTGGAAATATAGGCCATTTCAATTTATCCAAATAGGCCATTTCAATTTATCCAAATCATTTTTTCTGTCCTATTTTAATGGGATTGTAAACCTTCAAAGAAGTCTTAGGAAGTGCTTATGAGAAACAAATTAGGTCTTTTATCTATAGACACAACAAATATTTTATTCACAAGCATGCATTTGTCTTCAACTAGATATTTTTCCTTTTCATCATTAAAAGAGATACACTTTTTAATAAACTATTGCTAAAGACTAACAAGTGTTTTTAAAACAAAGGATCTTTGAAATTATTCTTTTATTCACTTGCTATATCAAAGGTCAAGGATTTGTATCTTGGATGGTGATGGCGAGGTGTGGAGACATCATGTGGGCTAGGACTGCTGCTGCTGTAGCAAAAGAGGAGGCACATTTTGAACCAATGGACCAGACATGTAACATGGGACATAATAATATTTTGAAAAAATCAGAACATTCAGATAAGAAGCATTTATACTCCAGAGTAATACTAATTTTTGTGTATAGCTATTATTTTCTTGACCTTTCCACTTATGTGCTTATTTCATTCTCTGCTCACATCTACATCTTTATTTGCTTTTTATATACTTTTTCTCGTTTGTTTTCCTCATTTATCCTTCATGTAACTGGCTGTGAATGGATATGAATCACATTTTTATGTTAGTGACAAGTCCAGGTGCCAAATTTGAGCTATTTGAGGCTGTTTGGAACAAGTTATATCTTTATAATCTCTAATATCTGCAATAAAATATTCTAAAGCAGTATTGATCATTAGCAATCAACAGTATAAAAATGAACATTATAATGGTAATTAATAAATTAAAAAATGCATTTGTGAGCAAGGGGCCTCTAGGAAAAGCAAGTTTACAAGGCTGGTAAAGTGGCACATTGCTACAAGTTCCATGAGCTTTGAGAGTCAGGGGAACATGTGTGGACTATAATCATTGGTGCATATGCTGTGTCTGGGAATATAATCTGACTTTAAAGCTTTGGCATTGAGCAAGGTTTTGGAATGGGGAAGAGTCAGAGAGATCTGTACCACTGTCCCAACCCTCACTTATTTGCCTAGGTGATTATGAAAAATAATTTAACATCTCTTGTTTCAATTTCCTCATCTGTAATTAGAGGATGATAACCCCTACCTTGGTGTAATGAGAAAATTAAACATGATTTATATGGATAAAGCATTTGACCAATTATAGATTCTCAGTAAAGGTTAGTTTTCTGTTCTTTATGTCCCCAGAATGCAAACTTCCAGCAGCCAAAGGGGAGAGAAATCATCTCCAGTAGTTAACATATATTGTGGCTATGTTGCTCATTGTTTGGAGGTCACTGAGTAATTAAGTTGGAAATGTTCACAATGACAGTTCTATGTACCAATGAAAAAGCAAATATTACAAACAGTGCAGGTGGAAAGGGGTATGGAAAATGTAGTTTGGGAAGCTTTTCTGAAAGTGAGAAGAATTAGCCCAAAGAAACCATTTTCTTAAATGCTTGACTTAATCACAGAACAAAATCCTGACTTTATATTTCTTAAATAAAATTTCAGTAGAAGAAACAGCAGATTTGGCCTATACCACGTAATACACAGCAGGTATTACATGGTATAGGTCATAACCACTGATTATAGAGGAAGAAACCATTGGGTTTAGGTCAGTGGTCGGCAAACTCGCGAGCCGCGGTTTGCTGCTCTGTTGACTAATGAGTTTGCTGACCACTGCTGTAAGGCATTACCCTTACCCAGAAGTTTTGACTTCAGGTTAAAGACATTAGTACATTATTAAAATGTTTTTTAAGTGTTTTTCCCTAAGGCAGTGGTTGGCAAATTCAGTCAACAGAGCAGCAAACCGCGGCTCGCGAGCCGCAGTTTGCCAACCATTTAGGTTACATATTCTCTCTGAGTGAAAATAAATTGTTTACTATGGGAAATTTGACCATTGATCCTGAAAACTACTAATGGTTGGTTATATTAGGAGTGATATATAAGTGATATTCAAGAAGTATACCATATAGTGATATTTAGCAACAAAAATTCATTTTGTTAAAAGTAGCAGATTTAGTTCTAAGGGACCTGAGGGGCCAATACAAAACTTAGATGAACAGTATTATAACATCCCTTGCTTAAGACATAGTTACTTCTTATATATGGTCCACATTTGTCCATACTTTCTATGCTGTCCTACAATAAGCTAAAAATGATAAATACAAAAAGGTATTGAAAATGAATATTAAGAAATGAATAGTTATTAGTAAGAAGTGAGTACAAAGTGACACAAAAAATGAATGAATTGAAACAAAGCTGAAGTTTTGAGAAATTTAATTAAAAAGGGTTAAGAGAAAATAAATAGTTGTAAATTACATAATAGATGATATTTTCTTGACTAAGGGTAATTCAAAATATATACAGGTTGGGGGAAAAGTAGGTTAACAGTTGTATGTGAGACAGACTTTATTCTTGTATTATTATTTATTGATTATTATATTTTCCATATGAGCAACTGTAAGCCTACTTTTGCCTCACCCTGTACAATGATTTTTAAATTGGACTAACACTTTGACAACTAAAATTACATAAACAAGGTAACATACAAAAAATTAAAAATAAAAATACATAAAGATTACATAATTAAAATAAGATGATAATTAAGACAAAATGAATAAAGCAGCAGTACGCATTACCAATTTTATTTTAAAAATTTTAAATCATATTTTACTTTTCAATTACAATTGACATACAATAGTATGTTAGTTTTAGGTGAACACCCCAGTGATTAGACATTATAAAACTTACTAAATGATCATGTGAATAAATCTAGTACCCATCTGACAACATGCATAGTTATTAGAATATTATTGATTATACTAGAGGCCCAGTGCATGAAATTCGTGCGTGGGGGTGTGTCCCTCAGCCCACCCTGCACCCTCTCCAATCTGGGATCCCTCAGGGGATGTCCCTCTCACAGTCCGAGACCGCTGGCTCTTAACTGCTCTCCTGCCTGTCTGCCTGATTGCCCCTAACCACTTCTGCCTGCCAGCCTGATCACCCCCTAAACCACTCCCCTGCCAGCCTGATTGACCCTCACTGCTCCCCTGCTAGCCTGATCACCCGCAGCCACCCTCCCCTGCTGGCCCGATCGCCCCCAACTGCCCTCCCCTGCCTGCCTGGTCACCCACAACTGCCCTCTCCTGCTGGCCTGGTTGTCCCTAACTGCTCTCCCCTGCCAGCCTGGTTGCCCCCAACTGCCCTTCCCTGCCAGCCCGATCACACCCAACTGCCCTCCCCTGCCGGCCATTTTGTGGCAGCCATCTCGTGGCAGCCATCTTGTGGTGGCCATCTTGTGATGATGTGAGGGTGGCCATCTTTTGGCGATGTGAGGGTATCGCCTGAGGGCACGAGGGCCACCTAGGCTTTTATTAGTATAGATTCCCTATGTGGTACTTTACATCTGCATGACAATTCTGTAACAACAAATTTGTACTTCTTAATTCCTTCACCTTTTACACCAATCCCCCAAGACCCCTCCCATCTCACAACCATTAAAACCTTCTCTATCTATGACTCTGTTTCTTTTCTGCTTCTTCATTTTGTGTGTTTTTTAGATTCATTTGTTAATATATATGTATTTATTGCCATTTTATTGTTTATATTTTCGATCATTTTTTTCTTCATCTTCTTAAAGAAGATACTTTAACATTTCATGTAATATTGGTTTGGTGGTGATAAACTCCTTTAGCTTTAACTTGTTTGAGAAGCTCTTTATATGTCCCTTGATTAAATGATAGCTTTGCTGTGTAGAATAACCTTAGTTGTAGGTCCTTGCTTTTTATCACTTTGAATATTTTTTTGCTGATCCTTTCCTGTGTGCAGTTTCTGTTGAGAAATCAGCTGACTGTCTTATGGGAGTTTGTAGGTAACTAATTGGTTTTCTCTTGATGCTTTAAAAAATTATTAGAGAGGAAGGGTGACAGAGAAAGAAAGAGAGAGAGAGATAGAAACATCAATGTGAGAGAGAAATAATTGATTGGTTGCCTCCTGTACATGCCCCAACCATGGATGAAACCAGCAACCTGGGTATTTGCCCTGACCAGGAATCCAACCTGCCAACTCTTGGTGTACAGGGCTATGTTTCAGCCATCTGAGCCACACCTTCCTGGGCTCTTGCTGCTTTTAAGATTATCTGTTGTCTTTAACCTTTTGCATTTTAATTATTATCTGTCTTGGTATGGGCCTCTTTGGGTACACCTTGTTTGAGACTCTTTGTACTTCCTAGACTTTTATGTCTATTTCCTTCACTAGGTTAGGGAAGCTTTTTTTCATTATTTTTTCAAATAAGTTTTCAATTTCTTGCTCTTTCTCTTCTCCTTCCAGCATACTCATGATACAAATGTTGGTATGTTTGAAGTTGTCCCAGAGATTCTTTACACTGTCTTTATCTTTTGGATTCTTTTTTTATTTTGCTGTTCTGATTGGGTGTGTTTTGCTTCCTCGTATTCCAATTGTTGATTTGATTCTCAGCTTCATCTACTGAACTATTGATTTTCTGTAAATTGTTCTTCATTTTAGTTAGTGTATCCTTCATTTCTGACTGTTTCTTTTTTTATGGTTTACATGTCCTTTTTTGTGGTTTGCATGTTCTTTTTTATGCTATTGAAGTTTTCTTTCAACTAGTCTTCTCCTAAGTTTATTGAGCGTCCTTATAACCAGTGTTTTGAGCTTTGCATTTAGTAGATTGCTTGTCTCCATTTTTTTTTAGTTCTTTTTCTGGAGGTTTATTCTGTTCTTTAATTAGGGACATGTTTCTTTGTCTACTCATTTGGCAGCCTCCCTGTGTTTGTTTCTATTGTTAAGTAGAGCTGCTATGTCTCCCAGGCTTGGTAGAGTGGCCTAGTAGAAGATGTCCTATAGAGTCCCATGGTACAGCCTCCCCGATCACCCAAGCTGGGCACTCTAGTTGTACTCCCACCACGACCCCATGTGTGCTGTGTACACTCTCCTATTGTGGTTGAGCCTTGATGGCTTTTGGCATGTCAATGGGAGAGATTTCACCCAGGCCTGTCTGCTGCAGAGATGGGCTGTGACCACTGACATTCGTGGAGAATGAGCTGTGCAGGAGCCCACCCACAAAGCAGGACTCATTTTAGTGCAGCTCTCATGCCCTCTGAGTCCACCCCTTGAGTGTTTGGTTGTGGAGATGGCTGGGTGGTGATTTGACATGGTCTGAAGCTGTCCACGGCATGCCCTGGCGCTGGGGCTTCCAGAGAGATGCAGGCCAATATCAGCTGCCTCTTGTGTTTTGCCCAGGGCCACCCCACTTGAGCTACAAAGAAATCTGCAGATAGCTGCTACTTGTGTTGACCTTGGAGGTGCCCAGGAGAGGTCAAGCTGTGAACTAAAGTTGGCAACTGCTAATGCCAGGCCTGAGGCCACTTAGGCAGAGGTACAGAGTACAGCGAAGCCACATGGTGCTGAGAGATTTTAGGAAAGTCTGAAGTGAGGCCATCTGGAAAAGGCACTGGGAACAGCTTGGGTGGGCCCACGGTTTTGTGGGTTGGGGTGTCAGGGAATCACCAGGGCAGGGTGAACAGTGATAGCCAGGTTGATGGAGACTCAGATATGGCACCCACATGCCAGCTCCTTGGGAGGAGGGCTCATCAAAGGAACAATGGTGTCTGCCAGCATTTCTGTCTCAGAGAAATCTGTCCTCCAGCTGTAGCCCTGATGCCAGACAATTCACTTCCTCACCTGGTGCCTTTTAAGCTGCTACCCCAGCTCTGGAGCTCAGAAAGAGTGATTTCAAGAAAGAGTGCTTTGAGAGGAAGTGCCTGGGACTCCAGCAGCCCTTCATCTCTCTCAGCCTCAATTCTAGCTGGTTTTTACAGCCAGCATGGGGACTTCTCTTCCTGGCACTAGAACACCAGACTTCGGGACCTGGTGTAGGGCTGTGAGCCCTTGGTCCTCAGGGGATATCTCTTCAGCCAGGATATCTCTCCCCATTTTTAGCCAGCTCACATGGATGTGGAACCAGCCTGTTCTGTGTCTCTGTACCTCCTACTTATCTTTATGTGGCTTCTTCTTTAAATCCCTAGTTGTAAGACTTCCATTCAGCTAGAATTCAGGTGGTTCTGAAAGATGGTTGTTCTAAAATTTAGTTGTAATTTTGATATGGTTTTGGGGGAATTTGAATACTGTGTTTATCTCTACCTTTTATCTAAAGGCAAACAACATTTTTTCATCAATTTTAGATAGCAGCAGCTATCCAGGGAGACTTTAATTTTTTTTCTCTTTTGAATAAACATATAAGACTCTGTGCATTTTAAATGCCTTTTTAATTTCTATGAGTCCTGCAGACTTTCCCCCCTCTTCTTTGTGTGCATTGTTCTCCAAAGTAAATTAAATAACAAGGGGCCACTTGATGCAATGTCCACAGAACAATTGCCTGAGAGCTCTAATTTTTTTCTGGGCTTCTTCTCACCTGTCTCATTTACTCTTTCATTTTACATGGGTTTACTATGTGGCTTCTAAGGGCCAAGTTTGGGCTGGGCTCGGGGGATACAACAGCAACAAAACAAGCATAATGCCTATCCATCAGAAGCATAGGTTTATTATGTTGGAAAATATGAATAATCCTATATAATAAAAGCCTAACATGCTAAGTGTCCAGTCATCCGGTCAGCCATTCAACCAATCAAAGTGTAATATGCTAATGATATGCTAAATCTGCTTAACCCCTCGCTGTGACATGCACTGACCACCAGGGGGCAGACAGTTGATCAGCTATGATGTGCACTGACCACCAGGGGGCAGGTCCTCCAACCAGTAGGTTATCTTGCTGCTTGGGTTCGGCTGATTGGGACTGAGCTAGATGGGCCGGACATGCCCTGGAGCCCTCCCGTGGTCCCTCCCCAGCTGGCCAACCTTCCGCATCCCTCCCCAGCCTGATCGTGCACCGGTGGGGTCCCTTGGCCAGGCCTGCACCCTCTCTCAATCTGGGACCCCTTGAGGGGGGGATGTTGGAGAGCTGGTTTCAGACCCATCCCATAGCCCAGACCGAGGGACCCCACTGGTGCACGAATTTGTGTGCTAGGCCTCTAGTAAATGAAGAAAAACTGCTACATTTTTACATATGTAAAATCTGTGTTATGTTACATATATAATAGCTATGTAGAAAGTAAAGGAGAAAAAATTTAAACAAATAATAAACCATAAAAATGATCACAGCATTACATAAGTGATAAGGAACATATAAATCATGTGGTTGGTAGAGTAACAGGGTGTCCAGAGAAGGCTTCTCAGATGTAATATTTAAGTGACATCTGAGCTGGAGGCAGAGATGTGAGTCCCTATGGCTGAGATGAGCCTGATTGTGTTTGAAGACCAGAAGACTGCTGATTTATGCAGAGGAGAAAGTCACAATATCCAACTGGTGATAGATTGTATCAGACTTTGTAACCAGGGCTGTAGACTGGATGTTATTCCATGTGAGGTGGGAGTTTATTTAACAGGGCAGGATCACTCTCACTGGGAAGAATTTGGGGCTGAGTGTAGGTCATTATTTTCAAGCTGGCTGTATACTGTATATTTTCAAAGTGCTTGGGCATTGTCAATCTATATAAACAAAATTATAGTTGGGCGGTTTTAGCAATTTATCCTGTGTCATTATATATGAAAAGAATCCTAAAATATATCATGATACTTCAAAGTGATTTTGTGTCTTTTTGGAAAATTTATTTTGTAAGCATAGTCTAAATTCTCCTCAAACTTTTCATCAGGTATCCTGATATTCTGAGGACCATATGTTTTTATCTGTATCCATTGCAAAGGCAAAGTTGTTGTGTTTTTTTTTAATCTGTTACTTTATCTTTCACAAACTTATCAACTTGCCTTTTATTCTAGAATATATTTGTTTGTTTTACTCTTAAATAGCCCTTTTATTTATTTTTTATTTTTTTATTATTTTTTTAATTGTTGAAGTATTACTAATAGTAGTACATATGTCTCCCTTTTTTTCTTTTCTTTTTATTTTTTTAAAATATATTTTATTGATATTTTACAGAGAGGAAGGGAGAGGATAGAGAGTTAGAAACATCGATGAGAGAGAAACATCAATCAGCTGCCTCCTGCACACTCCCTACTGAGGATGTGCCCGCAACCAAGGTACATGCCCTTGACCAGAATCGAACCTGGGACCCTTGAGTCCGCAGGCTGACGCTCCATCCACTGAGTCAAACAGGTTAGGGCTTAAATAGCCCTTTTAAATTGCTGACCATAGGCAGATATGCATAGTAGTCTGCTGCTTTGATTCTGCAATAAGGGACCTGATTTCATATTCTGACTTCATCACAGGTCAACTGTGTGGCCATGGGAAAGTTACATTACTAACACTGGTAACATGTGAATTTTAATTGCCAGGGTCAGCAGACTATGGCCAAATTTATCTATATCTGCTACTTATTTTGGTCAATAAAGTTTTGTTGAAATTCAGCTACACCCATTTCCTTACATATTTCCTGTGATTTCTTTTACCCACTAATAGCAGAATTAAGTCATTTTGTTATAGATGAGACCATATGTGGCCCACAGGCCTGAAATGTTTATGTGTATCTTTGGGGATAAAGCACCCAAAGTTGTGAAGTCCGTTTACAAATAGTCATATTTTGGTGACACTTGCCTATCTTTGCATTAATAAGTGCTCCTGGATGTTGTAAGTTTTATTTTGCCTACTAATCTGTCCCTGATATGGGTATTATAAATTATATATGGGACAGTTCTTGGCTATATTACAGCAATATGGGTGGATTGTTAAATTAATCATTGCAGAGCCCTTTGAAAAATCTAGGCAGCAATGTACAAATGCAAAATTTATAACTGGAGCAAACAAAAAGAAGCTGATGATTCCTTAAGGATACTGATGTATTCGTGGTTTCTTTCTTTTGTTGTCATCACCAGAGAATTATATAATGTTTGGGGAAATTTTCAATATTTAATCATAAGCATTTTTATTCCAGTGTACCCTAAGCTGTGCATACTGGCCAATCTGAACTTATCTAACTAGAGACTGGACATATAACTTTTTTTTTTCCCATTGGGGTATGTTTGCATGAATGCCCACGTGGGTTATAACTTGTAGTAAGCAATTTCATGTATTTATAAGGAAATACGTTTAGTGAAGAGTTTAATGATTTTATTTTTCATAGCAATAAACATGTTATGAGTTTCTAAACAGGGATTATAAACTGTGGGGGGAAAGACAGAACATAATCTTTGTTTTGAGTGTTATAACTAAGTAATTTCTTATTTGGTTTACTTCATGGAAAAAAATCTTTATAAAAGCCTATGTCACACTAATTACAGAGCCTCTTTTCTAGGTGTCTAAAACATTATAATCATTAAGTTGCATTTATTCCAGTGAAGTAAAGAGTTTTTTAATTTCTGTTTCCTTTTTCAGTGACTCTGAAAATGGAATTTCTTAAGTAATATATGTAATTAATTTAATTTGTTTTTAAAAACTGCTTCAGAGTTAATGTTGGACTTAAAAAATAAATGTTCTTTTATTATTATTTGAGTTTTTTAGCTTTTTTTGTATATTATTCATTCAGTTCAGGTCACCTTGTTGAAAATTAATTTTTAAAAGGTGTAAGACATGATTCCTACCACATAGACATCTATGGTTAATTTGGGAAGTCCATACTTATTTGCATAAACCAGTTTATCTTCTGTTGTAGTTCACATAGTGCTTTTATAAGGTTTGCCATAAGATTTTGTGAAGTGTCTGCTGGGTTTTGAATAATGGCTAGAGTTTGGATAGGAGAGGAATGACAAGTAATTTATATATAGGGAATAGGCTGATGGTTTTAGTTTAATTTTTGAGCATGGATTTTTATTTTTCCAGGCTATCTATAATTCTCTTTTGCCTAAAACACAGTATTTAAAGTGACAAACCTTAGGACTGGATTCTGTTTGTGTATAGTGAAATGATTCAAATTATTGAGTCTCTGTCCTGAAACTCATAATTTTTTTTATCCTGCATTAATCTTTCACTTTAATAAAATATTATGAATTACATGGAATGAATTTTACTCTTTCAAAAAATAATCATACTAAGGTTCAGAAAGATTTTGTGCTTATACTGCATTTTGGAAAATTGTCTAGCATACAGTTTCTTGCCATCCTTGCAGATGTGGATTGGCAGTTTTTCTGAACTACTTCTAAAGAGATTTTCCATAAATTCGAATGGGCGATACAGTGTCCCCTTGATTCTATAGACCTCAACCTTCAATATCACTTTCTGAGAAGCCTAGCTTCATCTCCCTAGACTAGATAACAGGTCCTCTCTCAGTACAGTGTTATCCATATTTTTCTTTGTATTATTAATCACTATTGTAATTAAATGTACTTACGTTTTTTATTTTAAGATGTTGGTCTCTTCCATTAGACACTGAACTCAGTGAAAATGGGTATTGTGTGTTTCTTATTCATCACTATATCCAGCATCATGCTTGGCACAAAGCAGATAGTCAATATATGTTTAGTGCACCAATACATAAATACCATACTACTCCAGAAAATATAAATGCAGAGTTTTTTAAAGACTTGTTTTGTTTTGATGTTAGCAAAACATGATTATCTTTATGAAGCTTTATTTTTAACATGAAAAGTTTATTAGAAGAGAGTGGTTTACTCCAATTTATATTTAATTTATGTTTACAAGTATATCGTAATTCTGTTTATTATCTAATAGAAGTCAATCGGAGCTTCTCTTAATTTATCCATTACTTTATTAAATACTGCCAACCACATTGTACACATTATCCCATTTAATCCCCTTTTAAGAGAGGGTGTTGAAATTGGTACAGTGAACACAACTGAGGCATAGAGAAGTTGATTCCTTGCCCAAGTTCGTACAACTAATATGACTACATATAGCTACACATTTGTAGGACTTAATGTGCTTTTAAAATACTGGTATACCAAGGAAACTGCAAAAAAAAAAAAAATAATAAGTAATTTATACATGGTCATGCTGAATGTGGAGGTATAAAATTATACTTAGGAGTTTAGGTTTCATAATCAAAAGGATGAATACCAGATGTATGCTGAGCATTTTGTTCAACTTTTCTAAATCTCAGTTTCCCAGACCATAAAACACACTGGATATCACAGGTTTGTTAACTGAGGCTATGTAGCATGTAGTCTGGTGGCTAGTAAACACCCAATGAATTTGAATTCCTCATTTTCTTGTACATAACATCATATTTCTTCCTTCCTTCTATTCTACTCCAGCCAGCCCACTAAGTGCTAGCTCCCTTTGTTTGTGGGAATGTATACAAATATTCATTAGAGAGCTATACATTATTTAGCAAATTTAGTGCAAATTCTAAAAATGCTGAAGAAGTGATGGTTGAAATTTCAATATGATTAATAGCAGCCCTTACATTAATTCCCACCAATATCCCACTCCTGAACACACACAGGTGAGCACCCCCATGCACCCCCTACACACACACACACACACACACGTGCGTGTGTGCACATGTGTGAACACATACACCATTTCATGAGGAATTTTTTTTCAAGCCATTCTACGTGTATCCTTATGCTATGTGAAATAAGTCAGTCAGAAACAGCTAAGAAGTATATGATTTCACTCATATGTTGTAAAATATTCATTACTAGAGGCCCAGTATATGAAATTCGTGCACAGGGGTGTGTGTACCTCAGCCCAGCCTGCGCCCTCTCCAATCTGGGACCCCTGGTGGGATCGGGACTAAACGGGCAGTCGGACATCCCTCTCACATTCCAGGACTGCTGGGTCCCAACCACTTGCCTGCCAGCCTGCCTGATGCCCCTGACCACTTATGCCTGCCAGCCTGATCACCCCCTAACCACTCCCCTGCCAGCCTGATTGACGCCTAACTGCTCCCCTGCCAGCTCGATTGCCCCTAACTGTCCTCCCCTGCAGGCCTGGTACCCCCCAACTGCCCTCCCCTGCTGGCCTGGTCCCCCCTAACTGCCCTCCCTTGCCAGCCTGATCGCCTCCAACTGCCCTCCCCTGCAGGCTGGGTTGCCCCTAACTGCCTTTTTCTGCTGGCTTGATTGCCACTAACTGTCCTCCCCTGCAGGCCTGGATGCCCCCAACTGCCCTTTCCAGCTGGCCTGGTCACCTCTAGCTGCCTTCCCTTGCCAGCTTGGTTGCCCCTAACTGCCCTCTGCTGCTGGCCTAGTCGTCACCATCTGCCCTCCCCTGCAGTCCTGGTTCCCCCCGACTGCCCTCCCCTGCCAGCCTGATCCCCCCCAACTTCCCTCCCCTGCAGGCTTGGTCTCCCCCCAACTGCCCTCCCTTGCAGGCCTGGTCCCTCCCAACTGCCCGCCCCTGCTGGCCTGATCGCGCACAACTGCCCTCCCCTGCTGGCCATCTTGTGGTGGCCATCTTGTGTCCACATGGGGGCATCCATCTTTGACCACATGGGAGCAGCCATCTTGTGTGTTGGAGTGATGGTCAATTTGCATATTACTCTTTTATTCGATAAGATTTGTGGGTGATATTCAAGGAACATCCTCCTGTTGTCAATATCCTATATAATAAAGAGGTAATATGCAAATTGACCATCACTCCAACACACTAGATGGCTGCCCCCATGTGGATACAAGATGGCCACCACAAGATGGCCGGCAGGGGAGAGTAGTTGTGGGCATCAGGCCTGCAGGGGAGGGCAGTTGGGAGGGACAAGGTCTGCCGGGGAGGGCAGTTGGGGGGACCAGGCCTGAATGGGAGGATAGTTAGGGGCCACCAGGCCTGCAGGAGAGGGCAGTTGGGGGCAACCAGGCCAGCAGGAGAGGGCAGTTAGGGGCAACCAGGCTGGCAAGGGAGGGCAGTTAGGGGTGACCGGGCCAGCAGGGTAGGGCAGTTAGGAGCAATTGGGCCAGCAGGGGAGCGCAGTTAGGGGCAACCAGACTGGCAAGGGAGGGAAGTTAGGGGTGACTGGGCCAGCAGGGGAGGGCAGTTAGGGGCAATTGGGACAGCAGGGGAGCAGTTAGGCATCGATCAGGCTGGCAGGGAAGTGGTTAGAGGTGATCAGGCTGGTAGGCAGAAGCGGTTAGGGGCAATCAGGCAGGCAGACAGGCGAGCGGTTAGGAGCCAGCAGTCCTGGATTGTGAGAGGGCAGTCAGACATCCCTCGAGGGGTCCCAGATTGGAGAGGGTGCAGGCTGGGCTGAGGGACACCCACCCCCCATGCACGAATTTCATACACTGGGCCTCTAGTAGTTAATAAAGTCATTATTATTTCAGAGCGGAAAATAAAATAAATTCTCAGATGCTTTATGCTCCTATATCTTTAAGACCTTTATTGTTCTTTACAATATGTTTGAGTCACTGTGAGTTGTTTGGATCTAGAATAATAATTACTTCATTCTATATGTAACGGATGGTTTTTAACATTGTTTGAGAAACAGGGATGTGTATGTATCTATATAACTTTGTCTATACCGTATGTGCGTGTTTTATAACTGGCTAACCTATAGTGATTAATTCTGGAAAAGAACAATGCCTTGTTCTGATGAGATATGTAATAATTTCATTTGATATCTTACCTATGTTTCATTGTAAGGGATGACTTAGCTTGATTTTCTGCTTTCACGTCCTTGGTCTGTGCAGCTTCTTGGGTTATCAACATTGAAAAAGATATATATTTTGTAAGCATTAATGCTTTGAAAAATCACCTTTGATAATAATCTTTGTGAGATAGCGAGAAATATGAACCAATTTAAAGACAAACAACATGAAAATGATTAATTTATTAATCATTCAGTTAATATTTATTAGATTGGTTTATATGATATTTTATTTTATTTAAAAATATTTATTTAATTAATTGATTGGGTGACATTGGGCAACATGAACATACAGGTTTCAGTTGTGGGTTTCTATTTTACAAGATCTGTATATTGCACCGTGTGCCCACCACCCAAATTCAAATCTTCTCCTGTCACCTTATATTAGAACCCCCTTCTTTCCTCACCCCCTTCCCTCTGGCAATCACCACACTGCTTTTTGTGTTCACAAATTTCAGTTTTATATACTACATATGAGTAAAATCATATAGTTCTTAGCTTTTTCTGACTTACTTATTTCACTTAGCATAATGTTCTCAAGGTCCATCCATGTTGTTATAAATGGCACTATTGCATCTTTTCTTACGGCTGAGTAACATTCCAATGTGTATATGTACCACATCTTCTTTATTCTTTATCCAGTCCCTAATCACAGGACACTTTGGTTGTTTCCATGTCTTGGCCACTGTGAATAATGCTGCAATGAACATGGGGGTGCATTTATCTCTGTGAATACATGTTTTCTTGTGTTTCCGGTATATATCCAGGAGAAGGTATATACCTGGGTCATTTGAGGAATCACCAGACTACTTTCTATAGTGGTTGTACCAGTCTACATTCCCACCAGCAGTGAATGAGGGTTCCCTTTTTTCCACAACCTCTCCAACACTTGTGTGGGAATAAGTTCTTCCTTGACCCTGCTCGACTATGCCAACTGTTGGGTCTGAGTCCCTCTGCCAGGGACTGGACCTCCATGGACACCGGGCATTAGAAGACGGAGAAGACATGAGAAGTCATGGATATATAAGAGAGTATTGCAGTCCAAGTAGCCATTGCTAACAAGGAGTCATCAGATAAAGCAGTCCTGTCCTACATAAAAGCAGCAAACACAGTAACAAACTGAGCAGCCATCCTAGCAAAAACAGCTCGCACCAGCTGGTCAGTAATACATCTTCTCCACAACGTAGCCCCTAACATAGGAGCTATACAGGAGCCAGCTATAGGCTGGTCAGTGGCAACTTATAGGTAATCTCAAACAAGCTCAAACAAAAGAGGCTTGATGCCAAATAGTGACATCAGTAATTTGGCTACAGCAAGGCACCCCTACATAGTGTATAGATTTCTGTGTCCTTGCTTTTGTACCTGCATATAACAAATTAGCCTTGAACACCTTAATTAGGATTCCCACACTTAGAGTGGCCTTGGGCATCCCATGTACTCTTATTATTGCTTATCTTGTTGATAATGGCCACTCTAACAGTTTGGATTTGCATTTCCCTAATTGCCAATTAGGTTGAACATCTTTTTATATATCTACTAGAGGCCCAATGCACAAAATTCGTGCAAGAGTAGGCCTTCCTTCCTATGGCTGCTGACACTGGCTTCCCTCTGGCACCCAGGTCCCGGGCTTCCCTCACAGCCTCGGCTTCGCCCGGAAGGTCGTCCAGTCTAATTAGCATATTACGCTTTTATTATAAAAGACTAGGAGCCCAGCACGCGAATTTGCGCATCACTGCCCACCCACCTGTAGCCCTCCCTTGACACCCAAACCTGTCCACGCAGAGCTCCAGTGCACCTGGCCCAGCCCCCAAACCCTCTGGCCTTCTCTGGCCACTTCAAACCCCGCCCTCAGTCCCTCCAGTCACCTTGGGCTAGTCCCGCCTTCTCTGGGCGCCTCCCCACTTCCGCCCTGTCTCGGGAGCAATGCGGCGGCTCCGCCCCGTCATGGTGCTGGAGGAGAGCGTGGAAGCCTCCTGCCTGATGCGCTGTGCTCCTTCCCCTGGCAGGTGGGCTGCGGGGGACATCTGTAATATATATAAAAGCCTAAGTGTCCCTCCAACCATCCGACTGGTAGCTATGATGCACACTGACCACAGGGGCAGAAGCTCAAAGCAGGAGCTGCCATGACTCGTACTGGCCTTTTAAAAAGAAATGGCACTACGGACCTGGCTCCAACAAACCAACACTCGGCTTCCCCCAATGGGACACAGGCCCCGCCACCACTCCGGAGCGACACCTGACCAAATCACAGCCAATGCTGCCAAGACCCCATGGTGCAAAATGCGGCTCACAACCCTGCCCAGCCCAGAAATAGTCCCTGTGAGTGTTGGGTAATAACGTCACGTAGCACGCCCTACTTCCTCTCCCTAGCGACTAGCCTCCTTAGAGTTTTGTCAGCCTAGGAACCTGACTTGCTTTATTGCCATGTGCAAACATTTCACATTTTAACCAAATGTCTATGAAGTGTTTTCCTGTACCTCATCTCATTTGATCCTCACAGAAGTCCTGGAGTAGCTAGATAGGAGACTCAGTAGAATCCTATTTTCTTTTCATTAGACAGAAAACTGAGATTTAGAAAGTTTAGAAACTAGACCCGACTGAAAAGAAGTAAGAAATGGTGGAACTTGAAAATGACTTCAGGTATTCTCACTGCACAGAATATAGTCAAACACCGCTGCACTTAAATATTTTACCCTTTGTTCTCCCTGCGTGATCTGCTTCATGTTGATATTTACTGCTGTGTTGCTCACAATTACCTGAAAGAGAAGTTGGGGTGCTTCACTGGGCTGGAAAAAGTTTAGCTAACAGAAAGCAGATCTAATTAAGCAAGTTCATCTCTATATATATATATAAAAGGCTAAGTTGACTCACACATGCACGATACATATAAAGCTCTTGCTGGTGCCAATCACACGTGTGTTTTGATATGTTATTGTCGATCATGAATTTAGTTGACACTTCTATGATAGAGAAAGGGCTAATAGTGATATTAACATATTTCTTCTAATTAATTTCCTTTCAATGTGCACAAATGCGTGCACCAGGACACTAGTTTTATAATAACTATCTATGTTATCGAAGTTTGTATAATTACAGATTAGTGCTTGAATTAACAATTTATCTGACTAGTATTTATGCAGTTTGCTGCCTGAATTTATTTGAAATTAATATATGTATAGTAGCTTCACCATAGTCAGCCTAAAATCCAAGATACAGTTTATTATTAATGACTAGAGGCCCATTGCACGATATTCGTGCAAGAATAGGCCTTCTTTCCCCTGGCTTCACTCCCAGCCGACAGGAAGCCAGCATGTTCCTGCTCCCCGGGCCGCCAGGGAGCCGCATGTCCCCACTCCCGGCCCTCCCAGGAGCTGGCAAGTCCCAGCTCCCCAGCCCACCCGGGAGCCTGCAAGTCCCCGCTCCCGGCATGCCCGGGAGCCAGCAAGTCCCCGCTCCCTGGCCGCCAGGGAGCTGGCATGTCCTCACTCCCAGCCCTCCTGGAGCCGGCAAGTCCTGGGGAGCCAGCAAGTCCTCACTTCTGGCCAAAGCACGGCTCCAGTAGTTCCCTCCGCCGCCCCCCTTCCCCTCATAGCAGGCATCATGCCCCTCCCGGCTGCTCCACGCCTGCATATGCAAATTAACCTCCATCTTTGTTGGGTTAATTTGCATATTCACTCTGATTGGCTGTGGGCATTGCGGAGTGATGGTTAATTTGCATGTTTCTCTTTTATTAGTTAAGATAGTGCTATCTAGTATTACATATTAATAACCACTTTTTGACCATTTAAAGTTTTTCTCTTAATCAGTTTCTATTAACAAAATATGATATCTATTGAGAAAGTATAAGCAAACGTTTTTTTTCTTTATTGGTTAATCTAATTAAATGAAATTGAAAGATGACTTTTTTAATTTTTAAAGATAGAGTAGATAGTTAGATATTACCTGCTTTTCAACTGTGACATTTCATAGTATCTTCCTTTTGAGGGGGAATCAATGGGTAGGAAGTGGGACATCTGTAATACTTTCAATAATAAATATAAATTTTAAAATATTATTGCAATTTAGAATTCAATTGTTTTATTTGACATGTCATACCTTTTTCATAAAAGAAAATATATTTGCTCAAGTTCAATCAGTTGAAATACCCGGATCAAAACATGTGGGTTTTGCTTCATGTTTTTATGATGTACTATTTAATAGCCATTCATCTTCAAAGACTGTCCAATATCTAAGAGGAATGTGTAATTTTTCTTCATATTTATTATATTTAGCCACTGTTTAACAATGCCACTTATATTTATTAGTATACAATACTAGTAGATGCAGTGGACTAAGTTGCTATGTTGAAAAGCCTAGGAGTTATTAAGTACCACAAATATATTTGAACTATAAAATATAACTTAATCTAATATATGTTGTTATATCTGATTATATTTGCTTGCCAAAAATTTACTGTTTTATTTTGTTATAAAGTTCAGTGGCAGAATGTGAGACAATCAACAGTCTTTGGTTTTAGAGATAGTATCCTAAAAACCTTACTACTGGAATTATGTGTTACAAAATTTCCTTAATAAAGCCTCATTACTTGATTATAGGTTGCCTATTTCAGACAGCTAAACCAATTAGAGTACTGATTATTCTGATTGCCATAAAAGCTTAAATGTATATATTATTCATCACTGTATTCAGTTTCTATATCAGACACCTGTGATTTAAACATTTTCAGTGGCGTCTGATTCACAGGAAAGTCAGCTGCATCTCATTATTTTTTCCGGATTTTAGGGATTTGCTCTTGCTGCATAAAAACATGAGTAAGCTCATCAATTTACTATAGGCAGTATAGAGGTCATGATATTCATTTCTTATCTGTTAATCGGTTTAAGATATAACACTAATCACTTAAATAGATTACTTCTCAGACACATTCATGCTGGCCACTAAGGTGTGTGTGTGTGTGTGTGTGTGTGTGTGTGTGTGTG
The DNA here is from genome assembly GCF_963455305.1 of Plecotus auritus. Classification (NCBI taxonomy): domain Eukaryota; kingdom Metazoa; phylum Chordata; class Mammalia; order Chiroptera; family Vespertilionidae; genus Plecotus; species Plecotus auritus. Next base: position 131,112,852 of record NC_137771.1, on the reverse strand, counting down.
TGTATTTTTTTTTTTTTTGTATCACCTTCTAAAAGTCAACATCTAACTCTCTAATTGTTTGGAAACTAGGCTGCCCTGCGGACTCTCAGAATAGGCTTTAAAAGCCTTCTGTGATATTCTAATTGATTAATTTACTTTTTAGTTACTGTTAACATTCAATATTATATTTCAGGTTATACAACATAGTGGTTAGACATTTATATAACTTATGGAGTGATTCCACCATAAGTCTATACCACCCTGACTTCATACCTAGTTATTACAATATTAATGACTATATTCCAGATTATGTACTTTACATCCCTGTGACTATTTTGTAACTGCCGATTTGTACTTCTTAATCCCTTCAACTTGTTTACCCAGTCCCCCAAGCCCCTTTTATCTGTCAACCATCAGTTTGTTCTCTGTGTCAATGAATCTTTCACTTTTATTTGTTCATTTATTTTGTTTTATAGATTCCACATATAAGTGAAATAATATCGTATTTGTCTCTTTCTGTCAATGGAGTAATCTTAAAATCAAACTCCTGCCTTGTCTGCTAGTACACCAAAGTAAAATTATGCTCTTAAATTCTACTTGATCTTTTTTTTATAGGACGCTAATCAACCTGATATATCAACTCTGTCATGGATGGTTTAATGACATTTTGAGGTAGAAAAAGTAAATTGCCTTTTTTATTGTACATACCTTTGCCAGACAATTTCATACTTTGACTCAAGACAGATCATTCAGTTGAGATGATTCAGGTCATTCATTACTACAGAAGGTTGAGAATAATTATCATTAAATAATAATTTACAATACATCCTAATAACTCTTCTGCTTTTCAACCCCCACCAAAAAAAGGAAAAAAGGCACTTATGAAAATCATGATAGTAGAAATAGTAATAGACATCTTTTGAAATTTATGTTTTCACTGCTACATATTCCTTAAGCTTGTTCTAGTGTTCTATTTAAAAGAAAAATCCTAGATTCAGTGAATTATTTCATTGTTGTACAAGTTTCAGTATGTTATTGTCCACATGACTGCTAAAATGTAGAGTGCAGGAAAGCAGAGTGCATTAGCCAGAGGCCCTTATGTATTTAGGTTTTTAATGTATATTTAAAATTCCTCCACTTGGTTTTGAGGTCTGAGTACCTCTGAGATAATGTGAAGAAGATTTTTCTCTCCAGTGACTTATAGTAAGTATTTTATAATTATATAACAAATGTTTATTAAATGGCTCTGTTTTTGTGTAGAAAAGAGTTAATATAACAAAATAAGATTGCTATCCTTAGAAATGCCTGCATGGAAGATAGGTCCTTGGCTAGCATCTGAGAACTTTGATTTCAGGAGGGTTCTCACAATTCCCAGAACTGGAACAGTGGCTGACTGTGCCTAAATTCTTTGTAGAAATAATGTGTCTTATGCTGAATTTCCATGTTCCTTCTGGGAGTCTAGATTTTGACATATTTACTAGAAATGGAGTCTTTCATGAGTTTCCTTGGTGACCAACATTTCACAATTGTTGAGATAATTATTTGCTGGAGGAATTAAGAGTGACTCCATCAGGAGACAACTGTTGGAAGTTTTGCCTAGACTCCTCCTGACTTTTCCCCGTGCACCTTTCCCTGTGCTGATTCTGCTTATCATCCTTTTGCTGCAATAAATCATAGCACAAGCACAACCATCTGCCACGTCCTGTGGATCTTCCTGGCGAATCACTGAACCCGAGGTGGTCTGGAGGACCCCTGGCACAGTTTGCCTATGATCTGGGATAAATATCTATAATAATTAAATATATTGTTTACATAGTGTAAGAAAAAGAAAAAAGGAAGCTACATCTTTATTCCAAAGAGACTATATATGCATTATGACCTGCTATTTTCTACTTCAAGTTCTGAAATGTGTTCATGCAAGTGCTTGTGGTTATTTTATAATCGCAGACCTCAGTCTTTCAGGTCCTCTAAATCTCTGATTTTATGACCTGAGAAGAAGCAATCTGTTTTAAAATTAGTTTCATCTGGACACTGAGTTTACTAAGAGTGTTAGTCTGTCTAGATTTATCATGCTATGAAGTACTGGGAACATATTTCTGAGTCTGTCTTTCCCCTTTTCCTGCACTGATAGTTCATAATTTTTCTTAAAGGCAATTATTTATAAGTTGTTACAGTGTGACACTCATAAGACTAGTTTTTTTTTTTTAAACTTAACTCTTCTAATTAATCTAGTTTTAGAAAATGTATATGACCAGATAATATTTTTAACTTTTGCTTTCCACTTGCTGCTATTAACTTCAAAATGTTAGCTCTTATTTTTCTTTTCCCTGAATATATTTCTTGAAGTTTTGTTAAATAATAAAACTTTCTAGATTTTGTTTCTTTATTATTTTTGTTGTAGACATTTTGCCCTTCTATAACATTTTGTGTGTCTCTTTTCTGTCTCTATAGATGATATATCTATTTAACATTTCATTAGTGATTCATTAAATATATTATTTTGAAAGCACTGCAAGTTTGATTTGTTTCTATCACTTTAATCTTGTGATTTTTTTAAAGGATTGCTTATGTTGGTTAGACATTTTTTTAGGTTAAGGGGATTAAAGAGGTGTAAAGAATATAATTTAATATTTCTTAACCCATTAGAACTTTTTAATTAGATGTTCCATTGTTGTTGTTTCTTTTCTGATTATCACAGGAAATTCTTTTTCTATTTATCAATGCCAATCTGTCTACTCACATAGTAATAAATAATAGCTATAATATGTCATTTTCTTTTAATATATTAAATGCAGTTGTATTACTCATTTAGGTCAAGAAGAGATGGATTAAATATTGTAATAACAGGAATCAGAAGAACATTTAGTAACTCTACCCTTCATCAACTCTGATACTGGGGAATGTTTTATTTTTAGAAATTCTGAATTCATATCATCTCCCTTTTCTGGTTTTCGTAGAATTGCAAATCATTGGCTCTTTTTTCTGTTATTTTAACTTTGTAGATATTAGGGCACAGTTTTTACATTTGAACCTATGTCTACCTGGAAAAAACTCACTCCATGATATTTTATATTAGAAATTGACATCTAATGTCCACAAGCCCAAGGTGGTGATATAAATGAGTAAATGGGGTTGGTATAAGAAAATGTGGAGTGACAGGGACTGGGAAGAGCTAGAAAATAAGTTTCATCTATAGAAATTCAGTTGGAAAATTTTAAAGTATTCTACAAACTAAAAACATCCTTTTAGAATGAGTTTCATCAAATAAATGAGATAAATGTTAGTAATTATCTGGCTTTTATAGGTACTAGAGGCCCAGTGCCTAAAATTTGTGCACGGGGGCAGGGGTGGTCCCTCAGCCTGGCCTGCACCCTCTCGCAATCCGGGACCCCTCGGGGTATGTCCGACTGCTGGTTTAGGCCCGATCCCGCAGAGATCCAGCAGTTGGACATCCCTCTCGTAATCCAGGACCGCTGGCTCCTAACTGCCTCTACCTGCCTGCCTGACCACCTCTAACCACTCTGCGTGCCTGCCTGATAGCCCCTAACTGCTTGCTTGCCTGCCTGATCACCCCTAACCACCTCTGCCTCAGCTCTAGCAGTCTTGGCTTTGTCTGGAGGGTCGTTGGGCTGTCTGGTCTAATTAGCATATTACGCTGTTATTATTATACAGGTAGACTAGAGGCCCAATGTACGAAGTGCAAGAATAGGCCTTTCTTCCCCCAGCTGCCAGCACCAGCTTCCCTCTGGCACCCAGGACCCGGGCTGCTTCGCTCTGACTGCTGCTGCCAGGCACCCGGGACCCGGGCTGCTTCGCTGCGGCCACCGCCAGGCACCTGGGACCCGGGCTGCTTCGCTCCTGCTGCTGCCAGGCACCCAGGACCCGGGCTGCTTCGCTGCGGCCACCGCCAGGCACCTGGGACCCGGGCTGCTTCGCTCCTGCTGCTGCCAGGCTCCCAGGCTCCCAGGACCCGGGCTGCTTTGCTCCAGCCACCGCCAGGCACCTGGGACCTGGGCTGCTTCGCTGTGGCCACCGCTGCCACCCAGCAGACCCGGGCTGAGGTGGTCAATGCCACCTCATGGTGACCAGTCATTTGATCGTGATGCCTCTTGACCTTTTATTATTATGGTAATTCTTAAGGTAGAGATTTATCATTTTAATTAATACTCTTAGCAAACAATGTATAACAATTAAGGAAAACACTATATACCACTGTGGTTAAATATATATTTCTCTAATATTTTAGCTGGGAAGTTTTAAGATTCCTTCTATCAAATATAAGATGGTGGTTGGAAGAATATGGCTTTGATGGCTTTCGTTTTGATGGTATTACATCCATGCTCTACCATCACCATGGAATGGGTATGTAATCTGATCTATTACAGACATAATAAAGATTTGATGTTATTGTTTTACTGGCACATTACAATCAGGTTTGGGCTTTAGTTATAGAAGCTGCTATGACTGTTATTGTTGGCTTGATTTTCATTATTTGCATTTTCTCTAGTCATTTCTGATCCTTTTTTGGTAAGAGGTTGTGTATAAACATTTTATAAGTAAGTAAAAGATAATTATTTTCTTTTTTTAATGTATATTTTTTATTGTTACAGATGTCTTCCATTTCCCCCTTTAATCCTCCTCTCCCCAATCCGCTGCCCTCCCGCAAGGTCTTCACCACCCTATTGCCTGTATCCATGAGCTATGTGTATAAGAATATAACTTACTTGTGTTATCTTAATTTATTTAATAATATGCTAATATTAATACATAATTTTTTTCTAAAACTTTTTTAAGGTACCCATTTATTGTAGCAGACGCAGGCTGTGAATATGACAGCATTTACAATGAAAAATAATAAATGAGAACATTTGTGAATATGGGAGTTCCTGCATATGAAACATTGAAGAAAATATGTATATTTTAAATATATGTACTCAGTTTAAACTAAATTATAACTTAATTTGTAATAAAAAATATTGACCAGAGTTCTTTGATTTAAAAGTTGTACAAAGAAGCAGGGTCACAGAATCTAATTCTTCAATAGATAATATCTTAAACAATTATATTTTAACTAGAGGTCTGGTGCATGAAATTTGTGCACTGGGGGTGTCCCTTAGCCCAGCCTGCACCCTTTCCAATCTGGAACCCCTTGGGGGATTTCCAACTGCCGGTTTAGGTCTGATCCCTGTGGTATCGGGCCTAAACTGGCAGTCGGACATCCCTCTCACAATCCAGGACTGCTGGCTTCCAACCGCTTGCCTGCCTGCCAGCCTGATAACCCCCTAATCACTCCCCTGCCAGCCTGATCAATGCCTAACTGCTCCCCTGCTGGCCTGTTTTCCACCAACTGCCATCCCCTGCCAGCCTGGTCTCTCCCAACTGCCCTCCCCTGCTGGCCTGGTAGCCCCCAACTGCCCTCCCCTGCCAGTCTGGTCCCCCCCAACTGCCCTCTCCTGCCGGCCTGGTCGCCCCAACTTCCCTCTCCTCCCAGTCTGGTCCCTCCCAACTGCCCTCCCCTGCTGGCCTGGTTGCCCCCAACTTCCCTCCCCTGCAGGCCTGTTTGCCTCCAACTGCCCTCCCCTGCTGGCCTGATTGCCCACAACTACCATCCCATGCTGGCCATCTTGTGGTGGCCATCTTTGACCACATGGGGGCAGCCATCTTGTGTGAGGGTCAATTTGCATATTACCTCTTTATTACATAGGATGGTCAAATATTTATTAGCAACAACCAATTTAAAAAAAAAGGCACTTCAGACTGTAGATGTTGAAAAGTGGAAAGAAGCTATCTTCTAAGTGTACTAATGTCTGCAGACCATCCAGCACAGGCATGGAAATGGTCCTGTGAAATGTTCTAGGCACGAAGTTTAACCTATAAAACATGGCAGGTTTCATTAACGTCCTCCAGTTTGGAGAGTAGCTTATTTAGGGGATGAAAAAGGCAACCCTGGCAAAATTCAAGGAAGATCTGCCATATTTAAACATCTACATGCTCCTGCCAGAACCTTCCTCTGATGAGGGCTAGGAATTTTCCAAGGAATTTGGAATTGGGGAAATGAACTGAAATCCACAGATATGGGATATACTTTTTATGGTTAGAAATGGTAAAGAAAAACATTTTTAATTACTTAACATGTTCCCCCTCTGAATGACGAGGAGGGGAAAAGAAACACACTGAAATTGCACTGCAAAAGAATATATACCAGAAAAACAATTGAGATTAAACAATATTAAGACACAGAACATTTAATTCATAAAATTCAATGCTAAGGAGAAATTCATTAGGTGTCAAGTAGGAAGAAAAATCAATTTACCTGCATGGATGAAAAGAAAAAAAGTATGGGTTCTACTACTCTGTTGGCAATAGCAATGTCTATAAAATCCTTAGGGAAACAAAGTCTGACTCAAGGATTTGATAGTTGAATTGCCATCAAGGTATAAATTTGAATTATACTTGAAAATATCCTTCAGTGATGAAATCCTATAAAAAAGATGAGTCAAAATAAACTTAGATATAGGGGAGCAGAGGGAAAAAGTGAATCAAAATGAAGAACTTAGATATATAGAAACAGGTGGAAAAAAGGTAGGTGTTAAGTATTAATTTGACTTTATTAAAATAAGGGTAAATAACTGAAGGAATGGAAAGTAAATTGTATAATCTCAATAACTGAAATATACTATAAGCAACCAAAATAAGGAGTTTGGGAAGAGGAGGTAGAAAGATGTTAGAGGATGTTAAAATCTTTCTGTCAACAGAAAATTCATATTGTATAAATTGAAGGACATATTTAAAATACTATAAACATTATGTCTCAATTTTATGATAGTTTTTATACTTGCTTTTCTTTACTTCAGAGGGATCTAATAGAAGCTAGTTAACATTAACATCTAATGTGACAAAAAAAATACCTAAAAGTTGAAATTTAGAATTCCTTTAGGTATTATTTTACTTTATTTCTCTGCTATAAATGTTAATTAAAATGTTAAATCAAAATGTTTAGTTTGTTTGCTTCTTAAAACAAAAATTGAATGGTAGGATTGTTGATACAGGCTACTCTAAGTGAGATCATCTATTTGCTGATGATAACATTATGGGGGTATCCAGGCTCATTACACTTTGCTATGATCACAAATCTGGTACCAACAAACTAATCGGTGGGGGCATTTGTACAGTGTTAAGACTTGCATGTTAACATTATGCATTTATATTGATTTTCTGTTCTCCAGGTCAAGGCTTTTCAGGTGATTATCATGAATATTTTGGACTACAAGTAGATGAAGATGCTTTGATTTATCTCATGCTGGCAAATCATTTGGTTCACATGTTGTATCCAGATTCTATAACAATAGCTGAGGTAAAGCCATGGTGATCTCTACCCTCTGATCCCCTTTAATATAGAGAACATTTTGTCAGCATACAGTATTTGAATAATTAATTTCATGTTGTCAGTAATTGCATAACTGAAGTTGTACCCTGACTTCAGCTACCTTGTATGGCTGGCACATTATTTAGAATTCAGTTTTCCTTCTAGGAGATAGGGTAACTAATTACTTGTCATCATTCCATTGTTAAAAGAGAAAATGCCAATGGTTAGGAAGTAAACTCTCCTACTCAGTGGACAGGTCCTTCTACCATGAGACATTCAGAAGAGAAAATAGGTGAATATTCATGGGCTTCTGTCTATTTATTTTTCTTTCCTGGTGTAATCATTAGAGATGTCATGGATTGCTGCCTACCAGCTCCTCCGAAGCCTCTCTTGTTCTGATGCGATTACCTTTCTTGTTTACGTTACTGCTCTCCGATTGCTAAATGTTCACTAGTTATTCATGATTACTGAAGGTTCATGATTAACTGTCCCAAAGCTGCACTGTAATGATATAATTCGGTATATGCATAATTGACAATTCCCTCTTGGTGATAAATGTGATAAATTAAGTTTGTTAAATGCTTATGCTAATTTAGATTTAGTACTAAACTCCCTCTGGTTTCCTGAGTCCTCTGACTTGGATTTATTATTAAAATTAAATTCAGTATATAAAACATATTCTATATAAGTACAGTGGTTGGCATATAAAAATAATAAGACTATTGTTAAAAGATTCAGAATTAAGTTGTCTCTTCACATTGTTAGCCTTTAGTTTATTGGAATGAAATACAGTAGTTAGTGACTGTCTCCTTTCTGCAGTATTTATTGTTTGTATAGCTTTTATTCATTATTTTACTTTTGTATCATTTTATTCATTATTTCTCAAAATCCCATCTCCAACTAGTTGGTATGACTTTCTGGGTAGGAAACAGTTACTCTCCTTAGGCCTTTGCCTTCTAAATATCTTCTAGAAATAAAGCTCTGGATTCTAAATGCCTGGAATAAATTCTTATATAGGATATTAAAAAACCCAAAGATTGTAATACCATTTTGGTGCCCAGTATTATTTCATATTCTACCTACTTACAATTGGTCATAGCTTATAAACCTTGCTAGTTGTGCTAATACTTAATGCTGACTATCTTTGAACATCAGTCACACTGTGTTTTAAACTTTTATTTTGTTTTATAAAATTTTAATTTTATCTTTCAATCAAAAATTTTTCAATTATATTTATGTCAATTAAAATAAAAAATTGGACAAATTATTATTAATAATTAATGACAGCACAAATCAAAAGTGGGTACTGAAAAAAGAGAAGCAATTATTTAATACATGAAACTTAAAATTGTTACATTGATCTTTTTGTTCATTTCAAGTAAAATAGTTTCCTCATTCAGGGAGCCCTTGTCTGATTATCAGTGTTTCTACCAATGAAACTTTGAGACTTTAGCCTACTTTTTATTACTTGGTTTTAGATTTTTTATTTTATTTATTTATTTATTTTTTTTTAATTTATTTTTTTAAATATATTTTATTGATTTTTTACAGAGAGGAAGGAAGAGGGATAGAGAGTTAGAAACATCGATGAGAGAGAAACATCGATCAGTTGCCTCTTGCACACCTCCTACTGGGGATGTGCCCGCAACCAAGTTACGTGCCCTTGACTGGAATCGAACCTGGGACCTTTCAGTCCGCAGGCTGACGCTCTATCCACTGAGCCAAACCAGTTTTGGCGGTTTTAGATTTTTTAAAACAAGATGTGTCTTCAATTCATTCTACTTAAATTGAAAACTGCTTCCATTTCAATGCATCACTTTTCTAGTGGGAATCTCTTCAAAATGTGGAATTGATCTTCATGAATTTTTTTTTAAAGAAAGGAATGTGGTGTCATGACTAAGTAATGAAGTTTATATAAAGTCCTATAGTATATATTTGAATGTTTTTATAATGACATTTATTAAAATTGTAACTTTTTTCTGAAATATATCTACCACTCCACACAGTTATGTTTGCCATATATTAATTTAAAATATTTTAAATTAAGGTTTCATCTCCTCTTGAATAGTTGTAAGTGCCCTTTAGATATTAAAGAATGAAAACTATTTTAACTCTGTTGAAACCCATGATAATTTAAATATGCTGTGTTTTTGGGTATCAATCTTTTTAAAAAATATTTATTTTAGTGATTTTTTTATGTTTACCTGTTTTTTCTGTTAATATTTTTAAATGATAGTCATTAATTCTCCACTTTCAAAAGAGATCTACAAATAGCCATATGCATTAATGGAGACACTTTCTAGGATTCAGATTTAGGAATCAAGACCAATTGGTGTCCAAATAGTTTTTTTAGCAGACTCTATTTCCTATCAAACTATTTCCTAAAGCTACCTTTAGACCAAATATAGAATGCACTTAATGTTTTCCTGATAAAAATTATCTTGATCTTTAATATCTGCCTATGACCAGTCTTCTGCAAACTCCTGGTCTCATGGACCCTCTTCTCAGAAGGCCTTGTGTCTCTGACCCCAGTGCCTGACATGGGTGCCTAATATTTAATACATTTTCAGCCAATGCTTATGAGGAATTGAACATGATAACTATCAAAGCTGTGAAAATGTAGCATATTCTGATAAATATAACTTTTAAAATGTTTTTTCTGTTAACCGTCTTTTTACACTTATTTTAGTCATCATTTTTCATGTTATATGCTGTATAGCACTGTGTAGAAACAAGATAAACTTGACAAATACTTTATATTTTTATGGATGTACTATATTTACCTATACCTCTCATCCATAAGAAAACCAATTAACAAACTATTTTAGGAGTCCAAAGAGATCATATATTTATTTTTTTCCAGCTTTTCTGTGGGAACAATTTGGGGATGGTGTTAAGGAAGAAGAAGAACTTAAGTCTCAGAGAGTACATAGTTCATATTCCTTTATAAGAAGAGTTTGGGCAATGATATGAGTAGAAAAGCTTGTGACATGCACAGGGAAAAGTAAATATTTCAAAGTAGATGAAGTATTTAGTACTTGAGGTGAAATAGCATAAAATAATGGTAGAAAGATATAGGTGTCTCCATTGCACTTTCTGTGTACTTAAGATAACAATGAGGACAACTGTATCACATTGTCACTTCCTGATAAGTGTTTGTATATGTATTTAGCTTGACGTTTATGAATCGCTGAAGGTCAGACAGTATGTCTTCTATGTCTTTAAATCCTGACAGTACTTTCATTCATTCACTCAGAAATATTTATTGAGTACCTGCTTCATGCCAGGTACTATTCTGTTCTTCTAGATTCTTGGCATATATTAGTAAATAGCAACAACAACAAAAAACTTCTGCCCCGTGAATCTTACATTCTAACAGCAAGATAGGAAAAAGATAATCAAATAGTAAATTATGTCATCAGTGCTTAATGTACGCTGAATTTGAGTTTTGATTGTTGGCTATTAAACTATTGATAGGCAGTAATAAGATCTGATTCATAAAATGTTAATTTGCCAGCAGTTAGTGAAGACAAACTGGAGACGGTGAATTCCATTTGCACACATCATGATCCAAGCAAGCAGTTATGAAGATAAGATAGTGGCTGTACATGTGGAGTAAAGGGAAATGATTTATTTGAAAGATATTATGGCTAGTACTTGGCTCATATTCTGCCATTGTTGTTACAATGAAATGTTTTGTTATATCTGGGTTTTTATACATTTTTTTTTTACTTATTTGTTTGTTTGATTGAATATATATTTATTTGATTTTCAGTAATCTAGTGGTGGCATGACAAAGTAGAAAATTAGTATTTGAAGGCCTGACATCTGATTCCTGGCCCCACCATTGAGAAGCATATATCTTTAGAGATCTCTTCACCACAATAAGCCTCAATTTTTGTATGTTCTCAATGAAGAGGATCCACTAGATAACCTCAGAGACCCTTTCCAAGTATAACCAACTATACTGAAAGCCTTCTTATAGCTTTACTCCTAATGTACTAACTCTACTTTCCAGTTCATCAGAAATGAGCTAAGTGAGCTAAGTGCTCACAAAATACACTGCATGCCAAATAGCAAGCATAGCTACATGTATTTTTGTTTCCAGAAAGCAGTAACTAATAAAAATGTTCACAGAGTAGCTCAAAAGTCAGTCTAAGAAAGCATGTTTTAGCAATAATAGTTGTACTATTTTGTGTTCTCTATGTGATAACAAGAAAAAGAAAAATTTAGCCTCATTTTAGCCTCAAAGTTGCCCTGCAGTGATCAACACGCAAGTTTTTTTGGGTGAAATGAGATAGGCTATCACAGTTTTATCTATTTTTACAATTGTGCTATCAAAACACTCCAAAAATCAATGTCTATACCCATTTATTGTTTTTATTTATTGGCCTTACCATTACTGTCAAAGAAATATTTAATAAAAATGTGAGCAGTATGAAGAGATAATGCTGATGTCCTTTGTTTTAGGATGTATCAGGAATGCCAGCTCTATGTTGTCCAATTTCCCAGGGAGGTTGTGGCTTTGACTATCGATTAGCCATGGCAATTCCAGATAAATGGATCAAGGTAAGACTTCCTATAAATATTTTTTGAATGTGGATAGCATGTATTATGTTGGTTTATTTATTATTTCTTTGCATTTATTTCTTAGTTGTAATTATTAGTTACAGGTATTATAATTTAGGTACTAAATTCTACCATAAATGTGTTAAGTCTTGTTCTTCTCAAATTTATAGAAGTTCTAGTTGTAAGTATTCAGAGTTGCACTATTCAGGTAAAGGGGAAAATGTGATTAATATAATGTTAGCTGTGTAAATGGAATTTTGCATTATCAATGCAATTGTACAAAACTTCAGTGCTCTATGTTTAAAACATGTTAAACTTCATCAAAGCATCCATTTCTGAACCATGTCCAGCACAGCCAGGGGTGAACCTGAGTAGGGGCGGTGAAGGATTAAAGAAGACAGACAAGAGTATACACCTGGGGCTAGGTGGGACACTGTTCTGGGATGGAGAGACACTGCCACAGCCTGTAAGCTGAGGCTTTATTTTATGGTCAGAGCCCATGAGGCAAAGCAAGGGCGTGGTCAAGATATTTACAATGTTCTTGTGAGTTTCAAATCTACTTAATTACATGCACCTCAGAACTCCATAAAGCTTTGTTTTGGCAGCACTTGCTGCACCTCCCCCAACCTACATCACTCAGCCACCTGGGACTACAGGTTCAGACCATAAAGTCAAGCTTACAACCATAGCCTTTGGCTATAATTGTGCTGCGAGGGCTTTGCTCTCCAAGCTGGGACCTGCACATGGTTTTGCCACGAGAGGACTGTGCCCTATCATTAGTCCAAGGCTTGAACCTATGCAAACGCTGTAGCCACTCTCCACATCTCCCTTCACCCCCCCCTTTTTTAATCACTTCTATTTACATTATTCATCACAATCACTTGGATTTATAAGGATTATTCCAAAGTTAGAAATTGTCCAAAACTTTAAGCTACTATAATAACCATAAAAGTAAAAACTCGCTTCTGTTTACTTGGCATCAAAACCTCTAGGCAAATTATGCAGCATAACCAAAACATCAAGAACAAAACTCTGGCTATTAACAAAACAACAACAAAATAATGTTAATGCAACACAGCAACAAGAGAGAAATCAAACCACAGATATGTTAGCATTTTCAGGACTATTTCCACAAAATGAAACTTTCTTTTGCTGCTGGTGTATATCTACTTGGAGTCCTCAGATTTGGCTGCGCAAGACTTTACAGAAAACTGGCAGCTCACCAATGCTATCATAGCCAGAAACATGGTTGAGGGAGTAGCTTCCACTCCCTACTTTTCTACCATCTGCTGGGCTCAGTCGTTAACTTCTTCAACTGATCCCATGTTGGCACCCGGACCCCTTGCGTAGCCTTAGTTATCTTCTTCTTCCGCATTGTTATCATCAGGGCAACTCTCAGTCTTTTGAATGGAGGGACTAGGAGCTTCTCTGGGTAAAGATACAAACAGAACCTCTGCCCCACAACATTACTGGATCTGGTCTAAACCATTGTCCAGAAAATATTTCTTTTAGGGAGAGAGTAGATCTTTGTGTCACCTCAGGGCCCGTGAGATGTCACAAAGCTGTCTCTCAGTTAAATTCTTGAATCCAATTTAAAGTTTTTTCCTTCCCCTCCTGCTTTGCCTCAGGTGGGGAAGATAATGGTTTGTTAATTATAGGCAGGCTTGGATGGCCTTTGTTTAAACTTCCCTGGGTTGCAACCTTTATAAATTTTACACTTTGACAGAGCCTGATTTTCTATCTTCTACTTTCTACTTAACTTGTTATCTTCTCACTTTCTATCTAATTGGGCTTCAAATGATGCATTCTTTCCTGCTCCATGTATTTGAAGGCCTCTCTTAAGTCACTTTCATTTTCTCTTTTAAATATGGAGTTAAACTATCTCTAACTTTCTTTAAATGACAATTATGTTCTACTTATGTCACCTATGGTTTCTTTGTTATAAAGGTTAAAATTTTAATGCAAAGCAATATCTCAGTTAGTACCTTCACTATTTACATTTCAGTTTTCTTGACATCCATCTTTAGCTTTACAATCCTTAGCAAAATGCCCTGGCTTAGCTTTAAGCATCAATATCAGGACTTTCATTTTCTGCTTTACAGGCCTTAGAGCATTGTTTTAGAGATCCTTTTCCTGAGATCCTGAATTCCCCATGTTTTACACCCAGCTGCTACCAAACCTTGCTCCCTACCTTACTTTTGCTTTCTGCACATGCTTCACTGGAGCATCCTTTCACCTTACAATTATAATTCCCCCATACTCAGGCCCCACGTTGGGCACCATATGAACCGCATCCAGCAAGGCCAGGGGTGAACCTGAGCAGGGGCAGTGAAGGATTAAAGAAGAGAGACAAGAGAATGCAGTTGGGGCCAGGTGGGACACTGTTCTCAGATGGAGAGACAGTGCCACAGCCTGTAACCCGAGGCTTTATTTTATAGTCAGATCCCATGAGGCAAAGCAAGGGTGTGGTCAAGATGTTTACAGTGTTCTTGCAAGTTTTGAATCTACTTAATTACATGCACCTAAGAACTCTATAAAGCTTTGTTTTGGCAGCACTTGCTGCACCTCCCACAGCCTGCATCACTCAGCCACCTGGGACCACAGGTTCAGACCATAAGGTCAAGCTTACAACCATAGCCTTTGGCTATAATTGTGCTGGGAGGGCTTTGCCACAAGAGGACCATGCCCTATCATTAGTCCAAGGCTTGACCCTGTCCAAACGCTGTAGCCACTCTCCACACATTTCTTCTGGCAAATTATCAATTAATGTAGAAGATACTCCTTAATTCCCAGTACTTGCTTCATAATATGGTCTTTCCTCAACATATTTTATTCAACATTTAAAAGTCCTTAGCATGTGTCAGTAACTAAAAATGAATAATTGTACATCACACGTTACACATCATTTCTAATACAGTTGTATTAAAATTAATGACAGTTCAAGTAGGTATTGTATTTTGTTTCATTTAATGTTTGCCTACCAGACTAAAATTGTTATATACACTTAGATTTGATAGAACATTTTTGAGTGGCCAACTCCATAATCATAGGCTGAATATGTGTAAGGAGTCAGATATGTATTATTAATCATAGCTTTCTGATGAGCCCTTTAGTGCAGACATGAGCTGGTGCTATGAGATCACAGTGTTAGAAATACTTGACTTTCCATAGAAAAACCTTAGAGCCTATTCTGAAGGAAGTGGTTATTGTACTCATCTCTTCACTCTTTCCTGAGCTCCAGGCGGTTTGTGCAATGCACAGCTGTGGCATTAAAAATCTACCAACATGACTTCTGCTTCTCCATTTATAATGACTCTTCAAACATTGCCCACTCAAAAAACAAGTGTTTTATTGAGAGGACTGATCTTAGAAATCAAACAAACAAATGAGCGTCTAGTTTTTATAAGTGGGATTGTTACTTTCTATTTGTCATTTTAAAAACTGCTGTGGTCTTCAAGTATTTCACCTGGGTTTAAGGTTCTTTATCTACTCACCATCACTTACAATTTCTAATTTTTCACACATTTACCCTAACAAATGCCAAATGTTACTTTGTAAACCTCGCCATTGGCCAATGTTCTTGCAGATTCAAAAATATTTCAAGGTGTACATCAGCCTAGAATTTTTTCCAAGCAATAATAGCTCACAGTGTAATTATTTTCCTTTATTGAATGATGGCAATATTCTTTTTAACTTACTAAAAATTGTAGTACCCTGTATGCTGAAGGCACCGTATAAGGCAGCACATCATCCAGATGGAAAAATGTATTGTCCTCTAAGATATGACCATGCTGTCTGTTTAAACTGTAAATGCTCCAAGGCAGATGCCATCTTCTGTTTTATGTAGTTATTTAAAAATCTTTTTGCATCACAAAAACAGGGCTTTTAGTTTAATATGACTAGTAAGAGTTAAAATAATATTTTTAAAATTCAGAAATTATCCCTTACTTTTATAAGTTGTACATTTAATAAAATAATTGCATACCTAACTATCATTCCCTCAACTGTCAATAAAACATGCAAGAGTATTAATCCGAATAAGTGTACCCAGAATGTCTGTGGCATTCATTGCCATTTACCTTTAGGGTATGAGTTAGATTAGAATGTTATATTCCATTTATGTTTTTGTTATTCAGAAGCAAATTACTTACTATACTTGTATGATTTCAAAATCAGTAATTTGTAATATATTAATGTAATCATTTACTGAACAAATATTTGCCTATCCAAAATATGCCAATTTGCTATCTCTCATTTAATATTATTTGATCATTTTTATTATCTAACTAGAGGCCCAGTGCACGAATTTGTGCATGGGTGGGGTCCAGCCAGCCCGCCCCAATTGGGGCTGATTGGCCAGGCCGGCGGGGTGGAGGGACCATGGGTGGTTGGCCGGCCCCACCCCACCCCCTGGTCAAACTCCCAGTTGAACTCCCAGTTGAACTGCTGGTCGAGGGGACAATTTGCATATTAGCCTTTTATTACATAGGATAACTGTTTAAGTAATGGTGATATAAGTATTTAATGTATTCATTTATTCATTAATTCCACTAAATATTTACTGTACACCTAGTATTTTTTAGCATATATAGTTTTCTATTTTTTTTCTTTTAAATTTGTTTTAATTGTTTGAAGTATTACAAATAGTAGTACATATGTCTCTTTTTTTCCCCCATTGACCTCCCCCAGCCTCCCCTTCCCCCCAGTACATGCCTTTACCTGCCCGCCCCCCCAGTGTCTTGTATCCATTGGTTATGCTTATATGCATGCGTACAAGTCCTTCAGTTGATCTCTTACAGCCGCCCCCCCACAAACCTCCTCTGCCTTCCCGCTGTAGTTTGACAGTCTGTTCAATGCTTCTTTGCTTCTGCATCTATTTTTTTCCCCTTTTCTTTCCTTTAAAAAATCTTGCCTCTGCAGACTAGAAATAAACATATAATAACAAAAAATGTTTGAGTCCCAATTTCAATGTCCAACAGTTCTGAGTCCCCGTTTCAATGTCAAACAGTTCCTTATGTGTACATGTCAGCAATGATATCTGGATAGTGGGCACATGGTGGCAATGCAGGTCCGACCCTCTCTGGTTTGGTCCTAGGCAAGCTGCTGCGTCGCACAGCTTCTGACTGCTAGCGTGGCAAGGCGTCGTCAGCGTCTCCCATCTCTGGACTGTTTCTCCTCTTGTCTTCATGGTTGGAGCAGACCTGTCAATTCCTCTCTGTTGCAGGAATCCACATGGTCTTGGAGTTGTTTTCTGAAAATATACAAACATATTCTCAATCAAAAGTTAATAAAGGAATCTTTTCTATATAATTGAGTTGGGATCCTTTTTATTTTTGCCCAAACGATTTTCCTTTGTCTTATTTAGATACCATGTGTGTTTTTCATGGGTGTCTTGCTGTTAGCATTACAAATAAAAATTAATTTTGTAAAGTAAAAATTTTCTAGATGTAATTTACTTATAGGATATTTTTCCTTACATGATATTACCCTACTATCCCCCCTTTTTTGATTAATGGAGGCTTTTGTAAATTTTATAATGCAGTCTTGATAACTTTAAATTTTAATTTTTTGCACAAAAATATGGCTGCTTTAGTTTCATTGCATGTTCAGGAATTTTACCATGAGATGAACTACCAATAGAAATTATAGTTAACACTTTAGGAACAGCTTTTTGTCCAGTACAATTTAATTTTCTTGAATATTCACTTATTTGAATTAGCCTATTTAATTTAATCTGAAAACTTGATTATTATTTTACTGTCAAATTTAATACTCTACCAACAATCTTAGTTTACCCTGTAAATATTAGTGGAAAGGATTATTTGCATTCTTGAGTAGGCCCTGAGCATTCCTGGTGCTAGGCTGGATTTAGATATAGGGCAGCTGCTGTCAGCCAAGTCTCTGTCTGTTACCTGGGTCCCAATCTGAGCTGGGCCAAGTCACACTGTCTGTCACCTGTGTCCCCATCTGAGCTGGGCATGGGAAGCAAAGCAGCCATGGGGGCAGGAGACCTCCCTCAGACGGGGCGAGGGTTCAGGTCCCTTCAAGGTTGGGAGGGTGGGGGTCTGTGCCCCACCTCTGATGATCCCCAACTTGTCTCCTGATGGCCCCTCTGCGACTGTGCCTGTCTTAGGTTGTTCCTTCCCTGAGGAATCTTACCCGTCTCTGGCTAACCAGTCATCCTCCGGGGCCAAGCAGGGTGATGTGAGGTTCAGTTCTGTCTCCTTGGTAGCCTATGCCCCTGTGGCCTCCACGCCCAGCACCTGCCTTGGGATGCCCTGGCCTGCTGGCGGGGCCCCAGAACTGATCACATATCTCGGGGAACTCAGGTTTCTTCTCCAGGGAGTATTGAGAAAATTTTAGATTTACATGCACCTGTAAGAAATAATACCATGGGATCTGATATTCTCTTAGCAAGTATCCCTCCTAATGGTAACATCTTACAAAGCTACAGGACATCATCACAACCAGAATACTGACATTGATACAGTCACAATTCAGAATCCTTCCTTCACCTCAGATTTCCTAAGGTTGCCTTTATCGCCACACCTACATCCCTCTTGCCCCCAATCACTTCCTAAACTGATAAAACTACTAATCTAATCTTCATTTCTATCATTTTGTCATTTCAAGAATGTTATTTACATAGAATCATACAGTATATAACCTTTCTGAATTATCATATTTTCTCAGCAAAGTTCTCTGGAGATTCATCCAGGTTGTTGGATGTGTCAGCAGTATATTGCTTTTTACTGCTGAATAGTATTCCATGGTATGGATATACCACAGTTTGTTTAATCATTTACCAATTAAAAGACACCTGGATTGTTTCTAGGTTTTGGCTGTTATAAGAAAAGCTGCTATAAACATTTGTTTGCAGGTTTTTCTATGACCGTAAGTCATACCCTGGCATTAACGCCCATTTCTTTTCATTACTTTAGGATAAATCAGCCGTGGGCAAACTACGGCCCGCAGGCCGGATCCGGCTGTTCTATCCCGTTCTCTTGCTCTCCCCTCCGCTCCTTTACTTTGAATTTATATTAGTTCACACAAACACTCCATCCATGCTTTTGTTCCGGCCCTCTGGTCCAGTTTAAGAACCCATTGTGGCCCTCGAGTCAAAAAGTTTGCCCACCCCTAGGATAAATGCTCTAAAGTGCAATTACTGGATCATGTAGTTGGATATTTAATTTTTTAAGAAACTGCCACACTATTTCCGGAGTAGCTGCACCATTTTATATTCTCACCACCATTGTTGGAGGGTTGCAGTTTCTGTACATCCTCCAACAATGGCACCTGTTGATGTCTTATTTTTAATTTTAGTTATCTTAATAGATCTGTAGTGATACTTCACTGTGGTTATTTTGCATTTCTTTGATGGCATATTATGGTGAACATCTTTTCATTTTTTTTTTCCTTCTCTGTATTCTCTGGTAAAATGTCTGTTCCTGTCATTTGACTGTTTTCTAATTGGAACTTTTGTTTACTGTGAAATTATGAGTTTTCTGTGTATTCTACATTCAACTCTTTTGTTGGATATGTGATTCACAGTCTGATTGTTTGCTTTTTTTTTCATCCTCATCATGTAGGCTTTCATGGAGCAAAAGTTCTTTGTTTATTTTAAATTTAATTACTGCCAATTTATCTTTTTTTATTTCATTTTATTATTTTAATGTAATTTTAATTTTTAATTTTTTAAATTTCATTGTTGACAGTATTACAGAGGTCTCTCTTTTGGTGTCCAGTCCAGGAACTCTTTGACTATGTTTTCTGTTAAGCATTTTACATTTTTACTTTCACATTTAAGTTTGTGATCCATTTTGAGTTAAGTTTTACACAATATGTAAGACTTAATGTTTTCTTTTTTCCTGTGGGTGTCCAACTCTTTAGCCTGATTTGTTTAAAAAAAAAAAAAAATGGGTTGGGCAAAAGTAGGCTAACAGTTGCATTGTGATATTCCTTTGAGTTAATAAAGCTATTAATAACCATAACCTACATTTTTTCTATACAAACAACTGTAAACTTGCTTTTTCCCACCCCTGTATGTTTACCTTCCATGGAATTATTTTAGTACATTTGTCAAAAATTAGTTATGCATATTTGTGTAGGTCTGTAACAGTTTCAAATTGTTGCTTAATCTAATTACCATAAACATCTTGATTTAAACCAACACAAATTTACAGTCATGTGGTTCTTATATCTCAGTGGGTCACAAATCTGAAATGGGTCTTCATAGTCTAAAATACAGCCCAGCTCTGGTTTCCTTGCTTCTAAAAGCCACCTATATTCCTTGGCTTATGGCCCCTTCTTTCATCTTCAAATCCAGCAGGGTAGCATCTTCAAGTCACCCCTTACTCTCACAAGTCATGCCTCCTTTTTAGGAAGATCCCTGTAATTCATGGTATTCAGATTCTGGACATTAGGATGTGAACAATATCGGTGACCATGATTCTGCATAAGGCAGCCTGCCCTCTGGTGCCCAGTAATTCACAGAGCAGTTATGAGGAATGGCTAAGCATACCTGAATTCCATAGGGAAAAAATAGTCAGCAAAGGAAGATACAAGCAGGCCTGAACCCAGTTTCTGCTCCCAAAATCTGCATTAGTTTTCTCTTGCTTCATAACAAATTACTACAAACTTAGCAACTTAAAACATTATTCAGTTATATCCTGGTTTCTTCAGAGGACATTCATCATGTTCAAGGTCCCACCCAGACTCTATGTAAAGGGTCGCACAAAGGTGTGAATATGAGGGAGCAGGAATCATGGGGCCACCCTAGAATTCTGCCTGTCACTGAGTGCAATTGACACTTTGAACAGAGAAATGAGCCCACACAGAGAGTAAAGGAAAAGAGGCTATTTTAAGGACATGACTTTGAGGAGCACCAGCCTTTCTAGGGAAGACAGGGAAAGAGACTTTGCAGAATGCCCGGAGTGGTAGGAAAACCAAGCAATCAGAAGTTTTCACAGTGTAGATTAAGAAGGAAAGCATTTTGTGGTGAAGGAAGGAGTTAGCCTTGTCAACATGTACAGCAAGTATTTGCCTAAGAAAGAGCAATTACTGACCTGAGAGGCAATCATCTGAGATCTTGGCAAGGGCATTTGCATTGAAGTGGTGTTAGAGAGGCAGAGGCAGATTGAAGACCGAGTGGCAAATGAGTGGAGACAAAAATGTGTGGTCTGTTGAGATGATACTTATTTTATAACTAGTGGCCCGGTGCATGAAATTTGTACACATTAAAAGGTAATTAATTAGAGGAAATATTTTAATATTGCTATTTGCCCTTTCTCTATAATAGAAGTATCAGAGATGAAAGAAAATTAGTAAAATGTATATGAAAATCTTCCTCCTGTTAATAGTCTGTGGTGCACCGAGGGACCCAGAGTCAAGTCCCCGCCCACCTGTGCGCACCTCTAAATCGTGCAAGACCCAGACCTGGCTGGCCCCACCCCCACTGAGCGAGATCCAGACCCGGCCGGCCTCACCCCCTTCAAGCCCTGCTGGGCAAGGGGCGCAACCTGAGGTCCCCTGGCCTGGTGCCAGGCGAGGGGTGCAGCCTCAGGTCCCCTGGCCCGGTGCCAGAGTGGGAGGCATGGCCTGAGGTCCCTCAGCCTGGCACCGGGGCAGGGGGTGCAGCCTGAGGTCCCCCATCAAGCCCCACCAGGCAGGGGTCATGGCCTGAGGTTCTCCAACAAGCCCCCCTGCGTGGGGGGCACGGCCTGAGGTCCCCTGGCTGGGCGCCAGATCAGGGGGGACAGCCTCAAGTCCCCCGGCCTGGGGCGAAAGGCACAGCCTGAGATCCCCCGTCAAGCCCCACCAGGTGGGGGGCATGGCCTGAGGTCCCCTGGCCTGGGCCAGGGCAGGGGGTGCACCTTGAGGTCCCCCATCCCGGGGTGAAAGGCGCTGCCTGAGGTCCCCCTTCAAGCCCCACCAGGCAGGGGTCACGGCCTGAGGGGTCCCATCAAGCTCTGCTGGGCTGGGAACATGGCCTGAGGTCCCCTGTCAAGCCCCTCCAGGCTGGGGGCGCAGCCTCAGGTCCCATGGCCTGGTGCCAGGGCGAGGGATGCGGCCTCAGGTCCCCTGGCCTGGTTCCGGGGCAGGGGGCGTGGCCTGAGGTCCCTCAGCCCAGTGCTGGGGTGAGAGGTGCGGCCTGAGGTTCCCTGTCAAGCCCCACCTGGCGGGGGGCACAGCCTCAGGTCCCCTGCTCCAGCCCAGCACCACGCAGCCTCAGGTCCCTGCTGATTGCTCCTTAAGGCTCCTTATGGGAAGTTGGCCTCCACTGTGGGCACAGCCATCTTGTTACGGCCTGATGGTCAATTTGCATATTCCCTCTTTATTAGATAGGGTAATTAGCCTTTAAATTTTTAAATAATAGTTGTTTTTTAAATTATTATTTTTAAAGAGTGGAACAAAATGCTGTTCCTGCTAATTTTTTTTTGAATTAACCCAAAAATGTAGCAAGTATACTTCTGCTTTGTGGAAGTTACAGAAAGATATATTGCACAATAACACATTTCTGTAGTTATTAATCAAGAGGTAGCAATTGTTACAGGGGAAACATGGTTGCAAAATCCTAAAGTGCAATGATCAAACCATCTGCACAAAAGTAAAAATACACCTGTGCACACACTAACACATAGACATTACACCAATGTCATTTTGGACAGTCTGCCTAAGAGCTGTGATTTCAGAAAAAGTTTCAACAAAGATATCATTGCTATATGGGAGGGCTTATATCTCTGTCAAATATGTGATATGGGTTGTTATGATGCATACCCGAAGTTTGGGATTTAATGTAGGAACTATAATGGTTTATGCTAATTATATTCTCTCTTACATCTAGCTACTTAAAGAGTTTAAAGATGAAGATTGGAATATGGGCGACATAGTGCACACACTCACAAATAGACGCTACCTTGAAAAGTGCATTGCTTATGCAGAGAGCCATGATCAGGTAAATGAGTATTTGTGTAAATTTCTCTCTCTGTATGTGAAAATTATTTATAGTTAAAAAACATTTTAAAATTATTTTGTAAATCTATAATTTCCAGCTTCAAAATGCAAAGCCATTTTTACACTGCCAAACTCTAATTAAAAAATTGTAAATGACAGTTGCAAGTGTTATCTTGCATGCTTTTCTTTGTTGTAATGAGAGGAATATTGGTGCTGATCCAGGTTAATTTTAATTTCCATTTTAGCTTTCCTTCTGGAAGTTTTCTTTTATGCTTTTTGACAGGATTTCCTCATTTTCCCCTCAGTCACTAAAATCTCCTGCTAACTGATCACGGTCCCCTCAGCTTCAGCCCATCTTTGACAAAGCCTGAGGTATTTTCCAAAGAGCAAGCTTATTTTGTCAATCTAGACTTTCTGAGTAAAGCTTGTCCTTCAAGGTCATGCATAATCTGGTGTGAGCCAGAGTTTCTACCTTCATTCTCTGCTCAACTTGCTATCATTCTGTTCGTCACTGCTGCACAATTCCCCCCCACCCCCGCTCCCCAATTCCTGAGTAGGCTATCCTCATTCCAGTCCTGTGCTTTTGCCCACACAGCTGCAAGTGCCTGCTTCACCTGGAAGCGCCTATAAAATACCCAGCAGCCCGGCTCAGATACCAACATTCTCTCTAAAGCCTTCCTCTAGTCATCTAGGGCAAGAATAGTTGCTCCATCATTTATGTTCTCATCATGTTTTAGGCAGAAAATGTGTTTTTATACCTTTGTAATTCCAGCCTTAGTACTGTACTGTGCCTAGTTAGTCACTCAATAAACATAAATACATAGGGGAAAATGGCCATTTGGTTACTTAAAACTATATTAATCCTCACATAAACAACATAAAATGTATTCTTTAAACATTAAAAATGAGAAAGTAAAATTTTAAAAATTATTTGTCATATACATAGTAAGAAAATTAAAGCTTGAGCAATAAGCTTCTCTTTTATTTCAGCAGAAATTTACAGATTGTTTTTAAGGTGTCTTCTCTAATTAAGCAAGTGTAAGTAGATCAGAGAGGTCAGCTACTAAGACCCATGGGCCAGTTTCTGTGTGCTTCCTATTTTTGGTAAAGCTAATTGGAACACAGCCATTCTCATTCATTCTCATTATGTGTATAGCTGCTTTTAAGTAGCTGAGACAGAGAAAGTGGCCCATAATGCCTAAAATATGTACGATTTTGCCTTTATAAAAAGTGTGCTGACTCATGAACTAGACATATGTTAAATTTTGCATCTTTCAAATTGGAGCACTGCTATCTTTTCAACTTAAATTGGCTGTAAAGCAGATAAAATAAATATTAAAAAAAAACAACCAAACTAGTGCAGAATAATAAATGAATAATAGTAATTTAAGGATGGTGAAAACCAGTCACCAGAAATATAATAATATGAAAATTAGAATCCTATCTAATAAAAGAGTAATATGCAAATTAGCCATCACTCTGCTACACCCACAAGCCACGCCCACCAGCCACTCCTACCAGCCAATCAGGAGCGAATATGCAAATAAACCCAACCAAGATGGCTACAGCCACAGAGAGCAGGAGGGAGGCTTGGGTTTCCCCGGCAATGGAGGAAGCCAAGCTTTCCACCTGCCCTTGCCGGCCCAGGCCTCCACTCAAGGCTACAAAGTTTCAATGATAGAAGATACATAAATCCAAACAGAAATGGCAGCAGCCACGGAGCTGGAAAGAGCAGGAGGCTAGGGTTGCCCCCGGTGATGGAGGAAGCCAAGCTTTCCGCACACCCTGCCCGGCCCAGGCCTCCGTTTAAGGCTACAAAGTTTCAATTATAGAAGATACATAAATCCCCAAAAAATGGCTGCCGCCACAGAGCAAGCAGAAGGCTTGGCTCCGCTCTAGGCTACAAAGTTTCAATTGTAGAAGATAAATAAACCCCAGATACCAGGGCCTCCGCTTGGGTCGCCAGGGAGCGTGGCTGGCCTGCAAACCACCACAGGCCCCTCGCCCAGGCCGCCCCACGCCCCAAGGGAACCCCCACCCTGATCCGGGACACCCTTCAAGGCAAACCAGCTGGCCCCCACCCGTGCAGCAGGCCTCTATCCTATCTAATAAAAGAGTAATATGCATATTGACCATCACTGCAACACACAATGTGGCTGCCCCATGTGGTCAAAGATCCTGCCCCCATGTGGACAGAAGATTGACACCACAAGATGGCCAGAAGGGAAGGGTAGTTGGGAGGGACCAGGCCTGCAAGGGAGGGCAGTTGTGGGAGATCAGGCCAGCAGGGGAGGGCAGTTGGGGGCGAATAAGCCTGCAGGGGAGGGCAGTTAGGGGTGACCAAGCTGGCAGAGGAGGGAAGTTGGGGTCGACCAGGCCTGCAGGGAAAGGCAGTTGGGAGGGACCAGGCCAGTAGGGGAGGGCAGTTGGGGCCAATCAGGCCAGCAGGGGTGGGCAGTTGGAGGCGATCGGGCCGGCAGGGGAGGGCAGTTGGGGGGGACCCAGGCCTGCAGGGGAGAGCAGTTAGGGGTGACCAGGCCTCCAGGGGAGGGCAGTTAGGGGTGACCAGGCCTGCAGGGGAGGGCAGTTAGGGGCAAACAGGCTGGCAGGGGAGCAGTTAGGCATCAATCAGGCTGGCAGGGGAGTGGTTAGGGGCAATCAGGAAGGCAGGCAGGTGAGCAGTTTGGAGCCAGCAGTCCTGGATTGTGAGAGGGATCCCAGATTGAAGAGGGTGCAGCCTGGGCTGAGTGACACTCCCCTCCCCCATGCACTAATTTCGTGCACCGGGCCTCTAGTACATACATAAATCTTATCTTTCTGTTACATACTCCTAGCAGTTGTAGCACATTTTGAGTTTCCAGTATGTACTTATTATATAGGAATAAATGAAATAATAAATAAATGAATGGGATAAACAAACTGAAGATGCAACTGGTAGATTACTTTCATAATTATCCTCTAAAATGTATAGAAACATTATAGATTTATCTAGAATTATTTCATACTTTAAAGATTCAGCAAATTCTGCCTTGTATTATAGATTGTCAGGAATGTATAAAAAAGATGCAAGTTGCCTAGTTATTTCTGAAAGCAAATGTCTAATACATCTAATAAAATTTATAAATACACAGGGTAGGTCAAAAGTAGATTTACAGTTGTGAGTAGGGGTAAAACAGTTTATTCCTGTATTATTATCTATTAATTACTATATTCTAGTATTTTCCATAAGAACAATTACAAATCTACTTTTGCCCCATCCTATATATTTATAAAATGAATAATATAGAAATATATACATCATAGTAAAAATGTAACAGAATTGATCAAAATGATTTTATAACAGAATCAGAGATTACAGAAATAAGCAGTTATTCATAAAAATATAGACAATTCAAAACAAGTGGAAAGGAGAAATTGTTTAAGAAATAATGCTGTCAATTTAACGAATATATTTCTATTTTATATACGTTGTTTTAAAATTCTTTTTAGCAGTAGAGTCTATTTTCAAACTACACTCATATGGAACTCTGTTATATGTCAGATTGAAGCTATATTTTATTAGTATGTATATTACTTTGCTAGGGCTGCCATAACAAAACACCACAGACGGGGTGGCTTAAACAATAAATTATTTCTCGTAGTGCTGGAGGCTAGAAGTACAGGATCAAGGTGTCAGCAGGTTTAGTTTCTCTTGAGGCCTCTCTCCTAGGTTTGCAGGTGGCATTTTCTCTGTGTCCTCAAGTGGTCTTTCTCTGTGCACATTTATCCTTGTTGTTTTTTTCCCTATTCATATAAGGACACCACTCACTGGATTAGGACCCCACCCTTATGACTCATTTAATCCTGATTACCACTTTACCCTGTCTCCAAATATAATCACATTGGTGATTGGGTCTTCACCATGAATTTTTTGGGAAGCAGGAGGTATAGGGCTCAATTCAATTCATAACAGTTCACATTATTTGTACGTTTAGATTTAAAATATTTACCTAGAAGTCAGAGAACAAAGAGGTTGTAAAATAATTTGAACTCACATAACACAGATGACAATTACCATCTAATCAAACTTTGAAAATACTTGTGGCAAGAACCATATTCTGAGCCAATTTGTTCTTGGCCCACAGCATAAGGACAAGACTAACGGAATGAGTATGTCCCCTTGGAACAGTATATTTTAAAGACAAGTCATTTTAATTCAAAATAGGTTACAGAGTTTAACAGGTTTGTAAGTAAAAATATTTTTTAAAACTGAAAATAATTGTAATAAGGTAATGGTTTAATCTCTTATATGTTCCACCGTACACATATTATTTTTTGTCAATAAAAAAATTTGCATTTGTTAGCTGTTTTTAACCATGAATAATTCATGTTGTTATGAGGCCTCTCTTCTACTCAGGGTGTTTCTGAGTAACCTGCCCTATTTATCAATTACTAGAGGCCCGGTGCATGAAAATTCATGCACTGGAGGGGGGATCCCTCAGCCCGGCCTGCCCCCTCTCACAGTCCGGGAGCCCTCAGGGGTGGGAGGCAACCCAGAGATCAGGGTAAGGTGATGCCCTCATCACACCTCTGATGCTGCCACTGCCGGCAGTGCAAGCCTCATCCGGCCCTGGTTACCTGAGCCTTGGGCGGCCCAGGGTGGCTGGGCAGCTGCCATTGGTGGCTTGCCTACACCTCAGGCCAGCCCTGAGTAGCTGGGCAGCCACCATCCAAGGCTTGCCTGCACCTCAGGCATCGGCTGGGCAGCCGCCATCCAAGGCTTGCCTGTGCTTTGGGCCGGCCCTGGGCAGCTGGGCAGCTGCCATCCGAGGCTTGCCTGTGCCTCGGGTCAGCCTTGGGCAACTGGGGGTATAAGGGGACTGGGGGATTCTGGAGGCAGGTGCATGGAGTGGCCGGACCCGCCTGTGGGTAGGCATGGCCATGCCTCGCACCTCCTGCCCTGGCAGGGCTAAGGTGACTGGGTGCCGCCATCTTGTGGCTGTGGGCACCGCCATCTTTGAGGGCATGGCAGTCAATTAGCATATTCCTTCCTTATTTGCTGTGGGCACTGCCATCTTTGTGAGGATGTGATGGTCAATTAGCATATTCCCTCTTTATTAGAAAGGATTGTATTTTCATATAAAACAAAAAATTTTAGATTAAATGACAAATACAATGTGGAAGCAAACTTTACATTTTAAGAAAAAGTTGTCAACCCTCTGCTGAAGGGGAGGAGAGTCCTTAGATAGGATGTATATAAACATAGCTGTTTAATAGTATGTATATTACTTTGCTAGGGCTGCCATAACAAAACACCACAGACAGGGTGGCTTAAACAATAAATTATTTCTTGTAGTGCTGGAGGCTAGAAGTACAAGATCAAGGTGTCAGCAGGTTTAGTTTCTCCTGAGGCCTCTCTCCTAGGTTTGCAGGTGGCATTTTCTCTGTGTCCTCAGGCTGGCAGGGGAGTGGTTGTATATAGGTGTTTATATATATCCTATCTAATAAAAGAGAAACATGCAAATTGACCGTACCTCCGCTACACCCACCAGCCAATCAGGAGCGAGTATGCAAATTAACCCAACCAAAATGTTGGTTAATTTTCATAACCAGGCACAGAGCGAAGACTGAAGACAGCGTAGAAGGAAGCCAAGCCCTGCAGAAGGGAGCAAAGCTGCAGAGACGCAGGCGGGGCTGCGGAAAAGGGAGGGAAGCAGGCAGGGCCAGAAGCAGGCGGGGCTGTGGAGAAGGGAGAGAAGCAGGCAGGGTGGGGAGCAGGTGGGGCCGCGGAGAAGGCTGCAGGAAGCTCTGTTCTTGCAGGAATCTTCCTGCAACGGGCCTCTAGTTTTATATATAAGTATATATAGACATATAAATACATGTACCTGCATATATATACATATATATTAATATTTTTAAAAACTTACATTCTTTCAAAATAAATAAATCCATGGTATGCAAGCTATTTTAAATTCTCAACATTATAATAAACTAGAGGCCCAGTGCACAAATTTGTGCACGGGTTCGGGCGGATTGGGCCAGCTGGCTGGGGGTAGGGGCCGCAGGCGGTTGGCCGGCCAGCCCCGCCCCCCTGGTTGAACTCCTGGTCGAAGGGACAATTTGCATATTAGCCTTTTATTATATAGGATATTTATTCCAACTTCAGAAAATTTGAAGCATCTGCTCAGTTATAATAGGCAGCTGATCATGAATTTTTCACCAAACTCTTTTTAAAAAATCAAATCAATCCTGAAAACACGTGTTGATCTCTAACAGATTTTACCAGCTCATCTTTAGCATTGAAAGTAATTATTGGCATATGCGTTACATTAATACTAATTCACACATCTCCCCTACATTGTTTTTCATCCTGTGCTATTCTGTTGTAAATCATAATAGCTGTTTCCTTCCTATTCCTTGCATTCACCTCAGTGACTTTTACTTCTGCAGGCACTTGTTGGGGATAAGACACTGGCATTTTGGTTGATGGATGCTGAAATGTATACCAACATGAGTGTTCTGACCCCTTTTACTCCAGTTATTGATCGTGGAATACAGCTTCATAAAATGATTCGACTCATTACTCATGCCCTTGGCGGAGAAGGCTATCTCAATTTTATGGGTAAGTATGAATTGTACACATAATCCGATCTGTGTTTAAAATGATAACTAATACTACATGTGCATAAGTCATGCAGAATATTTTGCTTTGGCTGTTTAGGTTTAAAGTAGAAAATTATAACTTTATATCTTTAATATTCTGTCATGTGTAAAGTGCAAACATTAAATTGCTGTAAGACTGTTAAAACTAGTACATGATGTAAAAGCAGTGTAATAGCTGGTATTTTATTTAATACTAGAGGCCCAGTGCATGAAATTCATGCACGGGTAGGGTCCCAACAGCTGCCAGCTGCTAGCCGGGGCTTTCCTTCCCCCGGCTGCCTGCCACCACTGCCGGCCAGGGCCTCCCTTCGAACCAGCTTTGTCCTGACAGTGCCCTCTCACCTGCTCCAACATCCCGCCACGGTGCCACTCTCGTCGGGGCCCATCGAGGCCGGCAGCACCTCCATGTCACCCGCTGCCAGTGCCATGTCATCGACGCCCACCATGTTCCGCGCCACCCCCTAGTGGTTAGTGCAGGTCTAACTCCTGGTCGGTCGAACTCCTACCCGTGGGGACAATTTGCATATTAGCCTTTTATTATATATGGTTATTGACAAGTGGAATGAACTGTTTTCAATGCAGTTTTATTTGTCATGTCATAACATATTATGGATTCATGCACCGGTGGGGTCACTTGGCCTGACCTGTGGGGATCAGGCCAAACTGGCTCTCCAACATCCCCTGAGGGGTCCTGGATTGTGAGAGGGCACAGGCCAGGCTGAGGGACCCCACCAGTGCACGATTGGGGCAGAGGAGGGACCACAGGAGGGCTCCAGGGTGTGTCTGGCCCATTTCGCCCAGTCCAGATCAGCCAGTCTCCAGCAGCAAACTAACCTACCACTCAGAGCATCTGCCCCCTGCTGGTCAGTGCATGACATAGCAACTGGTCAAACGGTCTAATGAACGGTTGAACACTTAGCATATTAGGATATTATTATATAGAATTAGAGGCCTGGTGCACGAAATTTGTGTACGGGGGTGGGGTCCCTCAGCCCAGCCTGCGCCCTCTCACAGGCTGGGACCCCTTGGGGGCTGTCCGCCTGCCAGCTTAGGTCCAATCCCGCCGGTCATCAGGCCTAAGCTGGCAGTCAGACATCCCTTTCACAGTCTGGGGCTCTCACAGTCCAGGATCCCTCACTCCTTACCACCTGCCCTCAGCGGAGGCGGAAGAGGCTCCTGCCACCACTGCTGCACTCGCCAGCCATAAGCCCGGCTTCTGGCAGACTGCAGCTCCCCCTGTGGGAGCATACTGAACACGAGGGGCAGCTCATGCAGTGAGAGTAGCCCACTGATGATCAGTGCTCGAAATAGCGACCAGTCATTCCTCAGGTCGATTTGCATATTAGGGTTTTATTATATAAGATATAGGATTATTGGGTTTCTTTGAAGTAATTGTATACCAGTGTATTTTATTATAAATGTGAAAGCCATGGCCCAGGATATTATGATGGGCAAAGAAATGTTTTTAAAAAATATGATATTCAAAGTTCATTATTGTCTGAAGGTTCTTGATTGATAAAATATGTAAATCAATTAATACAATTTTCTCTTCTATTTGGTTAACAAAGTCTTTTTGAACATTTGAATTTTAGGAGATTTTGCCAGCTTTTCAGCTAAAGAGAGACAGCTTGGTAATGCATATAGGAGGCTAGCTTACTTTTCTTTTTAATTTCTTTATTGATTAAGGTATTATATATGTATCCTCATCCTCCCATTTCCACCCGACTCCCCCCAGTCATGCCCTCACCCCCCTGTTGTCTGTGTCCATTGGTTAGGCTTATATGCATGCATACAATTCCTTTGGTTGATCTCTCCCCCTCCCCCCCACCTTCCCCTACCTTCCCTCTGAGGAATGACAGTCTGATTGATGCTTTTCTGTCTCTGGATCTGTTTTTGTTCATCAGTTTGTGTTGCTCATTATATTCCATAAATGAGTGAGATCATGTGATATTTATCTTTCTCTGCCTGGCTTATTTCACTTAGCATAATGCTCCCCAGTTCCATCCATGCTGTTGCAAATTGTAAGAACTCCTTTTTTACAGCAGCATAGTATTCCATTGTGTAGATGTACCACAGTTTTTAATCCACTCATCTGCTGATGGGCACTTATGCTGTTTCCAGATCTTAGCTATGGTGAATTGTGCTGCTATGAACATAGGGGTGCATATATCCTTTCTGATTCGTGTTTCTAGTTTCTTTGGATATATTCCTAGAAGTGGGATGACTGGGTCAAATGGCAGTTTCATTTTTAGTTTTTAAAGGAAACTCCATACTGTTCTTTACAGTGGCTGCACCATTCTGCATTCCCACCAGCAGTGCAAAGGGTTCATTTTCTGTGCATCCTCGCCAGCACTTGTCATTTGGTGATTTGTTGATGATAGCCATTCTGACAGGTGTAAGATGGTACCATATTTTTGTTTTGATTTGCATCTCTTGGATGATTAGTGACTTTGAGCATGTTTTCATTTGTCTCTTGGCCTTCCTTATGTCTTCTTTCAAAAAGTATCTATTTAGGTCTGTTGCCCATTTTTTGATTGGGTTGTTTATCTTCCCTTTGTTAAGTTGTATGAGTTCCCTGTAAATGTTGGAGATTAAATGCTTATCGGGATAACATTGGCAAATGTTGTCCCATGCAGTGGGCTTTCTTGTTGTTTTGCTGATGGTTTCTTTTGCTGTGCAAAAGCTTTTTATTTTGATGTAGTCCCATTTGTTTATTTTCTCTTTAGTTGCCATTGCCCTAGGAGCAGGCAGTATCGGTGAAGAAATTGTTTCGGCATATGTCTGAGATTTTTCTGCCTGTGGATTCCTCTAGTATTTTTATGGTTTCCCATCTTAGGTTTAAGTCCTTTATCCATTTTGAGTTTATTTTTGTGTATGGTGTAAGTTGATGGACTATTTTCATTTTTTTGCATGTATCTGTCCAATTTTCCCAACACTATTTATTGAAGAGACTGTCTTCACTCCATTGTATGTTCATGCCTCCTTTGTCAAATATTAATTGAGCATAGTGGTTTGGGTCAATTTCTGCATTCTTTATTCTATTCCATTGGTCTATATGTCTGTTCTTGTGACAGTACCAGGCTGTTTTGAGAACAGTGGCTTTGTAATACAGCTTGATATTTGGTATTGAAATCCCACCTACTTTGTTCTTCTTTCTCAGGATTGCTGCAGTTATTCAGGGTCTTTTTTCATTCCAGATGAATTTTTGGAGAGTTCGTTCTAGGTCTGTGAAATATGCCATTGGTATTTTAATGGGGAGTGCATTGAAGCCAAAGATTGCTTTGCGTAGTTTGGACATTTTAATGATGTTAATTCTACCAATCCATGAACACGGTATGTTCTTCCATCTGTTTATGTTCTCCCTCTATCTCTTTTTTCAGTGTCCTGTGGTTTTCTCTGTATAGGTCTTTTACCTCCTAAGTTAAGTTTATTCCTAGGTATCATAAATTTTTGGTGTGATGGTAATGGGATTGCTTTTTTAGTCTCTCTTTCTGTATTTTCCCTATTGGTGTATAGAAATGCCATAGATTTCATGGTGTTAATTTTGTATCTTGCTGCATTACCAACTTCATTTACTAAGTCTAATAATTTTTTGATGGAGTCTTTTGGGTTTTCTATGTACAGAATCATGTCACCTGCAAATAAGGACAGTTTTACTTCTTCTTTTCCAATTTGGATGCCTTTTATTTCTTCTTCTTGTCTAATCGCAATGGTTAGTACTTCCAGTACTATGTCAAACAGGGGTGGTGAGAGTGGGCATCACTGTCTTATTCCTGTTCTTAGGGGAAATGGTTTTAGTTTTTGCCCATTGAGTATAATGTTTGCTGTGGCTTTGTCATATATGGCTTTTATTATGTTGAGGTATGATCCTTCTATTCCCACCTTGTTGAGAGTTTTTAGCAAGAAAGGGTGTTTGAATTTGTCAAATGCTTTTTCTGTGACAATTGATATGACTATGTGATTTTTATCTCTCAATTTGTTTCTGTGATGTATCACGTTTATTGATTTGCAGATATTGTACCATCCTTGTATCCCCGGGATAAATCCTCCTTGGTCATGGTGTATGACCTTTCTAATGTAGTGCTGGATCAGATTTGCTAGAATTTTGTTGAGGATTTTGGCATCTATGTTCATGAGGGATATTGGCCTGTAATTCTCTTTCATTGTGTTGTCTTTATCTGGTTTTGGTATTAGCATGATGCTGGCTTCATCGGATGAGCTTGGAAGTGTTCCTTCCTCTTGGATTTTTTGGAATAGTCTGAGGAGGATAGGTTTTAGTTCTTTCTTGAATGTTTGGTAAAACTCCCCTGTGAAGCCATCTGGCCCCGGGCTTTTGTTTGCTGGAAGCTTTTTAATGACTGCTTCAATATCTTCCATAGTTATTGACCTATTGAGATTTTTAGATTCTTCCTGATTGAGTTTTGGAAGGTTGTATTTTTTTTGGAATATGTCCATCTCCTCCATGTTGTCTACTTTGTTGGAATAGAGTTGTTCTTAGTATTTTTTAACAATCCTTTGTATTTCTGTGGTGTCTGTTGTTATTTCGCCTCTTTCATTTCTGATTTTGTTCATTTGGGTCCTCTCTCTTTGCTTCTTGGTGAGCATGCTAGAGGTTCATCAATCTTGTTTACCTTTTAAAGAACCAGCTGTTGGTTTCATTGATCTTTTATATTGCTGTGTTTTTTTTTTGTCTCTATGTCATTTATTTGTGCCCTGATCTTTATTATCTTCTTTCTTCTGCTCACTCTGGGCTTTTCTTGTTGCTCTCTTTCCAATTCTTTAAGTTATAGAGTTATATAATTTACTACCATTTTTTTCTTGTTTTTTTTTTTTTTTTTTGAGGTAGGCCTGTAGAGCTAAGAACTTCCCTCTCAGGACTGCTTTCATTGTGTCCCATAGGATTTGCAATGTTGTATTTTTATTGTCATTAGTCTCCAGGATGTTTTTAATTTCTTCTTTGATCTCATTGATAGCCCAATCATTGTTTAGTAGCATGCTATTCAGCTTCCAAGTGTTTGAATTTTTTGGACTCTTTTTATTATAGTTTATTTCGTTCTTTCTGCTCCGGGACAAGGCTCGGAACACGTCTGTCTATTCCGCCACCATTTTTTTCTCCTCTATTATAGTTTATTTCTAATATTATGCCATTGTGGTCTGAGAAGATGCTTGATATGATTTCAATCTTCTTGAATTTGAAGAGACTTTGCCTTTGACCCAATATGTGGTCTATTTTTGAAAATATTCCATGTGCACTTGAAAAGAACGTATATTCCATGGCTCTGGGGTGAAATATTCTGAAGATATCAATTAAGTCCATCTGATCTAGTGAGTCATTTAGGATTGTTGTTTCTTTGCTGATTTTTTATTTAGAGGATTTATCCAATTGTGTCAGTGGGGTATTAAAGTCCCCTACTATGACTGTGTTGCTATCATTCTTTCTCTTGATATCATCCAGAAGTTGTTTTATGTATTTGGGTGCTCCTGTATTGGGTGCATATATGTTTACTAAAGTTATATCTTCTTGTTGAATTCCTCCCTTTAGTATTATGTAGTGGCCTTCCTTATCTCTTGTTATGGCCTTTACTTTGAGATCTATTTTGTCAGATATAAGTATTGCAACCCCAGCTTTTTTCTCATTTCCACTTCCTTGAAAATTTTTTTTTTTCCATCCCTTCACTCTCAGACTATGTGAATCCTTTGTTCTGTGGTGGGTCTTTTGCAAACAGGAAATATATGGGTCATGTTTTCTTATCTATTCAGCTACCCTATGTCTTTTGATTGGAGCATTTAATCCATTTACATTTAATGTTATTATTGATAAGTACTTGTTTTTCCTCATTTTTTTCTTAATGTTTGTGTTTCTTCTTGCCTTTCTGTTTTGTCTTTTTACAGCAGTCCCTTTAGCATTTCTTGCATTGCTGGCTTGGTGGTAATAAAATCTGAGAGCCCTTTTTTGACTGTGAAGCTCCTGATTCCACCTTCAATTTTGAATGATAGCATTGCTGGGTATTGTATTCTTGGATTCAGTCCCTTGCTTTGCCTCACCTTTATTCCATTCCCTTCTGGCCTAGTGTGTTTCTGTTGAGAAATCAGTTGATATTCTAATAGGAGATCCCTTGTAGGTAATTTTCTGAGTCTCTTTGGCAGCCTTTAAGATTCTTACTTTGTCATTGGTGTTTGCCAATTTAGTTTTTTTCTTGCCAATATCAGGGAAGTTTTCTGTCATTACTTCTTCAAAAAGTTTTTCTATTCCTTGCTTCTCTTCCTCTCCTTCTGGATCCCCTATTATGCGAATGTTGTTTTGTTTTGTGTTGTCTCACAGATCCCTTAGGCTCTCCTCTTGCTTTTTATATTTCTTTCCAGTTGCTGCTGTGTTTGTGTGTTTTTTTCTACCTTGTCTTCTACTTCACTGATGCAGTCCTCAGCCTCTTCTAGTCTACTGTTTAAGCCTTCCATTGTGTCCTTTATTGCAGCTATATCATTCTTTATTTCCTCTTGGTTCCTTTTCATATCTATGGGCAGGTATCTAGGATAATGGAATTCAGAATTTCTACTGCCGGGGGAGTGTATGCTTGTTTGTCCAAGATCGCACCTAGTGGGGGCTCTTGTAGGCTCCCAAGAGCATCCTGTTGATTGATGGGCTCAGGGGACCTGCTTGCTGGAAATGCATGACTATGGCCGTGCCTTTTCCAGTGGGGTAGAGCTCTGACGCACTCTGAGGTACCCTGGCGCTGAAGTTGCGCAGCTGGGTTATCTGTGGGCAGTTATTCAGGAAGAGGGAATTCAGAATTTCTACTGTGGACAGTGTGTCCTTGTCTGTACAAAAATCACACCCAGCGTGGGCTCACATTGGCTCCCAAGAGCGGCCTGTGGAGTGGTGTGACCTTGAGGCCTGTGCACTGTGGTGTCTGGAGGTCTGCCGCTGGGGAGGGGTAAGTCGCACTGACTGCTGCAGGAGCAGTGCACCTTTGGAAGTGGAGGTCACAGGGTCCACGGGTCTGTGGGTGGGGAGCAGGATTTTGGCTGGAGTAGCTGCTGGGTTGTGGGCAATGTCCAAGGCCTCTCTGGGTGGTGGTGCTGATGATTTCCTAGAAGAGGCTGCTCTCCCCTTCAAGATGGCATGGACTCTGTGCCCATGTCCCAGGATAATAGTGCTGCAGATTTTGATTGTTTTCCTATCAGAAAAGTTTTCTTTATCCACAAAGTCTTCTTTCACCAAGTCTTTGGAAATTTTCTGTGGCGCAGAAGGGCTCCCCAGCTCCTACTCCCTGAATCCTCCTCCTCCCCTCCTCTTTCTCTCTCTCTCCCTCAGTCTCTGCCAGGCACTCGCGGAATCCGTGACTTACTTTTCTATGCTAAAAGTCCAAGTACTTCAAATTAACTAATTTCTTCCTGGAAAATTTTGTAAAGAATCTCAGATTGGACTTTTAGAAGTTTCTATTTTGATGAGGCTACGCTTATCAAAAATGCTGAGGAATGAATGTTAGTGTTTCTGTAAGACTGATTCCTAAAGGGAAACTTAAGAGAAGGGTAACTGACATTTATCAAATCTCTGTCATGTGCCAGGCCTGACCTTCAAGTCCACCACCCCCACTCCTACATTCTTCTTTCACCCTCTGGGTGAGAAAATAAAATTCATTTTGGTCTTAGAAGGAACCAAAGATTGATGCGTCCTCCCCTTTCTTATCTTCCTATCTCATTCAATTACTAAATCCTCAGGCCCTGAACACAAATGACCATGTTTTTAACCAGTCATGTGTATAGGCAAGTTCAAAAATTCCTTCTCTTCTCCACCAGAGAGGAGTCTCAGAGTATGCCATATTTTTAATCATACATGCAATTGCACTCAACAGTTCATGTACATTTAAATAGCCTTCTAGCTATCCCTTATTACATTGTTCTGTTTAATTATTGCATGTATTTTTCAAGTTGTAATTAGATGTTCATGTTAGCTTATCCATTTGTTGTCTCACTCCTCCACTAAGCTCATGAAACCAGGGGCTCTAACTGTTTAATTCATCATTGTATGCCCAGGACCTGCACCCTGTCCAGAGTGTGCTTTCAATAAAGATATGCTGAATCGGGAGAAAGTAAAAATAAAACGCTTCTATTTTTTTTTTTTTTGTTAGCTTTTGGTTAGAAAGCCAAGCCCAATAAACCATACACTAAATTTTACCTGCATGACTATACCTCTAGGTGCATTCCTCTTCTCTCAGGATCATCAGAACATGTTAATATCCCTAACCTGCCAGGAGTATCCTTTCTGACCTGTGAGACTGCACTGTGCCAGCCAAGCACCTGACCACATTTCCTGAGGGAATTAGCAGGCATTGTATCCAGAAGTAAAATCAGCTTCAGTTCTTTAAAAGTAACTGGTTCTCCATGACACAATGAGTGTCACTCATAAATATGGCCATTCCAGCAAGGCCTTAGTTACACAATTGTTTTATTCAATTATATTCTGATAAAAATAACCTATGCAGATAACGATGTCTCCTTGTAAAGCAAGGAGAACTGGGGGTTCAGGAGAGGTTTTTAATGTTATATTTCATTTACAAAAGCAGAGTCTGTAAAGTTGTTACAGTCTGTAGATAGTATAAGAAAATAATGAAAAGGCTATCGGGTTTACTTAGAAACTGCAACAGTTTTCCAGATAAAACCAAACTAAAGTAGACCTCTGAGTTCCTGCAGCCAGTTCTATATGAAGCTCATGCTTCTGAAAATTCTAGAAATCCTGGCTCAGTCTATTGCTTTACGCTGGAAGTTGTGAAAAATTATTAGATATGTGACTATTAATCAATTTAAAACATGGAAGCCTGTACCTTAGAGTGGGGAGTGTCAATAGTTTGAAGTAACTAGCAGGTCCTTTTCCTGAGACTGCCCTCCTTTGTTGCAGTTCTAACCTGTAGCACATCATTGACCTCCCGGCAAGCATCTGATTAAAATAAAACTGTTTGCAGATGACAGACTGAGTGGGCCTAGTGAATTTAATATTGATAACTTTCATATAAGGAAGGTCTGATGGAAGTTCACAATGAGAACTACTTCCTGAGTCTTGGTCAGTATTATCCCTGAGGGTCCAGGAACTTCATAAATTCTGTGAAATGTTTATATTAATATCACATTAATTGTACATATTCAACTTAGGGCAGGTCAAACATCTGTTCTCTTTTGGAAACTCTTCTCATGGAACTTTCAGTAGTAACACAATCAATAAACACATTTCTAGCATCTCTTTCTATAATGTCTGTAAATTAACCATACTTGTGATATCAGATATAATGTTGAGGCTATTCTTTGATATAGGACTCAGCAACCCTTTGAAGATTTATTCTTTTATCCTCCAAATAAATGACTTCTAATATTTAACACCAATATATCACCTTTTTTTATT
This sequence comes from Plecotus auritus, assembly GCF_963455305.1. Classification (NCBI taxonomy): domain Eukaryota; kingdom Metazoa; phylum Chordata; class Mammalia; order Chiroptera; family Vespertilionidae; genus Plecotus; species Plecotus auritus. The sequence continues at coordinate 131,073,949 of NC_137771.1, read as the reverse complement.
CTTTCTATCTCACTATATTATGTAAGTCTTGCATATCTCTAACTTTAAAATCTGTAATTTCCATTTTTTTCATAGAAATGTAGTTTTATTTCGATAGAGACATGCTGAATACAAAGGGCTGAAATAAATGAGTAATCATTAACATAAAATAATAGAACATTTTAATAAAAATTAATATTTTTTCTTGAACATTAACTTACCAGACACTGAATAACTGCACAAATTAATAAGCATAACACAAAAACACTACTTTTCTTGTTCTCCCAAAGCGAAATAGTTCCTATTGCGTTCAGATGCCTTTAATTCTGATTATTGATGTGTTTTTTGAAGTTTTATATTTCCCCATGAGCTATTATGACTTTAAATATGTATCTTTTTTTTTCTTTCCTTTTTCTGATCATGTTTCTGTTCAGCTTACTGACTTCAATGATTACAATGCCTTCCAGCTGACCTGTAAGGCTCACGTGAATAGTCTCCTGTGGGTTTCCACATTGATGGCTTGGCTGGAGCCAAGGAAGCCTTCTTTCAGTTATTGAATGTACCAACCTCTGAACTCTGTAGTGTTGCTGTTCTCACTCTTGGAGTCATCCCACTCAAACACTCCCTCCCTTACCTGACCACATCCTTTATTTGCAACTCTCACCATGCTAGCTTTCCTATTATACATTTTTATAGCACTGTATATTACCTTTCATGACACTTAACAAAATTACATTTGAAAAACTATTTAGTGTATGATTCCCTTGATAATATTAAAACTCAGTGAAAATAGAGGTCATCAGTGTCTTATTCACTATGATATCTTCATGAAGTAGTAGCAACTAGCACAAAAATTAGCACATCACAAGGCTTGCACATTTTAATATGCGATATATATATATATATCTCCTATATAATAAAAGGGTAATATGCAAATTGACCCTAATGGCAGAACAACCACTGGAACAATCACTATGAGGCGCACTGACCACCTCTCGGTCCCTTCCCCCCACCGTCAGGCACCAATCACCCAATGGTGAACGGGGAACCTGGGGGTGGGTGGAGGTGGGGGGCAGAGCCAGCTGCGGGCAGCTGGGGATGATGGGCCTGGTCACAGGCCAGGCCTAGGGACCGTACCCATGCACAAATTCCGTATGCCAGGCCTCTGTGTGTAATATTTTTAGCAGCGGTAATATAATCACCAATTGTAGTTTCAAGCAAAGTAATTTTTTCAAGTGGTATATAAGAAATTAATATTTTTTAAAAATCAAATTAAGAAATTCTTCAAGACTGAGGAGCAAGTTTTAGACATTTTTAAACTTGTTAACTGTCTGGAATTTTAATGTCACTTCCCTCTAATAAAGAAATGGTGACTTAAAAGGAGTAAAATGGCAACACATTTTTGTAGTTTTTTAATTAACCCATGTTTATAAAAATTTGGCAGGCATTTAAATATATGTTTATCAAAAACCATTAAGGTAAATAATGAATTTTCTCAGAATGATACCAGTTTTTTTTTTAAATAAATCTTTATTCAGATTATTACAATTGTTTCTCCTTTTTCCCCCCATAGCTCCCCTCCACCTGGTTCCCACCCCACCTTCTGCCCTTACCTCCCTCCCACTGTCCTCATCCATAGGTGTATGATTTTTGTCCAGTCTCTTCCTGAACTCCCCCATACCCCTTTCCCCCTGGGAATTATCAGTCCACTCCCTTTCTATGCCCCTGATTCTATTATATTCACCAGTTTATTCTGTTCCTCAGGTTTTTAATTCACTTGATTTTTAGGTTCACTTGTTGATAGATATGTATTTGTTGTTCATAATTTTTATCTTTACTTTTTTCTTCTTCCTCTTCTTTAAGAATACCTTTCAACATTTCATATAATACTGGTTTGGTGGTGATGAACTCCTTTAGCTTTTTCTTATCTGTGAAGCTCTTTATCTGCCCTTCAATTCTGAATGATAGCTTTGCTGGGTAGAGTAATCTTGGTTGTAGGTTCTTGCTATTCATCACTTTGAATATTTCTTGCCACTCCCGTCTGGCCTGCATAGTTTCTGTTGAGAAATCAGCTGACAATCATATGGGTGCTCCCTTGTAGGTAATTAACTGTTTTTCTCTTGCTGCTTTTAATATTCTCTCTTTGTCTTTTGCTCTTGGCATTTTAATTATGATGTGTCTTGGTGTGGTCCTCTTTGGATTCCTTTTGTTTGGGGTTCTGTGCGCTTCCTGGACTTGTAAGTCTATTTCTTTCACCAGGTGGGGGAAGTTTTCAGTCATTATTTCTTCAAATAGGTTTTCAGTATCTTGCTCTCTCTCTTCTTCTGGCACCCCCATAATTCTGATGTTGGTACGCTTGAAGTTGTCCCAGAGGCTTCTTACACTATCTTCAACTTTTTGGATTTTTTTTTCTTTTTGCTTTTTTGGTTGAGCGTTTTTTGCTTCTTTGTATTTCAATTCTTTGACTTTATTCTTGTGTTCCTCTAGTCTGTTGTTGGGTCTCTGTATAATATTTTTTATTTCAGTCAGTGTATGTTTAATTTCTAGTTGGTCCTTTTTCATATCTTTGATGGTCTTGTTATATTTATCGGCCTTTTCTAGGATATTCTTGAAAAGCCTTATAACCGTGGTTTTGAATTCTATATCCAGTCGTTTGTTTTCCTCCATTTCTTTAGTTTGTGATCTGTTTCTTTGACGCTGCATTTTCACTGCTTCCCTGAGTTGGTAGGGTAGATTTGTGTGCTAGGTTTCCTATATGGCCCAGTGGGTCGGCCTCCCCAGTTAACCTGAGGTGGACACTCTTGGTGCACCCCTTTGTGGACTGTGTACAGCCTTGTTGTAGTTAAGTCTTGATTGTTGTTGGTATCACTGGGAGGAATTGACCTCCAGGCCAGCTGGCTATAAGGATCAGCTGTGTCTACACTGGGAGAAGTTCGGTGCTGGAGACAGCCTTATAGGATTAGACTTGCCAAATTGCAATAGCCTCTGTGCTCAGCTTGGATGGGGTGGAGTCTCAGGGCGGAGCAGACAGTCTTGGCTTCCAGTCAGCCTTGCCCTTGCGCGTGCGCTCCTTCAGACCTCTGCCTTCCCCGGCTCCCGAGTCTCCGCCTGAGAGTCCAGATTCCCCCCCGTAAGAGCTTGGGTCCCCAGGGGCTCGCCTGGAATTGGGGTTCAGTGCAGTCAGAACTGGGGTTCAGTGCAGTCAGGAGCTTCCGACTCCCTTCTGCTAGGGGAAGCCTGTGGCAACCTTCGCAGCCTTTGTGCACACTGGTGCGCGCGCCTGTAGACCCCTGCCCGCCGGGTCTCCCCCGGGTCTCCGAGTCTCCAGGTGCCTTTCTCTCTACCTGACAGTCCAGACTCCCCATGTATGCGCTGGGTCCACGGTGTTTCACCCGGGACTGGTGTTCAGTGCAGTCAGAACTGGGGTTCAGTGTGGTCAGGGGCTTCCTTCCCGCTTCCCCCAGAGAAAGTCAGCCAGGCTATCAGCCGCCCTTCCTCTCTGCGTGCACAAAGACCCTTTTCCGTACCTCCAATTCTCTGTGAGCTTTTCTCTTTCCTTCTAGTTGTAGAATTTTCACTCAGCCAGCTTTCCTATGGTTCTGGATGGTGTCCGTTCTGTCTTTTAGTTGTAGTTTTGAAATTGTTGTGGGAGGCAGCAGTTTAGGTGCTTACCTGTGCCGCCATCTTGGTTTCTCCAATGATACCAGTTTTGCTGTTTTGTTTTGTTTGTTTTTGTCTTATGTACTGCTAATTTTTGAGCTTTAAAAAAAAAAAAACCACTTTACTCTAGCTAAAGCAGAGGAACATTTGCTATAAACTTTTTGATTTGCTAAGTTATGCTAATTGGTAATGAATAAATGCATGTATATTTCCTGTTCTTCTGTCATGTAGTCATATAAAAGAATTGAATATAGAAGAGGGAAGCAGGAATGGCTAAAAATTTTTTTTTATATTTTCATATCACTGATTATAGGAGTTTATATTGGCATAGCCTTCTGTACTTTCTAAAACGTTTTCATATGCATCAACTTACTTGATCTTCATAAAGTCTTTATTTTTTATACTATGCTTTAGTTCAAAAGAAGCCTGAGATAAAAGTTTGAAGAGTGCTAAGGTATGCTAGGTAGATGCTACAATTCCCAATTTGCTAAAACTACAACCAAGAGAGATCAAGGGGAATACTAACTCTGTACACTAGGAATGACAGCAGCTGGTTGGTTGTCTTTTGCTTCTGATTTCCAATTTGAGAAAATTTATTCTTCAATCAATATGTAGATTAGCCATGGATATTAATGAATATTAATAATATTAATTATTAATGAATATGTTTTAGGGAAAATATACAGCATAGTGGTTAAGAAAACTGTCTGAATGGGAATCCAAGCTTTTTTGCTGTGTCCTGGATAGATGTGTAATCACTTGTATCTTCATATGCTTGGTGGTAACGGAGTAGTGCCTGCCTCCAAGGAGCATTGGGAAGGTGATTTGATTTGATATATATACAAGATTCAGAGTATTGCTAGGCACAGAGATCATACTTAACTTTTATTTAGGTTTAATTTTAAATTAAACTTACTATTACTGTTTTTAATATCATTAGTTGTCCCATTAAATATATGAGTTCTGAATGCTATTGTTCCAATTCCCTCTAAAAGGGTTTCTTTAGAACCTTGTCTCATGGTACATTGTTTAACCTAAATGTTTTAGTTATTTCTCTTTAAAATATCAGAAAGGTAATACTTGTTCATTAAAAATCAAATATCATTTTGCAGTTGATATGTGGTAAACTAAGTCATTTCTCCAATCAGTCTCACTAAGTAAATATTACTGTTTTTGTGTTTAATTCTTTTTTTTTTTTTAATATATTTTATTGATTTTTTACAGAGAGGAAGGGAGAGAGATAGAGAGTTAGAAACATCGATGAGAGAGAAACATCGATCAGCTGCCTTCTGCACACCTCCTACTGGGGATGTGCCCGCAACCACGGTACATGCCCTTGACCGGAATCGAACCCGGGACCCTTCAGTCCGCAGGCCGATGCTCTATCCACTGAGCCAAACCGGTTTCAGCTGTGTTTAATTCTTAATGATATTTACTGAAAGTTACTGTGAAAACACCTTACTTAGTTAGCTTTCATGTATGAAGGATCTGAGAGTGTCCTTGATTTCTTTTTATTTCTAAGGTGAACCAATATCATATTGATCAGTTAGTATTTGTGATGTATCATATTACATGGTAGATATGCAGGAATCTCTGGAAGCATTGGATGAAACTTAACATGTTTCTCTGGCATCCCTGTGCACAGAGTTGAGAGAGATAGGGAGAGAGAACGCAGATGGACATAGGCAAGTTCAGTTTAAAAAGTTAGTGAGCTATGTATCAATTCAAACTATAAATTTAATATATTAATAACACATTCTAGAATGTGGTTTAACAATTTATAAAATTCCTTCATGCTTCAGACATTTATATCTATCTACAAGGTACCAGGTATTGCTAAGTGGTCGATATTCCAAAGTGGAAATAGTGTTGCCCTCAAGGTCTCAAAATTCAAAAGGAAATACAAACAAGTAAACAGACAAGTACCTTAATACTAGAATGTGTGCTAGCTACAGTGAAGGAGGTCAGGAGAGAATGTCATGTCATTAGGTAGAAACTAGGTTAGGAGCTTGTTGGTGAAATGTCGGAGCTGTTTCCGTCAGCCACACTTAGGATAGCACAAGAAAGCCATGCAATGAAATCAGTAAAAGTTTAAGTCAGAGCAGAACTGAAGAAACAGTGTGAGATTAACGTCAGTTGGGAATCTTAAACTTCAAATAAAGATAAAAACTGGGACCCAAGGGAATTATTTTAGAGATCCCTCATTGATTGGCAAGTTTAATGAAAAATGTGGTTTCTCAGCCACTTTAAAATATCATGAACTCTTTAATAAGAAAGACTTGATATTGATTGTTAAATGTCTATGGTTTTTTAGGATACAGATGAGAAAAAATAAGATGTGCAATGGTTAATAATCTATATTGATATGCCTTTGCTACTTCTTATAAGCATTGGTTGTTTAAGAATGTTTAATTGATAGTTAAAAGTAGATATAAAATGAAAAATATCTGCTGTACACATAGGGTGACCGCAGTTAATATTTGTTAATTGTGTGCTCATAAACTACTAAAGCTATTCAAAGAAGAAAGTGAGGGATAGGGATATATTTTGCCCAGTTTTCTGGTGGTTATCTGGTATCATGGAAGTGTTAAACTTTCCTAATCCAGTCACTTGAGGCAGTGGGAGTGGTCACATGGCCTCATAATGTGACTCTTCAAAATTGCTATAAGAAGTATGGGCAGGCAGGCAAATGGAGACTTTGCCCAGTGATCATCACAGTTACTAGGGGGAAAAATGCTAATACTGATATTGCAGTAAAAATTCCATATAATACCAAAATAGTGGCATTGATAATAGTTTTTATTAAAGACTGATTAGAATTGTGGAAAAAGAGAAGAAGCTAAATATTTAATTCACTTAAAATATTAACATACAAACATAAACTGAAATCTAAGTATTGAGCACTTGCTGATTTAAAATATTGGCAAACTAGAACATAATTTTAAGAATCAGCTATTCAAACAAAATGATAAAAATTTAGTCAAAAATTTGAAAAGGAAACAATGTCAATAATTTTAAATGTGAATTTCAAAAAGAAACTACATTAAAATGTCATCATTGATTTGCAAGTCTCTTTTTGTGAAAATTTTTCTGGCTTTCCAGAAAGCTTATTGTCTGGTCAATGATGGTAAGGAGAAAGTTACACTGGACAGATGACTCCAAATATTTTCTTTATTTTCATGTTTCAGATAGGCGTCTTATCGAGTAATTTTAAGGGAATTTTTTAAAATAATGTTTGTTGTTTTTTTGTTTTGTTTTTTTTTGGGGGGGGGAAGGACTACAATCTTCTTATTGAGAGCTTGCTGCAAGTTTTGTTTTAAAGAAAGTTTTTTGTTCCCCTCCCCCCTGATTTGACTTCATCTTCTTTAGTTTCATTAGATATAAGAAGAAATTCAAATTCAGAGTGACCTGAGTCACTTTAAATGCTGTCATGTTTATATTACACTTGTTCAGAAAACCTTTGAACTAAAGTAAGATGTATACTTGCAATAGAAGCTTTGCTGTCTCTGTTGTCATTTTTCATCTTCCTCTTGGGGATTATAATGTTATAGAAGAACATTTTCTAAATGAGTACACCTTTATTCAATTTGAAATTTTAATGCTGCCTATAACTCTCTGGGTATATCTCAAAACATAAGTGATTTAAATTTCTCATTTAAAATATACTGAACTAGCAATGTTAAATCAACAAAACTAGTACTGTGTCAGTACTATAATATAGTACAGTAGTCCAGAAAACTGAAAACTTGTGTTGTAATCATAAAACACATATATTTTCCTTATGACATCAGATGTTAATGTATAAATTGAAATGTCAGAAATAATTTGGAATCAGTTGAACTCATTGATTTGTATACTCGCTTATTTGTTTATTTTTTATTTAGGTTAAACTCAATGTTTCCATGTCAGTTTCTGGATACAGGTACAGGTTGGTTCTAAGTGGATCGTGTGAAGGCAAAGAAGTTCATGCTCAATAGCTTTTATATCCTAAACTAGTGGCCCGGTGCATGGCTTCCTGCACACTGAAAGGAAATTAGTTAAAATTCCTAGGGCGGCACCATGGCTGGAAGGATGTCTGCGGAGTGAGTAGGCAAAAAAAAAAAAAAAAAAAGGAAAAGAAAGAAAACTCATGCTTGGGTCTTCTGGCTGGCTCTGGTGCAGGGACTAATGAGGTGGTCCCAGGTGGTGGCCTACAGGTTGGGACTGGGCTAGATGGGCCAGGCACGCCCTAGAGCCAACGTTTTGTGGTCCCTCCCCAGCTGGCCCCACCTGGGGCGGTGCCGTGGCTCGAAGGGCATCTGCAGAATGAGAGGGGTCACTCCGATAGGTGGGGGTTCCTTGGCCTGGTCTGTGGGGATCGGACCGAAACCGGCTCTCTGACATCCCCGAGGGGTCCCGGAGTGCGAGAGGGCACTCTGCAAAATTGCTGTTGTACAGGATGTAGAATGCAAATGCAAGTGTGCAGTAAACCAGATTTGGGGCCGATAGTGCCCCAGGAACAATATAACCCATGGCCAAAGGTGGAATCTCCCACGAGGAATCGGGCTTGCTCCTCTCAGGTTCTGGGTGCATTACCCGAGAACCACCACTGCTAAGGCACCACAGCTTGGCAGCTCCTACATTGAGTGTCTGCTCCCTGGTGTCCAGTGCGCATCATAGGTACCAGCAGGTCGAATGGTCAGATGGTCACTTAGCCTTTTATATATATACTAGAGGCCTTGGTGCATGAAATTCGTGCACGAAAGGGGGATTTCCTCAGCTCAGCCTGCACCCACTCCAATTGTGGACCCCTTGGGGGACATCCCTCTAGCAATCTGGGACCGCTGGCTCCTAACTGCCTGCCTGATTGCCCCCAACTGCCCTCCCCTGCTGGCCTGATCTCACCCCCAACTGTCCTCCTCTGCTGGCCAATTTGGTTCTGATTGGTCAGTTTATATGCCCGCATCAAAAGCTCCGCCTCCTAGGCAGCCATTGGCTCCCCACAGCACCCAGATTTGGTTCTGATTGGTCGGTTCCTATGCCAATCTACGTCAAAAGCTCCACCTCCTAGGCAGCCATTTGTTCTTCACAGCACCCACATTTGGTTCTGATTGGTCGGTTCCTATGCCAGTCAGTGTCAAAAGCTCTGCCTCTTAGACAGCCATTGGTTCTTCACAGCACCCACATTTGGTTCTGATTGGTCAGTTCCGATGCCAGTCAGCATCTCTGGGCCTATCTCTGGGCTTGATCAGAGAGGCGGGGCTTAGCAGCCCCACGGAGGCCAGAGAGAAAGAAAAGCCCAGCTGCTGTTGAAGCTCAGAAAGAAAGAGGGAGAGAGAGAGAGGCAAGTACTGATCTACAGCTGCCACTGAGGCTGTGGATCAGACCCTGCCTCTCTCTCTGGGTCGCAGCCCCTGGGCATTCAGTGCTGGGTCATCCTGGCAACCCAGTGCTGACTGAAGGACTTCTGGGTTGGTCAGCCTTCGGTCATGATCTGTCATTACAACCCTAGCCTTTTATATATATTAGATATAGAGGAGGACTTCCTTGAGGCTTTGAGAAAAAAAAATAGAAGCAATAAATAAACATTTCCATGTGTGAAAATACTAGAGAACCATAGTAGGATAACTAGGTAATATTGAATGTTCCTTTGACATTTATAATCTATATATATAAAATGGCAGTGATCTAAGCAACTGGCCGACTGGCCGGTAGGTATGATGTGCACTGACCACCAGGGGACAGATGCTCAATGTAGGAGCTGCCGAGCTACTGTGACTTGGCAGTGGCACTTCTCGGGTTATGCACTCCAGAACCCAAGAGGAGGGAGCCGGATTCCTCGTGGGGCCACGCAATTGCACCTTTAGCTGTGGGTTATGTTGTTTCTGGGGCACTATGGGCCCTGAATCTGGTTTACTGCTGAGCTGCGGTGATTGCAGACTTGGAGAGCTTTAAAATACTGAAGCCTGAGCCCTACACCTTCGAGCTGCGGTGCCGCCCGAGGTGCGGCCGGCCAGGGAGGGACCTCGGGAGGTTGGAGAGACCTCAGGAGGTTGGCTCCAGGGTGTGTCCAGCCCGTCTTGCCTAGTCTCGCCCTGCCGGACACCTTCTAATTAATGTTCTTTCAATGTGCACAGATCCGTGCACTGGACCACTAGTAGCACATAATTGAAGAGAGCACAGTAAGAGGGTGTAGGAGAAAGAGAGGGCAGTTGGGATAGGGCAGCATGTGGCAAGTCCAACTGTCGGTGAATAAGGAGCCTGGGTTTAGACTTCCCATAGCAAGTGAGGCCGATCGGAATGGGGCTTCTCCTGAAGTTTTCCTGATTGGTATTGAGTAGCATTTTCAAGTATATTTTTATTAGTAAATAAAATTTGAATCAGCAGCCTTTTCTTATATTGTTTACTGTACTTATAAACAAACTAAAAGCATGACAATAAAGAGAAAACTATTTTTTTATTCACAGTGTGGGTCATCAATATGTGTACATATGTTTCACTGCTCTCTTGTTTAGGAACCTCTTTACCATGATGTTATTCTAGTTTCTGTAATGAGTGATACCTGTGGAGAAAGAGGCATAATTATAAACTGGCAATTTTCTCTCTCAGCAGTACCATGAAATTTCCATTACTAATTTTGAAGGATTTTCTCAATATGATTATATTGTGTTTTTGACATTTGAATTTCTGTGTAACATTCTTTAATGAATACGCTACATTCCTCCCAAAGTCACAGGGAAGGTTGGGGGGATTTTGTCCCAAGTGTCAGTCTGAATTTAGTGACAGCTACAGTGTCCTTCATTGTAATTTTGTGATCTTACATTAGTCTTCCATCTGTAATTGTTTAGTGTCAAACCTGCAAATTCTCCTCTTTTTTTTTTTTTTTTTGATAGATAGGCATACAATAAAAATTTAAATGTCTCCCTGCTAAGTGCTGGAATTGAAGAAGTTACATGAAGACAAAATACATTCTCCAGAGCAGTCAGAGTGCTAATTTTTGGCATTTTTCTCTTAGCTTGTTGAGGCAAGTTTACTGAATGTAGAATGAGGAGAAGTCTATAAAACCGAGCTGTGAAAAACTGCAGAATTCTCAATAGGAGCAGTGGTATATGGCTTGAAGCCCTGTGAAAATGCTCAGAGACACAACTGATATCTATTTTAAATGGCATAGATTTAAAAGTAATGTCCCTGATTTGATTTACAGCACACTGATAACCACTTTTAACTTGTATGTAATGAGAACATACCATGAGCATGACATTGTGCTGAGAGTTAAGGAAACGCTACAGTTACTTGGAGAGCTTTAAAATATTGAAGCCTCAGCCCTACACCAGCTATTGTAGCTGGAGCTGTTGAGCCCGAAGATCTGGCCCTAGAAGTTTTAAAAAGTCCCACCAAGTGATTTTTTTAAATTTAAATTCTTTATTGTTTAAAGTATTAAATATGTCTCCTTTTTCCCCCCATTAACCTCTCCCTGGCCACTCCCATCCCCCAGCACATGCCCTCACCCTTTTAATCTCTGTTTCCATTGGTTATACTTATATGCATGCATACAAGTCCTTTGGTTGATCTCTTATCCCCACCTCCTCCCACCCTTCCCTACCTTCCCTCTAAGGTTTGACAGTCTGTTCGATGTTTCTGTGTCCCTGGGTCTATTTTTGTTCATCATTTTATGTTGTTCATTACTACACTAATAAGAGAGAAACATGCAAATTAACCAACACTCTGCTACACTCACAAGCCACACCCACCAGCCCATCAGGAACGAGTATGCAAATTAACCCAACCAAGATGGCGGCTGGCCATGGAGCTGGAGCAAGCAGGAGGCTTGGGTTGCCCGGTGATGGAGGAAGCCAAGCTTCCTGCCCACCCTGGCTGGCCCTGGCCTCCACTCAAGGCTACAAAGTTTCAATTATAGAAGATAAATAAATCCTAGATACTTGATTCCAGCCAGCCCTGGCCTCCGCTCAAGGAGGCGCTGAAAAAAAAAAAGAAAAAAAGGAGGGGCTGGGACCTTGCGTCGCCGGGGGGTGATCAGACCAGGATGGGATGGCAGGGGCCGTTGGGGGTAAGCAGATCAGCAGGAGGGCCAGTTGGGGGTGAGCAGGCTGTCAGTGGGGGTCAGTTAGAGGTGATCAGGACAGTGGGGAGGTAGTTTGGAGTGAGCAGGCCAGCAGGGGGGGCAGTTGGGTATGAGCAGGCCAGTGGGGAGGGAAGGTGGGGGCAAGCAGGCCAGCAGGGGGGGCAGTTGGGGGTGAGCAGGCTGGCAGGGGAGGGGCATTTGGGGGCAAGCAGGCCGGCACTTGGGGGCGAGCAGGCCGGCAGGCAGAGTGATTAGGGGCAATCAGGCAGGCAGGCAGGCAGGCAGGCAGGCAGGCAGGTGAGCAGCTGGAGCCAGCAGTCCCGGATTGTGTGAGGGATGTCTGACTGCCAGTTTAGGCCCGATCCCTGTAAACCAGCAGTGGGACATCCTCCGAGGGGTCCCAGATTGGAGAGGGTGCAGGCCGGGCTGAGGAACACCACTCTCCCCCCATCCCCAATGCATGAATTTCATGCACAGGGCCACTAGTATTCTCTAAATGAGTGAGATCATGTGATCTTTATCTTTCTCCTACTGACTTACTAGGTGTACTGGTTAATAATGCGGATGTTTTCAATGGATGAAGTTACACATATATTGATATATATGTGATTTGATATGTATGCTATTTTGTTGTATTGACAACAAGCTTCAAAACTTCATATGTCAAATTTGTTGAAGGTGTTAACATTATAGATATTTTTACACTTAAAAATGTTGAATTTCATGGCAAAAAAGAGCATTTGCGGAAAGTTTTAATTCATTACTTTATTTTGAAGAAAAGTGCTGCTGAATACTTTGGGAAGCTTATGGTGAACATGCTCCATCTCAAGATACTTGTGAACACTGGCTTAAATGCTTTAAAAGTGATGATTTCCATGTGAAAGACAAGAACGTCCAGGTCAACCAAAAAAGTTTGAAGACCAACAATTACAAGCATTATTGGATGAAGCTGTGTGTCAAATTCAAAAACAACTTGCAGAAAGATTAAACGTTGCTCAGCAAACAATTTCCAATCATTTACAAGCAATGGGAAAGATTTCAAAGGAAGGAAAATGGGTGCCACATTAAATGAACAAAAGACAAATGGAAAACTGAAAAGCCATCAGTAAAATGTTGCTTCAACTGCACGAAAGAAAGTATTTTTTGCATTGAATTGTGACTGGCGATGAAAAGTGGATTTATTTTGAGAATCCCAAATGCACAAAATCATGGGTTGATCCAGGTCAACCATCAACATTGACTGCAAGGCCAAATCGCTTTGGAAAGAAGACAATGCTCTGCATTTGATAGGATCAGGAAGTTATGGTGTATTGTGAGCTTCTAAAATGAGGTGAAACTGTTAATACTGATTGATACTAACAACAAATAATCAATTTGAAACACACTTTGATTGTGAAATGATCAGAGTGTTCCAGAAGACACAGCAAAGTAATTTTTCTTCATAATGATGCACCATCACACACTTCAAAACCAGTTAAAGACACGTTAAAAGATCTTGCCTGGAAAGTATTAACCCACCCAGTGTATTCACCAGACCTTGCTCTTTCAGATTACCACTTGTTCCGATCAATGGCACACCCACTTTCTGAGCAGCACTTCAAAACATACAAAGAAGTGGAAAATTGGGTCTCTGAATGGTATGCCTCAAAACAAGAAAAGTTCTATTGGGATGGTATCCACAAATCACATGAAAGCTGGGGAAATGTCTAGCTAGCGACGGACATTACTTTGAAGAAAGCACTTTTGATGTTTCCCTTGAGATTATCGTGTTTTCTTTGATTACAAAATCTGCATTATTAACTAGTACACCTAGTATTCTGCTTAGGATAATGCTCTCCAGGTCCATCCATGCTGTTACGAATAGTAAGAGTTCTTTTTTTTTATATATATATAGCAGTGTAGTATTTCATTGTGTAGATGTACCACAGTTTATTAATCCATTCATCTGCTGATGGGCACTTAGGCTGTTGCCAAATCTTAGCTATTGTAAATTGTGCTGCTATGAACATAGGGGTGCATATATTCTTTCTGATGGGTGTTTCTGAGTTCTTGCGATATATTCCTAGAAGTGGGAACACTGAGTCAAATGGGAGTTCCATTTTTAATTTTTTGAGGAAACTCCATACTGTTTTCCACAGTGGCTGCACTAGTCTACATTCCCACCAGCAGTGCACGAGGGTTCCCTTTTCTCCACATCCTCACCAGCACTTGTCATTTGTTGATTTGTTGATGGTAGCCATTCTGACAGGTGTGAGATGGTACCTCATTGTTGTTTTGATTTGCATCTCTCTGATGACTAGTGACTTTGATCAAGCTTTTTTATGTCTTTTGGCCTTCTGTATGTCTACTTCTGTTTATTTAGGTCCTTTGCCCATTTTTTGATTGGATTGTTTATCTTCCTTTTGTTCTGTTGTATGAGTTCCCTGTAAATGTTGGAGATTAAACGCTTATCGAATATAACATTGGCAAATATGTTCTCCCACGCAGTGGGCTCTCTTGTTGTTTTGTTGATGGATTCTTTATTGTGCACATGCTTTTTATTTTGATGTAGTCCCATTTGTTTATTTTCTCCATAGTTTCCATAGTCCTAAGAGCTGTATCGGTAAAGATATTGCTACAACATATGTCTGATATTTTGCTGCCTATGGCTTCTTTTAAGATTTTTATGGTTTCCCATCTTACATTTAACTCCTTTATCTATTTTCAGTTTATTTTTGTGTGTGGTGTAAGTTGGTAGTCTAGTTTCATTGTTTTGCATGTATCTGCCCAATTTTCCCAACACCATTTATTGAAGAGACTGTCTTGACTCCACTGTATGCTCTTGCCTCCTTTGTCAAATACTAATTGAGCATAATTGCTTGGGTTTGACTTCTGGATTCTCTATTCTATTCCATTGGTTTATATGTCTGTTCTTGTGCCAGTAACAGGCAACTTTGAGAACAGTGGCTTTGTAATACAGCTTGATATCTGGTATTGTGATCCTTCCTACTTTGTTCTTCTTTCTCAGGACTACTGTTGCTATCCGTGGTCTTTTTTTATTCCATATGAATTTTTGGAGAGTTTGTTCTAGGTCTATCAAATATGCCATTGGTATTTGAATGGGCATTGCATTGAACTTTATATTGCTTTGGGTAATATGGACAATTTAATGATGTTGATTATACCAATCCATGAACATGGCATGTTCTCCCATTTGTTTATGTCTTCCTCTATCTCTTTTTTTCAATGTCCTGTAGTTTTCCGCATACAGGTCTTTTACCTCCCTAGTTAATTTTATTCCAGGTCCTTAATTTTTTCTTGCAACGGTAAATGGGATTTTTTTTTTTTTTTTTTAGTTTCTCTTTCTCTGAGTTCATTATCTACACCAGTGGTCAGCAAACTGTGGTTTGCCACTCTGTTGACTAATGCGTTTGCCAACCACTGATCTACACTAATAAAAGAGAAACATGCAAATTGACTGTACCTCCGCTATGCCCACCAGCCAATCAGGAGTGAGTATGCAAATTAACCCAACCAAGATGGCGGCTGGCCATGGAGCTGGAGCAAGTAGGAGGCTTGAATTGCCCCGGCGATGGAGGAAGCCAAGCTTCCTGGCTTACCCTGGCTTCCGTTCAAGGCTACAAAGTTTCAACTATAGAAGATAAATAAATCCCAGATACCAGGGCCTCCACTTGGGTTACTGGGGGGCATGGCCGGCCTGCAAACCACCACAGGCCCCTCGCCCAGGCCACCCCATGCCACAAGGGAACCCCCACCCTGATCCGGGACACCCTTCAGGGCAAACCAGCTGGCCCCCACCCGTGCACCAGGCCTCTATCCTCTCTAATAAAAGAGTAATATGCAAATTGACCATCACTCCAACACACAAGATGGCTGCCACCATGTGGAAACAAGATGGCCACCACAAGATGGCCAGCAGGAGAGGGCAGTTGGGAGGGACCAGGCCTGCCAGGGATGGCAGTTGGGGGCAATCAAGCCTGCAGGGGAGGGCAGTTAATGGTGACCAGGCTGGCAGAGGAGGGGAGTTGGGGGCGACCGGGCCTGCAGGGAAGGGCAGGTGGGGGTGACCCAGGCCTGCAGGGGAGAGCAGTTAGGGGTGACCAGGCCTGCAGGGGAGGGCAGTTGGGGGTGACCAGGCCTGCAGGGGAGGGCAGTTAGGGGCAATAAGGCTGGCAGGGGAGTAGTCACCAATCAGGCTGGCAGCGAGTGGTTAGAGGGTGATCAAACTGGCAGGCAGAAGCGGTTAGGGGCAATCAGGAAGGCAGGCAGGCGAGCAGTTGGGAGCCAGCAGTCCTGGATTGTGAGAGGAATGTCCGACTACCCGTTTAGTCCCGAACCTGCTGGGATCGGGCCTAAACGGGCAGTATTGACATCCCTCGAGGGATCCCAGATTGGAGAGGGTGTAGGCTGGGCTGAGGGACACCCTCCCATGCTCGAATTTTGTGCACCGGGCCTCTAGTTGGTCTATAATAAGGCCATGGTTTCTGGCTGTTAATTTTGTGTCCTGCTACATTGTTGAACTCATTTATTAAGTCTATTAGTTTTTTAATGGAGTCTTTAGGGTTTTCTATGTACAATGTCATGTCATTTGCAAATAATGACAATTTTACTTCTTCTTTTCCAATTTGGATGCCTTTTGGTTTTTTTCTTGTCTGATTGCTATGGCTAGTTCTGCCATTACTATGTTGAACAGGAGTGGAGAAAATGGGCATCCCTGTCTTTTTCCTGTTTTTAGGGGAAATCGTTTTATTTTTTGCCCTTTGAGTATGTTTTTGGCTGTAGCTTTGTCATATTAGGCTTTTATTATGTTGAGGTATGATCCTCTATTCCCACTTGCTAAGAGGTTTTTTTTTTTATCAAGAAAGGGTGTTGGATTTTAAATCAACTACAATAAAAACAAAATAAAAATCATACACTTGGAGGCTTAATAGCATGTTATTACACAACAATTGGGTTACCAAAGAGATCAAAGAAAAAATAAAAATCAACCTGGAAACAAATGACAATGAAAACACAACAATTCAAAATAAATGACATACAAACAAACAAACAAACAAACAAAAAACAATACAAAAGATCAATGAAACCAAGAGTTGGTTCTTTGGAAAGATAAATAAGATTGATGAACCACTGTTCAGGCTCACCAAGAAACAAAGAGAGACCCAAATAAACAAAATTAGAAATGAAAGAGGTGAAATAATACCCAACTCCACAAACATACAAACGATTGTAAGAAAAAACTATGAACAACTCTACTCCAAAAAATTGGACAATCTAGAAAAAATGAATATATTCCTAGAAAAATACAATCTTCCAAAACTCAATCAGGAAGAATAAGAAAACCTGAATAGGCCGATAACTACCAATGAAATTGAAGCAGTAATCAAAACTTCCAGCAAACAAAAGTCCTGGTCCGGATGTCTTTACAGGGGAGTTCTACCAAACATTCAAAGAAGAACTAAAACCTATCCTCCTCAGACTATTCAAAAAAAAAAAAAAAAAATTCAAGAGGAAGGCACATTTCCAAGCTTTTTATGAAGCCAGCATTACCTTCATACCAAAACCTGATAAAGACACCACAAAGAAAGAGAATTACAGGCCAATATCCCTCATGTACATAGATGCTAAAATCCTCAACAAAATTCTAGAAAATTGGATCCACCATTACATTAGAAAAACCAGACACCACTATCAAGTGGGATTTATTCTGGGGATGCAAGGCTGAATCAATATCCGCAAATCAATAAAGATGATACATCACATAAACAAATTGAGAGACAAAAATTACATAATCATTTCAATTGATGCAGGAAAAGCATTTGACAAAATCCACCAAGTGATTTTAATTCATGGAGTTACAACATAGAGATCCACGGATGGAGGGAACTGGAGAAATGAAGGCCTGGGCCAGAAACAGATCCCAACTGTGCTGCAAGCACTAAGAGGAAGCTGATGGAACCTCCTGTGCCTCTCCCCTCGTGCTTTAAGTACTCTCCTCAGAACCGGAAATGTCCTCTCTGCCAGGTTAATTTTTACAAAACGACCTCCAAATCCTTGCCTATGATTATAACCTGCGAGAAGTGTTACATTAGAGAAACTTCAGCTTAACCTATTAGAGAATGTTTCTGATGTAGCCCATCCACATTTCTCTCTCACATTGTCCAAATTGAATATTATCAGACCATTTCCTCATAGGAAAGTGCTTTACTAATAATGTGGATGTTAAGAGGCAAAGAGAAGGAACTGAACCTCTCTGTCCTTAATCCTTTAAGCCTTGGTCTCAGGGTAAGGTACTTGTATCACCCCTGCTTTCTTCTTTGGGATATGTGTGGTTGTCAATGGAGATGGAGGTAATGATTTCTGAGCTGCTATTTACCTGGCTGACCTCCTACTGAATTTCCAAAGAAAGATTTGAAGCAGTAGGATGAGACCCAGTGCAGCTTCCCAGTCAGCATCCATCTGAGCAAGGTCTGCTGCTCTCTGGTCCTTTGCTTCAAAGCCTTTTACACCAGAAAAATGAACTGCTCTCTCTTTGATTTATTTCTATAAAACCCTGTCAGAAAAGTGGAGTTATTAATTATTACTCCTGATTCAATTGCTTGTTTTTATTAGAGAGACTTGCCAGGAAAATAAAATTGTCTTTCTGTGCAGGGCATACTATCCAGTTCAGTGTTATCCCTCATGTGTTATGTGTGGATTTTAAACCAAAACCTAACATCGAGGTTACTAATCTTTCTCCTGAAGAAGGTGTATCATCATAAAGAAATAAAATTTTCATGCACAAGAAACCACCTGATTTTCTTTTCACCTCTATCTCTTCACAGTGAGATAATCAGAAATAGACATTCTAACTTAGAGGCTTTGTAACAGATTTCCTAATATAACAAAACCACAAAGTGGGCCTGGGTTTTGAATAAGTCTCACTGAAAAAGAGCATAGTTGCTTCTAAAATTAATAAGTGATTTTTTTTTTTCTCTTAGGCTACTACTACTACTACTACTACTACTACTACACACACACACACACACACACACACACACACACACACACACTATCTACATAGCCCTGGATTAGAAGGAAACTCATCTATATATATAAAAGCCTAAGCAACTGAACAACCCAAATGACTGGAGCGACTGTTTGCTATGATGCGCACTGACCACCAGGGAGCAGATCCTCAACGCAGGAGCTGCCCCCTGGTGGTCAGTGCGTTCCCACAGTGGGAGCACTGCTCAGTTGAGGCCTGTCCCGGCGGCCCACCAGCCTGGCAGCAGCCACTCACTCCCTCAGTCCAATCTCCAGATAACAGGCCAGGCACTGATGGACCAGCACCACTAGCAAGATCCCGACAGTGCTATCGGCCTCCTGGAAGTCGGCCTTGAGCACGACTTCCACTTCCCCTCCCTAGATACTCTGCAAGGAAGAAACAATATAAAAGCAGCTGCCAGTTGGCTCCTGACAACCAGCGCAAAAGTTAGCAGGACAGATCCAGATCTCGGGCCTCAAGGATGTCCCACTACCCACCCAGAGGGTCAGTCGCATCCCATCCCCACCCCTCGGGCCCCCAACCATGTATAAGTTTGTGTACCAGGCTTCTAGTCCTATCTAATAAAAGAGTAATATGCAAATTAACCGTCACTTTGCGATAAAGATAGTGGTGCCCACAGCCAAAAAGGAGGGAATATGCAAATTGACATGACAAAGATGGCGGTGCTGGCCGGAGCCACGGAGCTGGCCAGAGCAGGCAGGAGGCGGGGGCTTGGCTTCCTTGGTCGCCCCAGCTGGCTCCTTGGCTGCCGCCCAGACAAAGTCATAATGGCAGGGCCAAGGCAGAGGCAGTTAGGAGTGATCAGGCCAGGAGGGGAGAGCAGTTGGGGGTGATCAGGCTGGCGGTGGGGGAAGTTGGGGGCAAGCAGGCCAGCAGGGGGGGGCAGTTGGGGGTGAACAGGCTGGCAGGGGGTGTCAGTTGGTGCCAAGCAAGTCAGCAGGGGAGGCTACTAGGGGGTGAGCAGGCCAGCAGGGGGGACAGTTGGGAGCGAGCAGGCCCGTAGGGGGGGCAGTTGGGGACAAGCAGGCTGGCTGGGGGGCAGTAGGAGGTGAGCAGGCTGGCAGGGGGGCAGTTGGGGGCAAGAAGGCTGGCAGGGGGGACAGTGGGGTGATCAGGCCAGTAGCGGGATGCAGTTGGGGATAATCAGGCCGGCAGGGGGGCAGTTAGGGGTGAGCAGGCTGGCAGGGGGGCAGTTGGTGGTGATCATTTTGGTGGGGGGGGGCAGTTGGGGGCAATCAGGCCAGCAAGGGGGGGCAGTTGGGGGTGAGAAGGCCAGTGAGGGGGCAGTTGGGGGTAAGCAGGCTGGCAGGCAGAGTGGTTAGGGGTGATCAGGCAGGCAGGCAGATGAGCGGTTAGGAGCCTGCAATCCCGGATTGCGAGAGGGATGTCCAACTGCCAGTTTAGGCCCGATCCCTCTGGCAGTCGGACATCCCCTGAGGGGTCCGAGATTGGAGAGGGTGCAGGCCGGGCTGAGGGACACTCCTCCCTCCCCCGGTGCACGAAGTTTGTGCACTGGGCCACTAGTTGTATATAAACCTCTCTAGCTCCAGTGTTGAGTTGTACATGGTCGAGTTTGCAGAATGGAGGTAATATGTACTCTAACATTACTTAGAAATATAGAAATTTTATCAAACCCTGTTTATTACTTTATTACCTAGCATTTTGGAAGAATCCCAAAGCCTCATTTCCTAACTAGGTTGTTCATCCCACAAAAGATGCTCCTAAACTTGGAGAGTCAACTAGGTCCAGAATCCTTTTATCAAATTGTTCATCTCCTTAAGGAAGAAAAAAAAAATAGGATGCTGCCCTTGGAGATGTGAAGAAAGATCAGTTAATATACAATGAACATTATCCCTAGCTCTGAATTCCCAATGTAGTGTTACACCTTCATTTAAGCCTCAATTCAATCCCAGAGAATCACCTGAGTCATAACCATGTCTTATTGGTGTAAACTGCCTAAATGAGATGCCAGTAAATGAATAGCATTTGCAGCATCTCCTCTCCCCGACCTGTCCCAAAGCAGGAGTTTTCTCTTTACTTCAAGATATTTCTGCTGTGATGTTAGGCTCCTGAATCTTTTCTCACCTTCACTAATTTTCTCCTCTCCAGTTTTACTATGTAGTAAGGCTTGTTATTTTCTTATACACCATAGAATTTTCCGTAGGTTTCCAGAGGTTACCAAGAAAGCCACAGATCTTTCTTCCACAAAGAATTGATTAGAGAGTTTATTTTGTCTCAAAGGCTGAATGGCTGTCTCTTCCAATGTTATGCAAGCATGCTACAAAGATCCTTATAACTGTAGGACACAAATGTTATTCGTTGTTTTGCCATAGCTGGTGAGCTATATGGCTATCATCTCTTGAAATGTAGCAGTGAGTTCTCTAAACTCAAGTACTCTGCTCTGACAGTCTTTCTCCTGAGCAACTTGCCAACAGCAGACAACACATTTAGAAGATGAATTTCTCTGCTCTAAACTTTAAATTGTTATCTGAGTCATTGCCTCTTCATTCCCACTTTGCAATCGCTCCCCCAAACAAAGCAGGAAGGTGAACTGTACATACTAATCTCACTTTGGAAAATATAGTGTGTTTTTGTTTTTGTTTGTCACTAGAGAGACATAGGTTTTGATTTGGGAATTTTCTTTGAGGAGAAATAATGATTATTTGGGTGATTTGTCTTAATTTGACAGTCTTTGATCATAGTATCCTAACAATAGCTACGCTGTCTTGAACCTCTACCCTGAGCAAGGTAGTACACTGAGAACTTTACATATAATATCTCATTTAAACCTGAGTTGCAACCTTGAGAAGTAGGAATGACCACCTTTATTTTACACATGAGGAAAATGAAAGTTTAAGTGGCTTATTCAGGAGCCAGAATTTGAATCCAGCTTTGTCTGCCTCCAAAATGCACTACCTCATAAAAGTTAATATTATTATTTTACCTGAAATGAATGCTAAGATTGGCAGTGGTATTGTTAAATCTCTAACTATAAATGTCCCTCTAGAGATGAATCAAAGAGGAAAACAAATTATGTTTCATATTGTCTGGTAATTTATGAAACAAATTAAGGGGAGGAAGTAACTTATTTCAAATTTTTGAGTTTGTCTTTCAAATTGTTAGTCCCCTTTGCTTACTTCATTTTATAGTAATTCAGCACCTACTGCTGAGTCAGGCACCAGCCGCTGAGCTGGGTGATGAGAGAGAAGATGTAGCTATTAGTTATAGAAACAAATAAAGGGAAGCAGCCAAAATGTGGAGACAAAGAAACATGTCACAAATGGAAGAACAGAGGAAATCTCCAGAAAGATTTTTATCTCAAATGGAACCCAGCAAACTACTAAATACACAGTTCAAAACAATGGTCATAAGGTTGCTCAAGAGACTTAGTGAGACTTTCAAGGATCTTAGTGAGCATTTCAAAGACATGAAATCAAGGACCAGGAAGAAATTAAGCATACACTAACTGAAATAAGGAATAATTACAGGATTCAACAGCAGAGGATTATGAGAATCAAATCAACAATTTGGAATATGAAGGAGCAAAAATCACCAAATTAGAAGAGCAAAAAAAAAAAATAATAATAATCCAAAAATCTGAAGATACTGTAAGGAATCTCTGGGAAAGCTTCAAGCATACCAATATTTGCATTATGGGAGTGTCAGAAGAAAAGAGAGAGCAAGATATTGAAAACATATGTGAAGAAATAATGACAAAAAACTTCCCCTAGCTGGTGAAAGAAATAGACTTGTAAGTCCAAGAAGCACAGAGTCTCAAACTAGAGGAACCCAAAGAGACCCACACCAAGACACATCATAATCAAAATGCCAAAGGGCAAAGGCAGAGAGGATCTTAAATGCATCAAGAGAAAATAAGTAAGAAGAAGGAGGAGGAGGAGAAGGAGGAAGAGGAGGAAATGGAAACAATAAAATGGCAATAAATACATATCTATCAACAACTGAATCTAAAAATCAAAATAAATGAACAAGGACTCTAATGATCAAAATAAACTGATGAATAAAATAAAACCAGAGGCATGGAAACATAGACCAGACTGAAGAAGTTCAGAAGGAAGCAGGGAGGAGGATGGGTGGAGATTAATATATGCATTACCTATTGACACAGACAATAAGATGGTGAAGGCCTGGGGCAGGTACAAACTGGGTGGAGGGGAGAAATGGGAGGAAACGGGGTACATCTTTAATACTCTCAACAATAAAGATTAAAAAAAAACAACTATCATTTGGAAAACTCTTTAATTTAGAATTGAGAAAATGAATGTCTTTTGGTGCAATTGAAAAAATGTGCTGTTTTAAAGACTTCTGCTATATAGGAAAGAATTATCACCTGCTTTGTCTTTCATATAATTAAGTTATTTAAAGTAAGTTGTACCCATAGAAACATACATTACAAATATGAAAGAATAGTAGTATAACTTTTGAAGCATCAACAGTTCATAAATATATTGTAGAAATGCCTATATGCTTATCTCCTGTTAAAATACATTTAAAAAACCTATTGACAGTTAATTTAAAAGCTTACACTAACTGGTGAAAGAAAAATTATAAAATATAAGTCAACTTTCAGTTTTGATTCAGGAATTTTATAGATTGGGAAAAATAACCCAAAACTACCTTTGCAACTTGTTTGCACACCATCTTCTAATAGAACCTTATGGATTACTTATTGTTTGTTTTTTAATTTATTGATATCAGAGGGGAAGGGAGAGGGGGAGAGAGATAGAAACATCAATGATGAGAGAGAATCATTGATCAGCTGCCTCCTGCATGTCCCCCGCTGGGGATCAAGCCCACAACCCTTCATGTGCCCTGATCAGGAATTCAACAGTGTCCTCCTTCCTGTTCATAGGTCGACACTCAACCACTGAGCCATATTGGCTGGGCCCTTATGGATTACTTTTAATAAAAACAAATGATAGGTGTTTGAAAGTCACCAACACATACAAAACCAACGTCATTCAGAGTTTTTATTGTGACATGTGATGAAATGACTATTTGGAGATGAAAAGATGAAATGACAAAAATAAAAGTTTGAAAACTGAGATGAGCCACCCCTTTTCAATAGTTTAATCATATGTACCTTATGCTTCATTATATATGGGCCATGAGATAAAATTTCATGTTGTACTTGATAACAAGTGGATCAGGTGGTTAGTAAATAAATTATGAAGTTTTTCTACTGAATTATTTTTACAGTCTCTCCTTTCTACCACTACAGTGAGCCTTAATAACACTTTTCCACAGACAAGAAAACATTCTGATATTTTGGATCATTTTAATATATTCCTATAGATTAATAAAAATATTCATTATATTATGTGGTTAGCAATTCATTTCATATTCTATGTTTTCTTTCATTTTTCTTTATTATAATGTAAAAATGCTGTGCACTTAAAATATTTTTTACGATCAGCTTATTTTATGCTTTAAAATAATAGTATGACACAAGAACTTATTATTACACTAGAGGCTCTGTGCACGAAATTCGTGCACGTGGGGGTGTGTCCCTCAGCCCAGCCTGCACCCTCTCCAATATGGGACCCCTCAAGGGATGTCCGACTGCCCATTTAAATCGGGCCTAAACAGGCAGTCGGACATCTCTCTCACAATCCAGGACTGCTGGCTCCCAACTGCTTGCCTGCCTGCCTTCCTGATTGCCCCTAACCGCTTCTGCCTGCCAGCCTGATCACCCCCTAACCACTCCCCTGCCAGCCTGATTGATGCCTAACTGCTCCCCTGCCAGCCTGATTGCCCCCAACTGCCCTCCCCTGCAGGCCTGGTCACTGCTAACTGCCCTCCACTGCAGGCCTGGGTCTCCCCCTACTGCCCTTCCCTGCAGGCCATCTTGTGGTGGTCATCTTGTGTCCACATGGAGGCAGCCATTTTTGACCAGGTGGGGGCAGCCATCTTGTGTGTTGGAGTGACGGTCAATTTGCATATTACTCTTTTATTAGATAGGATAGAGGCCTGGTGCATGGGTGGGGGCCAGCTGGTTTGCCCTAAAGGGTGTCCCGGATCAGGGTGGGGGTTCCCTTGGGGCGTGGTGGGCCTGGACGAGGGGCCTCTGGTGGTTTGCAGGCCAGCCATGCCCCCCGGCGACCCAAGCGGAGGTCCTGGTATCTGGGATTTATTTATCTTCTATAATTGAAACTTTGTAGTGTTGAGCGGAGCCAAGCCTCCTGCTTGCTCTGTGGCCACAGCCATTTTTGTTGAGATTTATTTATCTTCTATAATTGAAACTTTGTAGCGGAAGCCAAGGCAGGCCAGGGCAACCCAAGCCTCGTTGGGGGCAACCCAAGCCTCCTGCTCTCTCCAACTCCGTGGCTGCCACCATTTTTGTTGGGATTTATTTATCTTCTATAATTGAAACTTTGTAGCCTTGAGTGGAGGCCTGGGCCCGCCAGGGTGTGCAGAAAGCTTGGCTTCCTCCATTGCCGGGGAAACCCAAGCCTCCTGCTCGCTCTGTGGCCGCAGCCATCTTGGTTGGGTTAATTTGCATACTCGCTCCTGATTGGCTGGTTGGCGTGGCTTGTGGGTGTAGCGGAGTGATGGTTAATTTGCATATTACTCTTTTATTAGATATGATGTTGAACAAACAAACATTTACAACCCTGGAATGTTTTTAAACATCCATTTATTGACTTTTTACAAGGCATTTTATTTATTAAAGAATCTTCTGAATGCTTTATGAACTAAAGGAAAGCCCTATCTATTTTCTCTTTCTCTCTTTTAATTAGGAGACTTTTAAATTCTGTTTGTATATGGGGTCTCTTATAAATTAGGCCAAATGATATTAGCAAAATAAATAAAAATAGTCAAATATGTTCTTTTTCTTGCAAAGTTGGAAAGAAGTTACTGTTAGGATATTTGTTTGTAAATCTCAATATTTCTGGAGTCAGACTTCTCTGATAGCACCTAAAGAGAGCATGATGGGAACTAAATCCAGGGCACAGGGCAGTGATGGACCAGGTAGGCTCCCTTTATATACTCTTTGAAGATGTGCAGTCAAACCATTACTTGGCAAACCCTATGCAGACAGCATGTGCCTTCTATACATAGAGCAAAATGTGTGCACCAGCAGTGTGCATATCTTAAGGGTTCTAAACTTGCCTTATTCATTCATTGTCAATGGGAGTGATATCACCACCAGTGGAGTGAAAATAGATTGTTAAGGGAGGGCAAAAAGCTAACAAAGATTTATCCTACTTGTTGCTCTGCAGAGCTTCACAGCATATAAACTCCTATATAGCAGGGCCATAGCATTTAAATTTCATGGAGTGGAAGCAATTAAGAAAAATAGTCTAGAAAATGCTTCAGATGTGTGTGGAGTAGGTGGCGGGGTGGGGGGTGGGGGGCATAATGACAAAAAGTTTGAGAAAAACAGTGTGTCATTCATTGTCACTTCTGGATCTTCTACATGGGTGTTGCACTCTAGATTCTGTTTATCTCAAAATAGTATCTCAGGGATTATTATTTCAGTTTCTGGTTTGATGTGTAGGTTCTACTTTGAGGATAGACAGATAAGATTTTCATCCTGGCTCAACCATTTCCATGTAACTAAATAACTGTTCTATTCTGTAAAATAAAGCAAATTCTCTTGCCTCATATTCTTCCTAACAGTGGCATTGATGGGAGTTCTTCTCTTGGAAAAGATTTCTCAAGTAGCTAAAAATGAATAGACTTAACTTTTAAATGTTTTGAAAATGAAAAAGTCTTCTGTGACCACTAGCCTACTTCCAACTTAGTTCTTTCATACTTCTTCACATTTTTTCTCCTTCCCTTGCCAATATATGCTGCCCCCAAGTAAATGAGGGCAAGAGTTGCCTGAGCAAATATAACATCAGAGGCTGGACCGCTTAAGATTAAGAGCTGAAACTTTTACATTCTCATTTTCTTCCTGTGGACACCCTTCATTTTTCCAGTTAAAAGGCAAGGATATTCATTCATTTTTAATCAGTTGACTTTAAGGCCACATGTTTAAATTGGGAAAAGTTCCAATATTTCTATATTATGGTATTCATATTATGAAAATTATTTTATTGAATTAAAAATGTAATCATTATTCACATTAGCATTTAACTTATTGGAATTCATTTATATAAAGAGTTTTGTTTCCTGAAATCATAGCTTTTATCTTTGTAATCTTGGATACTCAAAATCCTTGTTTTCTTATGAGTCAGGAATTTTTTCATAAGTGGTATCTTGTTTTTTCTTGGTAAGATTGTTTGGAAGAGGCAAATATAATTATTAGCAGAAAATTTGCTGTTTTCTGACCCTTAGCATAAAATATTTTATACCAAACAGTATTTCTTCTGCAATCTGCTGATACATTTAGTGATATCTAAGCTGTTTTGTTTTTAAATAAAACATAAACGTCTTATTTTATTGTGTGGCTAAACATGCAATATCAACAGTAAGCATTGGACTGGAGATAGTTCTTTTCACCATGATTTTGATACACCTATGCTTTAATTATTTTGATAATTATAATAAAGTTACTAGGAAATTAATCTGAAAAAATATTTAACAATTTTAAAACATTGCCAGAAATGCACATTGTAGACATTGCTCAATAGTTTACTAACCTGTGAAGCCAATTACTGTATTTTGCCAAACTTCATTATGAAATTATGTGCTAACCTTGCTTTCTCATACTCTAGTCACCGCTCAAACCCTCAGAGGTTCCTGCTGCCCTCTCTGCAGTAGGAAGGCTCTGGTTTCCAAAGGTCTGCATTGACTGGTAGGCCTCTGCACCCACTCCAGCCTCTACTGATCACCTGGTTCAGTTTGACCCTCCTTCTGTGTTCCTTCCCTCTCTTCTTTGTTCTAGCAATCTTGATTCTCCTGAGTCCTTCACAGGCTCCCTTTCCTCCCGTTTCTCCTACAGTGTACATGTTTCCTCAGGGGCTGTCCTGGGCTTCTTCTCTATCTTCCCTACACTTTCTTTCTCAGAAAGCTAGTCTACTTGTAGTCTTTGGCCATCTCTCTAATGTAGATAATTCTCAAATTGACACCTCACAATCCAACCTTTTGCTCTAAATAACAAACATAAACTTTGAAGTTGCTTGCATGAGATCTCTGTGGAATCTTGCTGACTCCTCAGAGTCATTGAATCCAGAACGGAAATCCTCCTCCCTACAAATCATGATGCTCTTTAAAAAGTATTGTTTTTGTCATCTCTAGTCCAGTTACCAAAGTCTGACTTTGAGTCATTTCAATGGCTCCTTCCTTTTCATTGTTCTTAACATTTAGTCAATAGCCACGTCATAGCTTCCTTCTTTTTCATTTCCTTTTTTCCATTTACCTTCCCACATATTTTTCTATGTGTATTTAATTTGTTGAGGCTTTTAAAGTTTATAATAAAGCATTTCTGCCTGCGTAATTTCTCTTTCTGCAACCAATGTACAAAGTCAGCATCCTTATTATAATTTTCATTTTGAGACAGTGTAACACAGTGGGTAAGAGTTCAGTTTTGCAGACTATCTGCCCAGATCCTGATCCTGGTAGCTTTACTTCCTAATTGTATCATCTTTGGCACATTATTTAATCTTTCTGTGCATCACCTTCATCATCTGAGAAATGGAGATTATAATACCTAATTTATTGGTATGTGTAAGAATTAAAATATCCTATCTAATAAAGAGGGAATACGTTAATTGACCCTCAAGCCGTTACAAAGATGGCGGCGCCCACAGCCAATAAGGAGGGAATATGCTAATTGCTGCCCCACCCTCAAAGATGGTGGTGCCCACAGCCACAAGATGGCAGCGCCCAGTCCCCTCAGCCCTGCCAGGGCGGCAGGCATGCAGCACACCCGGGCCCACCCCCAGGTGGGCCTGGCCACTCTGCACGCCTGCCTCTGGAATCCCCCAGTCCCCTCAGCCCCCCAGCCGCCCAGGGCCGGCCCGAGGTGCAGGCAAGCCTCAGATGTCAGCTGCCCAGCTGCCCAGGGCCACCCGAGGCTCAGGTAACCAGGGACGGCCGAGGCTTGTGCTGTCGGCAGTGGCAGCAGCAGAGGTATGATGGGGCATCGCCTTCCCCTGATTGCTGGGTCGCCTCCCGCCCCTGAGGGCTCCCAGACTGTGAGAGGGGGAAGGCTGGGCTGAGGGACCCCCCTCCAGTGCATGAATTTTCATGCACCGAGCCTCTAGTTTAGTGATATTATGAGTTTGGAATGGTGAATTCATGTAACAAATGTTTGATAAATGTAAGTTCTTACTATATTACAAATATGTAGCTTGTGGTTACATATTGTAAGTGACAAACGGAGTCCTAAAGTTCACATCTTTTGTATCTACATTCCATTCTTCCTCCACTCTATGACACATAATTTTGCCTATTTTTAATTTCTATAAAATAAATTATATGTCAGTTAGTAGAGTTACTTCCTTAATATGTTTCCATTCTGTGCTCCCACTATGCCTAGAAAGTGTTTTCTCTTGTTTAATGGATCCCAGAAATACATTAAAGTAAGAATGTATTTATTCTTGGATGCTGGTTTAGAATGTCTGCCAAGTTAGGAATATTTAGATATTCATGAGTCTTGACATCTGTCACTTGGAATGTTACAAGTTTCTTTTTTACCCCAAATAGCTGACACATTTAATGATTTTTTTGTAAAGTTTCAATTAGTTTGGGGACAACTTCGATAAATCTATTTTATACATTCATGTACCAGCTTGTGAGGGAGCCAGGTAACTATTGTGCCATAATTCTGAATGGTTATTCTAATAACCATGTTTTAGTGTAATTAGAGTCCCTTGATTATTTCTTTACTCTTTAGTCAAGCTATAGCATTTATTTCTGACTAGCTTTCTTTATACTGTTTAAAACTTAATACATCATATTCACTTCAGATTAAGTAACTAAGAGATTTGTTCTATGATAGTTCTACATTCATACTATTTCACTCTGCACTATGCATATATGTTCTAATCTGAAGAATGGAAGTTTACATAGAAATTTATCCTACCCTTATTTTTTATATAATTAGATTACATTTACTTAATTGAGTATTTACATGTATAAAATATTTCACTATATAAAGTAAAACGCACAATACTGAAATGCTGCACTTACTACATAGTCAAGATCAAAGTGCCAACCCTCTCTGCACAGGAGGAAGGAAGAGGAACACAAGGTACCTATCTTTTGAGACTGCTCTTTTGAAAGAAACTTCCCATAATTCTGCTAGCATTTCACTGGACAAAGCTTAGATGCAGAGTCGTAAAGGGAAGTTAGGAACTATGTCCCTTTTTTTAAGGCAATGCATCTAGCTGAAAATGTAAGTTTCTCAGACTAAAAGAAAGATGTCTGACATAGGCAATGATATTTAAGCTGGTTGTTGAAGAATGGACAAGATTTCTGGAGAAAAAAATGGGCTTTACAAGTCAAGGACTACCTGGAGAGATGATATAGAAGCAGGAAAGATGGGCCATGATCATCTTACTATGTGACTTTTGGTTTGATTGAAGCAAGGTCTGTGTATTTCCCAATTTAAAGCTCAAAGGAGAGCAAAGAAACTGTACTTATCCAGGGATAAATATCAGGTAATAATGATGAGCATTTCCAAATGGCATAGTTTAAAGAAGTGGTTGTATATGACAAAAATTAAACATAAAATTGATAACATTTCTAATTGTATTACTTCATTTTTGTGATCTTTTCTTTACCAAACTTTTCTCTCATTTAGAATTTTAACTCTTATGGAAGTGCAGAGAATGATTTAACCTGAGGAGGAGTTTAGGGTGTACCTACTTGGAGGGTGGTGGTGGTGGTTTGTTATATCAAACCTCTGGAGGAGATTTTGTATGACACTTGAAATGCATTATTTTAAAGACATTAAGTGTTTATGTGATTTTTGAATCCTTTTTTTTAATTGCCTTCAAAGTCAGTTAATAGGCTAATTCATAACCTCATCACACACTATTTTAAAATTCAAAATCAGTATTGCCCACAGCAAAAGGAGACACCGGAGCAGGCAGTTACAAACACTTGAGAACCTCTTTTGTTGGGGAAAAGGTTCATAGTGTTTCCTACAAGCCATCATGCTGTTCTGCAAGTTTTTTCTCATTTCTCTGGCACCAGTGGCCTGAGAGGAGGCAGAAGCTGGCAGCAGGAAGGCAGACACAGCTAACTCGCTGTTGCAGGGAACTTGGAGGGATGGAAGCATCGTCCAAGGGCACACTGAAGCTGGTTCTTTGATCAAGTTATAATCAGATAAAGTCTCTATGGGGGACTTAGAGTTGCTGACTACAGAAGAAAGGCCGTGAGAGATAGAAACCTAGAAAAGCTGTAGCAGACTGCCTTGAAAGAACCTGGGATTCTTACAGAAACTCGTAGCCTGGAAATCATACCAGGACTCGGTTAACTGATGTCAGTGATGGAGTGCAGAGGATGAAAGTGAAGGTTTTCTTTCCAATCTTATTTCCTGTAGTTACATGCTTGCCTTCTAAATATCTGTGCTGAGCACTCAGGAATAACTTATTAAGGAAAATTGTTAATCTTTTTTTCTTCAATCTTCACCCAAGAATAAGTTTTTTATCGATTTTGAGAGAGAGAGAGAGAAATGGAGTGGTTGTCTCCAATATACACTCAAACCAGGGATCAAACCCACAACCTAAGTATGTGCCCTGACTGGGAATCGAACCCACAATCTTTTAGTGTATGGGATGATGTTCCAACCTACTGAGCCACGCTGCCAGGGCAATAATTGTTAATCTTACTTAATAATAGACAAACATGTAAATTGACCATAAATCCGCTACGCCCATAGCCAATCAGAGTGAGTATGCAAATTAACCCAACAAAGATGGTAGTTAATTTGCATATGTAGGCGCCAGCGGCCTGGGTCCTGGGAACATCCTCGGCACCCAGGTCACTCGGAGGTAGGCCCCACATGGGCCCTGAGCAGCCTGGGAAGGGCCTGGCCAGGGGGCCCCTGGGCAGGGCTGAGCCTGTGATCTGAGCCGAGGGGGCGCCTCTACACAGGCCTAAAGCCTGGTTCAGAGGCTTTAGGCCTGTGCAGGGGCAGAGCCAGCCATCAGAGGGAGCTGGGGGGCCCCTGCCCAGGCCCCAAGGCTTTAGGCCTGGGCAGGGGCGGAGCCAGCCATCGGAGGGAACTAGGGGGCTCCTGTCCAGGCCTAAAGCCTCGGCAGGGGCCGAGCCAGCGATCGGTGTGAACTACAGAGGAAACACCTTTTCTGATCACTCATTGGCTAAGCTCCCTGTATGCCACTGGTAATATTCTTAGTAACTTGGGTAATAAGAATCCAAAAAGATGATCTAGGGCAGTGGTCGGCAAACTCATTAGTCAACAGAGCGCAAACCATGGCTCGCGAGCCGCAGTTTGCTGACCACTGATCTAGGGTTTTTCCACCACACTCCTGGAGAAAAATACAAAGGTCCACTGCTGGAGGGCTAAGAAATGTCATATCCTGCCCTAGCCGATTTGGCTCAGTGGATAATGCCTCGGCCTGCCAACCGCAGGTTCTGAGTTCAATTCTCATCAAGGGCATGTACCTAGGTTACAGGCTCCTTTCTGGCTGGGGCCCAGGTCAGGGCTCATGCAGGGGGCAACCAATCAAAGTATCCCTCTCACTTTGATGTTTCTCTCTGTCTTTCCCTTTCTCTTCCACATTCTCTAAAGATCAATGGAAACATGTCCTCAGGTGAGGATAAGAAAAAAAGAAAGAAAGGTCATATCCTATGAAAGACACATCTTGAAAATGCCTAAAGAAAGTTGTCATATTTTCATGGTGAAGGGACTGGAGTCCGTGTTGATGAAAACACCTTGGTGGCTGCGGTGACTGGCCATGGCTGCGGTGACTGGCAGTGGCTGCAGCAGCGAGGTGATGGGGCTGGTGCCTGCCCCTGATCAGCCTGGTCACCTCCCACAAAAAGAGGCCAGACTGTGACTTAGACCCGCTCCCCGAGCCTTCAGTAGGACATCCCCTGAGGGCTCCCAGTATGTGAGAGGGGGCAGGCTTCGCTGAGGGACATCCCCCCCCTCCCAGTGCATGAGTTTTGTGCACCGGGCCCTTAGTCTTTATTATAATATTTGATGTGAATGCTAATGGTGAATAGCACCAGATGTCATCAGTGAAGGTAGACCTCAGTCCGTGAGTTTGATTAAAAAAGAATTCAGAGACAAAGAATTCTAATTATAAGAGAAATTTTATTTAGAAAGTGACAGAGGTAGAATAAGTGAGCCAGCTGGGCTGTGTAGACTCAGGAAGAAGTTACAGAGGCAAAGAAGGGTCCTTGGAGCTTAGAAGAAAAGAAGCAAAGGTACATGCCTTGAGGGAAGAAAGGGAAAAGGAAAGGCTCAGGCATGCTCTAGAGAGACAACATGAGCTGAGTCCTTCATCTTAAAGAGTTTTATTTGTTTTCCAAAGGCAGGGATTTTAGGGGAGGTCTCAGTGGAGGGATCACAATGGAATATTTATCAGCTTTCCAGGTGTGTCTTTTCAGGGTCTTGGTCTGTACTTATTGGTTGGCGCCAGGGTAGGGTATCATTAGCATTGCATCTGGTTCTGATGTCAGTCTTGTTTGGCTGCTTTTCTGGGACTGGAGCTGAAATACAACTGAGGCCTAGATGTTATCTCTACTTTGACCATAAGTCTGTGGTTTTGTTTCTAAGATAACTGATGCAGGTCAGAACCTCATTGTCCTGAGGGCTTAATGCTTAAGGGAGTGGTCGTGCCAGAGCACAATCATTGCTCCAGAGCACAGACAGACACAGAACCCCTCAGGACATTGTTATTGTTATCATATTAATCCTTAACTCTCCTACACCAAACAATGTAAAAGAAGTATGTGTCTATCTATTTTACTTTTTATCCAATCCCAGAGATTTCCCCGCTTTACTTTCTCCCGCCTTCCTGTTCTATCACTGATGGAGTTCATGTAACCCCATTGTCTTCTCCTTTGATTCTGATGTATAAAATAAGTAGTAAAACTAACATTTTCCAGAGCATTTCCTCAATCAGTTGAGATTTTGCTTCCTGGCAATTGTCAGTTTGCTTAAATAAACATAAAAAATCTCTACTAGGTTGGGACATTTCTTACATCAACATTTACTTGAAGGAATTTACCCTGATATTCCAAAGGTATGTCATCATAGAGGCAAAAGGACAATGGACAGGCTCAGCCTAGGTCAAGATAGACCTTTAAGATACAGGCCTAGGGCATGACTACAGGCCATGGCTCACTTTCAGTTAGGAAGTTTTAATTTCAGACCATCCTGTGTGGTTACTTTAGGTCTATGAGTTTGTAAGACCACCATGCAGGCCTCCTCTGGGCTTGTCATGTTTAGTATGTGGCCCTTTTTTTGTCACAATATCTAGTTCTTTATAAACCATGTTTGCATAAAAATAATAACCGTTTTCAACTCAGTCTTATTTGTTTTGTTCATTGTTTTACCCTTGGTTTTATTATACTTTCATTACTTATCTTACCTAATAATAGACAAACATGTAAATTGACCATACCTCCACTACGCCCACCAGCCAATCAGGAGGGAATATGCAAATTAGAACAACAAAGATGGCAGCCACCCAGCTGCTCCAGGCGTGGAGCAGCTGGGCGGGGCAGGACGCCTGCTATGAGAGGGAGGGCGGGGGCAAAGGGATCTACAGGAGCAGCACTCGGGCCGCAGCAAAGACAAGACTGCAGACTCCAGAGTCTGCAGTGAAGACGAAGATGGCAGACTCCAGATGGCAATCTGCAGCAAAAATGGCAGACTCCAGTTGGAGTCTGCAGCGAAGACGGTAGACTCTGGCCGGAGTCTACAGTGAAGACGAAGATGGCAGACTCCGTCTGGAGTCTGCAGTGAAGATGGCAGACTCCAGCCAGAGTCTGCAGTGAAGACGAAGGCAGCAGACTCTGGCTGGAGTCTGCAGCAAAGGCGGCAGACTCCGGCTGGAGTGAAGACCTGGGTCCTGGGTGCCGGAGGAAAACCAGTGCTGGAAGCCAAGGGAAGAAAGGCCTATTGCATGAATCTCTTTGTGCAACGAGCCTCTAGTTTTAAATAAAAACTATGCCAAAAATGGCATGGAGGTCAAAGTACACATAGGGGCAGGAATTATTTGAAATTTTGCCTCCTATTGGCATGGCATTTAGGATAGGAAAATACCCAAGGAGGTATCCAGGACTCTGTGGAAGAGAGACCTGAAGTGCTTTATTTACTCTTCTGATTGGCATCTTCTCCCTGGTTATATGTTGGAAATATAATTCTTTTTATCCATTCCCTTTCTACCCCACAGCACTTTTGTCTGTTTTTTGTATGGCCTTCAGACAACCAACTTTTCAATCAGAAAGGAAACATTTGTTAGACAAATGTTTATCTTAGTTCCTATGCTTTGAACTGGGTATACAAAAAATAAGGTAGAAGTTTCCATGAGCACCATGTAGTCTACTAAGGAAATCAGACATAATTTCCTTCTTCATTTTTTTCTTCCAACGCTTATTTAGTAAATTTTTGAGCATGTAGTATATGCCTGCTATTCCATTAGGAAGTAGGGATAATAGATGAAAATATAGGGTGTCTATCCCCAGACTAATAAAGAGACAAAAACAAAACAAACACATATAAACTGGACTATTTAAATAATTGTTTTAATAAGAAAAAAAATATGTATCTAAATGCAAGTGGAAGTACAAGCTGCAGGAGGTTACAAAGGCCTCATGGAGACTGAGCAGCTATAACATGGAGAATGACAGTAACATTATCAGAATATGCAAGACACAAAGAGAGCACGAGTCAGTAATAAATATACTTTATTTGTACACTTGACAGTGGAATTGGAAACACACCCTTAAAGGTCTTTTTATAGCTCTTTTATTATCTTCCCTAATGCCTGTACATTCATAATACTCCTCCAACTAATGTTCAAATTTAGTACCTAGTGCCAGGTACAATGGAAAGAACACAGATAGATCCAAGTTGAATAACCTTGATATTTTATACCTAGATGACCTTAGAAAGTTGCATTACCTTACTGATCTATTATCTAAAACGGAATAATTTCCCCTCCTATATTGAAGGATTTTTGTTATTGTTATTTGAAATAAATGCTAAAATTCTAACACCAAAATCCATGTATATTGTGTGCTTTCAAGAAATTACTATTGCTTTTATTATTTTAATATAGTTTTATGATTACTTTCCATGTCCTTTATTTAAAACTAAAAGCCTGGTGCATGAAATTTGTGCACTGGGGAGGGGAGGGCGACCCCTCAACCTGGCCTGTGCCCTCTCACAGTCCGGGAACCCTCGGGGGATGTCCCCTGGGGATCGGGCCTAAGCCGGCAGTCAGACATCCCTCTCGCAGTCTGGGGCTCTCGTAGTCCGGGACCCCTCGCTCCTTACCACCCACCTGCAGTGGAGGTGGGAGAGGCTCCCGCCACCGCCGCTGTGCTCACCAGCCATGAGCCCGGCTTCTGGCTGAGCGGCGCTCCCTCTGTGGGAGCACACTGACCACCAGGGGGCAGCTCCTGCATTGAGCGTCTGCCCCCTGGTGGTCAGTGCACATCATAGCAACCGGTCGTTCTGCAGGTTGTTCCACCATTTGGCCGATTTGCATATTAGGGTTTTATTATATAGGATGCTTTTTCATTTTCTTGACTTAAATAAGAGATACATAATTATTCTTAAATATAATAATGCTAATTCTTTTTTTAATTGAAAAATAATTTTTTTATTGAGTTGAGCAAGACAGAGAGAGAGAGAGGGAGAGAGAGAGAGGGAGACAGACAGACATTGATTTGTTGTTCCACTTGTTTTTGCATTCATTGGTTGATTCCTTTATGTGCCTGACCAAAGATCAAATCCTCCCAACCTTGGCATGTGGGGACAGCATGCTCTAACCAACTGAGCTACCTGGCCAGCGTCCTAATTCTTTCGTTTTTAAAATAAGACTTTTTTTTTCTTTTAAATAAGACTGTTTTTATAAGTGTGTCTACATTTATGCTACCAAATCTATATACTAGTATAATATCAAGTTAATTTGATTTTGTATTTATGGGCATTGCTAGTTAAAAGTGTATTTTGTTTGTTTGTTTGTTTTGGACAACTTTGACCTAAGCATTTCTTTCATACATGATCCTGTGCCTGCCCAATGGAAACTTACCACCCGAAGCAATTCTAGTCATGTAGATAAGTAACGGGATTGAGGCGTTTTACCAAGGTATAAGCATAGTTCAAGTGGAAAATTGTTTTCCAAAGTGCCCAGAGCTCATTTGGCTATTGCCTTAAGACTTTTTGTGCATAATTTATCAAGGGGAAGGTTGAGGGGAACAGAGCAGAATGAGGGTGTCGACCAGCCTTACTACGACAGCTCTAACTTTCACCATTTCTGGTGCCTTTCAGCTATCAAGAGGCATGGGAATTAGTCATTTAGGCATTTATCACACTACTGTTGTCAGTTCTTTGTCTTTACCTTGAGACATCACTGCTGTTGCTCTCTTTCTATTCATCAGTGTCCTCTCTGGTGACCGAACCTCTCATGGTACCTCAGGTTTTAATTCAACGTGCCACACTGCTGCCATTGGCACTGTGTCCTCCAGGAAGCACTCCTCCCCTGGGTCAGCCTCCCATCCCCACCCACCACCATGTTCTCTCTCTCTGGCCCTTCCTCCTCAGGCTTCTTTCTAGACTCCTCTTCCCCTGCCTCACCTGGACCTGCAAGTGTTCCTCAGGCTTTGTTCCATTACAGTCTTCTTTCTGCTGCTCTTACCTCCATGCTCGCCCTGGCAATTTCAACCACCCCCATGGCATCAACTCCCCTGTATGTTTCTAAAAGCCACATGCATGCCCAGTATGTAGAGACGTGTTTTGTTTCTTAACACCAAAGGCAGTTTTCAAAATTCCAGGATGGAGTTCCCAAGACCCTATCCCTCTCCCTGTGCATTAATGTAGTTACAGGTGTGTCTGCCCCCACTTACTGTGCTGCCTTCTTAGAGTTTTTGAATTTACTCTATTTTGGGGGATGGGTCGGGAGATATGCTGGGATTTTGTCCTTTCCTCCCCTACTGTTTTGTGTTGTTTTAAATCTTACTGATCCTTTAAGCCCCGTGTTTTGAGCTCTCTCCTCCATGCCACCCTCATTAAGAACATAGATCTTTTTATAGTTATTTAATTTCATTTCTCTGAGGACAGGGATCATGCTGATATACATTAAGCATGCTATCTGATACACAGAATACACTTCAGTAGTTTTAAACTTTATAACCTGTGGTATGGTTGAGCATATGAAATCAGTCATGGAACTCAGAATATAATCTTTTACTTGTACCCTTTATAGGAGAAGTGTGTATGAGGAAGGCTCCATGGGAGAACCTAGAGATGAAAGCATTTGATTGTAAAATAATCTTCAGTTTAGAGGAATGGGCATTGAAGTTTTATGATTTTTTTCTTTTTCAATATTCACAGTAGGACAGCCTCATTCATATATATATATATATATATATATATACACACACACACACACACACACACACGCATATATATATTTATACACATTCATATATATACACATTCATATATATATGTATGTACATATATATATATATATATATATATATATATATATATATGCATATGTGTGTAAGTAAGTGCATACATAGATACACTTGATATCAGCAAATAGTTAACCTGAAGCCCATAGCATGGAGGCTGTAATAGACTGTATTCATCTTATTTTATTTATTTTATTTTTCAATTACAGGTAACATACAATATTAAATTAGCTTCAGGTGTACAACCCAGTGATTAGACATTATATAATGTGATCACTCCAATAAATCTAATACCCACATGATACTAATGACATGTACATAGGTATTACAATATTATTGATTATATTTGCTATGCCATATTTTACATCCTTGTTACTATTTTGTAACTGTCAATTTGTACTTCTTAATCCATTCACATTTACACCCCAGCTCCCCAATACTTCTCCCATCTGACAACCCTCAGTTTGTTCTCTATATCTATGAGTCTGTTTATTTTTGTTTGTTCATTTATTTTATTCTTAAGGCTCCATATATAAGTGAAATCATCTGTTATTTGTCTTTCTCTAATTTATTTCACTTTGCATAATTCCTTCTAGGTCCATACATGTTTTCGCAAATGGTAACATTTCATTCTTTTTTATGACTGAGTAATATTCCATTATATATCTGTACCACAAATTCTTTATCCCACTCATTTATTGATGGGCACTTGGGTTGCTTCCATATCTTGGCTATTATAAATATATATAAAAGCCTTAGCAACCATTACGACTAAATGACCAGAATGACCAGTCAACCAGTCGCTATGATGTGCACTGACCACCAGGGGGTAGACACTCAATGCAGTAGCTGCCCCCTGGTGGTCAGTGCGCTCCCACAGCCACCCTCCTGTGGCCCCTTGCCCCTGCAGGCTGGCCCCTCATCAGCTCCTGGTGCTAAACCATTCATAGACGACCTGTTTCTCTGTCGGGGTTTCATACGTAGCAGAGCAGCTCCCTCACTGCAGTCTATTGAAAGTCAGCTCGCAACACAAGGGTTTGCCTCGCTCCCATCCTCTCTTTTCCCTGGGGGCTGCCCACCCGCCACAGTGGTGGTGCAGCACCAAGGGAAGGAGGAGCAAGGAGGTGGAGAACCACATGGTGGCGGGGTGCCAATGGTGGCGTCGGCATCCGGTGTCCGTTCCTTCTGCACCCAGCCCGGTGACTGTCGCCTTCTCTCCTGACCCGTCAGGGCCCTCGGGCCTGGGCTGGGATGGGGAACTGGAGGTGGGTGGTGGTAGATGCGGCCTCTTCCCCATGGGGGCCAAGGGCCAGCTCCCTCCTTGGGCCAGTGGCCCACCTCCTGTGGTCCCTCCTCCTACCCACTCCCCCCGCCCCCCATGCACAAATTCATGCACTGGGCCTCTAGTTGTAAATAATGCTGCAGTGAACCTAGGGGTGCATATATTTTTCTAATTAGTGTTTAGATGTCTTTAAATATATACCTAGAAGTGGCATTGCTGGGTCATAAGGTAGTTGGATTTTTAATTTCTGAGAAACTTCCATACTGTTTGCATAGTGGCTTCACCAATTTGCAGTATCACCAAAAGTGCAAGATGGTTCACTTTTTTCCACATCTTTGCCAACAGTTGTTTGTTGATTTATTGATGATAGTCATTCTGGAAGGTGTAAGGTGATATCTCCTTGTGGTTTTAATTTTAATTTCTCTGATGATTAGTGACATTGAGCATTTTTTCATGTCCTCTTTGTAGAAGGATCTATTCGTATCCTCTGTCCAGTTTTTAATTGGATTTTGGTGTTTTGGTTTTTTGTGGGTTTTTTTGGGTGTTGAGTTGTATAGTTCTTTATAAATGTTGAATATTAACTCCTTATCATTGGCAAATATGTTCTCCCATTCAGTGGGTTGTTGTCTCATTTTGTTGATTGTTTCATTTGCTATGCAAAAACTTTTCAGTTTGATATAGTCCAATTTGTTTATTTTTTCGTGGGTTTCCCTTTTCCAAGGAGGATATATAAGAAAAAAATAGTACTAAGAGCAATGTCCAAGAGTTTACTGCCTATGTTTTCTTCTAGGAGTTTTAGACTTTAACGATAAATCCCGGGTGGCATTGCTGAGCTTTGTTCTGCCTGCCTCAGCGAGTGTACCACCCTTTCTCTCATCTTACGGACCTGATCAATCTCTTTACTTCTGTGCCTCAAAAGAGATGACATTAGACCTTTAACAATTGTACAGGGAAACATCCAACCGTAACAAATACTTAAGGAGTCCCTGTTTTGGCATAGTACACTGGAGTGTGCTGTGGAGAATAAAAAAGAAACATTAGGTGTGGCCGCTGCCAAGAGCCATATTGATCAGCATCAAAAGTAGGATGGGGGAGTAAGTTGCAAGTTTATTTTCTAAATAGGGAAATTGTGGGCCCTGAGTTAAAAATATTGTATGGTATGTTCCCACCCTTTGATGACTGAGTACTCACTGATATACCTGAGGAAGACTGAAGCATTTAATTTTGAAATATGGACTTTTAACAAGTTAGTCTTCAATATATTAAAGAAGAGCAGGAGCTAAAGTTTTTTTATATCCTCATCAGGATTGTACCTTATTCTCAGATATACATAAATTTGGTGTTAACCAAGAGTTACATAACATCCATAGCATGGAAACTGTGATAGACTTTAATTAATTCCTAGGTAAAATTAGTATGCATTACAGTTTAGAGGAACAAAACACACAAACCCACTAATCAAAATGTTCAGCTTAACAGAGCTGGGGCTTTTTTCATTAGTTGTATTGTCTCAAATTTCATCACTGTACCAGCTGGCTTCTTGTCAATTTATAGTTTGGACCTTAACATCAAATAGCAAAAAATTAATTACAGGAAAAGAAATCCCAATAGGAATTTTGTGCTCAGAGGTTTTTCACAATTAACCAGACATGAATGGTTGCTATTTACAGAGGAAATGGAATGGGAGAGAAGAACTTAGTCGAATTTCCTAGAATCATTAATTAACTATACCAATGTTCGTAACTTTTCTCCCTGTTTCAAAGTTGTTCAGCCAAATTTTTGAGCCTTCACATTTCTGGAAGTACCTACTTCTGCTACTGTATTGAATGCAGTGAATCATGGCATGAACTGTGAATTTTTGTACAAAATGTCCCAAGTGACAGCTCAAAAGATTACTCTCCTCCCTTCATTTTGAAATGGGTAGCATTCTGTGCATCACATTAGTGATCATAGTCATGATTTAATGATCAAAGAGACTCTGCTTGCTGGTCGGTGCCAAGGTACATGTAATGCATAGTTTGTACTTGGAAGTGTTGTTATCAAATGACATAGTCTTTGCCTCTATGTCCTTGAGTCAGTTTAAACTGGACTTTTCTAAGCCTTTTATCTGTTGAATAAACCAGCCAAAGGTCTTAAAAATGCTTTCCTCAATTTAGGCTTGTACTTATTTTTCTTCTTTATCATATAGCTTAGAAATTCTTATTTGTGATCCATTCTTAAGTTCCTAACACTCTAATACAGTGAGTGGTTCTTACCCATTTTTAAGACTTAGGATGCTTGGAGACTCTGAAGAAAACCTTTCTCCTCACAATACACAGATTAACATACATACAACATTTTGCATAAAATGTCAGGGAATCACAAAGAATTCATGAACTGCAGGTTGTATTCATTCAGGAATATATACACGCTAGTATATTATGTATGTGTTTATACATGATATATATTTATATACTAGAGGCCCGGTGCATGAGTTTCATGCAC
The DNA here is from genome assembly GCF_963455305.1 of Plecotus auritus. Lineage (NCBI taxonomy): Eukaryota > Metazoa > Chordata > Mammalia > Chiroptera > Vespertilionidae > Plecotus > Plecotus auritus. The sequence continues at coordinate 131,031,895 of NC_137771.1, read as the reverse complement.
AGGTAGGGTCCCTAGTCCTGGCTGGCAATCAGGGACAATCGGGGCCTTCCAGCTGCCAGCTGGGGCCTTCCTGCACTCCTCACCACCCCCTGGGTGGTTAGCACACACCATAGTGAGCGATCGAACTCCTGGTCTCTCAGTCAAACTCCCGAGGGAACACTTTGCATATTAGCCTTTTATATATATAGATAATTTAGAAATATGTGCACATATATATATATGTATAGTTTTATATGGTTACATTAAATACTGATTCAGATCATTTGTCTACTATTCCATTAAGTTGTCTGTACTAAACATATCAATTACTTTCATTGCCATCACCTGAATACGTTTACATTTCTTATTCATCTTTATTAGAGCAGCCCTTAGTTACAAGCTTATTTGGGTGGCCATATTTCAATGCACTGTCTCACATGCGGCCACATTCCCTAAGTAATTTGTAGGCCATAAATGAGAAGAACATTCTTAACTTGTTTTAATGATATTATTTTTCTTTGTTAGGTTTGTGAGCTGGGAGCTAAATGTAAGATAACTAACAGGCATTTTCCACTTTTCACTGTTCAGAGAATTGTTCACCATTATTCCAAGGTCACTTTGAAAGTCTTTCTGTGATTTGCTTCCATTTATTTTATGCTTGTGTTTACAGTTTTGAACCACATATGAAATTTAATGTTGCGTTTGTCTACATTAAAGTTAATTTGCCCCTTGTAAGCTCATTTACAACAGAGATAACATTCGAATGCCACTCTGTAGAATGTTCTGTCTGCAGTCACTAATGTAATTTTCCTATCTATATCTTTGTTGTATGCAACTTTGTGTATCTTTCAATTTAAAAAGAAGCCTCCAGGAGAATGTTTTCAGAAAATCTAAATTAGCCTTTAATAGTGATTAATAAATGATTCTCTAATAGAATAAGATCCTCATCATATCTTGAAAAATGTTTAAAAGCTCTTTATTCTAACTTAGAAATTCAATTTTATATTCTATATAAGTATGTTTATTGAAAAATTCTTTTTTATATTTTTATTTTATTTTTTAAAGTATTACATATAGTAGTACATATATCTCCTTTTTTTCCTCATTGACCTTCCCCAGCCTCCCCTACCCCTGTCACATGCCCTCATCCCACCCCTCCCCCCCAGCTTCTGTGTCCATTGATTGTGCTTATATGCATGCATACAAGTCCTTCAGTTGATCTCTTCCCCCCTTTCCCCAGCCTTCCTGCTGTAATTTGACAGTCTGAAATATTCTTTAAAGTAGTGTTTTTATACTTGCAAAGGATAAATGAAGTAAACCTTATAATACATGCAAAATCCTAAATTGGATTATGATGCCAAACATTTTCCCTGCTTTCATCTTTTTCTTGTATTTTCCAAGTACTTAATTTGACCTCATACAATACATTTTTTTCATAATAGTTAATAATTTCTCGATATGTTATTGAAAAAATGCATGATTAAAATTGACTTACCTTAGATGGCACTAAAATGAAATTTTAAATATAAATGATGAAAAATGCTTTTAAAGTAGTATCTTAAACATATATGTTAAGGAATATAATTTGTGTTTTTAAATAGTATTTTCAGTAACAATTTGCTAACGTGCCTGTCTCTTCAAATAATTAGGAATGTTCAATTCTTGGGTAAAATTTTCTCACAGAATCATATCTCTTATTTACTTTTCTTTAAAATTTGTTCAATTAGTTTACATTCAACATTATTTTGTATTAGTTTCAGTAGAGTAGTTAGATAATCCTGTATTTTATAAAGTGTTGCCCTGATATTTCCAGTACCCAACTGGCACCATACATAGTTATTATAGTATCATTGACTATATTTCCTATGCTGTACTTGACATCCCCATGACTATTTTGTAACTTCCACTCTGTACTTCTTAATCCCCTCATCTTTTCAACCCAGTCCAAAGCCCTCCTCCCCTCTGTCAATCATTAGTCTGTTCTCTGTATCTTTGAGTTTGTTTCGATTTTGGTTTGTTGATTTTGTTCTTTAGATTCCACATATAAGTGAAATCATATGGCATTTGTCTTTCTCTAACTCATTATTTCACTTAGCATAATACCCTCTAGGTCCATCCATGTTGTTGCAAATGGTAAAATTGCATTCTTTTTTGTGGCTGAGTAATATTCCATTGTATATATGTATCGTGCTGTTTACCTTTTGATCAGCTCTTTTAGTTATTCAGTTTACCTTAAGGAAATATCAGACAAATGTACATAGATACATTTATAAGACTGGTCATTTTTTATATTAGTAAAATGTTAGAAAAAGCCAAAATGACTATCATGACAAGAATGATTAAATAAAATTGCATTATATGCACATAATGAAATACCACCATGGTGATGTATACTTAATGGCATGGGAAATACATAAAAATTCAATATAATATAAGTCTACTTTTGTTCAAAATATGTTGTAGGTAGGTAGATAGGTAGACTAGATAAGTAGGTAGGTAGGAGATAGATAGATGATAGATAGATAGATAGATAGATAGATAGATGTAGATATATAGCTATTAGTATAGATATAAGTGATATAAATATACTTACCAAAAAAGAAACAGTAGTGTCTTAGTCTACTTGGGCATCTATAATGAAATTACCATAGATCAGGTAACTTTTAAACAACACAAATTTATTTCTCACAGTTTGGAGGCTGGGAGTCTGAGTTCAGAGTGCCAGCATAGCTGAGTGAGGGCCCTCTTCTACGTCACAGACTTCTAGATTGCATCCTCATGTTGTGGAAGAGGCCAAGGAGCTCTGTTGGAGCCTCTTATGTAAAAGAGCACTAATCCCATTCCTAAAGGCTCATGACCCGAGCACCCCCTCAAAGGTCCCACCGCCTAATACCGTGGTCGGCAAACTGTGGCTCGCGAGCCACATGCGGCTCTTTGGCCCCTTGAGTGTGGCTCTTCCACAAAATACCATGGCCTGGGCGAGTCTATTTTGAAGAAGTGGCGTTAGAAGAAGTTTAAGTTTAAAAAATTTGGCTCTCAGAAGAAATTTCAATCGTTGTCCTGTTGATATTTGTCTCTGTTGACTAATGAGTTTGCCGACCACTGGCCTAATACCATCACATTGAAGATTAGGATTTCAGCATAGGTATCTTGGGGGAGATAGCAACTGGTCATTTGGTAATATTCAGATACTTTATGGACATATTTTATTGTGATTTCTAAAATAATATATCAGTATGTTGTGTGTATAATAAAAAATAAAAGGAAATGTAATATTATAATAGTTAATATTAGCATAGATATTGAGCAGCATATTGTGTCTTAAACTCTTCTAAATTACTTATAAATAATGTATCTATCAGTATATTACTTGTACAATAAAAATAATGAATAAAAGAAAAATATGGCACTATAATATTAGCCACTATTTCAGTCACATATTGTGTCTTGTGCTCTTCTACTGATTTGCATGCCTTATCTCATGTAATTGTAATTTGCTACTTGTCAATCTTTATTTATGCTATAGATTATATGGACATGAATTTTCATGCCAGAATGATAATGTAATTTCACATTGGATTGCTTTTTGGATGGAGTCCATAAATAGTTGAGACTGTATCCAGTGTGTGTGTGTGTGTGTGTGTGTGTGTGTGTGTGTGTGTATCTGTGTGTTTCTGGGTAACAGGTACTTACCTTTTAATCAGATTATGAGATGGGTTACTATTGCCCACAATAATTTTGCTTAAACTCACCATTCAATTCTGTACTGACAAAAAAAACAAACAAACAAGCAAACAAATAAAAAATCCTGTGCTTCCAAAGAGGGATACTGAGGTAGAATAATTTATATTTTCACCTTATTCGTCTGAGCAGTTGAAAAAGATGACAGGTATCAAGAGTTGTGACCTGGGTCGCATTTTTGAGAAGACTGGGAAGAATTAAGAGATAAGAAATCAATCCTGTAGTACCAGCAGCGTGTTCTACCCAGTACAGAGCTCTGCTTTTATTTATTTATGTTTTAAATATATTTTTATTGATTTTAGAGAAGAGGAGAGTGGGAGAGAGAGATAGAAACAACAATGATGAGAGAGAATCATTCATCAGCTGCCTCCTACAATTCCCACACTGGGGATGAAGCCTGCAACCTGGGCATGTGCCCTGACCAGGAATTGAAACGTGACCTTCTAGTTCAGTGGTCGGCAAACTGCGGCTCGCGAGCCACATGCGGCTCACGAGCCACAGTTTGCCGCTCTGTTGACTAATGAGTTTGCCGACCACTGTTCTAGTTAATAGGTCGATGCTCAACCACTGAGCCACGCAAGCTGGGCAGAGCTCTGCTTTTAGAAGGTGTTTATGCTGTTGAAGTGGACTGTAATCAAATGTATACTGTACAATATATACCATATGTAGTCCAATATAAACATATACACTACATGTAGCATATGTAATATTATCCTATATAATAAAGAGCTAATATGCTAATTAGACCAGACGGGGGACCGACCTTCCAGAATGACCAGTGGGCAAGAGGCGGGGTTGCGAGCCAGCCAAGGCTGTGCGGACCAAGACACACTTACACGAATTTCAGGCATCTGGCCTCTAGTGTGACTATAATAGTATGTATAACCTCTGAGGGCTTGTTCAGAGATTTTGCAGGATGAACATATAGGAATAATGAGGGAAGAAAATGAAGAAGGGATCCTAATGTAGCAACCTGGTTAATCCTATCAATCTGGGTATCTTCTAGCAAAATTATTTTCACTTTGAATTCTGCCTTTTAAGATCTGAAATAGCAGATAATTCAAAGGGCATTAATACTTGGCTTAGGAAAATTTGTTTGTATTATTAAATACATGAATAAGTGCATCAGTGTAGAATTTTTGCACTTTAAAGAATGGCATCACGTTTCCTGACACCTAAGTGAAGAGGAGCCGAATTGCTGCCTTTTGAATTTATCCTGTTACTTGTATGTCTGCTGGTTAGTTTCCTCCTCAGAATGATGGGGGCCAGGAATGTTAGCTTTAGTATAACTCTTCCTATTGCCCCTTATGTCCTTTGTTCCCAAACCACATCAGTAATGAGTGGAAGTGTGTTGCATCAAAGCTGCCATACCTTGAAAGCTTATAGCTGCCAGACCCTGTTCCAAGTGCCTCACTTACCTCATTTGAATCTTAAAAGAGCTTTTATGAAACTTATTATCTGATTTTACATAGGAGGAAACTGAGTACTGGGGAGGTTACATTGCCTAAATTCACTAAAATCACTCAAGTGGCCTTGCTGGAACTAAAGCCCCAGTCTCTCTGACTTGGAAGCCCGTGTTCACAGGCATCACGCTGTCTATCCTCAATGAGATTTACACTTCTATGCTGCTGTTCTTCAGGGTGTGGCCTCAGCCCTCCTGCTTTCAGAATATTACAGGGCAGCTGATGAAAATACAAATTTCTGCCAAGGACTCAGAGTCAGAAATCTGGGTACCTCCTGTGTCACATAGTGGGAATATCATAAGAAATATTTAGACTGAAATATTAAAATTTAGCCAAATGTTGTAGACACTTTAATTTTTATTAAACTACCACAGACATATTTGTTTGGATGTTGTTTTTAGTTTGATGACTATGGTCCTCAAAAGTGAAAAAGTATTTGCAGTTCGCCTCAAAGGTAGTGGATCAGAATCAATGAGCATAAATATTTTTAATAAGCTCTCTAGGAATCTGTATGTTTTCTCTGGAGCATACTAATTGATTGGAAAGCACAGCTCTATACTATCTTATTACTACTCCCACGGGGTGATGATATCAGAAGTTCTTCTTTTTTTGGTTTTTGTTTTGGTAGCATTTGACTCTGACCACCCTCCTTGAATCTCTTCTTAGCCTTCTGTATTTCTTATGTTCTGCTTCCTCTGCTAACCATTGTTCCTCTGCCTTCTCTGTCTCCTTTCTGCTTGCAGTTCCTTGAGCTGCTGCCCATGGTCCTTTTCCTCCTGTGGCTGTAGTTTCTGTTATTTATTGAGGCCTTATAACATACTCTTGCTCCCCATCCCCAGATCTTATCTGAATTTCAGTACTTTATTTTTAGCCATGTTACTCTAAATCCATGGATGCCTATATATTCTTCAGGTCTTAAATTCAGTATGCCCAAAAATGACCTCATTACCTTCTCTCCACACACTCCCGCTGTCATCATCTTCCCCTAGAACAGCCAATGCTGTCACAGCTCAGTCTTCTGAGCCCAAAACTTCAAGTTGTATTCATACCTCCCTTTTCCTCAACCTCCATTCATTAGTCAGTCATCCAATCCTGTTGTTTCCACCTCAGAAATGCCACCTGAATCAGTCATTCTATTCTTTATTCTCATTGCAAGCTGTTATCTCTTACCTTATACTTTGGTGGTTTTAAAAAATCTTTATTGTTGAAAGTATTACATATGTACCCTTTTTTCCCCCATTGACCCCTTCTGGCCCACACCCACCCCCCACCCCAGGCCTTCACCAGCCTATTGCCTGTGTCCATGGGTTATGCATATATGCATGCAAGTTCTTTGGTTGATCTCTTCCCACCCACCCACCCCTGCCTTCCCTCTGAGAGTCAACAGTCTTTTCCCTGCTTCTATGTCTCTGGATCTCTTGTTCATCTGTTTATTTTGTTCATTAGATTCCACATGTGAGTGAGATCATGTGATACTTGTCTTTCTCTGGCTTATTTCGCTTAGTGTAATACTCTCTTACCATATACTTTGGATTCCATATTAGGCTTCTTACCATTCAACTATCCCCACACCCAGTGTCTTTTCCATATTGCACTGGAGGTATTTTAGTAATAAGCACAGTTGAACTTCTCATTCCCCACTTAATAGGGCTTTTGGTTCCCTATTGCCTGCAACATAACATCCAAATTTCATGAGGCTTATCTTAATCTGACCTCATCCTTCCTGTACCACCTCTTCTCCTCACCACAAACATTATTTTAGGGCTAAACTCCTTCACCAAGTCGAGGTGTAAAACCAGACTGTCTGGGTTCATAGTCCTACTATTTAACGGCCTCAGTTTTCTTACCTGTAAACTTGCAACAGTAAGAGAACCTACCAGCGCCTGAAGTTTGTTGAAAGTGGCAAGAGCACTGCATGTGCCCATGATGAGCAGACATTAATTGTCTGCAGCTGCCTCTACTGTGACCATCGTGACAGCAGCGATGTAACATTCTCCCCCAGAAAAGACTAAAGGAATTGCTTATTACCATTGGAGCCACCTCAGAGATCTGTAGCCATAGCAAAATAAAAGTATTTTGCCTATAGAAAGCCTGGATCGAGCTTGTATGTGACTATACTTTAGCTACCTTGCGGCATTTCTAGGCTCTCTTAACATTCTCCACTAGTGGAAATCCCACTCGTACTTGGACGTATAATATTCCCTAGACTGGCAGTGCCTTCATTATCAGTAAGGAATGAGCTCTTCATTATCTGTAAGGAATGAGCTCCACTACAGTTCTGGAGCTACATCATTTTGCCACTTGTATGGATGATGGAGCAAGCTATGCAGTGGCTACACCTTGAGCTGGTTGAATCAGGCTCCAGACTTAGGCAGGACTCCTAAGTGTAGCAGAGGAAAGTTCCTTGTGTCACTTTAGGGTATCCTAAAGTAAATAGGGGCCCATAGAGTCAGAAATCTGGGTCCCTCCTGTGTCACATAGTGGGAATATCAAGAGAAATATTTAGACTGAAATATTAAAATCTAGCCAAGTGTTTGTAGACACTTTAATTTTTATGAAACTACCACAGACATATTTGTTCAGATGTTGTTTTTAGTTTGATAACTATGGTCCTGAAAAGTGAAATGTCAATTGCAGTGTTTCCTAGCAAAGGTTGCAATAAAGCAATTCTGCAATAAATTATTTCAGATTACATCCTACCTTATTAGTTTTTATTTATTAGAATATTAATATACTAGTTGCTTTAAAGTAGAACACACTTGTATTGGCTATGGTACTTCCTAAGTCAAATGAGAAATTTGTCTTAGAAAATTGTAGTGTTAATAGGGTAAATGAAAATAAATTTTAGAAAATAGTGTTTAATCTTTAAAAGGAGGGGAGAGGGGAAAAGAAGCCATAAAGTAGAAATCCAACTTGGGGAAAACAGTATGAGCAATCTATTAGAAGACTAACATCTAAATTTGATAATTATAATGATAAATATATATATGATATCATTTTTCAAGTGTGTTGGATTTCTGGTTTTCATCATTATAGTAAGAGATAATATAGAAATGGATTTCTAAACAAGTGTTCCAGTTACATGTACACACACACACACACACACACATTTGAAATTAAAGGTACATGTCTAATGGTAACACATACATCTGAGCAAGAAAATGAGCGATGACATGTATTTCTGTAGTACCTGAAGTTTACGGCATTCTTGCCTATTGGGATGAGGTAGAAAGAACTTTGGATTTTAATCAGAAGAACTAAATTTCAGTGGTTGCTTTTCTACTTATTATCTGTGTGAGGTTGAACAAATCCCTTAACTGCCCAGAGCTTTGGATTTCTTCTCTGTGAACTGAATATAATAGAGAGTGTCTTTGAGAATCAAAAAATAATGTACATACAAAGCCATCTGAAATTATAAAGCATTCTGCAGATTTCAGAGATTAGAGAAATGGAGATTTTAGAAATTGCTCAGAGATGATTTCAAAGGTGAAATGAGTATGGCAGAGATACCTCTGTTCAGAAGTGGGAATACGTGGCTGGCTGAGACCACACCATGGGCTTCTGAGCCCAGCAGCAGCCGGTCCTCTTGGTGCAGGGCTGTGCCTTTTCAGAGCCAGGGTCTGCCTCGTTCCCAGGACAGCGCTACTCAACCACAACCCAAACTTCTTGTAAGGACTTTACAACCATTTATTTATTGAGTTATCTTAGTAAGAAATGCTAACATTACTAAGCAAAGTCTAAATTTGTTTTTTAATGCAGGTAACGAATTTGGACATCCTGAATGGTTAGACTTCCCAAGAAAAGGAAATAATGAGAGTTACCATTATGCCAGAAGGCAGTTTCATTTAGCTGATGATGACCTTCTTCGCTATAAGTTTTTAAATAACTTTGACAGGGATATGAATAAATTGGAAGAAAGATGTGGTTGGCTCTTGGCGCCACAGGTAAGCTCTTTACTCTAAATGTTATGTTTTAGTCACTGCTGTTGTACATGCTCAGAAAGACAATCTATTTAAATCTATATGCAGGTCTTTAAAACAGCACTTTATTATTCAGTGTGTAGTGCCCTGTATCATACTTCAGGTTGTCAAAACATGTTATTGAAGTCTCTCCAATAGATAATGAAAATCTTAAATGTGATATCCTGCTTACTTTATTGTTTAGTTTGTTGTTGTTGTTTAATTTTAGTTATTTTTATTTCAATTGGTTAAAATAAATGACAAAAGCTCTACATGAAATTTATTTTGGAAATTGCTGGGGAAACATCTTAATTGTTTTGACTTTTTCTTTATATAAATAATGATGCTGTCATAAAAATTACTTTGACAACATGTAGATTTCTTTCTTTTTTCCTCCTTCTTTTACTGGTTTCTAAGCTGTCATTTCAATAGATGCTATTACACCTGCACGCTCTTTTGTATTTTTCATGAGCTTGACTGTCTTCTGGAATTAAAGTCTCAGTTTTCAATAAGTTTTCAAAAATGTAATTAATAGGTGCAAATTTTATGCAGGCTTTTTTTTTCCCCTTGCAAAAATTAGCATATAGTATGTATTACTTATAATCCATTTACTTTTTAAGGGTGCTGTTTGAAATTACGGTTGATGTGTTTTTACTTTGGTGTCTGTGGTTTTTTTTAAATGGCTGAAAAAGGTACTTGTATATTCAGTAAGATTGTCTGCATGACATGAATGCCCGAATCACATTTATTAGTAATGCTATTTCCAGAAGAGAGAGCAAAATGATGCTCCTTTTCAAAAGGAACAATGTTGAATACCAAAAGGCATGCTGCTTGCTCTGGAGCCTTAGTTCCCATTTCTAAATTACCAAGAGTGGTGCTACTGATATGCATGGAAATAGGTCCTTGCAAATCAGAGAGTGGAAGAAAGTGGTGTCGAAAAAGCAAAGGTTCCTCGCTGCCTGCTGTAAATCATGGTATAAAATAAGGAAGTGTGTAGATGTTGTAATTTCTTTTCAGACTTTCTCTTTTATTAGGCAAATATATATTGTAAATGACTTTATGCTGCCGTTGAATCTGACAAAGTTAGACAATAATAGAAAGTTTTTAAGATAACTGCAACTGTAGACACCTCAATATAATGTTACATTATATTTTGAAAAGTAATTTTATACGTTTTACCTGATTAATCTGGAACTAAAACAAAAGTCTTAAAGAAAATCCACTTATAGATAGACCCAATACACACACACACACACACACACACAAACACAGTTTATATATACCACAGGTGCCATGTTATTCATTGAAACCCGAGCTACAGCACTAATACTCTATGCTTTGTTTGACATTGGCAATGGCTGGTGACTTTTTTATACTCTTCAAACACTTTTGAGACTGTTATTGGCATAGAGTTTAATATGGAAAAATTACAACATGTTCAAAAAATAATATGCTGCAATTTTCATTTTTGGCTTCATAACTAACAAAGCTATTTATAAAGACAAAACAGCTTTTTTGTAAATAATTGACTTGTGGCAGTGCCTAGGTTTTATCTAAATGTTGTATATGTGTTCATTCTTGCAGGCCTATGTGAGTGAAAAGCATGAAGCCAATAAGGTCATCGCTTTTGAGAGAGCAGATCTTCTTTTTATTTTCAACTTCCATCCAAGCAAGAGCTACACTGATTACCGAGTTGGAACGAAATCTCTGGGAAAATATCCTTTTTGTTGTCAGTGAATATAACTATCTGCATTCAATTTTTTTTACATCATAGAGAATAAGAAAGACTAATGTTGCTCTTGATGTCAGTGGCTCTCAGTTTCCTTGTCGGAAAAGCTGAAATAGTTGAGTGATAAATCTTTCCTGAGCTCAGTAATACTGAATTAATCCTAAGTTTCATTCTGGCTGTAAAAAGTGTGATTCTGGATGTTTAAAAATATTTTGATTCACTGTGCAAATACAAGAGACAGTGTAGTTTTTCATTTTGAAAATCTTGTAAGTTGCCTCAGAATTGTCTTCTTTTCCCTTCTCCACTTAGTGAGAGAGCAGGTAGTATTGTAAAGGGAGCACCTTCCCTTTTCTCTGTCTTGTCTCATTTAGTGCAGGACAGCTCACCTTTCTAAGTCTGAACTGGTAAAGATTCAGGGCATGGGAATGTAAGCAAAGGATGTAGCAGGGAGACTGTTTTTGATACCCTCTGTTTATTCATTTATTCATTTATTCATTCATTCATTTCACAGATACTTGCTGAGCACCTGTGTGCCAGCTGTGTGCTAGGTGCTGTAAGTACAGGAATTTTCCTGGCACATACAGTTACTGCCCTCATGGAGCTTTTAAATTAGTAAAGAAGAAAAACTTAGTAATTAAATGGACAACTGTTATAAAATTATAATACAGTGTATTTTAACAGATTATAACTCAGTCAGATCCATGGGTGGGGGTAGAAAAAGGCAAATTTAGGGCCTAGTCACAAAGCAGCACAAATTTTTAATAGGCAGCAGAAATAATGTTCTTCTCCCCTGGAGCCCTAATCATGATTAATGTCTGCCACCCGAGCAAGATGTCTGATGCCAACGTGAAGTCCTAGGTGTCAGGGTCTCTGTAGCTACAGGAAGATACCCTCCCCTGCTCCAGGTGGCTGGAACAGCAAGGGGAATGTGTTTTCCACATAATAAAAGCCCTGAGGTAGTGTGACCCCAGCACTGTGACAATATCATTAAGTTCCCTGATTCACTATCTTTCTGCTTTCAACTTACATGGTGTCAGCAGTGTCCAAGCCTTGCACCTATTGCAGTTGCAAGGCAATGGCCCTGTTTTCAAATGTCACCTTCAGATACAACAAAGGCAAATAGGTATTATTTTTTTGTTTCTTTTTCAAGAATGAAGTTACTTTTGCAGATTTTCTTTTGTGTTGTGTATGCACAAAGAGACAGATAAAGAACATCAGTGTGATAATATTATCTGCTCTAAAAAAGACTGTACTGTCCCAGGAAACAAATGTTCTCACCTCACCATTTCCATGAAGAATGCAAACAAATACCAGACCTGTCACAGCTCCTACATGACCCTTCTCAGCTCCAAACTGCTAACATAATGCCCCCAGGTTAAATCCTTCTCTATCTAATAATATAATATAATAAAATACATTTTATTATGATCAAATTAAAATATAATCAAACCAAAATACATTTACAGAACACTTGGAATCTAATGCAATCTTTCTATAGCACTGTCCTTGACCCTCAAGTCAGGGAGAAGAGATGTATAAAAGTAAAATATCATGTAAGGCATAATGCAACAAATGGGAAAGGTACAGGAATCTTCCAATGGAGAACAGATAACCAGAAAAAAACAAATAAATAAATGAGATTGACTTTTTGATTGATGTAAGCCTGATTAGGGGAGGGAGGGAACAAGGGGCAGAGAGAGAGGAGAGAGAAAGAGAGAGAGAGAGAGAGAGAGAGAGAGAGAGAGAGAGAGAGAGAGAGAGAGAGAGAAAGATTGCTTGCTTGATTTCTTAAGGGAAATATTTTAAGCCTGGACCTTGAGAAATTGATAAAATTATAGTAGGAAATGTTGAGGAAGGCCATTTCTGCTGTAGGAAAGCATGTAGATTCTTAGATAATTGGACAGCACAATGGATTAATTGGAGAATGATGATCATAAAAATACTAAGGGCTAGGCAGAAAAGATAGATCAAGATCACATAATAGAAGATTTCAGTGTCATATTAATTAGTTTAGGCTTTTTATGATAGTTTATGGTTAGTCACTGAAGGTTTTGAGCTAGAGAGCTACTTGCCTCCAGGTGGGAATCGATCCCACAATCTATGTACGTGCCCCTTACCTGAGAATCAAACCCGAGACCTGTGTATGGGATGATGCTTCAACCAACTGAGCCATACTAGCCAGGAATCAAGTTTCACTGTAAACAATGGGAAGAATGGTATGTTATTATTACTTATCTGGCAAAGCAAGGAAGAGTATAACTAGTCAGGATAATAGAAAATATGACAAAGGAATTTGAATAATGATGGAATTTGATAAGAATGTATGCTTTGGGAAAAGTCTCATGTATCGAGTGTGTAGAAGACTTTCTTGAGGAGAGAGATTGGAAGCACAGATATTAATTATGAGAAGTTGTAGTGCACATAAAAGATAATTAGTGCATAAACTAAAGTAATGGCAATAGAATAGAAAGAGGCATGTGAAACACTTTCTTGTAGTGAAAGAACTCAGCAATTGTTTGAACATTGGGTATAGAAGAGAAAATATAAACTTTCACTTTTTAAAAAATTGATTTAGAGAGCGAGAAGATGAGAGTGAGAGAGAGAGAAACATCTATGTGAGAGAGATAGGAGAGAGATATGTTAATGGGTTGCCTCTGGCTGGGAATTGAACCCCCAACCTACGTACATGCTCCTTACCTGGGAATCAAACCCAAAACTTGTGTATGGGATGATGCTTAAACCAACTGAGCCATACTAGCCAGGGCTAAAGTTTCACTTTAAACAATAGGAAGAATGGTATGTTATTATTACTGAGCTAGCAAAGCAAGGAGTATAACTAGTATAACAAAGAAATTTGAATAATGATCTTTAGAAGAAAATTTTTCACCCAAGCTACATTGATCTCCTATATGAAATCTATGTAACTTTAATAAACATTAATAAGTGAAAACATACAATTACATAGTAGAACCCACCCAAAAGTTAATTTTATTTAGTGATACAAAGTTACACTGTACATGAAAGTCTAGTTTGGTTTTAAAGAAAGGACATAAATCAAATCTTCTGAAATTTAGTGATTTATATAAGCACCTCTTATGCAGAAACTCTTTTCATTAATGTACACTGAATGCTTCACATTTTGACCCCTTTCAGACACTGTACTCATTAAAAGCTGTAATGATATAGACACCTTGGAAAATTGGGCCATGTCTTCCTAGATGCAGTAGTTGAAGCCTCAGTCATCTATTGGATTTCTAGGACAACCTCTAGGAAACATTGTTGGTTTGATTCCTACCAGGACTTCGTTTTCTTGGGATTTCTGCCCACTTAATTCTGTAGCCTTTCTCATTCATGTCTTTTGTCAACAAGCTATAGCTAATCCCCATATGTTGCTGCTTCCTGTGGGGACATTTGCATTTCATAACAGTATATTTATGAAAGAAGTATGCAAGACCTAATGGACTAAGATATCTAATGGACTATCTTTTTTTAATGATCACGATTTTTACTTGAGGGGAGGGAAGTAGGAGAGTATCTCCAGGGTATTTTAAACCACACCTTCTAAATAACTATATGTTAGCCAATTCAGCCTAAAGTTTTAGATAGAAATCATCACATCTCCTGGGTTTTGTGATGTTTTCTACTCCAGTGACCCAGTTTAGTGCAGATATTTCATCTATAAATTCCTCCACAAATAATAACTAACCATTATCAGAACATTTTCTAGTTCTAAGAATCTCACTATTTCACAAGGTAAGCAATTTAAGTTTTTTAATTAAAAAAAAGTCTTAAATGCAAAAGCCTAAGTTCTGTACTCTGGGCCTAGTGCCTATTCTGCATGCCAGCTTTGCAAGTCAGAAAGGCATTTGACATGCTCCTCACAGTATCACCCCTAGTCATTCTTCCAGACCAAATACCTCTAGTTTCTTTACTAGATTCTCATGCTACTTTCTAGACCTCTGACCATCAGATCTCCCTTATCACAATACACCCCTCATGGTTCACATTCCCCTTACTCACATTGTGTCTCCAGATTGGAAAACACAGGATTATTGCAGATGTGGTCTGGCAAGTGTGACATGGAGTGCCGTGTTACCTCCCTCAGCCTTGATACTGCTCTCTTATTAGAGCTGTGGTTACATTAGCTTTACTGGCAGCTATCGCATCTTCTGCTCATATTGAATTTTCATTCAGATACAGATCTTTAGTTTTTCTTTGTATGCATGTATCTCCCTTATTCTTCAATAAGATAATAATTTTAATCTAAAACTCCAAACTTAACATGAAACATGAAAAAAATATATTGTTGTGTTGTTGTTTTTTTTGGTTTTTTTTTTGGCTTTTTTTTGCCTCTAACCTGTTCATAAGAAGATAAAGGAGTACTAGAGTAAGACAGTTCTCTGTTATTAATCTCTTATGGTTGTACCATGAGCAGCTGATACATCTATTCTTTCAGGTTCTTGCTGTTCTAAGCTTAGCTTTTAAGAGTCCTTTTATTATCTTAGCATTTTTCAAATTTCATTTTGCTTTGGCCTTTCATCTTCCTGACTTTATTCTTATACCTTTAAACAACATTGTAGGTCAGCATTATAGAATCATTTTAGATAAAGAAATTACAGAAAAATTAGGCTTTCTTGACTGTATTTTCCTACTTTAACCAAGTGTTCTGTTCCCTTGGTATTTCCAACTGCTGAGCCAGTGAATTGAATACAGATTTTCCCTGTAAAGAATCCACAGTGGCAAGATTGGATGTATTAATCAAGTCAAGAAATTCATCACAATTTTAATTCCCTGGAAAGCAGGATTTGGTGCCAGAACAAATTTAAAGTTTCTAAAGAAGTCATTTGAACTTCTGTCACTGTGAAATGTAAACCTGCAGTAGTAACCTTTCAGAATTCTTGAGCAGTTCCATTTTTTTGAGCCTGTATATCAAATAGCAAGACATCAGCTTTCACTCAAGTCTGTGAAGAATAGTTGATGACTGTTCCCAAGAAACTGTTGTAAGGGGAGCTATTTGGGGGTAATGCCAGGCAAGGTAAGGGAAACACTTTATGGATGCTTTTAACGATCCCTCAAAATAACTTGATACATTTGGAAAACTAAGAGAGAAGTCTGGTTTGTATCACTAAGTTCTTGAAAGTGACCTTCATGGTGATGACTATAGGTCATAGTATCGTTTCTGCAAAATGAATCTGCAGCCGTATGCTAGAAAATAACAGCAGCAAAAATGCTTTGCCTATACACTGCCTCACATCGGTCTTTATAGTTGCTAATCTTTAGTGTTCTGTCATACAGTAAACAGCAATGGGGGTATTGCAGAACTGACATCTAAATAGAACGGGTAAGTAGGCAGGCGATCAGTTTCATGCTTAGGAAGATAATATACTTTTTTTTCTGATGTGTTATATTTGCTTATGGCTTCACATCCCTTAGCAGTAGGGAAAAAGAGAGACAATATCCCTTGATATAATCAAAAACATTGTATTTTTTCCGTCATATTTATTTACTTACAGCATTATCAAACCAGCACTGAATCAAAAGGAAAATTGCTGAGCCCCCAAGGACAAACCCCTTTCTTATCTACTCTGAACAATACAAATGATGCTGCCACATTTTGAGTGATGTGGGGTTAGAGTGTTGATGTTAGGGGACCTCTTTTTGAGGTCCTTCTGTTTATTGGCCATGTTCATGAAGTATCTAGTTTAATATTCCTGGCCACTCTATGTGCAAGGTTGTATAACCTCATGTGACAGATGAGTAAACTGAGGGCTTTAAGTAACTACCAACTTTCCTCCAGCACACGGCTGATCAAGGTGGAGCAGGGTATTGCAAAGCCTATGCTCTTTCTACTGTACCATAGAACCTCAGTTCATGGTTACAGATGTGGTGAGTGGTGGTAGCAGTAGAAGTATTACTGATGAAGATTTATTTCTGTAATGTTCAAAATGATTTAGTTCTGGGGAAATAGGTAGCAAGAGAAAATTATACACACAAAAAAATTCATATAAGCTTCTCTCTCATCAGCTAACTTCCCTCAGTAACCCACCAGCACCCCTCACAAATTATTCCCATCAGCACCCTTGTCACCATCCTACACAGGAAAGAAACGTAAAACTCAAGTCAATTTTTGTGTTTACTGTATTCTAGAGTAGAATATAAATGTGTTGTGGTCTGTGTTCAAACTTAAACTCCACTGATGCAGCACATCAATTTAGGTTGACTGTATAATATTAAAGTACACTTTAAGCCCTTACAGTTTACTTATAAGGTGTGTGTCTTTGGTATGTACAGATTCATATCGTACTGAGAGCTTAAACTCTAAAATCAAATGCTTTTAAATTATTTGTCAGCATGCTGATGAGGTGGGGGTGGAAATACTAGCAGTCCATTTTCAAACTTATAATATTGAGATGTTAAGTGGAGTGATCATAAAGTGCAGCTTGTGAAGAATATATGAATCCAGGCCAAAAATATTTAAGATTCCCGGAACAGATGAGTAAATATTTGGAATTGACCTGAGATCTTTGAAATATTTTCATTAAACTGCTGCACGATGTAATTTTTTAAAATGTAAATTTAGACTCTGACATTTGCAACCTATACACAGAGTTCTTAATGAGCAAATAAGCTCACATGGATGATTCACTGGAGTGTGATCACCGAAGGCGGAGATTTGCTATGAGTTGTTTAGTTTATAGAAGCCTTTGAAGCTCAGTTATGTAACACTGTGCTTATTAGAATCTGCACTTTATGCAGCAAATGAAAACAAAGAACTTAATTTACGATTAGCTAAATGATACATTCTTTCAAGATTTTATATATGAAGGTTAATTTCTTGATTAAAAAAGTAGAGCATTTCAACTTAATGTTTCTGTTTTCCACGTTATAGATGTTTTGGTGAAAAAAAAAAATACAGGGTTTTCTGAAAAGACCTACAACAGTGACTTTGAGTAAATGGAATAATATTTTTCTTGTGTTTATGTATGTTTATATGTGTGTGTGTGTGTGTGTGTGTGCTTTTACTCTATGCTGCAATTTAATGATAACGGTTTTTATGTGAACAGAGACTGTTAATCCTCATAACAATTTTGTATTTATTTTAGGTTCTCCTTTTGTTTCTTTAGCTTCAAAGTGATGTACACTCATTGCGTAGGCTAGACTTCTTTAGTTTCCAGAGGATAGAAATACTTGTAAACATTATCTAGTGGTCATTCTGATCATTTTTCATTGTTAAACACTGTTCAACAATCCCTGTGACTTAATGATAATGACAGATGCATACCCCACCTTTGCTGTCAATGAAGTGCCTATGAATTAGGGTCATTTTCCTACCCATGAATTTGAGATGAATCACAAAGAAAAACATTTTGCATGATTAAAATATTTCAACTGCTGTTAACACTTTTAGGTTGGCTTAATATGTATTCATAAAACTAAGCACTGAATAATGAGCAAGCCCTTACTACACACAAATGGATTTAGATTTTCTTGTGGGGGTTTTATTTGTTTTGTTTTGTTTTGTTTAAAAAGCTGAGTGCTGTTCAGTGTTCAGCCCTCTGAGATGTTCAACATCATTTCTGTTTTTTGGTTCATAGCTCAGATGCACAGTGATGGTCTCCTTTGGTTACAGAAATGCATCTAATAGTAGCTCAGTCAAGATTCCTGTCCTCTATTGCTTGTTCTTATGTGAGAAAAAGAAATGAGAAACATTATTATATCTTTGAAAATAGTACATGATTACTTTGTAATTGTATCACTAATGGGGGAAAACATTTGTGCCTAAGATGATAATTTTTACCAATTTATAAAAAAGGTACTAAATATTTGATGGATGGATGGATTAATAGATGAAAGGATAATTATGAGTAGAAGGATGAGCAGACAGGTGGATGGATGGATGGATGACGGACAGGCGGATATATGGAGAGATAGATGCGTGGAAGGATAGATGGATGATACAAGTACCTAATGGTGAAAGAACCCCTGAAGCTGTTTGAAACTAAATAATTAAATCACAAAGAATTACTATAATCTATTGTTTTTTTTTCCTTAGAGACATATTTAATTAAATGGTAGAAAAGTAAAATCGATAAAATATTATAAAAATACCTTGTACTTTTGTAGAATTTTAAATTAATATACTAGAATCTTTTGTTTGAATACTTGCTGAACAGACTTTCCTAATAAGATCTACATCTATTACAAACAGTATATGCCTTGTACTCTGTAGGAACTTTACACTCATTATCTCATTTAGCAAATCTTTTGCTTTCCTAGGGAACAGCTTTGCAAGTAGGAAAGAATGAAATCACTGGCCTGAAAATTTTTCATATCTAAAACCTTTCTTTTAAAATAGTCCTTTATATAATCAGTCCAAAACAGTTGGTTCTCTTCCATCTTAAAAAATAAATTTAGTTGTTTCCTTTTATCTGATGCCAGTGTTATTAACTAGAGAATTCTATGTCTAAAAGAAATTTGTAATGATGAATGACAAATTACTTTTTTTCCTTCTGGGTCTCAATAGAAATTAGCTCCCCCTCCCAATGAATATCTCCTGCCTGCCAGAAAGCTGCTTAGATCTTCTATAAGTGAGATGTTTCCATCTCCATCACTTTCTATTAAGCTGTTCTAACTCAAAATCCCACAGGGTCAAACTGAGTAGTCAGTGTTTCATTTATTTGTGAAAAGGGCACCTGAATACCTCCAGAAGATTTCTTAAAATTAAGCCATAATGTAATTACCGGTTCACTATAATAATTTAAGGGCTTCCAAGAATATGGTTTGGTTTGGATGCTACAACCAAAAGAAGAGTTTGTTTCTCCAGAGGAAAGTAGAAAAAGTAGAGCCATGAACAGTGTGTTTTTGGAAACAGTGGCTTCAGTATAACCATTTGTAAGAATCATCCATTATTATACAAATGTAGTTTCTGTTGGCCTAATGATAAATGTATAATTCATTCCTATTATATTTGTGAAATGTATCTGTCTAGTTAATTGTGATTATTTGTGGTAGTTATGTGGTATTATTACTGAAGAAAAGCGTGGATGGTCTGTCTCCATTGCTAGTGGAAATGGTGTTCTTGGAGTACTGCTGGAGTAAGCATTTCCGGAGGCCCCCACTGGAGGATGAGATGTGGTAGAAAGCTTTATTTTCTTGGAATTACATCCCTCAGTTTCCAAAGTCCAATTTCCCTTAATCCAGTCTGGAAGATGTGCAGCTGGGATTCAGCAGAGCTAAAAGCAAAGCCAGTGTCCAGAGCTTCCGTTCCATGGTGGAATTGGGTCCTGTTTAGCATTAGACCAGTTGCAGTCCATCAGTCCATTGTGTGGTGTACACGTGGCCGTGTGCCATGTGGGTAAATGTAAGGGAGTGAAGAGAGGGTGCCCCTACAACAAGAGTCCCAAAAACACAAGAGAGCAAGAGTGCAAACCAAGAGTGAACTCCTTTGTTCAGGAGATTAAATATCGCAAATCTCCCCACACTTGTAGTGGCCACACCTATTCTGGCCAATGACCTGTTCCCAGGTGTGACTGACAGCAAGTACCTTTCCTTTGTCACCCAGACTTTACTGGTTGTGTTACTCTTTTTCTCTCATATCCAAATTAAAAAATGTATTCTGTATCCTTGGCTCTCTTCTCTTGAAAATCTCACACATGCTCAAAGCCTCAACTATCTAGAAAGATGGTCCCTAATCACCCCTCCTACCTTGATCTTTGCCCTAGTAATCAAATATAATTTTGTAATGTTTAATGACTGTTAGGAAACACGGGGGAGCATGCAAAAATATTTTTTTGAGATGCAGATCTCTAGCATGACCTGTGTCAGCCCATGTACATTCTATAGAACCAGTTACGCTAGGAGGTATATCTTAGGAGATGGTTTCCAAATTAGTTCCAGAAGTTAAATTTGTGTAACACTTTACTGTGTATGGATGCTTTTATCTACATATACTAATTCTACCCTCACATCGTTTTAGCAATGTGGGTCAGGCAAGTATTCTGATCCTCAACCTAACTATGAATATCAGAAAGATTTATAACTTTCACAAGATCATATTCCTAGTGAGTGAATAAATGTGACTTAAATCTAGTTCTCCTAAGTTCTCCACAGTTTTTCACTTGGGCACCAGATAATTCATCTTTTTGTAGCCCTATAGAAATGCCATTAAAATAGGTAAAATGTGTATCACTAATTACTTAAAATTGTATTTGTTTTCTTACCTTTTCTTTATAAAAGTCATTGGTACCTCTGAATAAATGTCATTTTTCTGCAGTGTTATACTATCCTGGTTGCTGACACTCAAAAACACTGATTAATTTAAATGTAATATTTTTAAACAAACATACTTACTCTAAAAGGATAAAATAACTTTTTAAGGAAAATGACTACTCACATTTTTTTTAAATTAAAACAGCACATAAACCTAAAAATAGTTCAGCTTCATGTGATAAATGGTAAAGTGTCATGAGAGGTTGCTGAAGGATGTTAGAGGATAAAAGGGAAAATGGACTACACATCCCTTAGAACAGAGAAAAGAACACTTTACAAAGAGGTGAAAGATAATTTTGCTTACTGTTCATGTTCTTACTTGAGCATAGAAGTTATTGTATCCACAGTAGACCCATATTACTGGCATAGGTTTTACAGCATGGGAGTTCTGATTTGTTCTAGCCACTCACAATAGATATAGCCTTGGGTGGGTTTAGGTAGATGAACTCCCCTGCAGTTTTTATCAGGAGCTTTTAATTATGTAATTTCCTTTATTTGCTATGTAATTTTTATATCCTATTATAAGAGTTCTGTTCAGCTGGTCTTCAGGAGTGGTGGGTCTATAATTTAGTTGTAATTTTGATGTGTCATGGGAGGAGGTGAGCACAGTGTTTACCTACTCTGCCATCTTAAGGGGAAACAAAATGTGCTAGAATTTTTGCTCATTTTAATTGTGTAAATCATCTTTGTGTTTGACTATCATAGCCAACACATTTGTTGATTTGTTTCGAATTGTACAACATGCACTTTGCACAAATAATTTTGCAGCTTTATCCTTTCCTTCTATTATTGTTTTCTGTCTTCCTAGTAAGATGAAACTAATGTGATTGTTCTAAAGATGATTGCAAGGTACTGTATAAGATTTGTTTTACCCCTGAAAAATAGATTTATTAACAATAGTGTGTGTGTGTGTGTGTACCTGTGTATGCACACAAACACATATACATACCTGCAAAATTTGCTTTACACTTGTTTACAGGATACAAGCTCAGGCCCTTCTCATTCAGCTTTCTGAAGCACAGAGTGAGCCCTATAGTGTTAGGATTTTCTATTTCATCTTAAAAGTTAAAAGAAACAGAGCAATATACATTAACTTTTTTATATTCTTGGTAACTATGATTTCAAATGAAGAATAAGGATGTTTCTACTCTTAAGGATAAAAAAGTAAGATTTCAGAGTTTAAATATTTTAATGTTTATGTACTTTGCAGTCTTTACCTAGCAGATGGTGGTAAAGTGGTACAAAATATATCTACGTGCATATATGTATGTATGATTTTGATGTGTCATTTTGATATCCTGTGCTTAAGTTCAACCTTCTGTTTAGAGAAAGCCAACCAGCCAAATTGATAATGCAAAGTGTTACGTATATAATTTCAGTAAACGCACCAATTACAAATTATATAAAATGACTATCTCCAGAGCTCAAACCAGAGTTATTCACCTGAGAATTTATTGCTCCAAACTGACATACATTTGTTTAATGATTGAGACTTCTCCTAAAAGAAGGAAAAATATTTTTAAATGTCCAGGTAAAACTTTATAGATAATGAAGTAGGATTGTGTTAGAATTTATAATGTACAGATCTAAAATTTTAACCCCATCAAAAGAGGGAAGAAAATCAAAGTTGTATTTTTATGGCCAAAGCGGTATCAAATTATTTCTTAAAATTTAGCAAAAGCATGCATAAATCATAACCCAGGGAGGATATTACAAAAGGAAAACAATGAAAAGAAGATCCACTCAACAAATATGGCAAATACTAATCTAGGTGCTGGGTAGAGAGGAGGAGGGCATGGGGAAAGACAGAAACCCTTTATAGAGATTGTATTTTAATATTGGAAGATAGAAAACTATAATAATTTAATTTATAGTATGTTAAAAGTTGGTAATACTATGGTGAAAAATCAGGACAAGGAAAAGAGGGTGTGGGAAGTGTTTACTTTTCAGTTAGGGTATTCATACTACTTTCTTAATCTTTTCAAAAGCTTGAGCAGCAATAGCTTAAAATTTAAAAAGGTGTCTAGTCCTCAAAGAGTATAAGCTCAAATATTAAACATTTTATATAACAGGTAAACTGTTAAGATTCTAGGGAGAAGGGAATGTAAATAAAGCTCATCTAGGAAGAAGAGGCCAAGTTGGGTGTAAAAAGTAAGCTACAGAAGAAATAAATTCACATTTACATTTTTTATCACTAAAGTCATCAGTTTAAATGGTCCAGGGTATATAATGATCCTATATAATAAAGAGGTAATATGCAAATTAACCCTCATGCCCTCACAAGATGGCTGCCTCTGACCAGGCCAGCAAGGGGGGGGGGCAGTTGAAGGAGATTAGGCTGGCAGGGGGGGCAGTGAGGGGCAACTAGGCTGGTGGGGGGGGGCAGTTAGGGGTGACCAGGCCAGCACGCAGAGGCAGTGAGGGGTGATCAGGCTGGCGGCAGGCGGGGGGGGCAGTTAGGGGCAACTAGGCAGGCAGGCAGGTGAGCGATTAGGAGCCAGTGGTCCAGGATTGTGAGAGGGATGTTGACTGCCAGTTTAGGCCTGATCTCCGGGATCGGGCTTAAACCAGCAGTCAGACATCCCCCAAGGGGTCCCAGATTAGAGAGGATGCAGGCTGGGCTAAGGAGATTCTCCCCCTCCATGCATGAATTTCGTGCACCAGGCCTCTAGTAATAATATAAACTACAGCTAATAATCAGGGTATTTTCAATGCTAGACATTGTGTTAAGCACTTGATGTACATTGCTTCAGTTGATCCTCCCAGACTTCTGATACAGTACCTTTGTTTCACCAACAAGAAACAGCCTATAGGAAGTTCACTAACTTGTTTGGAGACACATACTTGATAATTGGCAGAACTGGTATTAGAATTTAATTGTTGGACCTCAAAACCCATTAATGCTACCACTGTATTTTATTATTTTAGGATGCTTCTTCTGTCTGTATGAAATGGCTGAGATGATGCTTACTTACTGCTTATCATTATCATTATTTTCAGGGACTTTGAAGTTTCCATTTATTTTGTCCATTTATATGTATTGCATTGGACTCCACTGAAGGCTGTATTAGAGAAAGTTTGAGGAAAGGTGTTTCTTTATAGCTTAAGTCAAAATTATTTTTAATTCAAAAGCATAGTGTTTGTAAATACAAAAAGTTGAATCTGTGTGTTTGAAACTTCTTTTGATGACAAAGTTTGTTATTAAAAGGTGAATAAAAATCTGTCATTTTTTTTTTCTTTTGCAATTCTAAGTAATTGCTAGGGCTTCATCAAATAATTGAATTTACAAGTTCTTTGGGTGATTTTTAATGACAGAGAACAACTATTTTTGAGGCAGGTGAGGCTAGAAATATGGTCATGTTTTTTATTATTTTTTCTTGAGTTAGTAAGAAACAATGACATTTTAAAATTCAAGTTATATAATCTTCTAGGACAAAGAAAAGGTCCTAATTATGTTAGTCAAAGTATTCTGTAAAGTACTTAGAATATGTTTTCTATTTGCATAAAGAAATATGTAGCACTAAAAATTTAGTATTATCATTCCATTTGCTATTTACTGATGTGTGTTATTATACATGCCTAAGAATAAACTAATAATTTGCATGAAAATGCCTTTAAAATGGCATAAAAGGCATTAATTAATATGCTAGATAATGATATTTGATCCCTTCATTCTTTGAGCTTGTTTTATTGTTTTTTGTGTTGTATATTTTCTAGAAATGTACAGCCAAGGAAGTAAACTTGCAGGAATTGGAGTTAATTTTTTCGTGTCAAATCAGAAACCTATTTTAGATGAAACTGTCACATCCTAGCTTATACTAGATGTGTAGTTCTGTTTTACACATAATTAAAATGTATGGTTGTCATTTAAATTTTTAATGAAGATAGTCTTCACAAACATGAACATATCTGTAGCCCATGCATGAAGCTATTGCTTTTACCATGGACACCAAGTTTTTAATATGAACTAAGAGTAAACAAGAACATTGCCCACTTATAGAGGTTTTGTTTAGCATTCATTTTATTTTAAAATATAGTTTTATTACATTTAATAGTAAATTTTGTATTTATTTTCAAATTACTGTCTGTTTTGATTTTATTTTTAAATTATTATAGTATTGGGGCATTTTGTAAACAAAAATCAAGGGAAGAAAATAAGCTAAATGGATATTTATTTTCCCTTGAAAATAAGTAATAAATGCCACATTGCCATAAAAGTTAAATCGTTTTTGAAAATATAATTAAAATATCAGAACTTATTTACAGTGATGTATATTTATTATCATATATTCTAGGCCACAGAAAGATGGAAATGCCTAACACACACACACACACATACACACACACACACACACACACACACACACACACACACACACACCCTCATACTACCAGAGATACACATTTGTAAAATATATAGCAACACATCATAATTGTTTGGTACTCCTATATTTGGAAACAGACTAGAGAGAAGAACTAAATGTTATAATTTATGGTCCTTTCTGTGGTTCAGGACAATCAACTAGGCATAATTTAGCTAAATCAAATAAAGGGACAAATCTATTTGAAATGCTATACAGCCATAATTGAAGTTTTTGTGGATTATTGCTGGCAATAAATAAAATTCAATTTATGAAACTAAAAAAGGGAAGGGTTACATTAGAACAGGTGGCAAGTCCTGTGCTGGGTAGTTATATTTAGATTGCCACAAACATAAAATTCTCCTTGCTTTTCAGTACCTGCTCTTACTCTACCAGATTTTTTTTACAGTTCCTCAGAATTTCGTATTTAATGTTTACTACCTTTGATATAGATTCTCCTGTAGTTTACTCAGCTCCCAGAAATTACTACAATCATAATAATATGGGGGGGGTGATGAAAGATTCAGATCTGAAAACAACATGCTAGTTTCATGTCCATAACCTTTTGACCTTCTTCACCCATTCAACACAACCCCCACTCTTACCTCTGCCAACCACCAATTTGTTTTCTGTATCCATGACCTTGGTTTTGTTTTGTTTTTCTAAATATTTTAAATAGTTTTAAATGATATCCCAATCATCTACTTTAAAAAAAAAATTCCATCATTTTTCCCCCTACTATATTTTCCCAAATTGAGCAAGGTAAATATTTTGGATCAATATTTTGTATTTACCAATTTTGTATTCATCAATTCTCAGATGTACATTTTTAAGCACATTTTATCACATTTTTAATATATTTTTTTTATTGATTTCAGAGAGGAGGGGAGAGGGAGAGAGAGATAGAAACATCAATGATGAGAGAGAATCATTGATTGGCTACCTCCTGCATACCTCACACTGGGAATGGAACTGAAACCCAGGTATATGCCCTCACCTGAAACTGAACTGTGACCTCTGGGTTCATAGGTCAATACTCAACCACTGAGTCACACCAGCCGGGCTTAACATGTCTTTATTTGGGATTTATCTTACAACTACAGGCCTGATGCACAAAATTCGTGCAAGAGTAGGCCTTCCTTCCCCTGGCTTCCCTCTGGCACCCAGGACCCGGGCTTCCCTCCAGCACCCGGGACCCAGGTTACCCTCTGGCCACCAGCAGCACCTGGCACCCAGGCTTCTCTCACAGCCCCAGCTTCGTTCAGAAGGTTGTCCGGAAGGATGTCCAGTCTATTTAGCATGTTACGCTTTTATTATTATAGATGATTGCCATGATAATTTTTTCTTTTTATTGCATATATATATATATATATATATATATATATACACACACACACACACACTTCATCTTAAAATGACGTCTTACACCTCAAGATACATGGGAACTTACCACATTTGCCATCTTCATGGTCATCTTAGACACTGGAGAACCCCTTTCATTGTCACTTAGTTTGAAGCCTCAGGGATTACCTATAATAAATTTTCTTAGCTTCATCAGCAGGAGTGAAGTGCAGAATGATATAAATGATAGTACTTCTTACATCAAAATCCTTGTACTTTGAACAGACACTTTATCAAGTGGCTGAACAAACACAGCAGCTTTTGAAGTGTTTGAAGAGCCATTGAATTGAAGAATCTTCATGTCTTCCCTGGTCTTTACTCTTATTAGTACAAGTCTTCAGAGCATGCCTCTTACTGGGTTCAGATTTAAGGACATAGATTATAAAATAATGCTTAAAACTTCTTACCTACTTTAACCTGTTGATAGATATATCAAATACTTAGGAAGCTCTTGAATCTGAAATAAGAAATCATAATATTTTAAACTAGAGGTCTGGTGCACGAATTCATGTCCAGTGGGGTCCCTTGGCCTGGCCTGTGGGATGGGGCCAAAACTGGCTCTCTGACATCCCCTGAGGGGTCCCAGATTGCAAGAGTTGCAGGCCAGGCCAGGAGACCCCACCAGTGGATGATCGGGGCCGGGGAGGGACATGGGAGGTTGGCCAGCCAGGGAGAGACCATGGGAGGGCTCCAGGGCATGTCCAGCCCATCTTGCTCAGTCCCAATTGGCCAGACCCCAGCAGCAAGCTAACTGCCCCTTGGTGGTCAGTGCATGTCATAGCGACTGGTTGACAGGTCAACTGTCTGCTCCCTGGTGGTCAGTGCACATCATAGCTAGCAGTTGAGTGGACTTAGCATATCATTAGCATATTAAGCTTTGATTGGTTGAATGGACAACCGGACACTTAGCATATTAGGCTTCTACTAATATTATATAGGATGGCATATTATATAGGACCCTATTTTATCTCCTTTAAAAATTTTCCATAATAATTCTTTCTATTATTCTTTTCCTATTGTATTTTCTCAAATTGAGCAAGGTAAACTTTTGGTTTAATATTTTATATAGTATTTTATATTCACCAATAAAATGACCAAATGAACCTAATGAATAAGAAATGGATATGGAGTCAATGTAGTAAACTTCATAGACATTCAGACTCTATATGGAATGTGGAGAATTCAGTCTTTTAATGCCAATCTTTTTAATTTCTTTAATCATTTAGATGACTATTGCTTTATCTACTTTTCTTATTTTTATTTTCTGCCATATTCATTATGGCCTCTTTATTCTTAGATCTTAACTCTAGCATTAAACAAGAAACTGCATATGAAAACATTTTGCCTGGTTCTCAGCATAAAACAGGTGCCTTCTTGTAGAGAGTAGGGTAATTAGATCTACATTTGAATTAAATGTGTGTTCCATCTCAGCCACTGAACTGATTGTGGGTCTTTGGGTACAGAAATTCCCTTCTTCCACTTTTGTTTCCCCAAACTGAGCATCAGTTTCCTTCCCATCTGAGTATAGTCAGATGTACATTGAAAATCTCATTGAGGTACCTATGCCTGTCCATTTGCACTATCTGAGTTTATCCAAATTCCTATCCACTGACCACTTTTAGATTCCTGACTGATTTCTCTGATTTGTTATTTTCCTTGTCTATTTACTTCTACCCCTGATGTCCAGGTTAATTTTCTTCATTGTCATAACCTTTCTCACAAACCTTTTTTTAATTATTATTTTGCATTTATTAGTTTTTTTTTTAATTAAATCTTTATTGTTGAAAGTATTACATATGCCCCCTTCCTTCCCCTCCCCCCATTGACCCCTTATAGCTTATCCTGTCCCCTGCCCCAGGCCTTCACCACCCTATTGTCTTTGTCCATGGGTTATGCATATATGCATACAAGTTCTTTGGTTGATCTCTTCCCACCCACCCACCTCCACCTTCCTTCTGAAATTCCACAGTCTTTTCCATGCTTCTATGTCTCTGGATCTATTTTGTTCAACAGTTTATTTCATTCATTAGATTCCACATATGAGTGAGATCAACTTGTCTTTCTCTGGCTGGCTTACTTTGCTTAGCATAGTACTCTCCAGGTCCCTCCACGTGGTCTCATAGGGTAAGAGATCCTTCCATGATGTAAATGTACCACATCTTTTTTATCCTCTCATCTACTGATGGGCACTTGGGCTGTTTACAGATCTTAGCTATTGTAGATTGTGCTGCTATGAACATAGGGGTGTATACATTCTTTCTGATTGGTGTTTCAGTTTTCTTAGGATATATTATGAGAAGTAGGATCACTGGGTCAAATGGCAGTTCCATTTTTAATTTTTTGAGGAAACTCCATACTGTTTCCATAATAGCTACACCAGTCTGCATTCCCACCTGCAATGTACTGTATGGTTGCCTTTTCCCCACATCCTCACCAGCACTTGTCATTTCTTGATTTGTTGATGGTAGCCATTCTGAAAGGCATTAGGTGATATCTAATTGTCATTTTAATTTGAATCTCTCTGATGTAACTTTGAGCATTTTTTCTTATATTTCTTGGCCTTCTATATGTCTACTTTGGAAAAGTTTCCATTTAGGTCCTTTGCCCATTTTAAAATTAGATTGTCTTCCTTTTGTTAAATTGTATCAGTTCCCTGTATATTTTGTAAATTAACCCCATATTGGATATATCATTGGCAACTATATTCTCCCATGTAGAAGGCTCTCTT
Organism: Plecotus auritus; assembly: GCF_963455305.1. Classification (NCBI taxonomy): domain Eukaryota; kingdom Metazoa; phylum Chordata; class Mammalia; order Chiroptera; family Vespertilionidae; genus Plecotus; species Plecotus auritus. The sequence goes on along the minus strand of NC_137771.1, from coordinate 131,002,265 downwards.
TTCTTTTTGTTGATGGTTTCCTTTGCCCTGCAGAAGCTTTTTATTTTGATGTAGTCCCATTTGTTTATTTTCTCCTTAGTTTCCCTTGCCCTAGGAGATGTATCTATAAAACATATTGCTATGAGAGAAGTCTGAGATTTTGCTGCCTATGGTTTCTTCTAGGATTTTTATGGTTTCACAACTTATATTTAATTTTTTTCTCCATGTTGAGTTTATTATTATGTATGGTGTAAGTTAGTGGTGTAGTTCATTTATTTTGCATGTATCTGTCCAATTTTCCCAACATAATTTATTGAAGAGACTGTCTTTACGCTATTGTTTGTTCTTGCCTCCTTTGTCAAATATTAATTGAGCATAATGGTTTGGGTCGATTTCTGGAGTCTCTATTCTGTTCCATTGATCTACATGCCCGTTCTTGTGCCAGTACCAGGCTGTTTTGAGTACAGTGGCAGCCCGCCACCACACGGTTCCCCGCCTCCCCCCATCTTTCCCTCGCTGCTGTGCCACCACCGTGGCGGGCAGGCAGCCCTAGGGAAGGGAGAGGTTGGGAGCAAGACAAACCCTTGTGTTGAGAGCTGACTTTCAATAGATCACAGCAAGGGAGCTGCTCTGCTATGTATGAAACCCCGACCCAGAAGTAGGTCTCTGAATGGTTTAGCATAAGGAGCTGATGGGGGCCGGCCGGCCAGGGGGAGGAGCCATGGGATGTTGGCTGTGAGAGCACAGTGACCACCAGGGGGCAGCTCCTGCATTGAGCGTCTGCCCCCTGGTGGTCAGTGTGCATCATAGCTACTGGTCAACCGGTCATTGCAGTCTTTCGGTCACAGTGGTCACTTATATATAGCTACTTATTTATTTCCATTTTCTGTATGCCTAGGTTTCTTTCTATATTTCATTTTCTCATCACAGCAGTCCCTTTAGCATTTCCTGCAATGCTGGTTTGGTGGCGATAAACCCCTTTAACCTTTTTTTGTCCGTGAAACTCTTTTTTTCACCATCTATTTTAAATGATAGCCTTGCTGGATATAGTAATCTTGGTTTCAGATCCTTGCTTTTCATTACCTTGAATACTTCATGTCATTTCCTTCAAGCCTGTAGAGTTTCTGATTAAAACCAACTGACAGCCTTATGGGAGCTCCTTTGTAGGTAAGTTTCCTTTGATCTTGCTGCCTTTAAGATTCTCTTTAATTTTTGGCATTTTAAATATGTGTCTGGGTGTGGGCCTGTTCAGGTTCTTCTTGCTCGGTACACTCTGTACATCCTGAACTTGTGTGACTTTTTCCTTTACCAGGTTAGGGAAGTTTTCTGCATAATTTCTTCAAACATGTTCTCTATCCCTTGCTCACTTTCTTCTCCTGCTGGCACACCTATTATGAAAATATTGTTACATTTCATGCATCCCACTGCTCCCTTAAGCTGGCTTCCTGTTTTATTTATTGTTTTTTCTTTTTGATTCTCTGATTTAGTAATTTTTTTTCTACCCTGTCCTCTAATTCACTGATCAGATCCTCTGCTGTCCCTAGTCTGATGTGTATTTCTTCCACTATGTTCTTTATTAGTGCTATGTCATTCTTCATGGTTACTATATCTTTTCTCATGTTGTTGAGCATCTTTGCCATCATTATACTAAACTTACTAAACTCTATGTCTGATAAATTTCTTATCTCCATTTCATTTAGCTCTTCTTCTGGAGAATTCTCTTGTTCTTTCATTTGGGGCTTTTTTTTTTTTTTTTTTTTTTTTTGTCTCCCCATTTTGGCTGCCTGTTTGGGTTTGTGTCTGTGTATTAGGTAGATATGCTATGTCTCCCAATCTCTAGCACAGGACAATATCAAACACTGTTTGTGACTGACCCTGAGTACCCTGTTTGGAGCTGTCAGCAATCTACAGCTTCTGGCTCCCTCTGCTCGGGCTGGGTATCTTTGGAAAGGACCAAGATGTGCACCAGGATTTGCTTTTCCTACCTCAGTATTAAATCAGACAAAGACTCAAGGCCTTCAGAGACCTATCTACAGTCCCATTTCCACTCCACTTGATTAGCCTCAGGCTATTGACCAGGGGATAGTGAAGTACTGCCTGAATGAGAGAATAGGGAAAAAAATATCCAGTTCCTCAAGTAATCTATTTTAAAATTTTTGTTTTAAGCAGTGTTCTGGAAAGATGAGATTTTCCTGATACTTGAATGATATGTGGTAGTAATTTATAATGACTAAGTTCTTTCATAATCATTACTTTGAATAAGTGTTTTAAATCATTGGACTTTCTGGAGTTAAGAGTTGCATTTTCTAAAGGAAGTTATTGTGTTCCCTAGGTAATATACACAGAGGGCTGGGTAATTCCAAAAAGGGCCACAGCAAAATTTTTCTTCAAATTATAGATCAGAGAAATAGGTCTAAACTGATGTTTTGAAACTTTCATTATGGGTTTTGAAAGCTTTTCCTTTATGGCTACAAATTACATATATTAAGTGAGTAGATTCTAACCATTTTTAGTATGATGATCCCTTTCAATGTCAAAAAGAAATGGATCCTTATATAACAGTTGTTCTGAAAGAACAATTTCTCCTTGGTTGAGAGATTATATAGGCAAAAACAGTATAAATTCTGTCTTTTTAATGAATCTATATCTTATTAATCAAAAAATGTACATTATTTGAAATACAGTATCAAATGTGTATAATAACATAAGTTAGTCTTCAGACAATACCTAATGCTCCTGTAGATTCCCACTCCCTTGTAATAACATAATCCCTCATTTGGTGAGGCCCTTATAATAACCCGACTAACAGTGATGATCATCCCCCTGATTGTGATCTGCTGCTTTTAATATATTTTATTGATTTTTTTTTAGAGAGGAAGGGAGAGGGATAGAGAGTTAGAAACATCGATGAGAGAAAAACATCAATCAGCTGCCTCCTGCACACCTCCCACTGGGGATGTGCCCGCAACCAATGTACATGCCCTTGACTGGAATCAAACCTGGGACCTTTCAGTCTGCAGGCCAATGCTCTATCCACTGAGCCAAACCGGTTAGATCGGGATCCGCTGCTTTTAATGTTATACTTGCTTTCTTCTGACGTTGCTTTTGCTTTTTCAAGATTTGTATAAGTATTTCATTAACTAGGATAAAGAACGAAAGCTAAACTTGTTTTAGTAGATCCTTTCATTCCACAATGCTTCATTTATTTACTGTGTCTCCAATTACTTATTTTCACTATTCATATTTTACCACTAAATAAATTGGTGTGTTCAATTTATTTCTAGCTATGTTTAGTGACTTTAGAATGTGCCTGTGCCCAATAGTCATCTTTTGAATCTCAATCTCTCTCTATTTCTGTGTGTATGTGTGTGTGTTTCTTCTTTAAACACACTAATGTGTTGATTATCCATTGAATTTGAATCAGAGCAGGGTGACCTGGATTGAGTGAAATGGAGCCACCAGTCCCAGCAAATTTCCTATAGGCAAATCCATCTGAATCTCCTACCTAAACAGGGTTCCCTAGGCATGACAGTGATGGTCATTGTTTGTTACCTACATGTACTCTTAAAGTGATAATTTTGCTATAATAAAAATATCCAAACATTTCTGAAATTACAGATTTATATACCAGAAAAAAAACATACAAAATACTTAAACCTATTTATATCCCTCCTCAGACTAAAGAAATTTAAGATTTCTCAGTATGCGTAGACCTGGAGATTATTAGTATTATGCTAAGTGAAATAAGCCAGTCAGAGAAAGACAAGAACCATATGATTTCATTTATATGTGGAATATAATGAACAAAGTAAACTAAAAACACTCAGACAGCTGTCAGACTGTTCTCTGTATCTATGAGTATGTTTTTAAATAAAATAAAAACATACTCATAGATACAGAGAACAGTCTGACAGCTGTCTGAGGGGAGGGGAGGGTGAAAAGGGTGAATAGATTAAGCAAAACATAACAAACAAACAAAAAAACTCATAGACACAGATAACAGTATGGCAATTACCAGAGGAAAAGGGGGGGGGGGTGGGAAGAAGTAGGAAAGGGTATAGGGGGCGGGGATAAATGGTGATGGAAGGAGACTTGACTTTGTGTAGTGAACACATAATATAATATACAGATGATGTATTACAGAATTATACATCTGAAACATAATTTTATTAACCAATGTCACCCCAATAAATTCAATTTAAAAAATGAATTTAAGATTTCTAAGTACCTATTACATTTTCTTGTGGAGTTTTGTGTCAAAGTGTCAAGTCTAGATATTCTGAGCATAATAAATTTGAACATAACCATAGTTGGTTTTGTTGTAAATAGGGTAATTCTAACATGCCTAATAACTCAATGAAGAACCAAATGTTAAATTGTAGCAAGATCATGTGATTGCAGCATGAATCCCCCTGGGGCGTGATGGATAGTATCTTGACATGATCTTGTGTGTTACTAGCAATGTGCTGGCTGTGACCACTGGGAGGAGTAAGCTCACTTGGTTGTACTCTTCAGACCACACATGGACACTTGGTTCACTTCTGTGTTCCTCCCCTTAACCGGGAACTGGAAAACTGGAATTAATTCAGAGATGGGAAAAGCCTTATCAAATGAGGGCTGACTAAGGTTCTGAGATTATATTTAATATGTAGTTACTAATATATAGAGAGAAAACACATAGAGATAACATAACTATTATTAAGTATTTGAATGGTTACTGTATTTTGAGCTTCTTCCTTATGGATTTTCTGGGTAGAAATAATCCCAAGCAGTACAATTGCTGTTCTCGGTGGAGAATTTCTAACAAATGGAATGGATTGCATTAAGAGATATATAGATTCTCCATGAATAGTATATTCAGGCCCAGGCTAGATGAGCAGGAGATGAACTGTGGTAAGAGGATCACAAGGATCCCATCAGCGTGTGGACTAGGTACCTATGAAGCCCTTTTCAAACATGAGAATCTCCGAAATCTAATAGGAATGCATATTTAGCACAAATTATGATTTCACAGTGTTCAGAGTGCACACTTTTAAATTGCTGTCTGAGAACATACTTTACCATGTCTCATTCGACTCCTGAAACCGGTCTGATTCCTTAAGAACCATACATTCAAAATTGTGCTCGACTCAGATGAGGCAGAATACGGAGGACACCAGAGATTGGACCACAGTACAGATTTCTTTTCTGAGGCTTTCCAACATAATGGGCTTCCCCATTCTCTCTTGGTAAGTAAGGTTTTTAAGATATTTTCATTGCATTCAACTTTAATCCTTTATTTTTAAAGTGATGTTTATGTCCAAAGAGATTTTTAACAATTAAGCAACAGGCAAAAATTTGAGGGTAGGGTGAGTGGGAAAGGATAACTGTGCTCAAAAACCAAATGCAATGTGTGGTCCTCGACTGGATTGGGTTTTGGAAAACACGGGAAGGGACATTTGGTGGACAATTGGGAAAGCTTGAATTTGATAGGATTGAAAATTATTTCTCAAAAAATAAGAGGAAGGCATTTTAAAATGTTTTCTATTATGAACATTTCTATTTTTAATGCCACAGTTTACTTTCTGTCTGTTTTACTTTCTCTATAATATTAACCAGATTTCTACATTATTGACTGTCGAATGAAGTTTAATTTAAAACAGCTTAAAAGAATCAAGAAAAAAATATTTTTTTCTTTCATGCAGCCAGTCAGAGACTGAATTCATTCCATTTATAAAATTATCTGGTTTCTTCATATTATGGAGGAAAGCATTAAATTATATAACTAATTTTCACTTTGTGTTATTAACATAAATAAAAGAAAATTGCTTCAAACTACTAGGTTTAAGTTCTTTCTAAAATGTATAATTTAGACACTTTCCAGATCTGAAAGAATTCTACTTTATTGCCAGATAATAAGCTCAACTCCACATGCACCTGCTCTATATTTTTTCTTTTCCTGACGAGTCATATTCCTGCTTCTTTCTCTCACCATCATCCTCCCCCCTCTTGCATTTCTTTGTCTCAGATCTGCATTGTTTTCACCATAGGAGGTCTTGGATTAAGATTTGTTTTATTTTCTCGAGGCCAGGATATATCTAAAATGTATAGATAGCTTTATTATAGCTGTTAAATTCTTTCATTTTTCAAAGTTTAAGTCAAGCAGGAGAATCTATGTGGAACCCTAGCTTCCTCATTTTTCTACTATATTCCCTCCTCTTTTTTAATATATATATGTGTGCGTGTGTGTGTGTGTGTGTGTATGTATATATATATATATATATATATATATATATATATATTTCAAAAAGGAAGGGAGAGAGAGAGATAGAAACATCAATGATGAGAGAGAATCATCAATTGGCTGCCTCCTGCACACTCCCTCCTGGGGATCGAGCCTGCAACCTGGGCATGTGCCCTGACCGGGAATCCAACTGTGACCTGCTTGTTCATAAGTCAATGCTCAACCACTGAGCCACACAGGCTGGACTAGTTCCACCTCTTAAAGTGGTGCCAGCATCTCACTTTGTAAACCACCACATTATATACAAAATTGATGTTCCAAAGACAGTGGCATGAAATAAATGGAAAGGGCAAGATGAAGTCATTGAGTAAAAGCTCTGAAGAAAGTGCAGTGGCCACAGGGGATGTAGATGTTGCCCTAAGTATATGTGTGTGCATATGAGTGGTGGTGGTGATACTGATATGTCTTTAGATATAAATATAGGTGCCTATGCATTTTTCAGAGGGAGGGCTGTAGTTTGTTAGAACATTCAATTTTGCTATGTGAACCAAGAGTGACAAAAATAGTTTCTGAAATGAGTAAGAAAACTATCTTTAAGCTCTGAAATAATCCTAGAGTTATCGACCCCTGAGGGGTTGGGGAAGGTAATTCATCTTGTAAAGAGAAGTCACACAGAAGCAGCAACTGTTTGTGAGAAAGATGAACTTGAACCAATTAAACTAGACAGAAAGGAGAAAGATTCAGACAGCAAAATTTTATGTAATAAAATTCTTTACTGAAAACACCAGAGAATGTCAAGGCAAAGAATCTAGGATCAAGCCCCCGTCTGCCATTTACTGGCTTTGAGAACTTGAATATTTTAACTTTATTGTGCCTCAGTTTCCCGCATCTGTATAATGAGGATTAGTAAGAGTGTTCTCCCTTCAGCAAAAGATTCTTAGTAGGCATAAATTCATTAGCACTGCCAAGCTTTTTGGAAACTTCAAAATGCACATGTATTTTAAAGTTATTATTGTCATGGCTATTCAGTCATTTTTAGGTATTTTAAGTATGTCAAGATAACTAGGTGCCTTGAAGACATGCAATTAAGAAGACCTCAGCTTTGTGGAAATTATAAGATTATAATTTATAGCCTTTGGGGGTGGGCACAGACTATCTTGGCATCCTTTCATTTTTGTAAAAGCAGAGATATGCTGCCATAATTAAAACAAGCCAACTAACCAGTACCAGGAACAGCCAGGAGATTCCTTTTCAAGCACTAATTGCATTGATCTTGCAAGTATGAAATGTGCAGTTCTAAATTGGCAGGTGGAATGGAGAATATACATGTCTCAATAACAGTGGAGAGATACAGTACGGCAAGCACCTGAGAAACAGAATGGGGAGAACTTAGCCACTGCAGGTAATAGAATTGTGGTCCATCTCACCAGGTCTGAAAGGTGAAGATGATCTGTGTCTTCCCTGTAGAAGTGGCGCCTTGTTTTCAGAAATGGCAGGTGCTTCAGGAATTACTTATTTAAATAAATGTCTTTAGGCTCCAGAGGAAGTGATCACTAGTTTTAATGTAAAAATACAGGACCGCAAATAGACCAGAAAATCCAATAAAATAGGTTTCTTCTCGCCAGACTTTCCTTCAAAAAGCCAGAGGGAAAAATGGCATTAAAAACCAAACCTCTTATAAGAATGCCTTGTTATAATGGAACTGGGATCCAATCAAGTTTCTTGACCATGACCAGAGTGCTGTAGGTCTCATTTCATCACCAGATCACTTCTGCCTCCCACGTGCCTAGAATAATAGGGGACAGAGGGACAGAAGTGTAACATCCCTTCATAGAAGGTCAGTCCATCATAACTAGTACACAGTATTGCCTAAAGCTTAATTTATAAGCTCGATAATCCAAGGGATCTGCTGAATAAGTATCAAATCTGCTTTCAAAGATAGCAACAAAAAGGCAGGAAGAAAACTTAAAATCTCCAGACCCGCCGCAGCAGCACAGTGCCAGCCGGCGCCCTCAGCGCATGCTCCCTCAGTGGACACAAAGCAGAGGAGTGCAGGTGTGCTGCTGCGGAAACGCATTTGCTAAGTTAGAGAATCTCACAACTGACAAGAGGCAATAGGGCAGAACTCCATTCTGCTTTACTGGCCATTATGGGAAAGTCCATTTTAGCATAATCATTTCTTTATATTTTGGTTCCTGATACAGGAGCTGATGCATCAGTGCACTGGAGCCAGGGGGCTGGGGGTGAAGGTTGGGGGGGAGGAATCTTTCTTTCTCTTCTTTGGTGCATAAATTAAAATTTCATGACACAAATGAAAGAACAGAGATTATTGAACCTGAAATGAAACGAATTAGATTCCTTTACAGTAACTCAAACACATCAATGGTGAAAAGTGAATAAAGCAATAGTTTTAGCATTAATTACTTTCTCAGGTAGGCTCCTTATCATTAAGAAGCATATCTGTGTACAGTAGTGCTCCCTTAATCACAGGCATGCATTCCAAAACCCCAGTGGATGCCTGAAGCCACAGATAGTACCGAACACTCTATGCTGTGTTTTCTCCTACATGTACATATCTATGATAAGGTAAGAGAGTAACAATAATGATCCTATATAATAAAAGCCTAGGTGGCATCGCATAACATCATTACAGGATGGCCACCATGATGTTGTCACAAGATGGCCAGCAGGGGAGGGCACTTGTGGGCGATCAGGCCGGCAGGAGAGGGCAGTTGGGGGCGATCTGGCTGGCAGGGGAGCAGTTAGGCATCAATCAGGCCAGCAGGGGAGTGGTTAGGGGGCGATCAGTCTGGCAGGCAGAAGCAGTTAGGGGCAATCAGGCAGGCAAGCAGGTGAGCGGTTAGGAGCCAGCAGTCCTGGATTGTGAGAGGGATGTCTGACTGCTGGTTTAGTGGGATTGGGCCTAAACCAGCAGTTGGACATCCCCTGAGGGGTTCCAGATTGGAGAGGGTGCAGGCCAGTTTGAGGGACCGAATTTTGTCCACCAGGCCTCTAGTTTATAATAAAGTAGAACAGTTTATTTAATGCAAATCAACTGAACCTGGGAATGACCAGTGGAATGACTGGTTGCTGTGACGTGCACTGACCACCAGGGGGCAGATGCTCAATGCAGGAACTGCCCCCTGCTTGCAGGCCCCAGACCAGGCAAGGCAGGTGCCATCAGGGGCCCCCAATTGTCCTACCAGTTGCCCCGCAGAGGGAGGCGACCAGCGGTGGCGGCAGGGGGGTGGTGGGGGTGGGGCCGGCTGGTGAGCGGGCCAGCGCCACCCCCAGATCTCCCCACTGGTTGCCTCCTGCAGAGGGAGGCGACCAGTGGTGGCGGCAGGGGGTGGGGCCGGCGAGTGGGCGGTGCCAGGTTGGTCAAGGCAGGTGCCAGTAGGGGCCCCAACCACTCCACCAGTTGCCACACAGATCAGCCCTGATTGCTGGCCAGGCCTAGGGACCCTACCCATGCATGAAGTTATGTGAATGTGGTCTCTCTCAAAATACCTTATTGTACTGTACTCATCTTTTCGTTTAAAGGAAGCACTTCACTGCTTCTCACTGGTCTCTCCTAATTGCCAGCATTGCTACTCCTGCATCTAAGGGCATTATTAAGTAAAATCAAGGGTACTTGAACACTAGCACTGTGATACTGCCACAGTCATGTGATAACCAAGACAGCTAAGTGACTAACAGGCATGAAGTATGTACTGCATACAGCCTGGAGATGCTGACAAAGGGATGATTCACATCTGAGGGAGATGGAGAAGGATGGTGGGAGATTTCATCACGCTACTCAGAATGGCGTGTAATTTAAAATTTTTGAATTGTTTATTTCTGTAATTTTCCATTTAATACTTTTGGACCATGGTTGACTGCTGGTAATTGAAATTGCAGAAAGCAAAGCCATGGAAAAGGGAGACTACCGTATTCCTATTCTAAACTTGAGGGTTCAGAAGTAGACTTTTGGTTTAAATATGGGGGTTGGCATAGATACATCTTTTTTATTGTTCCTCACCTGTAAGTATTGAAACTACAACTTAGCAGTTGGGAAATGTCTTTTACTCTGCCCAAAATTATGAAAATGTTTAGTTTTTTCACACAAAAAAAATCAAACTTCTTAGAGTTTACTCTGTTTAATATTTCTAACCTAGAAAAGATACTATATATTGCAGCACTTTTCTGATAACCCTAGTACAAAATAATGAATTAGAATATTTTTCTTAAAGCATATGTTATGGAAATTAAAATTATTTTATTACTCATATTGTTCAAAATAATTTGAAATATTTTTTATATAACAAATATGTATGTAGACATGGATCTAATGAACTTTTCATTGAATGATGTTCTCACCCTTCTATTATGTACTATTGGTAAATTTAACAATTTCTAAGAAAACTTTTAAATTAGCCTTTAAATTATTTTTTACTTAAAATTATTTTTAAATATTCTATTTTCAAAAATTCACACCTTTTTATGTAATTAACTAGAATCCCAGTGCATGAAATTTGTTCACTTGGGGACGGGGTCCCTCAGCCTGGATTGCGAGAGGTTGGCCAGGCAGGGAGGGACTGTGAGAGAGCTCCAGGGCATGTCTGGCCTGTCTCGCTCAGTCCCAATCGGCTGGACCCCAGCAGCAAGCTAACCTACCAGTCGGAGCGACTACCCCCTGGTGGTCAGTACACGTCATAGCGACTGGTCAATCGGTTGACTGCACCCTAGTCATAGCAAGCGGTTGAGTGGCCTTAGCATATCATTAGCATATTACGCTTTGATTGGTTGAATGGACGACTGGACAACCAGACACTTAGCATATTAAGCTTTTATTATATAGGATTTTTGCAATTTAATTATGATTCTAGATGAAGATACTACTTTTCCTGGATGACATAGTACAGTAGATTATTATGTTATCAGTTGTTTTTTTAAATATATTTTTTATTGATTTCAGAGAGGAAGGAAGAGGGAGAGAGAGAGAGAAACATCAACAATGAGAGAAAATCATTGACTGGCTGTGTCCTGTACACTGCACATTGGGTATCAAGCCTGCAACCCGGGCATATGCCTCACTGGAATCAAACCATAACCTCCTTATTCATAGGTTGACGCTCAACCACTGAGCCAAGCCGGCCAGGCGATCAGTTATTTTTTTAGCCATATTAATAGTTGGCATAGTGACTAAGTCAGTAAGGTAGTAAAAAATCACTGGGTAGATTACTATGCATTGTGACTCTAATTAATGAATTGGATTATACTGTGGCATTCTGGTTTCTTGTGAAGAGTGGATTGTAAATATAGCTGGAAAAAAATGAAATTCATGGCCATACATTATATCTCCTATATTCAAAATATGATCCTAGCTACAAGGTGTTTAGGGCTTCATGGCTAATAAATGGGCACAGTAAATTGGTTTTTTGTTTTTGTTTTTTTATTTTTTACAGAGAGGAAGGGAGAGGGATAGAGAGTTAGAAACATTGATGAGAGAGAAACATCGATCAGTTGCCTCCTGCACACCTCCTACTGGGGATGTGCCCGCAACCAAGGTACATGCCCTTGACTGGAATCGAACCTGGGACCTTTCAGTCTGCAGTCTGATGCTCCATCCACTGAGCCAAACCAGTTAGGGCAGTAAATTTGTTTATCAGCATATATCATCTGTTACATGCATACTAAATGGTTTTTATATACATCTCTTAAATATAAATAGTTTATATTTAAATATATTTAAACATTTATGTTAAATCTTAAAGTGTGTTCATATTTTTTCTATTGCTGTATGAATCAAAACCATTTTGGAATTAAAATTATAAAATGAGGGTTATAGCGCCAATACTTAGCACTAAATTATAGAGCCCCCAAATTGTGCATGTCTGTAGTTGTCTCATCATAAGGATTAGCTCTGATTACCTTAAATCCTTTGGTGTAATTGGTAGTCATTTTCTAACCACTAAGAAAGCTGATTTATATACTTGGGACCCTAATAAAGAAACCTCAAAATTTCATATATTGTCAGGGTGAAGAAAAACCACTCACTTAGGGAAATTCTTTCCTGTTGCCTATCTTTAAGGATCTAGAGCAAAATAAACACATTCTGGTAATTAATCCTACAGTGAAAAAAATGCTATAATTACACAATATTCCAGTTAATGATATTATACAATTATTAACTGAGGGTTTTGGAGCAGATAGTTTTAAGAGGTCTCTCATGTGACTGGAATAGGCATCATAAAGCTTCTTCCATAAAATGACCGACATCATTTAGTGAGAGTTCTTGGAGCATTATGGGAAAAACTCAATGCTCATATTGCAAACATTGAACTTTTTATGTCATCCCTTTATTTTACTTTTAAATTTGGGCAAGCTAAATACCAAAAGATCACAGGCTAAGATTGTTTCTAAATGATCAATTTATAGTTATTATTTAATATTATTAAAGAAATCAGCCCTAGCCTGTTTGGCTCATGGATAGAGCGTCGGCCTGCGAACTCAAAGGTCCCAGGTTCGATTCTGGTCAAGGGCACATGCCCGGGTCGTGGGCTCGATCCCCAGTGGGGGACGTACAGGAGGCAGCCAATCCATGATTCTCTCTCATTATGGATGTTTCTATCTCTTTCTCCCTCTTCCTTCCTCTCTGAAATCAATAAAAATATATTTTTTAAAAAGAAATCAATATGAGGTTATGAGTCAAACAGATACCAAAACTGAATAGGATCCAAATAGGAGGTTGACCTGACCTGTCGGTGATCTGTCTTCATACATTGCTTGACTATACACTGAGTAGGGACCTGTCAGTATTTGTCCTAGGCCTGACTTGGGTGTTTCACTGCATCTTTCTCAGGAGACTTGCACTTATCAGAATCTTTTGCCTGCATGTTGGACCATATTATATCAGTGAAATGTTTCTAATGTTAAGAGAACTGAAATTCTGATACTATTGAGAAATTTAGATTGGTCTTCAGTTTTAGAATACTCCTAACAAAGCAATTCAGAACCATGCTGATTATATCCTGCTATCCCACTAAATAGTAATATCTAATTACTTGATTCCCCAAACTAAACCTAGAATAGATTAAGGACATGGCAACCTCCTTTGAAAGGGCAGGACACTGTCTTTTGATTCAGGCCTGTTTTGATAAGACTTAAGAGGGAAATGGTTGAATCTGACTGCTGGTTTCTTTTATTTCTCCTCAGTTGCTTTATTCTGTGTTGCTTTAATCTATAGCTTGATTATGGAAATATGTCATTCTTTGGACTTGATCTGTCTGGATCATTGGTAGTAGTCCTCCTTTGCTCCTGGGTACCTCCAGCTTCCTTTTGTCACAAAGAGAAAATAGTGAATGGAAGGGATTGCATCAGTAATTAAATTGTGATGAGGTTTAAAAGCTATATGCCCTTAAAAATAATGTGCAAATTTTAGGTAAACAAGTTGTGGCTTTGAATTACATGGTTTCTCCTCAATTAATGACTGCAGGGCTATAATACTTATCTTTAGAAGCACTGGATTGAAAATCAGACTGGGAGACATTGAGCTACCCAATGACTATATTTATGATGTTTTTCTCAGATGATGATGATCATTTCCGAAATCATCTTATTTTTCATTGACTATGAGAAAAACTATTCCCTAGTTACTAAATTCACATTTTAAATTTCTCAAAGTGCCATATTTTAAAGTTGCTTTCATCAAAACTAACCAACTATATTGGTTTATTTGATTTTTTAAAGGAGTTGTAAGAGTTCTTTATCATGGAAACCTTAAGGGAAAACATTGTGTTCATTTGCAGAATTGAGATGCATAAGACATACAGTGCACATATTGATTTCACAATTATTTATTATTTTATTCATTATTTCTTCTTTCATCCAATAATTTTTGGCAACTACTAAGAGAAGTATGAAGACATAAAGCTCAGAGTCTAGTGGGGGAGAATTGATCATAAACTTGAAAAAAAATCACAAATTGTGTTAAGTGTTCAGAATGAAACAAAAATGGTGCTGTAATGGAAAATGAAATGGAAAAACTGTCATATCTAATGTTATCAAGAAACACCTCTCATGGAGCAGGGATATTTCAAGATCCTGAAGATAAGGAAGTAGCAAGATACAGGGTGTTGTGAGCACAAGGCACAGCATGGCAGAGGCCCAGAGGAAGGGCGGGGTAAGGTGTTTCAGGAACTGAGAGGCCGTGTGGCTGGAGCTGGTGAGTACGGAAGGGGAGAGAGACAAGTGGTGCTGAGCGTGATGAGGGATGTGCTCATACAAAAAGGAGCTGTGTCCGGAGTCTGCAGGCATGGAGAGGATGGGTATTCTTTTTTCAGTGCAGTAGCAAGCTTTTTGATTGTCTTAAATTGGTGAGGGCCTAAAATACCCTTAGGATCCCTTATATTACTTTTAAGTTTTTGTTGCTAAAATGATAGGAGAAAATAAAAACAAGATGATAAGCAGTGCTTCGTATATTACTTTTATTCACCTGAATAGACTAACCTTGTGACCTGTAGGGTAGCCTTCCTTTACCACCTCCTGGTGCTAGAACTGCAATGAGTGCCATTTACTAGTATATCCTGTCTGGGGAATTTGGGTTTTGTGCAGCATATGGAGCCCTCTAGTGGCGATTGCTTTAAATGAGTCTCACAGTGATGCCAGAACTGTTGGAAAGGTGGCATTGAGGCTCCTTAGAGCCTGCAACATTGTATGGGTAACTCTTAACTTTAAGCATCTGTGAGAGCATCATACCCCTTAACTTAATGTCGTAACATTCAGTATTTCTTTCAATTGCACTGACATGCTTGTGTTGACCTAGGTGTACATTCCAAGCCGAGTGGCCCTCATCCTTCAGAATGTGGATCTGCCCAACTGAAGCGCCCGGATTTCAGCTCCGCCAGGGAAAGATGTGTGTTTTGTTTTCCTGTTCTCATTGTCACATAGTTTATAATGTGGGAGCTCTACAAATACAGTGCCTAGCCAAAACGTCAGATGTCTGAAATTAAAAATTGGTTTATGCAAATGAATGTCAAACTTTTCTTGAAGAAGTAGAAGGGAAATTTCAGGCATTTTAGACTATATTTTCCAGATATCTAAGCAGCTAGAAATCTTAAATGAAGTATTATATATCATGTCTTAAAACAACATTACTTTCCTGGACAGTTATTTGATGCTTTTAAATTCTAATTTGAATCATGTGTCATGTATGAGCATGTTTCTGGTGGATGATCCAGTATTTTCTTAAGATGGATATTTGGAGGCTTTACTTGTTCTATTATCTCTTGGTCTAACTTAAGAGGTACTGAGATTGTCACTATGTTTTTTTCAAGCTACCTTTAGAAATAATGTAATAAATATGTAGCCATACTATAAAATTAAGATGTATTATAGGTAATATAAAAGTCATTATCTATGAACTTATCCATGCTTCATTCTCATAAGTGCTTTTAGTTTTGTGATCTCTTGTTCACTTAGTATCTTGGTAGGTGCTGATATTCAGTCTTTCTGAAGGTTGTAACATTTCAGAAAAATGTCTTTCAACAAATAAAAAATAATTGCAAGATTGCCTTTTCTAATGTTTATTTCTCTGTACTAGTATGGGGGTTGATTTATAACAAATATTAAAATGCCTATCTCACTTCTGATACCTTCCCCATGAATATGCACATGTGTATGATAGACTAGGCCTGAGGGTTAATGACATTGTTTCATTAGGTACTATTTTGTAACTTGAATTATATTAACCAACTCAGATATCTCAGCTACTCTCCAACTGTTAACCTGTGCACTGAATTAACTATCTTGACTCAGTGGAATACCCAGTCATGAAATTACCCATCAGTATGAAATAGTAGGCCACAGATTTAAAGTCATTGATGGGTAATTCATTCATAACTAAGAAATTACAGTGTACTTATCAGATATAAAGTGTCTATTACTTTTTTAAAGATCTAATTTTTTTTTCTTTCAATTAGTACTGACTGCTTCTTTCTGTTGTTGTTGTTTTTAGTCTGATTATTTGTGGCTCATAAGGAGTACGTCGCAGTGTTTCTATTAAAAACTGGGTCAGTAATAGAAGAGACTGGCAAAAGGAGCTTAGAGCTAAACCTGTATGTTAACCATCTTCCTCATAACTTTTTTCAATAAAGCCTTGAATCTAGGTCTGAAACGTGTTATTTACTTTAACTTGAAAGTAGAGTAATCATTTGATTTCCTGAAAGAATCGGCAGTGCAAGCAGTTGCAGCTACATGCAAGGACTTTGCTAATGTCGTAGCACTGCCATGCTGGGCACTGTGCCTGTTACTGATAACACAACGTGCAACCAGGATTATTGGTGTTCTAGTTTATAATTTCTCATGTATGAAAAGAGATGCTAATTCTTTATTATAGCTCTTTAAAAGTAACAAGATATTACTTCATGCCTAAACCTGTTTTCTTCCCCTGGTGACTTCTGTGGTGAAGTCAAAAGAACCAGAATAATTATGTGCTGTATTTCCATGATATCTATTGACCTTACTAATATGTTCTTTAAATTTCACAGTCTATGGTTCCAAGTTATCAATGTAATGAACATTTGTTGCCTTTGTCAAGTGCCCTCCTCCAGCACCGCCCGCCCCCCAAGAAGAATCAATGGATGTTGCTAGGTAGGAATTATAAAAATACATGCAAACAAATAAAATATTAAGAATCCAAAATGGAATGAAGTTGTGTGTTTTCTTATCTATCATAGCAGACAGCTTTTACAGAACATGCCAATATTGTAGCATATTTCACTTCCGGTCTTCCTTGTTTTTATCAGTAACATTCTCATCATCATGTGTGAGAAGTTATTTCTTTTTATTGGTTAAACATTTTTAATAATTGCAACAGAGAAATGCAAAATTTTATAATAATATTTCTTTCTTCTGATGTGTTTATTACCATAAAAAAATGAGAGTGAGCTATCTTTGGTGAGTCTTTCAAAATAAGTATTTTTTTAATTTTTTGTGTTCTAGAAAACACAGATGACTACAGACTTCTTTTCATCATGTTTTAATATTATCGATCGAGTGCTAGTAAATATTATCCAAAATAGAATTTACCCTTAATGCTACTGATGCTTAGTGTTTTAGTTTACTCAGAAAATACCATGATTTTTAATAGTCAAATAGCAAATTGTACACATTTTTCCTAGAATGCTTTCCACTTTATAACACTTGAACTCCTTTCATATTTTCTTTTCTGTACATTTGATGCTTCTCACTTTGCCCTGTTCTTGGCTGACATATTCATCTCTGACATAAAATAAGGGATTTAGCCACCATGTTTCTCAAGTTCAAAAAATAACCAGTGACAATAAATTGATGTTCCTGATGGCAACTAAAAGAGTCCAGGTATTTTCTCCTCTGTCTGGAGCCCTCCCCTTAGCAATACCAAATGAACATTTGTCACCCATCAGGGCTCTATACAGGAGGCTGTCTGAGTAAGGAACCTATTCTTCAAATAATACAGAGGAGTGAACAGACAGACCTAGTGAAAGCGATAAAGAGTATTGTGTTGTGTTCCACTTGTAGCTTCAGGGCGAGTATATTTTCACTGTCTGGGGTCCTGCAGCCATTGAACTTGGTGATGAAAGCAACGCAGAATCGGCTTCCTGTTGCCCTTCCTGTTTAGAACGAGCCCGAGCAGATACACCCAATAGAAAGCAGAGCAGTGAGGTGGCTTTCGGGCTGGGCTTGCACGTCTCAGGCTCTTTGTTTTTGCCTATTTCGCATCGTGTCCTAAACGGGGATTCTTTAGAATCGTGGGTTTCATTAATCTCTATATTCCTTGTATGGAGATACGCGCTGATCTATGAACTCCGCTAGGTAGAATATTTTGATGAAAGAAAATAGAAATCTAAGGCATAGCAATTTCATGTCCTTTATTCAGTAGAGTTCATTTATCATTCACAATGTGTTAGAATGGAAATGTAGATAAATTTTCCCACTAAAGCCAGCCTTCAGGGGAGAAGAAATCAAATAAACTCCCTACTTATTTTTCTGCTGTATTATCTTATTAATGGTGATTTGTAGAGAATTGCAGAGAAACATTTATACTTTAGGGCAGAATTTCTTAATTGGTAGTGTGCAAAAATGAAGATACAGTAGCTGTGTTTTTGTCTCTAATTTAAAACATTACATCTCGATTTTAACTCTTGGCAAAAAGTATGCAGAGAATGTAATGTTTACTTACATGAAAAAATGTAGTTTGTGATAGATATGTTTATGCTGAAAGGCATGCCATTCAGAGGTTTGTGTATGACTTACAATTTTTCTACCATTTCTGTGGACAGGAAAGAGGTTATCTGGCCCACGTGTGCTGTGTAGACCACTTCCCCTCGAAGCCTGCACTGTGTTCCAATAGAAAACCTCCTTCAAGTTACAGCTCTTTACTCCCAGTGCCTCAATTTAGAAAGCACCCAGTTGACTTTTAGTTCTTACCCAGGGTTATAAGACAGCTAAAGGAAAAGGGAAAAGAAAAAAGCCATTGTCGTAGGTTTGATAAATGCTACTATTTGATCAACAGCTACATGGATGGTGAGTCACTGTGTGGAGACAGCTTCCAAATCTGTTGTCAGGAACACAGGGCTCTGCCACCTGTCTGGCCTTCACTGCTCCGCCCTGAGTTACCTGCCCTCTCCCAGGCAGGGATGAGTGGGCTGCTGTCCAGCGAAGGGCATTTTCATTTCCTCCAGCACTCCCGATGACTACATCATCAGTGCTCTCTTTTTGCTCATTTTGGCTTTTTCTCTGAGTTCACTAGGATGTCACAGTGAATTCCATTCCCCTGCAATCAGTGTCAGCTACCCTCCGACTTGCACTATAACTCAGTTTTGTGGATGGATGTTAACGACCTCTTGGTGTAGCTCATAGGGTAATATAAACTGAATATGAAGTGAAATGGCCACAGACACCCTCCAGTGAGGTGCATCATCCAGACGTTGAGGGTCTGTTTCTTAACCTTTCCCCTTCCTCTCTCAGCCCGGTATGCACTGCAGCAGAAGGAATAAATGGCAGAGGAAATGAGAATGCAAAGCACAGCTCAGGGGCTAGAAACAGTTAGGCCCATCTTTTGTTTGGGGGGGAATTAAAAGTCTATAATCAGAAAAACACATTTTCATTAAATAATGTTTGCATAGCTAAATATTAATTTCTTAAAGAAGGGAGAGCAGTCAACCATTGGCATGCAATCTCCGCAGTTGTCTAGTGCAGTTGTCTCTATACTCACAGGTTCCACGTGCACACATACAGAGGGCCGACTAAGGGACCGGAGCATCCTGGTTTTGCTGTCCATAGGGGGCTCTGGAACCAATCCCACAATGATACCCAGGGATGACCATACCCACAATAAGACATCCATCATGCTAAATTACTTTGCTACAAGAGGATATAAATTAAATGAGATGTGTTCACATTGTGCATATTTATGTAAGGTAATAGAGGAAATAGAAATCTGTGGCTGAATGATTTAAGTCCATTCAACAGATGTGTATTTATAGCATACATAGGGGTATGTGAATACACACAGACATCCTATATAATAAAAGGCTAATATGCAAATTGTCCCCTCAGGAGTTCAACTGGGAAACTGGGAGTTTGATCACTTGCTATGATGTGCACTGACCACCAGGGGGGCGGTGAAGAACATGGCTGGTGACCAGTGGCAGCAGCAGTGGGGCCCTGAGGGAGCAAGGGAAGGAGGAGGCGGGGGAGGCTGGGAGGCGGGGAACCTGATCACCCTGGTCACTGGCTAGGCCTAGGGATCTTACCTGTGCACAAATTTCATGCACCAGGCCTCTAGTACATATATAATTTGTGAGTAAAATGAAAACCCACAAAGCTCACTGATTCCAACATTTATCTTGAACTAATGAATCACTTGATCTCTGTATGATACCCATACTCTATTTTAGGTATTTTTCTGACTATATTGAGCACCAAATCTAAATAAGCAATTTTACTTGGATTTAACTGTTTTACAAATTTTAGAAGAAATGCAGTATATGTTTCAATTCCTTTAGAGCATTTCTCACCTCAAATTATTTGGCTATTAGTGTTTTATATTTTAACTTTAGAAAAAGAAAAGGAAGGAAATGAAATACATTTATTACTTCTGTATGTTCACGAGGGATTTTTTAACTGAGTTTGTAGTGTCACTTTCTATTCATTCCAGTAATATAAATGATGAAAAACACTGCATGTAATTTCATTTCACAAATACTCTAGCCAAGTTGTCAACTATTGATTAAAACCAATCATAATATAGAGTCCTCCCCACCCCCACATACACAGAGTCACTATCTCTTCTATTCTTTCTTATGATAAGTGGGCATCACTCACTATATAGAAACAGCAGTAGAATTCCTAATTTTTAACTAAGCAGAGGTGTGTGTGTGTGTGTGTGTGTGTGTGTGTGTGTGTGTGTGTGTTTAAGACATACTGTATTAGCTACCACCTATCATGTGCTTTCTTAGTAATTTTCCCTATGATGGCACTTTAGACACATTATCATTAAGTCCCTTAAACACTGCAACCTAATTATTAGTATCCTGGTGTGGGTCTAGCCAGGGGTGGGCAAACTTTTTGACTCGAGGGCCACAGTGGGTTCTTAAACTGGACCGGAGGGCCGGAACAAAAGCATGGATGGAGTGTCTGTGTGAACTAATATAAATTCAAAGTAAAGGAGTGGAGGGGAGACCAAGAGAACCGGATAGAACAGCCGGATCCGGCCCGCGGGCCATAGTTTGCCCACGGCTGGTCTAGGCTCATGCTCATCCTACTGCACTTGGCCCTCTTCCGTATGAATCATTGGTGATCTCTAGATTAGGGGATCAAAATTTAGCTCTTATTTGTATTGTTCATCTTTAATTGGATTTGAACAACTTTGGTGGGGAAAGGGGATGACATTTGAAGCCAAACTGGGGCTTGTAATGCCACACACTGTTTTGTCAAGTTCCAGGAATTATTTTTGTCATATGTTTCAGAGAGAAAGAGAGAGACAGAGAGAGAGAGAGAGAGAGAAAAGAGAGAGAGCGAGAGAGAGAGAGAAGTTAAGAGATCATGAACCCAGCTCACAGACCCAGATTTCTAATGCTATTCTCCAATTAAAGGAAGCAGGACTCCCAGGAGAAATGACTTGTCTAGGGCAGGGGTTAGGGATGTACATGGTGAGCCCGCACGAATAGTGCCTGAATGAATAGGAGCATGTCAGAGGAACACACAAGCCAACCCAAGGCACCCACTGGCCCAAACTGAAACAATCTGAGTAACATAAGTATTACTTGGTTGTATTGTATAATGTATATGCCTTGGTCGGCAAACTCATTAGTCAACAGAGCCAAATATCAACAGTGCAACATGGAACAGTACGATTGAAATTTCTTTTGAGAGCCAAATTTTTTAAACTTAAACTTCTTCTAACGCCACTTCTTCAAAATAGACTAGCCCAGGCCGTGGTATTTTGTGGAAGAGCCACAATCAAGGGGCCAAAGAGCCGCATGTGTCTCGAGAGCCGCAGTTTGCCGACCACGATTGTATACAATAGCCATGAGTTCATACTGACATAAATAAATGATTGGGTATAAAATAAATGGGGAGAAGAGGCAAATCTACACAGGAGAATGCTAAATAGTTTTTGTAGGTACTCTCTTCAAGGAGGCACAGTTTTATACTCCCTACCCCCAACTCCCTCCCTTGTGCGAGGAATGTATGTACTGAGTATCTTCTAAAGAGCAGAATAAGGAAGGAGGGAAATAAACTGCAGTGGAAAACCACTTCAGCCTGGTGATCCCAGTCAGCATCAGCAATAAGTCATGCTGATAGCATGTCCTCTGGATAAGATGTGATGAGAATGGCCAAAATGCAATTCCCATCCACAAGAAAAACATAGAAACCCACAGATTTAGGGAATATAATAGAGATTATCCTATATAATAAAAGTGTAATATGCAAATCAAAAATAGCAGAAGGACCATCTGGGACCACGCTATGACACCATGGCACCAGGCCAGCCAAGGCGGGTGTGATGTGATTAGTCGAGGGCCTGGCCATTGCCCCATGATCGACCCGCAGAGGGAGGCTCAGGCCACCGACTGGTAGGCTGCGGTGGGTGGGCAGGGCCTCCCTCTGTGAGGGAAGCCCGGGTCCTGGGTGCCGGAAGGAAGCCAGTGCCGGCGACTGGGGGAAGGAAGGCCTATTCTTGCACCAATTTCATGCATTGTGCCTCTAGTGTAATATAGCAGCAAATTATACATATAAGATGTTGTATGTGTTTATAGGTATGTATAAGATTTTTTTTGTGTGTATATCTCTTTATATAATAATATACAAGGCATATATAAATAGATTTATTTTGAGGCATTGGCTTTCATAATTATGGGGACTGGCAAGCCCAAAGTCTGTAGAGCAGTCTAGCAAAATTGAAACTCTGGCAAGAGTTGATACTGCAGTCTTGAGGTAGAATTTCTTCATCCCAGGAAAGCCTCAGTTTTGGTGGTAAGTTAACCACCATATCTATAAAACACCTTCACAGCAGCACCTAGATTTGTGTGGGGCTAAAAGACTGGTTAGGAAAGCCAGACAGGACAAGTCATAGACCAGAGTTGGCTAAAGAGGGCTGATGATTAGATGTAGTACAGTATCCAAGATGGATTCTGGAACAGAAAACAAAAACACCAGGGAAAAACTAGCGAAATCCAAACAAGATGTAGAGTTTAGTTATATTTTAATTGTGTAAAAGAATTCTGATGCTGGATCAGACAGTTTCCTTTTACAGAGGAAATGTTTTTACAGCAAATCCCATCCCATGTTTCAGGGAGACAAACCAAAACTGAAAGAGACTAAGCTGAGGAGCCTAAGAGCCAGGTGGCAGTTTTCTCAAGTGACAGAAATAGTGATGACCAGTCATCCTTCACCATCCTCTTCCCTGGCCAACGAAGCAAAGGTCTAAAATCATGACCACATGGAAGTAAATGTCTAAGACTCATGTCGTATCGGTCTGCATTGAGTTACTTTCTCCAAAATGATATACTTATTTGAGTGGTGGCCTTCAAGTAAGCAACTAAAGCATTCTAAAGCCAAGACTCAGATTTTGGGTAAAACTTCTTCTACATTTAACTTACTAATAACCCTATGGGCAAAATAATTCATTCAGATACCTTAGCATATATTTTTCAACCATTTACCTTGGAGTAGCATCTCATGGTAAGAAATAAGATGCTTGTGAATGTTCTCTAAAAATTAAGAGCTTGATTGCAATCAGGCTAGAAGAAGTTAGGCTGAAATTACAAGTAAATCCTAAAATCTTAGTAACTGGGCAAAACAAAAGTGTATTTTTCATTCACATCACATTTCAGTGCAGAACAGGTGTCCCTTCTCCATCTCACAGCTATAGTGTCTGGAACAGGTGACCTCAAAGTCACCATAAAAGAAGATAAACCTGGAGAATTGTAAGAATAAGTCCAGGCACAGAAGTGCTTTGGATTCCTTCTGCCCCATCTGACTAACCAGAATCCACTCACATTGTCCTGACCTAATTGTGAGGAATGAAGGATATTTTTTTGTATCCAGGAAGAAGAAACACTGCAATAAAAACATAATGTAACATCTGTCATAATTGTCAACCAAGTGTAGGAAATCTTGCACACTTAATTCCTCCTTACAGACTCACAATTCAAATTAAATATTAGAGACCCTGGGAATTCCTATAATAAGGGAACTGGTCTAATATTGTTTAACTCTATGTTTCCAGGAGTAATATTGCCACACATCTAGGGAAAAAAAACATTATATTTGCTTAATCATATTTTAGATAGTAGGGCAACTTGAAGATACATAACTTTCCTTCTTCAATGCTTCCATGACTGATAAATTCCCTTTCAAATTGTGTGTGCGTGTGTGTGTGTGTGTGTGTGTGTGTGTGTGTGTGTGTGTAGTTTACTTTCCTTCAAGGCCAGCTTAATGAAATTATTTTTATTTCCATTAAAGTAATTTCTTGATCTCATAATTTTATCATCAGTGGACAATCTTATTTCCCTAGATTCAGAATTCTCCTGATAGGTATATAACTGGATCCCCAAACACTGATCTCAATGAGTTTCCCAAGTTATGAGAAATCTGAGAACCAGAGTAATGACCAACTTCTAGAAAGAGAGTTATAGGAGTTCATGGCATACATTCCATTTAATTATCTTATTCCTAGCTTGAACTAATATTCTGTTCCCTTAATTTTCTTTTGCTCAAATTATTGTTATCCATACATTTAAATTTTCTTTTATATTGCTTATTACAGTATATATCTGTAAGCCATCTAAATATTATTTTGGAGTAAGGCAGTAGATAGATGATAGATAGATAGACCATAGATTAGATAGATAGATAGATGTAATTTTGTTTTAACTATGGCATGGTCCGTAGATTTGCATTTCTGTATTTTGTTACTAGTTGCTGAGGAACCACTTAGACCTAATGAGAAGCACAGGAGCTTCCCTTGATATTTCATTAGTCTAAAACCTGGCTTTTCTAGATTCATGCATACTTCTGTCCAATATTGTGACAGTAGAAAGTTAAAACTCAGTATATGTGAAACATTTAAAAATAGATGTGAAAAAAGTGATGAATTTTCCTGGTTTGACAAAAACAATAAATTCTTACATGTGCTTTATCAAACCTGTGTTCCTTTAAATATATCAGTGAAATTTATGTCAGAAATCTGGACGTAATATAAAAAGTTAAGATAAATGCAACATTGGACAAAACTAAAATTTAAAATTGGTAAAAGAATATATATTTATTACCAAGGTGTAACAAAAATGAAGGCGAGCTTTAGTTGCTTTCTTCTGAAGGATCATTCCCAAATACAGGTCATTCCTGGGCCCCTGGACAGTTATTTCTAGTACTTCTCATAGTCCTAATACAAGAATGATGTGATCCCCTTCTTGACATTCTGGCTTTCTAGCCAAAAACCAGTTTCCAAAAAGATAAGTTTATTTATTCATTCATTATTATTCATCCATGTATTGAGATACTGTGCCAGGTGCTAGGGATATAATGAGAAGTAGTAGAATTTCATAACTTAATATGCTGACTGAAGTCTCAAAGGAACAAATTGATTTGTTGTGTGGCAGTCTGCAAGTTTCCTATCCAATGTCCATCCTTCTGTCTTCTATAGTAATGGAACCATTATTCAGGTTCCAAAAGACATCATTTTTCATCCATATGACTGAATTACAAGCAAAGGAAAAAATTGGGTAGAACTTCCAGGAAGAGTTCTTAAAAGGGAAAATTAAAAACTGGGGCATTGCCAGGACAGCATGGTTCAGTGGTTGAGCATCAACCTATGAACCAGGAGGTCACGGTTCATTCCTGGTCAGGGTACATGCCTGGGTTGCAGGCTCGATCCCAGGCTGAGGCTTTCAAGAGGCAGCTGATTAATGATTCTCCCTTTCTCTCTGAAGTCAATAAAAATATATTTAAAAAACAAAAATGGGGGCATTTACACCCTGGCTGGTAGCTCAGTGGTTAAATTATCAGCCTGTATAAGGTTGTGAATTTGATTCCCAGTCCAAGGCACATACCTGGGTTGTAGGTTCAATCCCCAGGCCGGGTTGGGGTGTGTTATGGGAGGCAACCAATAAATGTATCTCTCTCACATCAATGTTTCTCTCTCACCCTCCCTTTTTCCCTTCCACTCTCTCTAAAGGAAAAAGTATTCTTGGGTAAGGATTCACAAAAACAAAACAAAACAAAACTGGGGCATCCTATATAATAAAAGGCTAATATGCAAATCAACCAAACGACAGAACAACCAGTTGCTATGACATGCACTGACCACCAGGGGGCAGACGCTCAATGCAGGATCTGCCCCCTGGTGGTCAGTGTGCTCCCATAGGGGGAGCGCTGCTCAGCCAGAAGCTGGGGTCACGGCTGGTGAGCGCAGTGGCGGTGGCAGGAGCCTCTCCTGCCTCCGAAGCAGTGCTAAGGATGTCTGACTAATGTCAGTCAGACATCCCCCAAGGGCTCCTGGACTGCAAGAGGGCTCAGGCCGGGCCAAGGGATGCCCCCAGAGTGCACAAATTTTGTGCACCAGGCCTCTAGTTTACTAATAAGAACCTTTCTCTTCTCCTCAGCTGCTTGGTAGGAGGATAAAATAGTTGGAGATCTGCATCTCTCTTAGATCATGAGACAACTTACATGCCAAAGGCAGATAGAAAAATTAAAATATACTAGACTCCTGATTTTTCTAGACCAATCATTCAACCATGGACTTCCTTTTCTTTGGATTTATTTTATGTAAAAGAAAAATAAGTCCTTATGTATTTACTAATATGTTTAGGATTTCCTATTATATGCAGACAATCCAGTTCTAAATGATTCACTTATCAATGAAGCTAAATTATTTAACTGATGAAAAAATCAAGAACAAGGTCTTGCATGTGTAAGATTCAAATAAGTAGGTGAATGAGATCATAGATATACAGAAAGAAGGTGTATTAGTATATTAAAATTAGGAAATTACATTGAATGCTCTCTGAACCCAAATTAATTTGTTCAGCATGAGTCAGGATAGTAGTTCAGAGCCTATGCAGAAAAAAATATATATTGGTAGAATGATAAGTTAGAA
Source organism: Plecotus auritus (assembly GCF_963455305.1). Lineage (NCBI taxonomy): Eukaryota > Metazoa > Chordata > Mammalia > Chiroptera > Vespertilionidae > Plecotus > Plecotus auritus. The sequence goes on along the minus strand of NC_137771.1, from coordinate 130,975,434 downwards.
CTAGTTTATATAAATGTTTCAGCTAAAAAGATTGGATACTGTTTTACTGATTATTCAATAAGAATTATTTACAAAATATAAAAAATATTATTTAGTGCTAAATGGTCCTTAAAATCTAAATGTGCTATTGGGTGGGGAGTTCCCCATAAGAACTACTTGGTGGGCACAGGGCTGAGGCAAAGATTTTGGGGCTGCTGACTAGATAAGCTTCCACAGCACCCAGATACCTCATCCAGAGCAACACTCTTCAGCTTAAAATTCCACATAGCACTTCTTTGAACAAAATATTCCATGGGTAACAAAATGTAATATCCGTCATTGTATTTATTAAAAACTAGGGGCCCAGCATGCGAAATCTCGTGAGACCCAGGACCCAGAGTCCCACCGCTTGTCAGGACCCAGAAAGAGTCCTGCGGCTGCCTCCTCCGCCCCTGCCATGGGAGGCAGGACCAAGAAACCCGTGCCTCCAGTCAAGTCCTCCAGAGTCAAGTCCCTGCCCACCCACATGTGCCTTGCCGCACACGCACCCCCCCACACCCCCGCACGCAGCCTCCTGCTGATAGGTCGTTACGGAGTGATGGCGTGACGACCACAGGCTTTTTATATAATAGATTGTTTACTCAGAGTAGCCTTTTGTCCATGATCTCACTACAGATTAGGATGCAGGTCTACAGAACAGTAGCCAATTCCGCCTATTGTGTTATGGTGCACATAAGAGCGGTGCCTCAGGAAGATATTCTAAAATGTTCTTTATAACAATGTTGGCACCTGGGAAACCAGTTGTAAAGCTGAGTGCAATTGCTTCTCTGGAGATGGGATGGCCTGGAGTTAGGGGGGTTTCAGGAAAGCTGCACAGGTGGAGACATGAATCAGCCACAAGAAATGCGTTCTAAGCCTCTTTTGTCAACAGTATAATCAAATTCCTGCTCTTAATTCCCTGTGTTTTAAATTCTGAAAACTGTTTGTTTTTTTCTGGTTGCTGCCTGGCTTATACACAGATCAGTGCCCTACTTTTTACTGAAGAGAACTGGTGAAGTTGGGTATTTAACTTGGATTATACTTTTGCAATCTGTAGCCTCAAATTTTGGGTCTGATATTTGAATACATTAGTCCTGAGACTATAAGAGATAAAAGATTCTTTTAGGCTAGTTTTCTGATCATGCCTTGAGTTGAGAATTTAAAAACTTAAGACTTTCCTTCCTTTAATCTCAGTGTGCCCACAATTCTTGCTCATTTTTATCTTGGCATTCTTTCCCAGAGTCACTCAAACTGCCCATATTTGCTTTCATTAGGCTCTGTGATCCAGGTAATACAGGTGACTATTTAAGTGATGGTTTTCCACTGTACCTTATGGACAACCATCTTATTCTCCACTAATAATGAAGTCACTCTGCCTCTGAATCTCAGTAGGTAAGATAACCAAGACCAAGACTCATCTTTAGGTGGCTCTTTATCGATTCTAGGAAATACTTCTGGCCAAATATTGTATCACTCAAGGTCATTCAGGAAAATGGACATCACTACAGGTATTGCAGATACAAAGCAGCTTATTATAGGGACAGAGAAGGGCTGGTAAAGCAAAGGTAGGAAAATTTACTTCCAGCTTTCATAACTTCCAGAAATATAAGCCTTATAGAAAAGCCACTGCTAATCACCATGGCTATCTGCAACACAAAGCCAGTTATTCTCAAAGGGATGCCTAATACTGCCCGAGCTGCTGTGGATAATCACAGCTACTCATAGTACTGAAGTGGGTGATTCTGGGGAGAACACCTAGAAGCCTTTAAACTCCCTTCTGCCTTCTACAGCTGCCCTTACTCTGAGAAGGATAAGGAAGTTTCTGAGCAAGAACACCTAATATAGAGAACAGGACACGTGCAGGACCACTGAAACTAATGTGTAGTGCATCCAGTCCTTGCTTTGCATAGTAATAGAGTCATAAAAATAACTGTGAACCTATACAAATGGATCTTTATAATCAAAAAGAAAAAATGTAATTGTTTTTACAACCTTTAAAAATTATTGTCGAAGTATTAAAATCTCTCTTATTGTAGGTTACAAATGTAAAGGGGGGAAAAGTGATGAAACTAATATTTATTTAGCATATAGTAATTAAAAACATTTGGAACACTGACAATGTGTTTGATATTTTTGTATACAACATATCAAGGTTATTGAAGAAGGAGCTATATAAATTTAAAAATAATATATATTAAAGTTGGTTCATTTGTGAAAAATATGTGGAGTACTTTGGGCAGTGTTTGTTTTGTTATATAACTTAGTAGACGAAGAGAACATTTTCTGTGCCTTGTTGAGAGGAAGTGTATTTCTTTCTAAGTGTAGATCAGCTTCCCACATTTTACACAGGGACTTTCAGTGCCATGACACATCGCTGAGAATTCCTTCTAGTGCTGTTTTTTGCCAGCCTCACTTCCTCTGGGACGCCTTTATCCTTTTGTTACAACCACTTTTCTCATCTTTGTCAATAAGCCCACCTTCAGCAGACGAGTGAGTATCTAGCTGCATAACCAGTCTCCTGAATCTTGGTGGCATCACACTCCCAACCATTTTTTCCATAAAATCACTTACGTTTGACTCGAATTTCCCTTTCAGCATAATCACTTATCATTTCTTTGCTGCACTTTCACCTTTCTTGGCCAATTTCCTTTTCCAATTATGTATTTTTGTTAAATGGGTTTATCATGGGGAGAAAGAAGTCAACACAAGTATATCTAATTTGTGAGTGAACTGAATAACAGACCTACAAGTGACCAATCATCGACATACCTTGAAAGAGGTGATGTTATTGGCCACTGATGGTAATGCACAGCTGTTACTTATGTAATGATTTATACTCTGAAGAACTATCAGGAAGTTTATATTTTATGCAATCATTTGGTAAATATACCATGGTAACTGGACTTGGAACCATGTTCTTTAAACTGGTATTACTAAATTAAAGCATCGTGACTAAAATTCTTGTACATTGGAACCTTGCAAAGGAAGCATTATCTGTCTTGGTGACCAGTTGCAGTTCTGTAATAGTGTGGGGAGTGAGAGTCCAGAGAATATAAAAAGCAATGATAACCCTAAAAATTTAAAGAGGAAAAAGAGTAACACAAACAAATGGCATTGAAACAAGTAGCAGAGAAGTTGAGGAAAAATGAGGATATTGATTTTGAAACTCTTAAGTTTTAGGTGCTGAGGCTAGTTCATGTGGAAATGTGTAGCAATTTCAATGTATATCTCAGGAAATTTAGGAACCAGAGATGTAATTTTAATGTCAAAAAAGAGGTTGTAAATAAAGTTAGAAGATAAAATTGCTGAACTCATTCCTTTCAGAGAACCCACATGTATTTGGTATGAGGAAGATAAACCAAGAGAACAGTATAAGGAATCCAGAAGTGCAAAGTTATGTAACAAAGGTAAGTTAATTTTTAGAACAAAAATAACAGCAACAATTACGAAAGATAGGCAATGGTAAGACATGTTGCTGACAAGTAAGACCAGATCTAGTTTTAGTAAAAAGCCATTATTAGATCTCCCATTTAGAATGTCAATGATGATTCTTAAAGAAAAAAACGCAGTAAAATGCTGGGGGATAGGAGGAGGAGACTGGGAAGTTTTGAGGAGTGGGCAATTAATGACTAGCTAATATGAATTATATTTTTTAGATGTTTGTTAGAAAAATAAAAGAGAGCTTGATAATACACTTGGAGAAAAAAAGCATGGTTCCTTAGGAAAGGCAGTAATATATATTGCACTTCAGAGAAGGAGCCAGAGAGAGAAAAAACTGCAGAGGTAAGTTCAAAAGAAGTGGAGAACGTGGTAGTTGAGAGAACAGATTCAGTGTGACTTGGACATGAATAAGGACAATCCTTTTTTTTCTTTCAGGTTTATTTTCTATTGGTTTCAGATGTACAGCTAAGTAGTTAGACAATTATAGTCTTTGTATAGTGTCTCTTTTGTTATGTGTAGTTCCCCAATTGACACCATACATCGCTATGTTCAATATTATTGACTATGTTCCCTATCCTTTATTTACTTCACTGTGACTATTTTGCATCTACAACTTGTGCCTAAGAGTCAGAAAAGAGGGAGGGGGTATCAAGTAAGATTTTTAGGTGAAAAAGAAGGGAAGTGGTGGAGTGCTCCTTAAACGTTTCTTCACCTTAAAGAATAAAAATGCAGCATCAAGTTGAGAACTTGTGAAGAACTGAGAATGGTTATAGTATTGATTATAGGAGTTGGTAAAACATGTGTAAAAGAATTATTTAGTAGTTGTTTAACCTCATCTGGTGGTTCATATCACATTAATCTTGACCCATGGTTAAGCTGAATTGTAATTTTTTTCTCCATTTCAGTTCTTAGCTACCTGCAAGTTGGATTGGAAAAAAGGAATCATAGTATTTCTAGAGGGATAGTGATAGAGCAGAAAGTTAGGCAAAAAAAAAAAAAAGGTGATCTTTTAGTGTTAGGAAAAATTGTTAGAAAGGATGTCTGAGTGACAAATAAAACCAGGTTGGGAGAACTTGAGAATATATAGTGACTAGGGTGATAGCAAAGATCAAGCTTATCAAGGAGTGCAAACAATTATTTATTTTGAAAAAAATAATTTGTCTTTATAGATGTTCAGTGAATGTTCACCAATGTCAAATACTTTATCTTCAAGTTGAAATGCATAATTATATTTATACAACTCCGGGGTGCCTCTTCAAGCCCTGCATGAGTTTATCTCTTTTTCAGAGAGTTATACCAGACTGTTAGATCTTCTGATTTTTTTCTATGAAATTCATTTCTGACACTATTATGTAAGATCCTTTCTACCAGATTGATTTTGCGAGAGTTTAAAAAATAAAAACTTATCATTGAGTAAACAAGGAGGTTTTGCTTTTTTTTTTGTATTTTTTAAAGAAATAAAACTAATAGCTTTGTATTTTGGTGAATGAGCTAGAAGAAACAATTTACAGTACAAGTATCTTTCCTTCCACATAATCATTTCTATTAGGTATGGTGTATGGCATATAACTGTTGAAGTTGTTGAAACAGTAACTTTGGGGACTTAATTACCTTGTTCTCAGAATGTGATCTTTGACCTATGAATGAAGAAATTAGTTCATAACACACTGAGTGGGAAGTTGAAGAAGAAAAAAATGTATATATGCATATGTATGCATAGGCACCCAAGATTCTTGGCATAAATAGGATATAGTTAACAAATAAATCTGCATGTAAATAAATACACATGATATATTTATTTAAGTGCAGGCACTAAACCTATCCTGAGTTTATCACTGGAATACACAGCAATTCACAACTAGTCAAAGTTTTGGTTGAAAGGTGCTTTGTTGTGGTAGTTGCTAGTGATGTGCTGAGTCAAGCCCAAAGGAAAGGGCACTCGCTCTATGACGTTCTTGAAAAAGGTCTTTAAACAGCAAAGCTGATGAGCTAGTGCAGGTCTCAGGAGGACGATCATTTGGCTGCACAGAAGAGGTTGAGAGTATTTAAATTCTGTGTGCACCCCCAGATTGACTTTTACACCCCTGATTTCCAGACTTCTCATTGCTCCTGCTAATCTGCCCATGCTTCTGCCATCCCACCCCCAGAATGACTTCTGCTTTCCATTCCTTCTTTTGTGCCCCAAATCTTCCTGCTCAGAACCCACTTTGATTTCCTTGAAAGAGATAATGTAAGAGAAGCATCCAGCACATGGGTATATATTGGTTTTCAGTACCAGAGCTAAAATAAATTTGATTTTTTGACCCACCAATTTCCCCATCCTGAGAACTCATAGCACTTAACATTTCCTAGTGACTTATCTTTTTCTAAGTATCTCATTTCTTGCTGTGAACACTTCACGTATGTGTGTTTCATCTCCCTTACCATATTACTATACAACCTTGAAGCTCAATGCCTTCTGTATATGGCTTTCTTTTTTCAACTCGAAATTCAGTGCATAGCACAGTGACACAGAGAATATGCTCAATTAACTTTTGTGTGAACAAAAGAGAGAATTTTCACCTAAAAGTATCATTTATCCCCTTGATATTTTGGCTATAAATGGCTCATGCAATGAAGTTTACTGGCTTTAATATGCTGAAATGATAATTTAATTTTTTGTTACACAATGGCTCAAACTAGGAGGGCTGATCAGATTTAGCTATTTCATCTTGCAGCCGAGAAAACAAGAATGCTTACTCAGATGACTTTAACTTCCTGAAGACAATGGAAAAAAAGTAACAACAACTAGGACAAAAGCCACATAATGTTTAAGCAGGATTGTCATCTATCCTGAAGCACGTGGTTGTCTATCTGCTTTCCTTCCTGACTCGAGAAATTTACTTTGAATTTCTACAATATAGACTGGAGGCATAGCAATAATTTCATTACTGATTTGAACCTAAGTCACTTTCACACTTAATTCTTCATAAAAATATTTTTCAGGGTATAAAAAGAATTAGAATTTCTTATGTTTGGACTGTCTTACAGTAAAGAGGTGGAAAATAGAATTAACTGCAACGAAATGGTGTGTTACACATCACTTTAAATTATAGATTTTTTTTATTTCTTTCATTGAGCTTGGGTTTTTCCTCATTATTGACCTTCAGATGCTTCTGGATATCTTTTCACAACAGAACTGAGTGGACTAGCATCTGGCCTTCCTAGGTTATGAAGTATGACTTGAATTGGCTCTCTTGGGACTCACAGCTGAGGTCACTGCTGTGCCTGCTAATGGAAACTGAAAAATTGAATAGTCAAAGCTTGCTCTTTGAAAGTTAGCATCCACCTATAATCAGTCCATTTGTTCTTTGGCCTTGATAATTTTAGTGATAACTTTATTATGAACTGATTTTAGCAGCACTTTTGGTAGTACATTTAGCAAATTCTAATATGAAAAAGAACTGAGCAACATAAAAAATACCTTACCAAATAGTCAATGTTTGATGAAATTCTATAAAAACTGTCAAGGCAATCATTCAAGAAATGTACTGTGTTTCTAATGGCACACTATGAGCACAGTAACAGCTATGTATGATTCACCATAGATCACCAATATTATCTTCCTGAACACTATGGTAGTGGACAAGTATAAAATATGACACTTTTCCTCAGATGGCTTAAAAGCTATATGGACAGACAAAAGATGAGAATGGTTACATGTATAAAATGGAGAGAAGGGAGAAGTCATGGTAGGCTGAAATACATTTCAAATATTTCAATATTTGGAAATGGAATTATAATTGGGCCACAATGCAGGGCAGAATTTGGACACTGTGAGGAGAAGAGCAGTCAGCTAAAGCAGGTGAAATAGCGTTAGCAAAGACACAGATGGGCATGAGCACTGCATGTCAGCAGACAGAGCATCAGCCAGCATGGTGGGGCATCCGGGGGAACAAGCTTGGAGACACAGATTTAGGAAGGGCTTAATACAACTAAAGTGGAGAATCAATGCTGTGTGTGTTCTTCAGCAGAAGAATTAGATTATGACATCATTGCTCTGCAATGATTAATCTAATTGATGCCATAAAATGATTGAAAGGAGAGAGAGGTGAGAGTTGGAGAAAAAAATCTTTAAGATTTCCAATTCTGAACTACTGCTGAGAAAAAGGGGATGGATTGGAATGTATAAATGTAAGAGGCATTTTAAGGAGGAAACCATTGCATATTATGACGTAATGGAAGAAAATGGAAGTGAAAATACAGACAGCAATATGCCAGCCTTAGAAATGACCAAATATCTCTAATAAGTAATAAAATGTTCCCTGTGTTTACTTAGCTCTGCCACCTTGATTGTTCAATGAATTCATTCATTAAGAGGTAAGGTATCAATGTCAAGCCAGCATGCAGGAGGCTAGCAAATAACAGGACCGTGGTCTCGCCTGGCACTGCGCTGAGCCCAGAGAACGCATACCCATTCTATTTTACAGAATACCCTCATGATTGCTAAACAGGGACCACATCCTTCTCGTGAAATACAGCACTGCAGTTTCCCAACATTGGTTCTCCTACCGTGTGCAAAACCCTCCTTTCTTTGTGTTTCATGCCACACTCTACCCCTCCTCGTAGCTGTCATTCTCCAATCACTTATACCCTCAGAAATGTTTGAAGCATGAATGCCTTCATCACCACTTCCTTCATATTCTGAGATCTGACACGAGGAGCAGCAGCTGACATTTTGAAATCCAGCATGCCTTTGTATGACCACAATCTCTCATTTTTTCAAGTTCTCTCATCCCTCCACTCCTGATGCCGATATTGTTTCAATGACCACCTGCTGCTTTTACTATGACAAAAAATTCTTAATAACATACTTATATCCTTAACTCCCTTGCAAACCTCACGTGATACCACAAAGCAAAGCTCCAGTCCTGATTTATGCCATAATTTACTGCCTCCCCTTACCTGTTTGAGATACAGTATAAAAATATCCATGATTTTTAACCTCAGTAGATTATTTATATCCAAGCCAGGTGGCTCAGTTGGTTGGAGCATCACCGGTACAGCAAAAGGTTTCAGGCACCATTCTTGGTCAGGACACATACCAGGTTGGGGGTCAGTCCCAGTTAAGGTGTGTGTGGGAGGCAGCTGATTGATGTTTCACTCTCACATCGATGTTTCTCTATCCCCCTTCTTCTCTCTCTAAAATTAATAAAAAAAATTCTTGGGAGAGGATTAAAAAATGCATCTAGAGAAGAAAATAAAGACAAATGTTTTCTACTTTGAGTATATCTGCTCACTTTCTGAAAACAAAAACACAGCACAATGTCAATGACTATTTCTAATTACAGTGAGCTCCGTGTGTGCATGTTCATGTGTGGACTCACGTGTGGGTTCCTTTCCAGGCAAGAATTTGAATTAAGTGAAAGAAGACTCGAATTACTATAAATCAGCCCACACACTCTGCCACTCTCCATTTTTCTCTAATACCTTATACTTCTCAGATTTCTTCCCTATGCATCCCTAGCTTTATGCAGTATCCGATCTTTTTTTTCTCCTATAAATAAAATGTCTAGAAGTTTTCCCGATTATGTGTTGCAGTACAAGCATTACGGATTTGGGACTTGAAAAAACTTTTCTCCCCTGTTAATATTTTAGATAAATAGAAAAAATAAGGGTAAGGTTGTATGTGTATATATAATTGTAGATTATACATATTTATACCCAAGCCAAATATAAAAATAAGAAAGGTTTAAATTAAATGCACTAACATATTTACACATATCTCTACCATTCTAAGTATGTATTACAATATTCTTTTACTTAAAATAAAATCCCAACATGGTTCTTTGATTCTCTCATCAGAGGGGATTAATAATCAAGTTTTCTTGACCTGAAAAGTAACCTTTAGCTGAAAAATGCATGTGAGGAAATGAAAAACAGCTGTGTTTCTACTTTTATCCATTTTTTTCTGATCTCTTCTGATGTAAAAATATTTCAGCTTTCAAAAAACTATTGTTTCATATCTGCATATGTTAAGGAAAGCTTTAAATAATTAGGTACTTTCCTGAAGTAAGCATCCATATAAATTTAAAATGTAAGGCTAAGCAATAAAGTATTCTCTTTGAATTAAAGCAAACTTGCTGAAATGATTCATTAAATCCTTAAAAATAATGCAAACTTCAAGAATATATACTCATGAATTTCCTATCTAGCTTGCAAATTAAGTTGGAAAAATCTACAAAGAAATAGCTATTGATACAGTAATGCTGATAAGTCATGCAAATTTAATGATTTTTACCATAAAAGTTCATTAAGACATGAAATTTGCATGGTTTTCTCTTATGAGTATATATATAACTGGGAACTCCACATAGTCAGTGATTTCACACAGGTAGATTTTCTACCTTTCTAAGTGTGCTTCAACAGTATTACCAAAGGAAGCAGAGAATATAAAGACTGGGGACAAATTTCTTAGAAATACTCAAGCCTCATGTAGTTTTGTTACCTTGCACTTGGCTTAATGACACCAGCCAAACAGAGTCAGTCTCATGAATGGTTCAAAGAGCAATTGAATAGTATCAAGAAGTTAGAAATTCCATGGAGACCGGAACTATTTATTTATTGTCTAAGTAATAATTTTTAAAATAAGGCCTCTTACTTTTGCAAAGATATAAATTATTCGTATTAATTTGGTTAAGATATAAGAATATTAAACCAATGATAAAAAATTATAGATTTTTAAATTTCTTAGTTAACAATTAAGATAATTATGTACAGAGATGTAATGTGAGTTCCCTGATTTATGCATCTGTGTTTAAATTAATAATAGATCTTTACTTTCCATGAATAAAGGAAAATATATGTATTAAATGCTGGGCTCTTAGCTAGATGCTGGCTAGACGTTAATACATCTATAAATATTTTGAAGTGACTGAAGCTCTGATTACTGTCCAAAAATTATATGACTCCTAACCAAGAGGAGCAGATTATGGAATTCAGGTTGACTTGACCCTGAAGATTATATTCCTTCCACTATACCAGATTTTCTCTTCTGCTACTTTTCTCAGATTTTATATGCATTTCAGTTTATGATTTTTTAAATAACAAATACATACTGATTTCTGGTGAATATGCTATGAATGGAACATTTGAGAAAGCATATTGGCAATAAGTAGCAGTTATCTATAAAAATAAATGGGAATCGCCAAAACCAGTTTGGCTCAGTGGATAGAGCGTCAGCCTGCGGACTGAAAGGTCCCAGGTTCGATTCCGGTCAAGGGCATGTAACTTGGTTGTGGGCACATCCCCAGTAGGAGGTGTGCAAGAGGCAACTGATCGATGTTTCTCTCTCATCGATGTTTCTGACTATTTATCACTCTTCCTTCCTCTCTGTAAAAAATCAATAAAATATATTTAAAAAAATAAATAAATAAATGGGAATGATCTTTCTGGAAACTGCCTACCCCAATAAACACAAAGGGCTGGAATGTTACTGGAATTGTTGCTTGGATGTTGTTAAAGAAAAAAAGTATCCAATGACACTTGTTAAAGATGGTAAGAAAGCCCTGGCTGGTGTGACTCAGTTGGTTGGAGCTTCATTCCATATACCAAAAGGTTGTAAGTTTGATTCCCAGTCAGAGCACATAATTAGGTTGTGCGTTTTATCCCTAATTGGGGCACATAGGGAATGCAATCAATCAATGTTCTCTCTCACATCAATGTTTCTCTCTCTCTCTCCTCCCCTTCCCTCTCTAAAATCAATAAACACATCCTAGGGTGGGGATTAAAAGAAAAAAAAAAAAAGATGCTATTCAAGGGATGTCACTGCATTAGAAATAGGGTTTTGTAGTGGGAGAGAGAGAGTGGGCTCAACTCCAAATCCAGCATGAGCTGGAGGGAATTTACAACTAAGGAGTAGGATTTGGGTCAGTGATGGAAAATTACTAAAGAAACTCCAGGGTAAGGGGAGATTTTGGCTAAAGCATCCTAACAGGAGTCTTGTGGAAGGCAGACCAAGGTGATCAGACATCATCGGGGGTTGGTGGAGGATGAGGAACCCAATGAGATGTTGATGGTGATCTGATGTAGGGGGATCGGGGTTGTGTGTGTGTGTGGGGTGGGGGGCGGTCTAGCTAAACCAGCTTAGCAGCAATCTTGCTAAAGTTGGACAATGCGGAGATGAACATGGAAGTCTAAAAATGAAACCCTAATTGATAGAGTTCTGGGGCATCTGAGTAGAGATTAGCCCAGGAGAGATTCTTTGTCAGTGCTCTCAGGACTCTTGTTCCACCTTTCTTTCTGCTCTTATTTGTGTTCTGGCTTCAGTGAAACTTGCTTTCTCTACAAGGCTAAAACAGTGGGCACCAGCAGCTCTGAACATTCAGTTTTTTAAGATGAAACAAAACTAGCTTTCAAATACCCTTCCCCCACTCCCACAATTTCGACTTATAAAACTCTTCAGCACATATCCTAATCCGGTTTATACCATGTGTTTATCTCCTAACACAATCTAACCAGGGCTGTAGGAAATAATGATAGGCTGAGGTTGGATCAGATGATTATCCTTCAACCAGACAAGTAAACAACAATTAAGCCTGCTCCATTCAAAACACTTTCCCTAGGAAGGGGGAAGGGTACTGTCCTGGAAAACAAGACAATAAATGCATCTTACATATTCCAAAATGTTTCCTCGTTTGCTTAGACAAATTCCAACTTTAAATTATTATATAAAAATATTTTTATTATGTATGACAAACTATTCTAAAGAAGGACTCCAAAGCAAAGAAAACTTTCTATACATACAGTGCCCTTTTCAATGTAATAGTCAATGTTTGTTACCACCTAGCATTGCATTTTCCCCTCATCCTCATAATAACCCAATTTCCATATAGGTGTTGACTCCTCCACAGTCAAGGTGATCCACCACAGCCTCCAGGGTTGAACATGATGGTCCCAGTGGCATCCTGCTGTGATTAGTTCGATGACCCAGACCTAAGTCAATCAGCGAATGCCCTTCTGCTGGCATGGGGCTCAGGTGCCAGGATGAACATAATTCATGAGGGTGAAATTGAAGGGAATTTTCCTGGGACAACAGAAAAGATGTCTTCTGAGTCTTTATGAGACAGAAGTCAAGGGGAAAAAGTTCTCTGTTCTGCCACACATTTAAATGTGTGGACATATGAAGTCTGGGACTGTTGGAGGCATTTTGTAACCAGGAAGAAAACTGGTCCTGAGAGGAAGCCACACTCCTGGAAGGACACAGCTGAGGACTCACAGAGGAGGGAAACCTTCGCCTTTGTGCTAACAGAATTGCAGTTTGTCCTTCCTCTGGGTAGCCAGCTAACTAAGCAAATATATAGCCTTCAGATTTAACTCATCACCTTTTTTCCTGTTACTTATATAACAAGACATCCTGAGCCATGTAACTTTAATTATGATATCATTACCAGGAACACAAATGATCAACCAAAGAGGAATGACAAACTTTGAAATAGTCACTCAAATAAATATTTTGGAGACTTTAAACATTATAATCATAAAGGCTGCATAGCAGTAGGATACTATTTTTAAAAATATCTTTTTATTGATTGCAGAGAAAGGAAGGAGTGGGAGTGATAGATAGAAACATCAATGATGAGAGAGAATCATTGATCGGCTGGGGATTGAGTCTAAAACTGTGGCATGTGCCCTGACTGGGAGTTGAACCATTACCTCCTGGTTCATGGGTTGACACTCAACAATTGAGCTACACCGGCTGGGCAGTAGGATACTTTTAAGGTTATAAATTAGTTATTTGTTTTACCTTTTATAACGTGAGCTACCAACCATTCAGCATCTGGCAATCATATTAAGTGTATTCTGGTGTTAATATAATTAGGCCTTAGAGTTCTGACATCACTGGGAATGAGGTATTCCACAAAAGAGTCTACCCAGAATACTCCTGCTTTCTTTTTCTTTTTATGTTTTTTTAAATAAGCTAAATATTATTGGAATATTTTATGATATGCTAAATACTTCCTACCTTACTGGGGCAGGGCGCATAATTTAATGTTTTCATGATGACACCAGGTCATCATTGTGCATATCAATTGCACAGGATATAAGGAAAGTAATTATTTGAGGAGACATTTGCCTCAAGATACTATGCCTTTTAAATTCTTGGGTCAGTGAGTTGTATTTACTTTTTAAAATCTTTATTGTTGAGAATATTACAGATGTTCCCCTTTCCCCCTATTGCCCCCCTCCACCCAGTTCCTGCCCCACCCCAGGCGTTCACCACTCTATTGTCTGTGTCCATAGGTAATGCATATATGCATATAAGATCTTACTTTTTATAATTATTTGGTGTATTTATGGTTCCTCTGACTTTCCTCTCAGTCAGGCTGTCAGCTGTCATTTCTGGCCGCTCTTTGATGGCCTGCCAATATGGTCATGCCCCTTCTAATATTCTGCTTTTAACCTGTTCTAGATAAGAAAGTCCAAAAGGCACACTTTTTAGAATTGTGCCCTCTCCCCCCCCCCCAAAAAAAAAAAAAAAGAGTCAGGAGTTTTTAGTGAGGGATTTGTCTAATATAACATGTTCTGGAACAAGGACACTGGTTTGTCTAAATACTTCAGAACAGATACAGTCAGGAAAAATGATGTTATGATTTGTTAATACAAAATAGAGAGATCACTTATGTGTGAAATAAATTTTTTTGTTAAATCTCTTAAAATTAAAGGGGTTATTTTGAGCAATATTCAGATTGAATTCATTTTGACTTTACCCCAAACTAGGCTTATTGCCAAGTGACATGTAAATTTTAGATCTGTGATGAGTCTCAAGCTAGAAAGCACTTTAGTCAAGATGTCATATTTCAATATGCCGAGCACACACCAAGTTTCAGTGTGTTCCTTCATTGTTCCCAGCCACAGACAGAGCTGGTCTGTTATCAGTACAATGTTTTCATAGTGTGCAGAGCTCCCAAATGAAAACATCTAAGTAAACGTGCTCCTTTTTTTCACTAAAATTACACATTTTTCTGCTGAATAGAGGTTTTTGAAACAAAAACTCCTGACTAAATATTCTTTAAATCTTCAGTATCCTGAATTGACATTTATTTTATTGAGTTTAAATCTCAGTGGATAGTATTTAATATGACATCAATTTGAAACACCAAGAAATTATATGGAAATGATGCCTAAAATGTTTACTGGCTGCTTTCTATACAATTATTTTTATAGTTATTCTTAATGTATCTTCTTTGTTTAATATCAGCCTTTAGTCATTGTTCTTCCACCAGCTAAGACATAATGTTTTGTCTGATGTAACAAAGTGTCATAAGAAGAAAAAGCTGTAATGTTTGATTTGCTAACTTCGGTTTTTCAGTTTTCAATCTGAAATGCAGATGTGTAAATTGGCTCATAAAGAAAATATTCCACTAGGAGAAATTTTGCCAGAAGCTTTTAAAATAAATATATTTTCCTTTCTCTAGAAGGATGAAACTTTGATTATTTTTTGTTAAATCCCGTGGAGTTTGAGCCTCTAAATAAAAATAAATAAATAAATATGGAGAGGATTCTAGAACTCTGGTTTATAAGGCAGGTGTTTGCTTCATGGGGAATTTCCCTCAGACTCAGTGCATACAGAGTCCCCTTTAAAATGTTTTCAAGAGTTGTGCCTTTTGGCCTTCAGTTGAAATGAGCCTAACCCTTGAATGCTGCTGAATTTATAGCTCTAGTAAAACAAACTCTTCTGGCATTTCTTACACACAATTGGGTTTCCTAGCTGCTCAGAAGATTTGAGCTATAGTAGTTTGCTTCATTATTAAAGACATATGATGCCTGTTGTACAGATTTCCCCTTGGGCAATGGAGCTGATAAAAGAATAAAGAATTTCAAGAATCTGTATCTGGAAAATAAGTCCCAAGGTATGTTTCTTTTATTTTTGAAGTTGTAGGGAAGCTTGCAAAATAATTTCCATTTTTATTTAGCTTTGTACTTATTGTGAAACTGTGTGAGAACATAGCATTTACTAGTTGAAATTATTTGCCGTATGAAAAAAAAAACAAAACACAACAAAAAACATGTGTTATTTTACCATTTTTGCCCTCAGTTGGTGATGTTAATGAGACCTTCCTGAAAATTAGAATTTGAAGTCAGTCCTAATCAGAATCCTGATTGCAGGTGTCATATAATTCCAAGGGGAGCCAGTGTGGCTTACTCCTAAATGTTTTAGACTCAACATGAACACTCTTTATCCAAGGTATATTTTTTGCGAGGTCAGTTGATAAGTATTTTAATGGTGGTACCTTACATCTGCCTTAATGCCTTAAAGTCAGTCCTGTGGTTTAATGATCAGAATGTCATTTTTTCAATCTACCAACACTTCCAGGACCTTTGCCAGCAGCGTTGGAGCAGAATGTGCAAGCTGCAGTGGGCACTGTGTTTGTATGGCAGGGGACAGAGGCAATCCTAATGCAGAGGTCCACCCATCTACTGGGCTGTGTAGCTTTCCACAGCGCAGAAGTGACTCCTTTGTTAGTGCAGAGGACAATGCTGAAGTAAAAAGGGGAATTCACATGGGGAGGACAGCTGTTAGAATCGACTTAGAAGCCAAAGCTGGCATTACTCCAAATGTTTTTTTTTTTCGCTTCTGCAGAGTTGCCATTGACAGATGGACTTGGATCTCAAGGTCACAAGGAGAAAAAAAACACTCTAGAATTTAGCATTTAGGTCCTTTAGTTGTCTAGGTTGAGTAAGTAAGAGCTATACAAAAATAGTGCTATAGCTATACAGAAAAGGTGCCGTAGCTATAGCCGTAAAATACGTTTATCACAAGTATAAAATCTTATTTGCAATATAGTCCCCAAATTTGCCGAAATCCCATTGTCTTCCAGCCCTGAGCCCAGCACCCAAAGCCTTGTACATAGTAAGTTTTCAGTGGATAACTGTAAAATGTAACAATTCCAAACTATTGTTTGACTAGCTGTGGGGGGAAAATTCATTTCCTTAACATATTCCTTGCCTCTAAATTTCCTCTTTTTCTTTTTTTTTAAGATTGACAAATCTTCTCTGCTTGGGAAGCTATTAAAGAATAAAATAATGGAAGTTAAGGCTAAACTATGTGGGAACCCCTTTCACGTCCAGCATGGTTCAGGGTTCAGGTTCAGGGTTCAGGTTCTGGAGGAGGCCACACACAAATGAAAGAGACTAGAAAAGTATTAATTTGGCGATATTGGGGGCCAGGCAGGAGCCCACCTCTAGGGGGAGGACTACCCCTCGCTCTGGCCTTGCAATCTCTTTTATTAAGGTTTGGGATCCACCCATAGCCAGTAATAGCCAATCAGCAAGGATTTACATAAGATTGACAGGTGGAAGTTGCTTCAGCTCCCAATGTCTCAATCAGAAGACAATGGGTGACTTCCGCAATCTCCCCCATTTCTTTTCTTTAAAAAAATCTTGCATCTGCAGACTAGAAATAAATATATAAAAACAAAAAATGAGACAAGCAATAATGGTTATGCTCCAGGGGGCTGCCAATCTGGGCAGTCTTAGATGGCAAAATCCTGCGACTGGCGCAAACACTCCGGGGAGGTCACCGGTGGCACAGAGACCACACCATCTTGAAGAACAGAACTGCTTGAGACTATGATCCTAGCCTCGCCACCACCCAGTCTGGTCTCGGAAGCAAACCAGGACCCTACAGCCGCTCTGGTAGAAGACCTGCCACCACAGCTGCAGACCCAGGGACACCAGGACTCCAGGCACCCGGCCGCAGATTTCTGTGAGTCACAAAGCCAATCCCCCTCCCCCGACACCCCCGCAGCAGTGACATAGAAACTACCAGACCCCAGCCGCACAATAAGGCTTTCTGCACACACAAAGCAGTGGCAACTCTGCCTGACTTTGAGCCTTGGTGTCAGACATGGGAAGTTTGTTTCCCGCAACTAGTCTCTGCGCCCAGGCAGGGAGACTGAGCGGAATTCGAGCCTCGCTGCTCACCCCTAGGGAGGTGGTCTTCTGTGACCAGATCCTGTGCCCATGCAGGGCAGGGAGACAGCGCTGAACTTGACCCCGGACTTGCTAACTTGGGGAATTTGTTTCCCATGACTCATCTCCACGCCAAGGCAGGAAGGCAGTCCTGAATTTGAGCATAGGTGCATGACCTTGGGGAGATTGTATTCTGTGACCAGATCCTACACCCACGCAAGGAGACAGCACTGAATTTGAACCTGGGGGTGCAAACCTGGGGAGTTTGTTTCCCATGACCAGACCCTGCACCTTAGCAGAGAGGCTGCGGTGAATTTGAACCTGGATGTGCAGTCTTGGGGAGTTTGCTCCCCACGACAAGATCCTGTGCCCACACAGGAAGGCAGCGCTGAATTTGAGCCTGTGTACATGGACACAGGGAGTTTGTTTTCCACAGTGCACACCCGTGTGACCAGACCCCACACCCCACTAAGGGGCAGAGCCACCTGACTTTGATTCAGGGCAAACGCACACAGAAGGCTGTTTACCACAGGGCAGAAGTGGAACTCCCGCCAACACAGTGGGACTGAGCAACCCGGTCTCCCAGGCAGATTGGGGACCCTGAATCTCCAAACAAGAGGCAGCATTGACCACCAGTGACTAGACTCCGTTCCTCATTACGTGCGCCTGAGATCCCTGATTTCCAGTACATTCACACTAAGAGCCAGTGACTCCAATTCTTGGTGCATGTGCACACAGGGACCTGATTCTCAGTGTGAGGTAATACCAAAAAACAGAGACTCTGATACTCTATTCTCAGCATGGACACAGGGAGCCTGTGACTCCTGACATGCAATAGGGGACTTTGATTTTTGGCACACGCCAGTGGGTTCTGTTTCAACGTGGCGCAGGAAGGGTTCCTGATTCTAGGTGCACACACGAGGACACACTAAGCACCTGTGACTCTGACCCAGGGTGAGCGTGGTTCCCACCAACCCACAGCAACCACACGTCTTGGTATCAGAGCTCTTTTTTTTTTTTAAATAAATCTTTATTCAGATTATTACAATTATTTCTCCTTTTTCCCCCCATAGCTCCCCTCCACCCATTTCCCACCCCACCTTCTGCCCTTACCTCCCCCCTACTGTCCTCATCCATAGGTGTATGATTTTTGTCCAGTCTCTTCCTGAACCCTCCATACCCCTTTCTCCCTGAGAATTATCAGTCCACTCCCTTTCTATGCCCCTGATTCTATTATATTCACCAGATTATTCTGTCCCTCAGGTTTTTAATTCACTTGATTTTTAGGTTCACTTGTTGATAGATATGTATTTGTTGTTCATAATTTTTATCTTTACTTTTTTCTTCTTCCTCTTCTTTAAGAATACCTTTCAGCATTTCATATAATACTGGTTTGGTGGTGATGAACTCCTTTAGCTTTTTCTTGTCTGTGAAACTCTTTATCTGCCCTTCAATTCTGAATGATAGCTTTGCTGGGTAGAGTAATCTTGGTTGTAGGTTCTTGCTATTCATCACATTGAAAATTTCTTGCCACTCCCATCTGGCCTGCATAGTTTCTGTTGAAAAGTCAGCTGACAGTCGTATGGGTGCTCCCTTGTAGGTAACTAACTGTTTTTCTCTTGCTGCTTTTAAGATTCTCTCTTTGTCTTTTGCTCTTGGCATTTTAATTATGATGTGTCTTGGTGTGGTCCTCTTTGAATTCCTTTTGTTTGGGGTTCTGTGGGCTTCCTGGACTTGTAAGTCTATTTCTTTCACCAGGTGGGGGAAGTTTTCGGTCATTATTTCTTCAAATAGGTTTTCAGTATCTTGCTCTCTCTCTTCTTCTGGCACCCCCATAATTCTGATGTTGGTACGCTTGAAGTTGTCCCAGAGTCTTCTTACGTTATCTTCAACTTTTTGGATTTTTTTTTTTGCTTTTTGCTTTTTCGGTTGAGTGTTTTTTGCTTCTTTGTAATTCAATTCTTTGACTTGATTTTTGTGTTCCTCTTGTCTGTTTTTGGGTCTCTGTATAATATTTTTTATTTCAGTCAGTGTATGTTTAATTTCTAGTTGGTCCTTTTTCATATCTTCGAGGGTCTCGTTATATTTATCGGCCTTTTCTAGGATATTCTTAAAAAGCCTTATAACCATGGTTTTGAATTCTATATCCAGTTGTTTGTTTTCCTCCATTTCTTTCGTTTGTGATCTGATTCTTTGACGCTGCATTTTCACTGTTTCCCTGAGTTGGTAAGGTAGATTTGTGTGCTAGGTTTCCAATATGGCCCAGTGGGTCTGCCTCCCCAGTTAACCTGAGGTGGACACTCTTGGTGCACCCCTTTGTGGACTGTGTGTACAGCCTTGTTGTAATTAAGTCTTTATTGTTGTTGGTATCACTGGGAAGAATTGACCTCCAGGCCAGTTGGCTGTAAGGATCAGCTGTGTCTATGCTGGGAGAAGTTCGGTGCTGGAGACAGCCTTATAGGATTAGACTTGCCAAGTTGCAATAGCCTCTGTGCTCAGCTTGGATGGGGTGGAGTCTCAGTCTTGGCTTCCCATCAGCCTTGCCCTTGCTCGCACGTGCGTGCCTTCAGACCTCTGCCTTCCCGGCTCCCGAGTCTCCGCCCGAGAGTCCAGACTCCCCCCACAAGAGCGTGGGTCCCCAGGGGCTCACCTGGAACTGGGGTTCACTGCAGTCAGAACTGGGCCTCAGTGCATTCAGGAGCCTCTGACTCCCTTCCACTAGGGAAAGCCTGTGGCAACCTCCGCAGCCTTTGTGCGCACTGGCGCGCGCAGGCTTTCAGTCCTCCACCTTCCCTGGCTCCCGAGTCTCCGCCCGAGAGTCCAGACTCCCCCCTAAGAGCGTGGGTCCCCAGGGGCTCACCCGGAACTGGGGTTCAGTGCAGTCAGAACTGGGGTTCAGTGCGGTCGGGGGCTTCCTTCCCCCTTCTGCCAGAGAAAGTCAGCCAGGCTCTCAGCCGCCCTTCCTCTCTGCGCACACAAAGACCCTTTGCCGTACCTCCAATTCTCTGTGAGCTTTTCTCTTTCCTTCTAGTTGTAGAATTTTCACTCAGCCAGCTTTCCTGTGGTTCTGGATGGTGTCCGTTCTATCTTTTAGTTGTAGTTTTGAAATTGTTGTGCGAGGCAGCAGTTTAGGTGTTTACCTATGCCGCCATCTTGGTTTTCTCGGTATCAGAGCTCTTGAGTGACACTTGGGGGGTGCAAAACTCCCACTGCACAAAGTCCAGGCTCCTGCAACTCAACATCTGAACCTTCTGGAAATAGTCAGAATGGGGAGACAATGAAGCAATCCCCAGAGGAAAGAAAAGGAGGAATCGCCAAGTAAGAAAATAAGTGAAACAAAAGCATGCAACATGACAGAAAAAGAATTTAGAATAATGGTCATATAGTTCATACACCATCCGACGAGAAAATCAACAACCTATGCAAAAAATCAGGAAGAAATGAAAAATGATATAGCTACAATCAAAAACACCATGGAAGGCTTCAACAGATTCGAAGAAGCAGAGGACCGAATCAGTGAGTTAGAAGATCAGGTACAGAAACAAGCCCAATCTGAACAGCACCTAGAGAAAAAAATTAAAAAGCAGGAGGAGAGCCTAAGGGAGCTTTAGGACAATGCAAAATGAAATAACATACGTATAAAAGGGTTGCCAGAAGGACAAGAAGAGCAGCAAGGATTAGAAAATTTATTTGAAGAAATAATGACAGAAAACTTCCCTGATATGGGGAAGAAAAAAGTTACTCAAGTACAAAGAGTCCCAAGCAAGATGAATCTCAAAAGACCCACACCAAGACACGCCATAATTACAATGGCAAATGTTATCGACAAAGAGAGAATCTTAAAGGCTGCAAGAGAGAGACAGAGAGTTACCTACAAAGGATCCCCCATCAGATTATCAAATGATTTCTCAACAGAAACACATCAAGCTAGAAGGGAATGGAAGGAGATATACAAAGTGATGCAAAGCAAGGGACTCAATCCAAGAATACTCTATCCAGGAAGACTATCAATCAAAATTGAAGGGGAAATCAGGAGCTTCACAGACAAAAAAAAGGCCAAGGGAGTTTATCACTACCAAACCAGCAATGCAAGAAAAATGCTAAAGGCCAAGGGAGTTTATCACTACCAAACCAGCAATGCAAGAAAAATGCTGTAAAAAGAAGAAACAAAAAAGTAAGAAGGAACACAGCCTCAAAACATAAAAATGGCTACAAACATGTACCTTTCAATAATAACTTTAAATGTAAACGGACTAAATGCTCCAATTCAAAGACATCGAGTGGCTGAATGGATAATAAAAAATGACCCAGATATATGCTGTCTACAAGAGACCCACCTCAGAACAAGGGACTCACACAGACTGAAAGTGAAGGGATGGAAAAATATCTTTCAGGCAGATGGAAATGAAAAAAAAAGCTAGGGTAGCAATACTTATATCTGACAAAATAGACTTCAAAGTGAAGGCCATAACAAGAGATAAGGAAGGCCACTTCATAACACTAAAGGGATCGATACAACAAGAGGATATAACCCTGGTAAACATATATGCACCCAATGCAGGAGCACCCAAATACATAAAAAATCTCCTGGAAGATATCAAGAGAGAGATAGACAACAATACAATCATAGTAGGGGACTTTAATACACCACTGACATCAATGGGTAAATCCTCTAGACAAAAAATCAGCAAAGAAACAACAATCCTAAATGACTCACTAGATAAGATGGACTTAATTGACATCTTCAGAACATTTCACCCCAAAGCTGCGGAATATACGTTCTTCTCAAGTGCACATGGGACATTTTCAAAAATAAACCACATACTGGGTCACAAGCAAAGTCTCCCCAAATTCAACAAGATTGAAATCATACCAAGCATCTTTTCAGACCACAATGGCATAATATTAGAAATAAACTACAATAAAAACAATCCAAAACACTCAAACACTTGAAAGCTGAATAGCATGCTATTAAATATTGATTGGGTTACCAATGAGATCAAAGAAGAAATTAAAAGCATCCTGGAAACTAATGACAATAAAAACACAACAATCCAAAACATATGGGACACAATGAAAGCAGTCCTGAGAGGGAAGTTCATAGCTCTACAGGCCTACCTCAAAAAACAAGAAAAAATGGTAGTAAATCATCTAACTCTACAACTCAAAGAATTAGAAAGAGAGCAACAGGAAAAGCCCAGAGTGAGCAGAAGAAAGGAGATAATAAAGATCAGAGAACAAATACATGACATAGAGACCAAAAATACAATACAAAAGATCAATGAAACCAAGAGCTGGTTCTTTGAAAGGATAAATAAGATTTATGAACCTCTAGCCAGGCTCACCAAGAAGAAAAGAGAGAGGACCCAAATAAACAAAATCAGAAATGAGAGTGGCATAATAACAACAGACCCCAAAGAAATACAAAGGATTGTTAAAAAATATTATGAACAACACTTTTCCAACAAACTAGACAACCTGGAGGAAATGGACATATTCCTAGAAAAATACAACTTTCCAAAACTCAATCAGGAAGATTCTAAAAATGTCAATAGACCAATAACTATGGAAGAAATTGAAGCAGTCATCAAAAAGCTTTCAGCAAACAAAAGCCCATGCCCAGATGGCTTCACAGGAGAGTTATACCAAACATTCAAGGAATAACTAAAACCTATCCTCCTCAGACTATTCCAAAAAATTCAAGAGGAAGGAACACTTCCAAACTCATTCTATGAAACAAGCATCACCCAAATACCAAACCCAGATAAAGACAACACAATGAAAGAGAGTTACAAGCCAATATCCCTCATGAACATAGATGCCAAAATCCTCAACAAAATCCTAGCAAATCGGATCCAGCAGTACATCAGAAAGATCATACACCATGACCAAGCAGGATTATACCAGGGATGCAAGGATGGTACAATATCTGCAAATCAATAAACGTGATACATCACATAAACAAATTGAGGGAAAAAAATCATATAGTCATATCAATTGATGCAGAAAAAGCTTTTGACAAAATCCAACACCCTTTCTTGATAAAAACTCTCAGCAAGGTGGGAATAGAAGGATCATACCTCAACATCATAAAAGCCATATATGATAAACCCACAGCCAGCATCACACTCAATGGACAAAAACTAAAACCATTTCCCCTAAGAACAGGAACAAGACAGGGATGCCCTCTCTCACCACACCTGTTCGACATAGTACTGGAAGTACTAGCCATTGCTATCAGACAAGAAGAAGGAATAAAAGGCATCCAAATTGGAAAAGAAGAAGTAAAGCTGTCCTTATTTGCAGATGACATGATATTGTACATAGAAAACCCTAAAGACTCCATCAAAAAATTATTAGACTTAATAAATGAATTCTGCAAGGTAGCAGGATACAAAAATAATGCCAAGAAATCTATGGCATTTCTATACACCAATAGTGAACTTACAGAAAGAGATACTAAAAAAGCAATCCCATTTACCATCATACCAAAAAAATTAAGATACCTAGGAATAAACTTAACTAAAGAGGTAAAAGACCTATATGCAAAAAACTACAGGACATTGAAAAAAGAGATAGAGGAAGATATAAACAGATGGAAGAACATACTGTGTTCATGGATTGGGAGAATCAACATTATTAAAATGTCCATACTACCCAAAGCAATCTATAGATTCAATGCAATCCCCATTAAAATACCAACTGCATATTTCACAGACCTAGAACGAACTCTCCAAAAATTCATCTGGAATAAAACAAAAGACCCCAAATAGCTGCAGCAATCCTGAGAAAGAAGAACAAAGTAGGTGGGATCTCAATACCAGATATCAAGCTCTATTACAAAGCCACTGTCCTCAAAACAGCCTTGTACTGGCACAAGAACAGACATATAGATCAATGGAATAGAATAAACCCAGAAATCGACCCAAACCACTATGCGCAATTAATATTTGACAAAGGAGGCATGAACATAAAATGGAGTCAAGACAGTCTCTTCAATAAATGGTGCTGGGAAAATTGGACAGATAGATGCAAACAAATGAAACTAGTCCACCAACTTACACCATACACAAAAATAAAAATGGATAAAGGACTTAAACATAAGACGGGAAACCATAAAAATACTAGAGGAATCTACAGGCAGCAAAATCTCAGACATATGCTGAAGGAACTTCTTCACTGATACTGCTCCTAGGGCAATGAAAAATAAAGAGAAAATAAACAAATGGGACTACATTGAAATAAAAAGCTTCCGCACAGCAAAAGAAACCATCAACAAAACAACAAGAGGCCCACTGCATGGGAGAACATATTTGCCAATGTTATTACTGATAAGGGTTTAATCTCCAACATTTACACGGAACTCATACAACTCAACAAAAGGAAGATAAGCAATCCAATCAAGAAATGGGCAACGGACCTAAGTAGAAACTTTTAGAAAGAAGACAGAAGGAAGGCCAAGAGACATATGAAAACATGCTCAAAGTCACTAATTATCCGAGAGATGCAAATCAAAATGACAATGTGGTACCATCTCACACCTGTCAGAATGGCTATCATCAACAAATCAATAAATGACAAATGTTGGCGAGGATGCGGAGAAAAAGTAACCCTCCTGAACTGCTGGTGGGAATGCAGACTGGTGCAGCCACTGTGGAGAACAGTATGGAGTTTCCTCAAAAAACTAAAAATGGAACTCCCATTTGACCCAGTCATCCCACTTCTAGGAATATATCCCAAGAACCTAGAAACATCAATCAGAAAGGATATATGCACCCCTATGTTCATAGCAGCACAATTTACCATAGCTAAGATTTGGAAACAGCCTAAATGCCCATCAGCAGATGAGTGGATTAAAAAAATGGTACATCTACACAATGGAATACTATGCTGTGCTAAAAAGAAGGAATTCCTACCATTTGCAACAACATGGATGGACCTGGAGAGCATTATGCTAAGTGAAATAAGCCATTCAGAGAAAGATAAGTATCACATGGTCTCACTCATTTCTGGAATATAATGAACAACATAAACTGATGAACAAAAACAGTTCCAGAGACAGAGAAACATCGATCAGACCATCAAACCTCAGAGGGAAGGTAGTGGAGGGTGGGGGTAAGGGGGAGAGATCAACCAAAGGACTTGTATGCATGCATATGGGCCTAACCAATGGACACAGACAACAGGGGGGTGAGGGCATGAGTGGGGGGATGGAGGGGTAATGGGGGAAGAATGACACATATGTAACACTTTAATCAATAAAGAAATTTTAAAAAATTAAAAAAAAATAAAAAAGATTCCACTAAAAAAAAAAAATAATGGTTATGCTGAGAGTCAAATGAATCAGTCTGTAGTAAGTTTCTTTCTGGGCCAACAGTTCTCTGAGTCCCAATTTCAATGTCCAATAATTTTGAGTCCCAATTTCAATGTCCAACAGTTCTGGATGGTGGACAAATGGTGGCAATGCAGGTCAGACACTCTCTAGTTTGGTCCTGGGCAACCTGCTGTGACTGCACAGCTCCTGACTGCTAGTATGGTAAGGCGTTGTCAGCGTCTTCCATCTGTGGACTGTTTCTCCTCTTGTCTTCATGGCTGGAGCAGTCCTGTCAATTCCTCTCTGTTGCAGGAATCCCCATGGTCTTGGAGTTGTTTTCTGAAAATATATAAACATATTCTTGACCAAAAGTTAATAAAGGAATCTTTTCTATCAATTTGACTTGGGATCCTTTTTATTTTTGACCAAACAATTTTCCTTTGGCTTATTTTGATACCATGTGTGTTTTTCATGGGTGTCTTGCTGTTAGCATTACAAATGAAAATTAATTTTCTAAAGTAAAAATTTTCTAGATGTAATTTCCTTATAGGATATTTTTCCTTACATGATATTACCCTACTAGCCCCCCTTTTTTGATTAATGGAGTCTTTTGGAAATTTTATAATGCAGTCTTGATAACTTTAAATTTTAATTTTTTGCACAAAAATATGACTGCTTTAGGTTCATTGCATGTTCAGGAATTTTACCATGAGATGAACTACCAATAGAAATTTTAGTTACTACTCTAGGAACAGCTTTTTGTCCAGTACAATTAAATTTTCTTGAATATTCACTTATTTCAATTAGCCTACTTAAATTAATCTGAAAACTTGATTATTATTTTACTGTCAAATTTAATACTCTAACAACAATCTTAATTTACCCTGTAAATATTAGTGGAAAGGATTATTTGCATTCTTGAGTAGGCTTTGAGCATTCCTGGTGCTAGGCTGGATTTAGATATAGGGCAGCTGCAGTTGGCCAAGTCTCTGTCTGTTACCTGGGTCCTGATCTGAGCTGGTCATGGGAAGCGAAGCAGCTATGGGGGCAGGAGACCTCCTTCAGAAGGGGTGAGGGTTCAGGCCCCTGCAAAGTTGGGGGGGGTGAGGGTCTGTGCCCCACCTCTCTTGACCCCCAAGTTCTCTCCCGATGGCCCCTCTGCAACTGTGCCTGTCTTAGGTTGTTCCTTCCCTGAGGAATCTTACCCATCTCTGGCTAACCAGCCCTCCTCCAGGGCCAAGCAGGGTGATGTGAGGTGTGCAAATGAGGGAGGGGCAGCGCCCCCCCTGCAAGAGGTTCAGTTCTGTCTTCTTGGTAGCCTATGCCCCCGTGGCCTCCACACCCAGCACCTGCCTTGGGATCCCCTCCCCTGCTGGCGGGGCCCCAGCACTGATTACATATCTTGGGGAACCCAGGTTTCTTCTCTAGGGAGGGCCCAGCTCACACCATTGGGCAAGAGACAGATCCATGGTACCAGCCACCACGAGGCTTCAACCTTAGCATGAACAGAAAGCTCAGGCAATAACTGTGGGCAATTGGATTGTGAGAAGAGGGTCCTTCTTGGCAAAAAGGGCAAGAGGGGCCAATATAGAATGCTCAAGTGCCTTCTCAGGGGGCTCTCTCCACAGTGGAAGGGATTAAATCCTTTCATGTCCTTTTTAAATTGCTGCCAAACTTTCAAAGAATTGGTTTGTAAGTTTGTTTGGGATAATTGTACAATATGCTGTTGTAAAATATCAAAAATTATAATGACATTGTAGAATAATATCATGTAAGGGTATTCTTTGCTCTAGGCCAGCCTTGGGCAAACTACGGCCTGCGGGCCGGATCCAGCTGTTCTATCTGGTTCTCTTGCTCTCCGCTCCTTTACTTTGAATTTATATTAGTTCACACAAACACTCCATCCATGCTTTTGTTCCGGCCCTCTGGTCCAGTTTAAGAACCCATTGTGGCCCTCGAGTCAAAAAGTTTGCCCACCCCTGCTCTAGGCCATGACAATTCAATTTCAAACTGGCTGTCAATATCTTTTTGTATAGACAAGGTCTTAGTTACATTTTCTGCACCTCTCCCAGGAACAGGTAGTGATAGTAGATGTATTTTTGCTTTTGCCTCCCCTCCTTTGGTGTCCACTAGTATGGATTAGATTTAATATTTTAATAACAATCCTCAGTTTATCCTGTAAATGCCAGTGAAAGAGATTTCAAAATTTTCAAATTTCTCCTTTTTAGTAAGCTAGAATTTTATTTTTAAAGAGTATCCCATTAGGCTTATTTGCATCCACAGCAGGACCATGGGTGGTCTTAGTAACTTTCTTAGAATACTTAATCAAATTGCTTACAAAGACATTGGCTTATTCAAAGGGAGGGGTTGGCCCCTACGGCTTCAAGATGGCGGCCCCCACAGGGAGTGGCAAGCCATGTGGCCATCATGGTGGCTGCCAAAGGCAGGCAGTCCTCACGGTGGCTTCTAATCTTTTCTTTGATAGAAAAGAGGGTTTGTTTATTCTCACAATACACAAGGGAAGAGCAAACCAAAATCCCTACAGACAAACAGAAATCTCACTAGCTGTTTCTGGTCTCTATTAGAATTGTTTATAAAATATTGCTTTTCACTTAGCTGAAAACCTTGATCATAATTTAAAAAGTCAATTTATTTAAGTAATTAAAGTAGGTATCTTCATTTAAAAAGAAAAGCAAATTTAGTAAATGTTTACGTCTGATTCACAAGCCACAAATGTTGCCCCATCTCTAACTTAATTAAGAATGCAGGCGGCTACGGCCTTTTTGTCATTTTAAATTCTGCTGTTGGATTTTAAAAAATATTTAATTACTTCATTTTGCCCCTCTTAGAGGCCAAAACCTTCATAGCATTTAAAATATAGTTATTAATTTTTATTTGATAAAGCTTTCCATGCAATTTCAAGTATATTAGATTGGTTAAATTTAAAATATTTCCTTTAAGAAGAGAGAATAAATTTCTTATATTACTCTGGGTGCCCTTGGAGCTTTCCAAGAATCATCTCTCGGTTACAGCCTTGAAATTTTAACATGGAAAAAAACATCAAATATATATATATATATATATATATATATATATCCATATGTGATTTAAAGATTATAATACTTTTGATAATTATCATAAGATATCAAATTTAAACTGGTTTTGGCATTAAAATTTTTCAGTTGGGAATCACAGAATTAATCCTTATTTAATTAGACCAATAAGCAACATATTTTGAATTCCTAATTATTAGAGAAAACACAATATTTTATTTTCTCAAAAATAAGTTTTTACACTTTAGGCATTTAATTACCACAACCACATTTTTTTCCCCAATTTAATTTGCACTTTGAACTTTTAAAGCTGGCAGGTCAAATATATTTAGCATTTCCTAGATTAATAACACTTTACATTTCTAAGAAAAATACAAGACATAATCAATTAATAGCTTCAATTCTGTCCTCTAGGTTTTCCTCATGAAGCAAATTTAAACTTTACTTTTTATTTGCCAGTGACTCTGGAAAACCAGGTTTGGTCTTTTTGAATGTAAATTACCACATTTTTCAAAGATGGCTCCTGGTGGGAAACTGGTCTACCTGTCTGCTTGTTCTGCTGGGGGAAGCAAACCTGTAGCCATTCAAATGCAAATTAACATTATTTAAAGATGGCTGCTGGCAAGAAACTGATTTCAAAGGTTCTTTAAGAGTTTGCCGCCACAGGAAAAAATTTTAGGCTAGCGAAACAGGTTTTTTGGTTTAGCCACTTGACTTTTTCGGGGAAAGGCAACCAGCCTTCTTCCTCCATTAACAAAGGACATAGCCAACCTTTACCAGGGCTATTTAGATTTTTATAATTAATACATTATTTATTTATCTTTCAACAATTTCTTTGAGATTCTAGAGTCAATTCTAATTATTTTAAAGCATTTACTTTGGATAAATTCTATAACAGAGACAAATTTACTTATTTTCTTGAAGGCCTTAAAAGTTAACTTTTTAACACCCTTCCTTAGCATTTTAAAAACTACTCTTTATTATGGAAATGAGAATCTTGTTGCTGGAACTAGCTTGAATTTCTTTCCCTGAGTCAACTTCCCCATTTTTTTTTTTTAGGGAAAATAAAACCATTTCTGGGTTTTCCATTTCTGCAGTCCCTGTAGAGAGATTCCAGCCCAAAACCCTATCTAATATGTCCAAAAATTGGACCGTGCGCACATTTGTTTTTAAGCCAGGCTCCTCTCCCCATGAATACAGAAATTCCAGACACATTTCTAAATTTTTAAGGCAAGAAGACTTTTTCATGGCCAGAAAGGAAACTTTAATTAGCATACTGGGAGAGTGGGCGTCCATATTGGATCACCACGTGTCTCTCCCTTCCCCCACATCTTGCTTGCTCTGGGGCAGTGGTCGGCAAACTCATTAGTCAACAGAGCCAAATATCAACAGTACAACAATTGAAATTTCTTTTGAGAGCCGAAAACCGACTTCTGCGCATGGGCTACGAAGTTTTAATTGCACTGTATGTGCGTGCCCACACATGGTATTTTGTGGAAGAGCCACACTCAAGGGGCCAAAGAGCTGCATGTGGCTCGCAAGCCGTGGTTTGCCGACCACTGATCTGGGGGAAGCGTCAGCAATAAATCTGGCTGAATTTCTTTTCATGCTTAATAGATAAAGGCAGATCTCAAATTTTTCTTTTTTTTTCGCTTTCCGAAGTAATAACTAACACCCAATTTGGCCAAGATTTGCATTTCCGTGCAAGTTCTTCTATAATTTTTAAACAAAGCATTGAGTAATCTCATTTCGGGAGAGCAGATAGCCTTGCGCTCTCCTGCCACCTTTGAATTTTCCGCATCAGAGGTGGCTTCAGCAGTGGAGTTTCATTTCTTATTACAGATTTTAGATTCCAAATACCAAATAAGATTTTAATTTGAACAAGAAATCACATTATTTTATAACCTAATTCTTCCCCATTAGCCTGGTTGAAAAAGACGTTCCCACCCTACTTACAGATCCGGTTTCTGTAGCTGGCCGTGGGCTTTGCATGCGGTGAATTTTCTTCACCTTTTTTCGGTGAATTTTCCACACCTTTTCTTGGTATATTTTTTCCTTCCTTCGCTCTAGGCGAAAAATATCTTCTCCTCCAGATGTTCCCCATTCGGCGCCAGTTACAGGAACCCCTTTCACGTCCTGCATGGTTCAGGGTTCAGGTTCAGGGTTTGGGTTCTGGAGGAGGCCACACACAAATGAAAGAGACTAGAAAAGTATTAATTTGGCGATATTGGGGGCCAGGCAGGAGCCCACCTCTAACTACCCCTTGCTCTGGCCTTGCAATCCCTTTTATTAAGGTTTGGGATCCACCCATAGCCAGTAATAGCCAATCAGCAAGGATTTACATAAGACTGACAGGTGGAAGTTGCTTCAGCTCCCAATGTCTCAATCAGAGGACAATGTGTGGCTTCCGACAAAACTAGACTTTAAAGAGAAAGTGTATATCAAAACTTTAAATTTATAGATAAGAAAATTGTGGCTTGTAGAGATAGAACATTTTGGTAAAAGTCACAAAGTGAGCTGTGTGCAGAAGCCAGGATTAAAAACTAGGTCTTTTAAACCTCAATATTGTGCTCTCCACCTTTTAAATAATTGGAATGTGTCCATAAGTCTTACTATGCTGTGCAATGAGAGAAATGTTTTGTATATATTATTCTGAAAATAATAAACAATATTTATTGATCACTTATTTGATAGGCACTATTATTTATATAATTTCAGTAAGTTCTTCCAACAATCCATTGTAGTCATCAAGTAGCTTAATTTTACATGAGTCATATTACATGTATAAGGATACTTATGTGTTTATCACTATATATACATATTAGAGGCCTGGTGCATGAAATTCGTGCACAGAGGGGGGTTCCCTCAGCCCAGCCTGCACACTCTACAACCCAGAACCCCTCAGGGTATGTTTTATCCCTCTCACAATCCAGGACTGCTGGCTCCTAATCTCTCACCTGCCTGCCTTCCTGATCACCCCTAACCACTCTGCCTGCCTGCCTGATCGCCCCTAACTGCTCTCCCCTTCTAGCCTGATCGCTCCTAACCACTTCTGCCTTGGCCCCCGCCACAGTGGCTTTGTCCAGAAGGATGTCTGGTCTAATTAGCATATTACCCTTTTATTAGTATAGATAACTATCTATTTATCTATATATCTATCTTCCATCCATCTGTCTTTGTGGCCACAGAATATAGGTAGATGCAGAACTGGTTAAACACAGGCATAGTTTTTCTTTTGTTGAATTGTAGAAATTTAGATTTAAGTCCTCTATTAGATATATGTATTACAAATACTGCTCTAGCCTTTTAATTTTCTTGTGTTGTCTTTTGATGAGCAGAAGTTTTAAATTTAGATAAAGTTCAATGTTTTACATTTTTTCTTTTTCTTATGTGGTTTTTGCATTATCTCAGAAACCTTTATTTATCCAAGGTTCCCAGAAATGTTTGTCTATGTTTATTCTAAGAAATATATTACTTTGATTTAATATTTTAACTCTATAAACATCTCAAATTAATGTTTTACTGTTTGAGATAGTGGTTAAAGTTAATTTTTTTTCATACTTTTATCCCACTTTTCCAGATCATTCATTGATAATACTTTCCATTCCCCATTGAATTGCTTGGATGTGCCTTGTGAAAAATCAGAGTCTATTTCTGTATTTTTTTCCTCCTCTATTAATCTATTTGTCTATCATTCTACCAACACTGTCCTATCTTGATTACTGCAGCTTCATAGCAACAAACAAATATATAAATAAAAAATAAAAGAACAGTATTTTTTTTCTCATTCCTGCTTTTAGGTGTGCCACATTTGGTACATGCTTTATATATTTTTTAAAGATGTAGGATAAAATATTTAGCTGTCTTTCTGAGATTTTTATACCGAATAACCTAAAATTCCAACTACAGTCGGATCATCTCCAAACTCCTGAAATATAGAGAGATAATTTAATCAGTTACTTTGCTGATGCATAATAGGTGATGTCAATGAGCTCCCTGAAGTAAACATACCCTGGCTTTCCCATATTTCACTTTGACTCAGTTAATTCGAAAGTTTACACTTCACCTCACCGGCAAGTATCAATTTCTGTAAATTTGAATCTTTAAACTTTAAGTGTCAGGATCCCAACGATAAACTTGCTTAAAATAATAATAATAAATACAAAACGGATTATTATTAGTTTATACAACAGAAAAATCCAGAAATAGCAAAGCCAGCTTTATTTTATTATTTTTTAATTAAAATATATATATATATACCTTTATTGATTTCAGAAAGAGGAAGGGAGAGGGAGAGATATAGAAACATTCATGGTGAAAGCGAATCATTGATCAGTTCCCTCCTGCAGGCCCCCTCCTGGGGATCAAGCCTGCAACCCGGGCATCTGCCCTGACCAGATGCCCTGACCTGGAATTGAACTGTGACCTACTGGTTCACAGGTCGATGCTCAACCACTGAGCCATGCTGGCTGGGCACAAAGCCAGCTTTAGAAAGAGCCATATTCAAAGATTATCCTCTGCACTTCATCAGTCCCTCCCTGTACCCCACCCTCTTCCCAACTACTTCTCTCCATCTCTTAGCTCCTTTCTTCTCTGGCAGGCTTTCACCATACAGAGACCCTTGGCAGCTCTTGGCTTATCAATTTAGCTTCTCTTTCAGTGATTTTTAAGTCTTGGGCTTAACTCCCTGGCTGGAACAGGGTCACATGCCTGTCCTTGAGCTTCTCATTGTGAATCTGTTTGACTGGTATACACTACTTGCCCTCCCTCAGAGCAGGATAGATAGCGGCCAGATTTACCTGAACCACTTTGCAAAGAAAAATAGAGCTGTAATTGCCAGGAAAAGGAAAAAAATGCATGTTGAGCACAGAAAAATAGGAGAGTATTACTTCAGTGTGAGGACTTCAAGGGTTGAACTTGATAACTATGCCGAAGTACTTATTTTTAAAAGAAGTCTTATGCTATAATGTTTCCCCTATTTTTTGTGTTTTGTCCCAGAGCAAAAAGACATCAATTTCTTCTTGCAACATAATTCAAGGGGTCTGTGATGTGAAATGAATCCTCAGAGCTTATCTGAAAACAATGAAGACACACCACGTTTGTCTTGTCAAAACTTCTGACACATTTGGTAAGATAACAAACAATGTATCTTTTTACTTTTCAATAACATTTTTTTTTTTTTTTGGCCAGTAACATAGTGGCATGAATGCATTACTGGGCTGTAATCAGCTCTAAGCCAGGTTTGAGAGTTTATAATGTAATTTCTCTGAAAGAAATTTTCAATAAAATAATTGGCATTTTGATCTCTGCAAGGATGCTTCATTTTTATAATGATTAAAAAGTCTATTTAGCTGATTTGTTGGCCTTCTAAAATTTGCTGTTAGAAACCCATTGGAGTTCATTGGAAAAGAGCCATTTACATGGGTTGAAGGGAAGGAGAGTTTAAATCTTTGAAGTTATTTTTTAGTCTCAGATGCTAATCACCCAAAGTCTACATATAAATTAACTCCAACATTACCTTGAGGTGAGCAAGCTTGTTTTAACGTCACCTTTTGATCACTGGACAAAATGGTTTAGCATTTCCTTGGATCAATGAGGCTACAACAATACGTCACTGGCCTCAGGACACATTAAGGGTTGTTTTCAAATACCATTGCTTAGTAAAAATGTGTTAGAAAATGAATTGTTATGCCCTTAATAACACCATCTTTGCTTAATTTTAGAGCTCACCTTCCTAGTTCCACAGGTAGGGCCTGAGAGTCCCTGGGATAAGTCGCACACCGCTCCAGACCGTGCATTGAGCAATCCATTCTACTTGGCCAGCATTTAGCTCAGAGACCAGCAAATTCAGTTATCCTTTCCTTACTTGTAGTTTTTTCACCTTGGCCCTTTCTAGCTCCAGAACACACTGTGATCTAACAGAACTCTCTGGAAAATTCATTTCTCTTATGGCCATTAGCATCTGTTTTTTCATCTTCCCCTTGCTTGCCCTCAGCATCTGCTTGCTGTCCTCCGGCCCCTTTCATAGCACCCATTATATATTTGCCTTCCACTTGTTGAAAACATCATATTCTACTCTCCATCTCTTCTTTTCTTCTTATTTTTTACTATATTCTAAAGGTTAAAAACATGTGAAAGATATTTTTGATGAAATCTTATCAAGAAAAATTGCATTATGCAAGTTCTCTCTCTCGGCCCCTCTCTCTCTA
This sequence comes from Plecotus auritus, assembly GCF_963455305.1. Taxonomy (NCBI): domain Eukaryota; kingdom Metazoa; phylum Chordata; class Mammalia; order Chiroptera; family Vespertilionidae; genus Plecotus; species Plecotus auritus. The sequence continues at coordinate 130,940,446 of NC_137771.1, read as the reverse complement.
TCTGTCTCTCTCTCACTTTCCTCTACCCTTTCTCCTTTTTCCCAGTAACCTCTACACTAGCCTTCTCAGATTGTGATCTTATATGTAGGGAATACAGAACATTCCACATTGACAATGCTCCTTAACCCAAAATCTGCTCACCTGTCAGAGAAAAAAGGGCCTTCAATGCCCTACCTGGTTTGGTTCAGTGGATAGCGCACCGGCCCCCGGACTGAAGTGTACTAGGTTCTGTTCCGCTCAAGGGCATGTACCTTCGTTGCAGGCTTGATCCCCAGCCCCAGTTGGGGTGTGTGCAGGAGGTAAGCAATTGATGTGTTTCTGTCACATCAATGTTTCTCTCTCTGTCTCTCCCCATCCTTTCCACTCTGTTTCTATCTCTTAAAAAAATCAATGGAAAAATATCCTCACATGAGGATTAATAAAAATAAAAAGGGCCTTCAATAGCATACTGGCCGAGACCCTGTACTCCCACGGGAGCACCAGGTGAAGGGGAAGAGGAGTCAGAGATCTTGGTCACTTCGTGGACCTCTGTGGACTGTGGATCTACTGATTTCTGGGGTCCCTGCTCTTCAGTGGCTGCTTTTGAGGGTTCTTTAGGCTTCTAACACAAAGGTTCCTAAGTTGTCCCTCTGATGATTGTTTCTTTGACATCTGGGCTCCCCAGGCCCTACTGTTGACAAAGTGGCCTTGTCCTATTCCTCTTCTACCTGGTGTTGCTGCCTAGTGCCTGTAGCTCTTTGTCACCACGTTAGACCAGCTATCAAAAATGCAACAACATATTTTTGCTTGTTTATAAATATTTTCTTATTGCTTACATGTAGGAATTCCATTATTTTACTATTAAACTTGATAATTTCTCTGTTAAGTCTTATTATCTACATAAGAAGCAATATAAAATAATGGGTGGAAATTACAGATCTTGGTGACACACTGCCTACATTCAGGCTGCAGCTCCACCCATCACCAGCTGTATGACCTTAGGAAAACTACTTAATCTCCCCATGCTTCAGTTTCTCAACCACAAAACAAATATAATAACAATACCAAATCTAATGTTATTGAAAAAACTTGGTGTCTACAACCCCTTGCCAATTTTCTCAACACCATTTATTGGAGAGACTGTCTCGACTCCATTGTATGCTTTTGCCTCCTTTGTCAAATATTAATTAAGCATAATGGCCTGGTACTCTGTTCTCTGTTCTGTTTCTCTGGTGTATATGTCTGTTCTTGTGCCAGTACCAGGCAGTTTTGAGGACAGTGACCATGTAAGATAGCTTGATATCTGGTATTGTGATCCCTCCAACTTTGTTCTTTCTCAGGATTGCTGTGGCTATTCTATATCTTTTTTTATTCCTAACTATATCCTAAAATTAAGAAAATTTTAAAGAAAGATTTTCATATAATAGATTACTCAATATATTACACAATACCCAATGACAGAGATTGGTCAGCATAGTCAAACAATTCTACAGAAAACTATATTAATATTCACCGTCGGTCAAATAAAAAAAGAGTAGAAATAGCTACATAGCAGTTCACGTCAAATTTTGCCATCAAATGGGTTCAAGTTTAATCAGGTGTTGCTGCCAAATAAGTTATGAAAAACAGTGTGTTTCAGGCCCTGGCTGGTGTGACTCAGTGCGTAGAGCATTGGCCAGAACACAAAAGGTCTCGGGTTTGATTCCTGGTCAAGAGCATGTACCTAGGCTGTAGATTCCATCCCCGGTCCCAGCGTGGGGGCAATCAATCGATGTGTGGAGACACATTGATGTTTCTCTCTCCCTCTTTCTCTTCCTCCCCCTCCCTCTGATCCACTCTCTCTAAAAATATCCTCTGGCAAAGAAGAAAGAAGGAAGGAAGGAAGGAAGGAAGGAAGGAAGGAAGGAAGGAAGGAAGGAAGGAAGGAAGGGAGAGAGGGAGGGAGGGAGGGAGGGAGGGAGGGAGGGAGGGAGGGAGGGAGGGAGGAAATGGGACCATGTGAATGTAGTGCTTAACACATAGTAAGTTCTCCAAAGACATTGTGTATCATTATTAATATTATTTTCAATGAAAGCATTTATTGAGTGCCTACCACATGCTGTTTATTTTGACATTTTATGGAACCTCTTGGTTGAGGTCAGAGAAGCCCTCTTCTTGTTATAGGCTCTGATTTATTCTTTGTGTGTTTTTATAACTTTATTTATTTTTTTATTGTTTTTAAAGTATTACATGCCTCCTTTATTACCTGATTAACGCCCCCGCCACTCCCACCCCCAAGGTCAAGCCCCCACCACCCCAGTGTCTGTGTCCATTGGTCATGCTAATATGCATGCATACAAGTCCTTTGGTTGATCTCTTACAGCACCCCCCCTCCCCTGCCTTCTCCTCAAGGTTGGATAGTGTGCTCAGTGCCACCTTGTCTCTGGATCCCTTTCTGTTCATCAGTTTATGTTGATTATTATATCCCACATATGAATGAGATCATGTGATATTTATCTTTCTCCGACTGGCTTATTTCACTTAGCATAATGCTCTCCCGGTTCATCCATGCTGTTGCAAATGGTCAAAGTTCCTTCTTTTTTATAGCAACATAGTATTCCATTGTGTAGATGTACCAAAGTTTCCTAATTCACTCATCTACTGATGGGCATTTAGGCTGTTTCCAAATCTTAGCTATTGTAAATTGTGCTGCTATGAACATAGGGGTGCATTTATCCTTGCTGATTGGTGTTTCTGGTTTCTTGGGATATAGTCCTAGAAGTGGGATTACCGGGTCAAATGGGAGTTCCATTTTTAATTTTTTGAGGAAACTCCATACTGTTCTCCACATTGGCTGCACCAGTCTGCATTCCCACCAGCAGCAGTTCAGGAGGGTTCCTTTTTCTCCACATCCTCACCAGCACTTGTCGTTTGTTGATTTGTTGATGACAGCCATTCTGACAGGTGTGAGATGGTACCGCATTGTCGTTTTGATTTGCATCTCTTGGATGAGTAGTGATTTTTGAGCATGTTTTCATATGTCTTTTGGCCTTCTGTATGTCCTCTTTCAAAAAGTGTCTACTTAGGTCCTTTGCCCTTTTTTTTTTATTAGATTGTATATCTTTTTTTTGTTTAGTTGTATGAGTTCCTTATAAATTTTGGAGATTAAACCCTTATCGGAGAGAACATTGGCAAATATGTTCTCCCATACAGTGGGCCTTCTTGTTGTTTTGTTGATTATTTTATTTTGCTGTGCTGACGCTTTTTATTTTGATGTAGTTCCATTTGTTGATTTTCTCCTTAGTTTCCATTGCCCTAGGAGCTGTTTCGGTAAAGATATTGCTATGACATATGTCTGATATTTTGCTGCATATGGAGTCTTCTAAGATTTTTATGGTTTCCCGTCTTATATTTAAGTCCTTTAACCATTTTAAGTTTGTTTTTGTGTATGGTGTAAGTTGGTGATCCAGTTTCATTTTTTTTTTTTTTTGCATGTATCGGACCAATTTTCTCAACACCATTTATTGAAGAGACTGTCTTGACTCCATTGTATGCTTTTGCCTCCTTTGTCAAATATTAATTAAGCATAATGGCCTGGGTCGATTTCTGGGTTCTCTGTTCTGTTCCACTGGTCTATATGTCTGTTCTTGTGCCAGTACCAGGCAGTTTTGAGGACAGTGACCATGTAAGATAGCTTGATATCTGGTATTGTGATCCCTCCAACTTTGTTCTTTCTCAGGATTGCTGTGGCTATTCTGGGCCCTTTTTTATTCCAGATGAATTTTTGGAGAATTCGTTCTAGGTCTGTGAAATATGCCATTGGTATTTTAATGGGGATTGCATTAAATCTATAGATTGTTTTGGGTAGTATGGACATTTTAATGATGTTGATTCTACAATCCATGAAGAAGTTACGTTCTTCCATTTGTTTATATCTCCCTCTTTCTCTTTTTTCAATGTCCTATTGTTTTCTGAGTACAGGTCTTTTACCTCCTTAGTTAAGTTTATTCCCAGGTATCTTAATATTTTTTGTGCAATAGGATTGTTTTTTTTAGTTTCACTTTCTATGAGTTAATTGTTGGTGTATAAAAAAGCCATAGATTTCTGGATGTTGATTTTGTATCCTGCTACATTGCCAAATTCATTTATTAAGTCTAGTGGTTTTTTGATGTAGTCTTTGGGGTTTTCTATGTACAGTATTATATCATCTGTGGATAAGGACAGTTTTACTTCTTCTTTTCCAAAGGATTATGTAAAGACACTATGAAAAATCTATTCCAACAAACTGGACAACCTAGACAAAATTGACATATTTTTAAAAAAATACAAGCTTCCAAAACTCAATCAGGAAGAACAAAAATATCTGAATAGGCCAATAACTACGGAAGAAATTGAAGAAGTAATCAAAAATCTTGCAGCAAACAAAGGCCCTGGTCTGGATGGCTTTACAGGGGAGTTCTACCAAGCATTCAAATAAGAACTAAAACCTATCCTCTTCAGACTATTCCAAAAAATTCAAGAGGAAGGCAGACTTCCAAGCTCTTTCTATGAAACCAGCATTACCCTAATTTCAAAACCAGATAAAGACACCACAAAAAGGAGAACTACAGGCCAATATCTTTGATGAACATGCATGCTAAAATCCTCAACAAAATTCTAGCAAATCGGATCCAGCATTACATTAGAAAGATCATACACCATGACCAAGTGGGATTTATTCTGAGGATGCAAGGACGGTACAATATCTGCAAATCAATTAATGTGATACATCACATAAACAAATTGAGAGAGAAAAATCACATAATCATATTAATTGATTCAGAAAAAGCATTTGACAAAATCCAACACCCATTTTTGATAAAAACTCTCAGCAAAGTGGGAATAGAGGGATCATACCTCATATGATCATAATAAAAGCCATATATGACAAACCTGCAGTCAACATCATACTCAATGGGCAATAACTAAATCCATTTCCCCTCAGAACAGGAACAAGACAGGGTGCCCACTTTCACCACTCCTGTTTGATATATTACTGGAAACGCTAGCCAAAGTACTCAGACAAGAAGAAGAAATAAAAGGCATGCAAATTAGAAAAGAAGAAGTAAAACTGTCCTTATTCTCTTTTTTTTTTTAAGGCTGTGATTAAAATCATTGAGAACTGAGGAGACAGGTATTAGAAAACTTTGTCTAACAAAATCTTTTTATTTTCTCCTCTGAATAACTTTAATATTCCAATATAGTCTATATTGGTCTCTTTTTAAAATTATTTTTATTAAAGTATAATTGACAAGTGACATTATACAATATTTAAAATGTATAATGTGATGATTGATATATGTATCAGTGTAAACGATTCCCCCAAATCCAGTTAATTAACACATTAATCACTTCACATATTTCCTTTTTGTGTGTGTGAGAACATTTAAATTCTACTCTTTTAGTAAATTTCAATTATACAATTGTCCCCCTTATTTCTGGGGACTTTGTTCCAAGACCCCCAGTGGATGCCTGAAACTGTGCAGAGTGCTGAACCCTATATATAATACTGTTTTTTCCACTATATGGTAAAGTTTAATTTATAAATTAGGCACAGTAAGAAATTAATAACAATAAGAAACAATAAAATAGAACAATTATAATAACGTACTATAATAAAAGTTGTGTGAATGTAGTTTCTCTCTCCTCAATAACTTCTGATAATGGAAACAGCTGCTAAGTGACTAATTGGTGGGTAGCTTATCCCGTGTGTATATGCAGGACAAAGGGATAGTCTATGTGCTGAGCAGTACTAAATGGGAACCAGGGATTCGCCATCATGCTACTCAGAATGGCACACAATTTAAAGGAAACATATGAATTGTTTATTTCTGGAATTTTGGACTATGGTTGACCATGAGAAACTGAAACCGTGAAAATCTAACCATGGAGGGGGGGCAGCTCTTGTCATCTCCTATATTCATCATGTAATGCATTAGGTTCACAAATGTGCCTATATAAGTAAAAACAGGTAATCTAACTAATTGTCCAATTTCTCAACATATGCACTCAGGAAACTTACTTTATTATATAATGTACTTTCAGCTTTAACTGACACTCCCTCACCCAAATTAGTCCCTTATGTGGAGGTTTTACTGTACAACATTTTGTTTCCTATTTGAGACACTGAGAAGTGGGCATCCCATATCTTCTCTTAGATATTACATGGTAGGGAGTACATGAAAAATATTATGACAGGTTACAAGATACACAAACTATAAAACACTCATGTTCTTTTTTTCTTCCCTACCTAGCTTATATAAATTATGCCTGGGACTGCAGAAAGGAAGACAAGCTACCATTACTCTGACCACAGTTTATTAAATCTATGTGTTCACAGATGAAAAAAGCCTTGTTCCAAGCTAACTGGACAGGACCCTGACCTTTAGGCCAGACCTCACATATTTTAAACCCTAATGCATTTAATAATCTGCTTAAATGATAAAGGCCATCAGAATATTTTTCAGAAAAATTTCTATAACTAGTATGGTCCTCAGTTGTCATTTTTTAAAAATTTTACTGTTTTATAATCATAGACAAAGGAGAAAAGTAGCTTACAATTTTTTTGTGTAAGTAGGTTGGTCACTCCTTTATATTTTTTTACTGTTAAATAACCACAGATTGAATATAAAATATTATATACACACACACACACACACACACACACACACACACACACACCCATATGGTGTTATTGGATATATAGATATCAAAATATCTATTGGCCATAGATAAATTAATAGATAGCTAAAAACAAAAAGAAATACAGATATCTCCTTTAAAAAGGCCATCTAAACTATTTCCCCAAAAACCTTTTTCAGGACCCATCTCCTCTATCCACTCACTGAAATGTGAAGTTCACTCAGGAGGCCACTTTATTTCAGCCTGAAATTCCTAATTTCTGAACACTTACTATGGTGCCCTTCAGGATTACTGCTAGTGGAACCTAAATTCTGTGGCCATTACCCCGAAAAGTATTTCAGGCTGTGAAACAAACTCTTAAAGGAAAGTAGTTTTTCAAGCCTACATTATGGTGCTTTTAAAGGGAATAAAAGCCTTAATGAGAAAATGAGTCTCTTGAGACTTCTGGCTCAAGGTCAGCTGTGCACACTTGCCTCCTGTTGGCAGGGAATATGTTAAGGGACATTTCAGGGAGCCCGTTCTGTAAAAGGTCCAGGATGAAATAGGATCACAGCCAGTTCTCTGGAGCCTCTGTTGGGCAACTTTATAATTCTCCGACAGATTTACTCTGAAGCTATTCCCACGCAATAATACAGAGTAACCCAACCTCTCCCCTGCCACATACCATCCAAGGAAGGGAAATGGGGTTGCTAAGGAACCTGCTACAGTAGCACCTGATGGAACTAACACTTGTCAGCTAATAACAGTTTAGTGTGAATAAATTTATCAGACTCTTCCCAAGTGGATTAATACATTGTCAGCTTTGGGAGGACTTGGGCCCTATATATATTTATCTTTATATCTAGTCACAGCTAATGCAGTGCCACATAAATATTTTTGGAGAGTCAGCTAAAGTCAGTCTACTCTACAATGTTGCCCTCAACTGGCTCCTCCAGGATGAGAGCGAGGAGGAGAAAGAGAGCCCATTCTTAGACATCAGACACCGTTACGTGTTGCTGGAGTCTATTCCATAGGAGTACAAAGATGTGGTAGCTTTCAGAGGAGACCTGGAGGCTGACCGACTTACCTGCACCTTGCAGTGAGTGATTAGGAGAGAAAATGATGCTTCAGATTCAGAATAATGCACCCCAAACTAAAATGAGTATTGTGAATATTGCTGAATAAAGGATAATGGAAAAGCTGTGCATAAGTCTCGCTAGGTGGTCTCCATTAGTTGGTGGTGTAGTTTAGGTGCGACTGCTCCTCTTCTGGGAGAGTGGTTAAAAGCAGCTTTGATAACAGGATTCAGAACACAGGACTGGCATCATTTTGTTCATTTCAGCTTCCCAGGCACCCACATTTAAGACTTCTTGGTAAGCTACAATGCACACTTCAACAGTCTGAGAAACAGAGATGACATTAAATGTAATTACATTTAATATACGGAATGCAGAATAATAGTAACCTGTAAACTAGGACAAGTAAGAGAAAGGGAAAATCTAATCTGAGCCTCTTTGCTCTCCACCTCTTTAGCATTAACCAAGGCTCACTGTAACATGTATTATAAGGAGATGAATTCACTGGGGTGGTTCTTTGTTATTTTACCTTCACCCAGAAACGTAATTAAGAAGCGAATCATATTATACTTTGATGACATATACAAAGTATGTCAGAAATGGCATTACTACTGCAGAATTACACAAAAACACAGACTCCATTCCCACTTCTAATTTATCACAATAGTGATAAAAGTTCTCAATGCTGCCAAGCAATGAAATTGAATGAGAATTATTGAAATGAGAATTATCAGCATTTTGTTAGTTCTGTATGGGCAGAACTAATCTTTTTTCACCCTTACCGAGCTAATTATATAACTTGTGAAGCAATTTGCTGCTTTTGACAGTAGTGTGTATTTAACAGTATCACTCCTTGGTATTCTACTTGGAAGAACTTTTTTCTCAAGTTCTTGTTTGCCTATGAATTCACAGATAAACTTCCAAGTCATCAAAGTGGTAAGTAGAGTTACTGATAAGAAAATGAGTCACAAGTTGTTTAGGTTTATGAACTTTATTCAGTTCAAGTTCAAGCAGTATGTCCTTCCTTCCCCGGAGGGGTGAGGACACACCACCCACTTAACTGCACCCCAAGCCTCGGGACATGGTGAGATCACCTGCACGTGCCTCCTCACCAGGATGAGACATGCTGTCAGATGTGACCATTTTGTTCTTCCAAATGTTTTGTTCCAACATGTGCCTGGAAGAGGCTTCAAACATGTATGTAACTCCTTGGTGTGGCCTTCTCCTCTGCCAGCCCGTCCAGACCCCACATCTAATGCTCCTATGCTGGGAGCTCTGGAAACAAATCGCACAACGTGACAGTGACCCTCTGAGCAGCCATGGGGCTTTATGACGAGACATGTCCTGCATCTGAGGATCCATGATCATCTAGGCTATTCTCAGCTTAGATACTGTCATCCCAGGGAGTCTCTTTCTTCTTTAAAGGAAAGTCATTCTTCCTTCCTGACCCTTGCCCCTTGCCCTGGAACTTTGGTACAGGATTCCAGAATCTTTGTGGCAGGAGAGAGTACGGGTGAGGGTTCCTTTTTTAGGGCAAGAGCAAAAAGAAAGGCTCAGAGCTGGGAGTGACATCAAGACAGACAGTGGTGAGTTGGCCTTAGCCCTGTGATCCTGGAGCACAGCGAAGGTTGAAGAACACCTCCCCACCCTTTGTGTTCCAGGAAATAGCAGAGGTGCACCCTTCCCCATGTGACTTAGAGATAACTCACCAGATGTCCCTGTTCACCTAGACCAGTGGTCGGCAAACTCATTAGTCAACAGAGTGGCAAACCACAGCTCGCGAGCCACATGCGGCTCATGGTTTGCTGCTCTGTTGACTAATGCTAGGAGAAGGCCAGACACAGTCTCCAAATTTCCATTCTTTGCCTCATAAATAATTAGCTGAAACACGTGTCCCATTGATCAACCAGAACTAAATACAGGTTAACTGAATTTAAGTTTCTTTCCTTGCCCAAGGTTTTCAACTTTGACCCACCCTCAGGAGACAACCCTTCTGGCTGGCCTCACAGGAAAACATTCTCTGATCTGTCCCCTCAGGCCACACTTATTCCACTTCCCCACACCTGGTTCTTTCTAGCCTTGTTTACTCCTCCTTAGGAAAAAAAGTCCCTTTCTGCTTAACTTGAGGCACTTGTAGATCTTTGGTCAGACTATTCTTCCTATTACAATAGTCGACCTCCCCTATTGTAATAGTCCCTTTCCCCAAATTTTACCACTCATCTATCTGTTCTTAGGTCATATTAAATGCATAGACAATCCTTCTTTCAACAAGTCTTTCTCTCTCTCTCTCTCTCTTCTTTATAAAGACTCCAATGTGACTATTTATGTTTCTCTAATAAAAAAACAGGTATGATGATTGGACAAGTTACAAGTAGTAAATAGTAATTTTAAAAATTACTAAATAATAATTTTTTCTGTATCTCTGAATTTCTATCTACCTTTAAGAGTGCTTGGCAGTCTCAAACCTCATATTAAGATCTCTGTTTTGTGTACTTGTTTATCTTCTCAGTTTAACTCAGAAGATAAACAAGTATAAAAAACAACTTTTGTTTCTTTTTCTCTCAGTAAACAGCATGATTTGCCATAAAAACATTAAACTGCCATACTTGAATAAATTCTGAGGATTTTAGATAGAATATGCAATGCTTACTCTAACATGGTATTGTTTTGATATTTTTTTCTTGTGGGAGAGGATTCATTCATGTGTTTCAAGTTAAAAATAGTATTTGTTTTTCTTAGCATTCATTACTAACCAGGGCCTATGCAGACTTTCATGATTTAAGCCTTTACAAATTAAATTTGAAGGACCACTATTTTTTTCTATCAGAGTAAAACACATTCTAAATCCCAATAAATCTATTTCTTTAATATGCCACTTGATGTATAATAGTGCAAACAAAAACACATAATGGATTCCTCTTGAGAAAGGAATATGTATTCACTCCTGATGAAAGATCTTTTGATAATTCACTCTTGGCTTCACCGCTTGATTTATATCTTTTTCAAACATTAATTTGTTTTTAATTTTTCCTGCCTTCTAAGGTTTTCTCATTTCAGTGACATATACGTGACAGATGAGGTTGATGAACTACAGAAGTAAAGATCCTAACTCAGAGGAAAAGCTTAAATTATTTTGCAATCCCATAGAGTGCATTAAAGAAACTGGGAAAGCCGCATTTCCAAGAGCTTGATCATAGCATTAGAAACAAGTGATGAAATCTACAACAACAACAACAAAAAACATTAAAAGCGAGTGTATTTCTTTAGTCACTACTGAATGGCTCCCTTGAGTTTATTTTTTCCAAGTCTTCAGTCCATTCAATTGCATACTCTAAAAGTGACGGCAAGGCCATAGGAGCTCTATACAATCCACTGTTTTTATTATAGGTCTTAGTTTAAAAAATGTATACCTTCTCTGAACTTTATTTTCATTTAGGAAACAGTAGTAACTTTTTTTACTACCTTCAGTTAAGGAAGGAAGCAGTATAGATGACAATGCCTCAAGGTGAAACTCATTGTTTTAAAAAAAATAATGCACCATCCCTTTACAAGTTCAGTCTGTGTACTTTCAGTCCTAATGTTTCCCAACAGTCCAGTCAGAAGCTGTTTATTAGAGCATTTTTCTTTATTCTGTCTCAGTAATGGAAAATATGGTTTGGTGATCTATTTCTCTATGATTATATCGCATTAATGTATTTTATCTAATTCTTCAATTGTCCTTTAATTTCCACATATGGGCTTTGCAAAGATGACAGATTGGAGGCTACGACATGAACTAGAATACTGGAATCCCAGCACTGCTTCCTGTGGTAAGTAAGGGTCATTGTGTATGCTTCCTCATCTGTAAAATGGAATTCTGGTGGGGGAACAGGCTTACATATTTGAAGAATTGAGCTTGGGATTGACTGGTTGGTTGATTGGTTGATATTTCTAAACTTAGTACTTAATTGAGGATGATGTGTTCCATTTATTTAAATTATTCATTTCCCCCAAAGTACCTGTGAATTTTGCACTTGTACCATTAATCTGAATTGTCTTAGAATCATCTAACCTAACTGACTGTGTACCCCCTAGATGCTAAAAATGTCCCGGTCCTGTCTTTGGGGTAAGTTTGGCTCATAAAAATAGGCAACCAGCGCAATTTATTTATTTTTCTTAAAAATACATTTTCTTGCCTGGCCAGTGTGGCTCAGTGGCTGAGCATCCATCCATGAACCAGGAGGTCATGGTTGCATTCCTGGTCAAGTCACGTGTCCAGGTTCCAGGCTCAATCCCCAGTAGGGTGTCTGAAGGAGGCAGCCTGTTGATGATTCTTTTTCATCATTGATGTTTCTCTAGCTCCCTCTTCTTTCTTCTCTCTGAAATCAATTAAAAATATATAAATATATATAATACTAGGGGCCCAGTGCATGAATTTGTGCACCTTGAAAGGAACTGTGGGCTGTGAGGCTGCAGTGGGCACAGGGGAGGGTCTCCTCCCCTACTCCATATCCCAGCCTGACCTCACCCACTGCAGCCCCCTGTTCCCTGTCTGCCGGCAGCCCTGCTCCCGCTGCCACCACTCCCACATGCTGACAGCGCCAGTCCCACTTGCACCAGCTGATGGCATGGAGTGATTGGGGTTAGCACCAGCAATGGGTGTGAGGGGGGCTGGCACCATCAGCAGGTGTGAGTGGCGGCCGCTGCCCCGATCACCCCTCAGGAGCAGGGGGAGGTGGAGGAGCCCTCAGGAATGATCAGGGCTGGCAGCCAGGTGCCAGCAGCAGGAATGAGCAGCAGCTCCGGTGCTGGCAGCGGTGCGAGCAGGGCTGGTGCCGGCAGCAGGTGCGAGTGCTGGGCAGGACTGCAGAACGTAGGAGCAAAGAATTTTCAGTAACCACCAGAGGCTCACCTCGATGATAGCGACGGGTGCCGTGTCTTGGTCTGGCGCCCCCACTCACCTGTTTCACCATCCCACTGCAGCCAACACCCACCATGTTCTGTGCTCTGCCACCTGCTGTCAATGCCCGCCATGTTCTGTGTGCGCCCCCTGGTGGTCAGTGAACATCATAGCGACTGGTTGGTTGGTTGTTCAGTTGTTCCACCATTTGATCTATTTGCATATTAGCCTTTTATTATATAGGATAGAATGTTTTCTTATTTCACATACATATACTCTAACTTTATTCTATTACAATACTTTTGGGAAGTAGATTATTCAGGAATAAGTAAGAATAATTTCAGATAGTAAAATCCTTAGGAATAAATCAGTTTGGCTAATTTGTTACTTAATATCCCTGAGCAATCCCCTTGTTAAGAGCCCTGGACTAGATTTTGGCTTATTTGCTTAAATTTAGGGATCTTTAAACTGCAACTAAGGCAAGGTAGGCAAAGAATTATCCTGTTAAATGGTGATCATTCCCTCGGCTCCATCATGGGCATCTCTATGAAGCAGAGCAGCTGGCTATTTCAGCTTACATGTGGGAGATTCTATGCAATGTGACAGCATGCAATATCTTCAAAATATGTGCTTGAGGATTGATTTGATCATTTAATTCTCACAGTTTAATTTCCACATGGCCACATGTTTTCAAAGCTATAACATAAGTATTTAAGCTACAGAATTCCCTAGCAACCCACCCACATGACAGACTTATTTAGATGTGTTCTATGAAATTGTATGAGATTTCTTGAAAATCCCCCTTTCTTTTTCTGTTTTTTTTTTTTTTTCATCAAGAACTGATACATTCATCACTGACAAATGGCCTAATAATTAACAATTATCAGTGTGAATTTTGGAAGAAGCTATTTATAAACACTATTTTAGTTTTCCACATCCATGCTCCAATAGAATATTTTAATAAAGGCATCCCCATGTTTTATCAAATAGTTTTTTAAAAATCTGGTCGTAATATTCTTATAATTTATTGCCTGATCATTTATGGTTTTGAAATTCAGAATATATTTATGTGTCTTGATTACCAGAATTATTTTTTCAAGTAAGTATGAAAATATAAACTGACTAAGATGAAATACTATAGCCATCATATTAAGGCTAGGTGCTAGTCATATGTTTTCATTATTCCCCATGACAATCTTGCCAGCATATTTATTTTATGATACCAAAAAAATGTGGCTTAGACAATATAACTTGCTCAAGTCATAGAGGCAGGGACTAGCAGCACTGGGATTCTGACCCAGTCCTCCTGTGTCTAGTTCAGAGTTTTCCCCAAAAATTATTTGTGGAGAGATGATTGAATAGGAAGTATTTGATGAATCAATATAGATATACATATATTGTCTCTATATTGTATTTTACACTTCATAAAAACAAGGATAAATAGACATCCCACATGCCTGCCCTACTGGGAAAGCGTTTATTTAGAATATTTACAGAATAACAGAAGTGCAGATGTTGGGTTTGCCCATTGCACTTTGGCTGAAATAGATATCAGACTTGGGGGAGAGACCTCAGCTATTAAGCTGTGGGGTTTTTAAACTGTATAGTCACCACTCCCTGTCATGATTAGAGGCCCAATCCTTGTAGTCACAACTCTTTGGTGAATTGGCCACTGACATGACCTGTCACCTGAGCTTTCTTGGTTCAAGAAGTACCAGCTCCTCCATTGACTTAATCATGAGATAGAGTCTGTCTCTACTGCTACCAGGAATATGATGTTCCCCACCACCTGTCACCCTACCAGCATTATTTGCCTTAAGCACTTGTATTGCAAATTTCTGTGGAACTTTGCAATAGGTCAACATGCAATAGCAAATCAGTTTGAATAACTTATCTCTTACCTTGTCTGTATGATATTGTTGCTATAATTATTTTATTTCATATATGTTCACAAAAATCGCCATTGGTACCATGTCTCCTTGATATCATCTGTTTAATCTCTCATTGATTTTATTTTCTTTTTCTCTTATGGGGAGAATATATATACTTACAAGAAAATAAAAGATGATTTATGAATGAAAATAGCAATGATAATGGTTACAATGATAAGATAGAATTAGTTTGAGAATTACTTTGCTTAATACTTTTTTTTCTTTGCTAAACAAGGCCTGATCTGTTAAGAAATGAGATGGAGTGAACAGTTACCTACATGGTATGATAAGAGTCATTAGGGAAAATTCCTTGTTTTTCAAATACTCCCTTTTTCTTTTCTTTGACTAAGCTTTGAAAATTCCTGCAGTAAAAGATTGTTCTGTTTAATTAAAGGCTTAAAATGACAGTTCTCATGGGATGGCTTATACTGAGTAACTAAACTATCAATCCCTTCTGTGTGAATAAATTTCTGAAGAGTTAATATGAAAAGGAATTTAGAAGGGCCCAGTAGCAAGGAGAGCCTCCATAATCTTACTGAATAATAGACTAGGACAACAAGGGTAGCCACTCAATAAGAAAATATAGTTGCTATCATTAAGGCCACATTTGTCTCTTTAAAGATTTTTGTGCCTAATGCTGCCCTGGCCTATGACTTATCAAGTGACAGTTGCTTATTCTATTTCTAATGTTCACTCTACATATGTCCAACATCTGGATAATTGAAAAATTTCACTTAGACTCTCAACATATTCAGGTATTTAGACATAAACAGCTATTCAACTACTCTTCTTTTAGATGTTTTCCCAGATGACAAGTCATAATCCCAGATTCCAGGATCACCTTGAACATTTTAGTTTAACCTACTTAACAAAACAATACACATGAAGATGATAAAATACATATTTTTTTTCTCTAAATTGAGTATTATAAATAAATGTATGGGTCCATCTCATTCAGCTAAGATTATGTACATCTGAATTTAGTTTGTGTATGCCAGGGGAATATAAAGACAACATTCAATTTACTTATATTCTATCGCTTTTCATTCAATAGAATCAATAAGTAAAAGTGCAAAGGATGTTGTATATATTGTGCTTTAAACAATCTGTTGCCTTTTCTAACTTGGTCTTAGTCTACCTTCTACATATTTTTTGAAAGGCACTAGTGTATAAGTCATTTGCTTGCATATGGCAAAATATTCTCATACTTACCTAGGCAGAACCTGGAACAATCTTGCTATATTTCAGGAAATTCAATGACAAGAAGTGCAGCCAGGCTCCACAAGGGACTGAAACTAAGAACCCCCAAACCGAGGCAATGAAGACAACTCAAACCAAGGTAGCCAACTTGTCATCTCTTTCCCTGGGTTCACATGGCCTTTCCTTCTTCCCTCTGCACTTGCAGTGAGACCTCCACTGTTTGCCCAACAAAGCTGGTAGGCAAACATGATTGTCTCAGTCCTAATTTTACATGTTTTTCAGAATCTGACACTCAAAATTGGAATCTGTTCCAATTTAACATTCTTGAGAAAGTGAATTTGGGTTACCATATCATACATTTATAATCTCATTCATCAATATCACTTGAGTCATTTTTGAATCATCAAGGAGTTTCCCAGGTTACTTCATCTTCCCCTGTCTAAATATTTTGATGTACAAAATGTTAAACTTGGTACACAATGTCTTTGCTCGATATTTGATTCTATCCACAAGTAGTCATTTTGATAATAGAATCATTGATATTTGTACATATTTATAGGCCTGTTACAATCTCCTCAAAATAAATAACTACTGCATGGATTTTAAAAGTTATCTTTAAATCTCTTATTTATCACTAGAGGCCTGGTGCACGAAATTCATGCATGGGGCAGGGGGGTTGTCCCTCAGCCCAGCCTGCACCCTCTCCATTCTGGGACCACACAGGGATCGGGCCTAAACGGCCAGTCGGACATCCCTCTCACAATCCAGGACTGCTGGCTCTCAATTGCTCACCTGCCTGCCTGCCTGATTGCCCCTAACCACTCTGCCTGCCAGCCTGATCACCCCCTAACCACTCCCCTGCCAGCCTGATTGCCCCCAACTGCCCTCCCCTGCAGGCCCGGTCACTCCTAACTTCCCTCCCCTGCAGGCCTGGTTGCCCCCAACTGCCTTCCCCTGCTGACCTGATTGCTCACAATTACCCTCCCCTGCTGGCCATCTTGTGGTGGCCATCTTTGACCACATGGGGGTGGCCATCTTGTGTGAAGGCATGAGGGTCAATTTGCATATTACCTCTTTATTATATAGGATAACACCCAACCCGTAAAATCATGAGATGAACCCTCAAAATTAAACATACAATTTTTTGTGTCACAATTTACTCCATTCTTATATATTTACTAGATTCAGTCAGATCTCTTCTGTATGAAAAATGAATACTTTTTAACAAACATAACACAACATTCCTCCCCATAATGTAAGATTTTGCCCAGTTACCATGTCTTGGTAAAGACACCCCTCTCAATTTCCCCTACAAAGCCCACTTTGCACCCTCCTTCTTGCTCCCATCACAAATGAAACATGACACAGTGGCAGTATTAATGTTTTGCAATTGTTAAATTTTCTCTTTCTTGGATTAGGCAATCAGCTTTGATAGGGCAGTAATTCTGTCCTGTTTGATTTATATGTGCAGTACCTGCTACCACGGTGATAAGTACACAGTAAGCTTACAGTAAAAGCCAGTGATCACTAGAAATGGCTAAGTATAGCACAGATGGCAATAGTATTATGGTGCTCTGTAGTCAAATGAAGTTCATTCAATTCTCATTTACAAATGTATCCAGAAATGACTCACTATTTGTCTTGCATTTAACCTTTGTTATACATTTATCTTTTCATGTATTTTGGAGGACTCTCAAGAAAAGTTTTTGTATATCACAGAGGAAAGAACACCAGTTTCATAAATGATAAGTATGTGAAAATTTGTTTGACACCTGTAATATTGACATGTAGCAAAGAACAATCTATTAGCATCTTTGGAGTACAGGGAAGTGAGGAGTAACTACTGGGTTCCAAAAATATTAGCATGCAATGACATTGTTTCTGACTCAAGCTTCTTATGATAACCTGTGTTATATTTTTAAAAATCACCTTATGATTTTCTTAAGTTATAAATGACAAGTAGGAACATTTTAATGGAGAGTATGCATGTGAGAAAAGTGAAGTGTAGTAGTGTCACATTTTAAGTCACAAGCTTAGCAAATACATCGCAGTTTATTCCAGTTAACAATTTGTTTCTGTCTTTCTCAATGTCTCTGTGGTACATATTCAGACTTACCAGGCTTTGTCTCCACCCCCCTCTCTTTACTCCTCTCTCTGGGTGACATTTGGACACATTGAGAGCATACATCATGTTGTGTTATCCTTATCTGCCGGTTTCCAGGTATCTCCGGTTGAGGTGTCCATCATCTTGCCTCATTTCAGTCCTTGATTTCTATCCTTGTTGTATCTCCTGTGAAGTGTTTTAATGTCATTTCTCTCTGCACAAGAAAATTCGTGGGATGCTGGCCATCTCCTTCTGTTACCCAAGACATACACCTCAATTATTCCTAGCAAGGAATCTGACACTGTGATGGTAAAGTCTGCAACTTTGGGCTGTCCACCACACACCCACCAAGATGTCACAGGAGCATCTGGATTTCTTTCACATTTTCCCCAGGCTTGGGAGAATGAGGAGGTCCAGACCTGTTCTCTGTTCTTGCCTTCATTAATACTCTGTGGTTGCTGCCTTGTGTTGTCAGGTTGCTTCTCCAAGGGGCTTTGTATTTTATGAGGTATAACCTAAAATCAAGGAGTAAGCCCTCCTCTATTTATATGGATATTTCTAACAGCCCGTACTAGAATTCTGATTCCAAGGGAGATAGTACTTTTACGTCACACAACTGCCTTTCACTTTCAGTTTATCCATGTCTTTTTTTCTACCAGGACCACAAGACCCTTTCTCTTTTTTTGAAAATGTATCTTTATTGTTGAAAGTATTACAGATGTCCCCCTTTTTCCCCCATTGACCCCTTCTAGCCTCTCCCTGGCCCACACCGCAGGCCTTCATCTCACTATTGTCTGTGTATATTGGTTATGCATATATGCATACAAGTTCTTTGGACCATTTATATGGTTTTACATTATGCTATGGACTGAATTCCCTCCCCACCTCCCTCCCCAAATTTATATGTTGAAGCCTTACCTCCAGTCTGGATGGTATTTGGAGAAAGGGCCTTGGAGAGGTAGTTATGTTTAGGTGAGGGCCTGAGGGTGGAACCCTCATGATGGGATTAATGTCCTCATAAGAGGAGATGCCAGGAAGTTTCCCTTCCTGTCTCTACTGCGGAGGACACAGCCAGAAGGTGGCTGTCTGAATGCTAGCAAAAAGTTCTCACCAGAACCTGACCATGCAGACACCCTGACTTCAGGCTTCCAGCCTCCAGAATTATGAGAAAATAAATTTCTGTTGGTTAATCCACTCAGGCTATTGTATTTTGTTATGGCAGCCTGAGCTAAGACACATTATATCCTTCTTCCTACTACATGGCTTAATCTTTTTTTAAATTTTATTTTATATATTTTATTGATTTTTTACAGAGAGGAAGGAAGAGGGATAGAGTGTTAGAAACATCGATGGAAGAGAAACATCGATCAGCTGCCTCCTGCACAGCCCCTACTGAGGATGTGCCCGCAACTAAGGTACATGCCCTTGACTGGAATCGAACCTGGGACCCTTCAGTCCATAGGCGGATGCTCTATCCACTGAGCCAAACTGGTCAGGGCATACATGGCTTAATCTTAATAAGAAGTATTGTTGGGGGACCAAATGTGATTTACCAAGAAGGCAAACTATACTAGAGATATGATAAAGTGCATTGCTGTTATGGATAAAGTAACACAACGTAAACCACAAAGTTCAGACTACATAATAAGAAATCAAGCGTATGTTATTTTTCAAACTGTGGGCTACAACCCATTAATGGACAGTGAAAACAATTAAGCAGGTCGTGCTTAACCCTTTTTGCAATGATGTAGAATAGAACAAGATGAAGTAGGGAACATCAGTGCATTTTGTGAATATTTTTATTATTTAGTTGTGTGAACATGAGCATGTTGGCTTCATGTGTTTATATACCAGTTAATAATATAAAATACACTTCTTTCTGAGATATTAACTTGGAGCTACATTCAGCAGGCCCACATAAATCCTCCCATTTCATGTCTTCACGGCCTTCAACAGAACCGTGGGCAAGAATGCCTCCTGAAAGGGACCATGACTGTCTTGGAGACCAGTGTGTGCTTCTGTCCTCCCGTCTGTCTCCACACCCTCACTACCAGTGGGTTTTCTGTATTAGATTTTAAAATTGATAATGATGCCTTCCTAATCACTTTTGTTTCTTTCCTTTTTAAAAAAATAGTTCATTTTATAGACTTCCTCCAACTTTTCCACCTTCCTCCCAATCTACTTCTGTCTCCT
Organism: Plecotus auritus; assembly: GCF_963455305.1. NCBI lineage: Eukaryota > Metazoa > Chordata > Mammalia > Chiroptera > Vespertilionidae > Plecotus > Plecotus auritus. The sequence goes on along the minus strand of NC_137771.1, from coordinate 130,920,445 downwards.
TTAACATCCACTGGACATGATTTAACTTACCTAAACATAGTTTTCCTTATTTGGAAAATAAGCGAGTTGACCTTGCTTTTATTTTATGGTTATTCTTTATGTTATATAGATGTTTTGAGTAGATCAGAATTATAAAATTCTATAATTCTTTTGCTATTACTTTAGCAAAAGTTACAATGTTTCTTGACCTGGAATTTTATGACCAACCTGTCTGAGGATGTATTCTCAAGGATTGCAAAGCTTTAAAATTTATTGCCATATTTTTGTTTGTTTGTTTTCTTAGCCTTGGGAACTCAGACACATTTTTTCTGGATGAGTGATGTATGCAAGGGCTCGAGAATTTCACGTTGTTTAGCATAGCCAAGGAATATTGTGCTGTATGTGGGAATACAGGCTGAAGCAAGAGATACAAGCAGGGCTTGGACCATGAACAGCCCTTTGAACTTTATCCTGAGGTCAATATGTGAATATGTGGAGTGGGGGTGGGACATTTGTGGTAGATGAGTTTAGAAAGAGCATATTCAAAGAGAGAGGAAAAATCAGTTTTTATGTTGTAGAAACATTGCCAAGGTAGCGGACAGGTTGGAGGCGACAAAAACGTAGATCTAGTCAGAAAGGCTTTACTGTGAGAGGAAGAAATAATATCTGCCTGCACCATCGGCATCAATGGTCAGTGGGAAGGAGAGAGGTAGAAAATTTGAGATATATTTAGTAAACAAATTAATCATAACTTGATATTAGACTAGATTTTGGGAATAGGAAAAAGAAGGTGGAGGATGACTTTGGCATCTGGTTTGTGCAGTGAGGTAAGGGGATGAAAAGGTCACCTTCTGAGAATATGTGAGGAAATGGTGGAGTGGGAGGTAGGAAAAAAATAGGAAAAAAATAGTTTACATGAAAAATGGGAGAGAAAGCTACCTAGACACATTGAGGTACCATCCAGCAGTGGGAGGACTCATTGGGAGCAAGGCACTATGAATTTGTACTTTTTCTCTAGCAGCATTCAACAGCCAGTAGAAACTATGTAGTTTTATTGATCCAGAATTGGGGAGAATGCAGAGCATAGATAAGAATGTGGAGGGTATTCCAGACATATCAGAGCCCCATAAAATGTTAGATAGGTGTTTTACATAGATCAGTTTGGATCGTGCAGTACACATAGGATCAGCAGCCACAGGAGAAGAATGGACATAGGATTGAGCAGAGGAAATATTGAAGCACAATGCAATGCTAAGGGCCTCAGCCAACTCCTCCAGGAGATCTGGAGCTGGGATGACCCTTTAGATTGGTCTCTTTGAGGAAATGGGCCTGGTTTTATGCTCCTGATGGACCTGGGATGCTATGTGGAGGGAGGGGTGACCTGGGGTGTGGCAGCTCTCTACAGCTTAGGGCAGTGATTCTCAAAGTGTGCTTCCCAGAACGGCATCATCACCATCACCTTGGTGCTTGTTAAAAAGGTAGATATTGGGCCCCACCCCCTGAATTACTAAATGAGAAATCTGGGGGCACAGCCATTTGCTCTTTAAATTCTTCAATGATTTTCATACATGTTAAAGTTTGAGAACCACTGGCTTTGGGAAATTTTGCAAATTTTGCTCCGTTGAAAATTGCCAGCAGTCTGGACTCTCAGCAGCTGGGTAGTTAGAGCCTCACTCTTGTGTGGGAGAAATGAGGGCACACACTACATCATCAACAGGTAAGGTCAGAAATACCAGGCAGGAGGCAGTGGCTTCTATGGGTTAGGAATATTGAGGGCAGGTTTAGTAGGAAGGGCATAGGGGACAAATGAAAGAATGTGAACATTAATTATAAAATGTATTGTAGAACACCTTTTTCATTTATTATTTTTATTACCAGTATTCATCTAATATACAAAATTAAGTATTCTTTAATATCAACAACTCTTCTGAAGTCAACCATGATTATAAGGAGTTTTATGTTGTGATTAAGCAACAGAATAGCTTCCTAGTTCAAATAGTTAACTGTAATTTACAATATGTTCTCTTTTCCTTTTGTATGTACAAACTGGTAATAGTTAAAGAGGGGGCACTTGAAAGTAAATTAAATTCTATTATAAAGAAGTATTAATCTAAAGCAAATACATGGCTCCTTAGCTGATTAGCATAAAAGTCAGGTTTTTATTAAATAAAATACCTAATAATTTATTAATGCACTTGTAAGCTTTTGTAAAGCTTGATTTTAAACACAAATTGAATAACTTTTTCCCCCCAAGGCTGTTGGTTATTATACACTTTATTTACTAATCTTCTTCATCTTAAATCCTTATAATACCAACATTGACTATGGAAATATTTATTGCCAATGCATAATTTATTTAATGTAAAGAACAGTTTGATGGTTTAGTTCATTGGAGTTTAGATGCTATGAAGTGGACATTTTGAAATTTCCCTACCTCTCAGGGTTGGAAGTACCTGGAAAATGACAATCCATCTTAAAAGGGGGATATGGAAGAAATCTGTCACGTCACTTAATCTTTTTTTTTTTTTTTAAGATTTCATGCAAAAGAATTACTTTTGCAGGAGCCAGTAAGGTTTCTGTGCCATTTGAAATAGAATAAATGCTTTATAGTAAATATAAACAAATGAAGACATAACAGTTTTGTGTAGCCCTGAAGAGGAAAATTCTGACTTTTGGTGTAGTCACTACCCAAGAATAATTAGTATCTCTTTAGGAAAAAAAACAACAACACAAAACTAAGGTGTAAATTTCTCAATGGAAAAGCAATTTAAACAAGGTAAGATATGGAGCAAAGACCAAACAGAGTATTATAATGCAGAAATAGATGTCTCAATTTGCATGTGGTAGATGCTTTCTAGTTTTTAAGTGACAGAATCTCCTAACAGACTGGAGTGGGTGAGATATTTGTTCCTTGTCAGTGACTAGTTAGTGTTCCTCCTGCCTTTTTATTATTCATCATTTTACTGGTGTGGAGAAGATAATAAGCAAAACTGGACAGTGGATTCATGGCTGCTTAGAAGATAAAAGGGGAAGTTGAACTTGGTAGCTTGCAACAGCTTTTAATCAGCAGTGTTACTTTGGAATCATAAAGGCAAATTGAAATGGTTGTGGAACTCTGCTGTGAGGGGGTGAAGGTAGATATCAATTATCCCTATCTCCTTAGGTATTCTCATTATTCCCATTAATCCTTTTCATAGGTGAATTATTTTCAAGGAAAACTTGATTGAAATGATATTCTTTGTGTATTCTATTCACATTGCCCAAATACATTACTGCAAAGAGGAATAGCTTTTAGTGTGTATTTTTAACATTAAAGCCAGTGTGTTATATCATTTACTTGACTGCTAAATGTACTCCCTCTCTCTTGGTATACTACCCTGATTTTACTGAACATCAATCCCCTGCTCCCATAAAGATCACGTGGTGTAGAAAGCTGACTCGATTACCAGGTACACAGGGGCACCTGGCTTCCTGGCCATGGTGAGTTGCTCAGAGGGAGGCCTGTGGGCTAGCTGGTCTGATCCAAATGAATCTCAGGTTATTTATTCTGATTTTGTGGCAGAAATGCTCCTCTCTGATGGATAGAAATGCTATAGTGTGATTTCTTGGGAGCCACAGCCATCCATCTTGGACAACGAAGAAAGAAGCTTGTACTGGCTGAAGGAAACACCTAGAAAGAGGAGTGGAGACATGCAAAAAGAATAAAACAAAGTCTGGCAATCCTTTGGAGCTGTAGGTCAAGCACTACTTAAGACTTTGCAACCATAAAACAATAAATTATCTTAATTAATGAAGCCTGTTTGAGTAGTGTTTTCCACTACTTGGAAACAAAAGCATTCTGATAAATGTGGTAATCCTCTATTCTCTGATCAGTAAATCATATTAAAAGAAAAAAGAATAAAGAAACAGAAAGAGATTAACATAAGCAGCAATATTTCTATACCAGTTTAACCTTCTCTGACTTTCCTGAATGATTTGTATATCAGGGATGCACACAATACCTTCTCTTAATTGCTTATCTTGTAGCAAAATAGTTGAAGCCATAAAATACCTAATACCAGTGACAAATTTAAAGATTTCTTACTTTATTTCCTTTTCCTTCATTTATTGCAATGTAATCAAAGTATTATTTAGGAGTCAGGAAGGTTTCTCAACACTATAAACAAAAATCCTGTTTCATTCAAATATTTTGCTCATGGTAATAACATAGAAAAAGAAAATGGGAAACCAGAGAACAAACAAATTGTTTCTTCTCCTATTTCAAAGGTTACCTGGAGGTATCTATTGCCCTTTACTATATAATTAGAAAGATGCATTACTTGAAGTTAAAATTTCCAGTGAATAAAAAAAATGTTTTCATGAATATATTGATTTAAATAACTTAGAAAAATTCATATGCTTTTAATGCAGGTCAAAACTCACCAGTAGAGAAACATCATTAAATAATAAAAAATGTCTGCTTTTTAAACTTGAATGCATAGGTATGTTTAGATAATAGTTGTTGACTGCACATTCTAGTGTCTTTGTTTTTGTTTTTGTTTGTATTAAGGGACTACAATAAAGAGCCCACTAGTAATGTTAACAACGAAGGAAATAATTGGGTCTCTAGGAGATAAATAATAAATCAATATTAGATAATAAATCAGCAGACATATGACAGACCAGATGTCTCCTGGTTGAAATATATATATATATATATATATATATATATATATATATATATATATATACATACACACACACACAAAGGCAGTGACCATGACAACTGAAATGACCATTTGACCGGTCACCTAGTAGTGCTAGCATAGATGCATAGACACAGTTAAAGTCTATGAGTGAACTAAGAATGAACAAGACAAATGCTTGCCTTCACAGTGCTCGCAATGTAAGAAGGTTAGGTCAGAGATGAGAATTCAAAATTGCCACCAGCACAGACCTGAGGTGCCGCTTCTCAGAGCAGCCAGAGATACACCCAGTAGTGGACTGGGGGCGTGACTGAAGGGCTGGCGCTGATATAAAGGTGGGGCCCTTCTGGATTTCCCAGAGGAGCCAATGGCTGCCTAGGAGGTGGAGCTTTTGACGCTGACTGGCATAGAAACTGACCAATAAGAACCAAATCCGTGTGAACTGTGAGGAGCCAATGGCTGCATAGGAGGTGGAGCTTTTGGTGCTGACTGGCATAGAAACCGACTAATAAGAATCAAATCTGGGTGAACTGTGAGGAGCCAATGGCTGCCTAGGAGGTGGAGCTTTTGACTTTGACTGGCATAGAAACTGACCAGAACCTAACCTGGGTGAACTGCGAAGGCAGAACCTAAGGTGGGGGCTGAGGAGGGGTTTTAAGCGCAATAGCTATTTGGTGTAAGGTGTAAGAGAGCGGTTCAATTTTTTAATAACTGGTTTGGCAGTATAGTGCATATGGCTATCAGTCCAGATATAGGGGTTAGGTATTTTTGTCTGCCAAGAGCATCTCCTCCTGCTGAAAAAGGCTCCCCCCGCCCAATTTAAGCAATTCTATTCTATATAATCTATCTATACCAATAAAAGGGTAATATGCTAATTATACCGGGTTGACCAGCCATCTTCCGGACATCTGACTTCCTTTTGGACAAAGCCATGGTGGTGGGGGCTGAGGCAGAGACAGGGGCAATCAGGCTGGCAGGAGAGAGCAGTTAGGGGCTAGATCAGGCCGGCAGGGTGTTAGGGGTGATATTAGTCCAGCAGGGGAGGGCAGTTGGGGGCATTAGGCAAGCAGGCAAGTGAGTGGTTAGGAGCCAGTGGTTCTGGTTTGCGAGAGGGATCCTGGATTGGAGAGGGTGCATGCTGCACTGAGGGACACCCCCTCCCCTGTGCATGAATTTCATGCACTGGACCTCTAGTATTAATATATTTAAATAAAAAATGTGCCACAGAGAAGAGGCATCAGTTGACCATGAAGAAGCAAGAAGAGAAGCCATATCCTGGGCAAAAGATAATTATGAATTAAAAAGGGGACCCTAGTCTTTGGACTTCAAGTTACTTATGTCCCACTGGCAAGCCTGACCCTTAGCTTTGGAGCCAAGGAGCCCTCAAGTCTTTCTGATCTGAATGGAAAGTCCAACTCTACTGTGAAATTGAACAATAGGTATGCTCACCTGTTGCCATTATACATTCAATTCCTCTAACTCCCTTGTTTTGATTTCATGCTCACCAAGAAATCTCTTTCCTTTTCTGTTTTTGGTCCTTGTTGCTGTAATATTTGACAGTAAATCAATAAAACGAACTTTGAGTGGCCACATAGTTTGGTCACTGGGAGCCATGTGCCAACCCTGTTAAATCTTCACAGTTTGTGTGAAACTTACATTTCTTAGTGCATATAAATAAATTTATCCTTTGAATATATACTTATGATTGTTTATCAACAACTGTGAAACAATCATTCAGGGCCTGATTCCACTCTAGGACACCAAAAAGAGAGTATATTTGGGGACTTCTCAATGAAGGAGCATTACAGAAAGCTTTTGTCTGTGTGATACTACTTACCCATACATTAATTACTAAAGTATCCATCAGAAAATTGTCAGGCATTGTTTATACCATGTATACAGAGTTTGATAATTTGCTTAAATTTTTTCATAGCCTCCTATTGCCTTCAGGATACAGTTTGGGCTGTTTAAGGTGACATGCAAATCCCTTCATGATCTGACTTCTTTACCTTCATCTCTTGACACCTTGCAGCCTAGAATAGATGCTTTATTTTTGGTCTCTTATCTGAACTACTTACACTTCAAGATTCAGCCCAAAGAATGTCTTAGGGGAGTCACTACTCCATTTCTTCTTTCCCCTGCCTTAATACAGCCATTTTTTTTGAAGCTTTAGACTTTGCTCTTATAACACTCTTGGCAATACTATGGTGTATTGTAATTATTGACTTATCTATCTCACCATGAGATTACACACCTTTTTAAAGATACAACTCTGAATTTTATCTTGGTATGTCTAGGTTGCTTATATATGAAAACCAAGAGAGCTTACTGAAGAGATGAATACATGAGTGAATAAGTAGAATAGATTTGATTCCCAACCCAATTCACTTTTCTTGTTACTAATTATATTAGACTGACCTGATGACTCAATTCTTCACTTCTTCTTGTGTCCATACCCATTGTCATATACCTTTGGTAGGGCCTTCACACTGACTCTTGAACTCAACTAAGTGCCTTCATTGAGCCAATAAAATGTAGGTTAAAAAAGAGGCAGAGACTGGTGGAGAGGCATATGAAATAGAACCACTTTGCAGAAGAATGAATTAACCCATGCAAGCTCAGCCACGTCCAGCCTAAATCAGCTGAATCCCAGTGATGCATTGTAATAAATAAATGCTCACTGGTATAGGCCACTGAATTTCTGAGTGGTTTATTATGCAGCATTGTCACAATACATAACAGACACACCCATGATCATTGATGATCTTAAGTAAGCAATATCCCTAGTAAAAGCAAAGCAATAATTAGTGTTGACCATAGGCAGTATGGAGTAATACTTAAAGTTTCATAATCTAATGCCAAACTGCTTGGCTTTTAACCTCATCTTTGCCACTTACCAACAGTTTGATATTGATCAAATTACTGATTCATTCCATGTTTCAGTTTTCTCATCTATAAAATGTGGAAGAATAGCATATGCCTCATACATTTTGTTATAAAATACTTAAAATTGTGTCTGGCATGGAATAAGTGCTCAGAAAATGGTATTGTTCTTATGTGTAAATAGAACCTTATTTAATGAATGTCCTCATTGCTCTTTCCGTTGATGCATTCTGTTATGCTCATCTTAGCCATGATTCTATTTGTCTTTGAGGAATTATAAAATATTAATGTTTCATCATTTCATTCGACAGCATAGCACTTTTCAACTCAGAAGTAGGCAGAATTCTAAATTGTAAGCCACACTTATGCAACTATAAAAGTGGGAATGAGATTTCTGAGATAGGCACATGACATATCCTAATAAAAGATGGAAAATTAGGAGCTGAGAAAGTAAAGCCTATTCATGACAGCTAATATCCAACTTCCAAAATCTTGATACTTCCTATCACTTCATTTCCAAGCTATGCAGAGAACAACTCACTGGCAAATCAGCTCTGACAGACCCTCCAGGGTTAAAAGAACTTGGACTGACCTTCAAACCTACTGCATTTTTGTCATTCTGGCTTTTTGCCAATGTTCATACAGGGCTTAGGGGGTCCCAATTAGTTGGTACTGTGGGTTATCTTATGGATCAAGTGACGGAAAGGGTATGGATTCCACTCTTTCACTGTGAGAGCCTTTAGAAAAGGAACCCTTGATAGTAATTTTTCAATCTCCTTAATGACTCTATCATTGTGCATAAGGCTCTCAGTTACACAGAAAACTCAAGAAGCTGCTAAAGATAATATTCAGCTTTGCCAGAAGTTGCCAAGGGTTTCTAGCCAAGAAGGAACTTCTTAGACATATCCAAGGATTCTTCCCACAAAGCACTGGCAATGTGTCTCAGGACGCAACGAGCTTGTCATCACCATCTGTAAAGAAGAGAGTGAAATGCTGACTGCAGCAATCGTCAGGACTTGCCATCTCTCTCCAACACGGGCACATCCCTGCATGATCCGCTTTCAGTCAGCTACTGTGCAGTGTAGTGTTCCAGCGTCATTGGTAGTTTCTGCTTCCAGCAAGTGCAGTGTTCTCTTGATAAGAAATACAGGGAATTATATGAACAGCCTGGATACATGTCTCAGCACTTTTGTGGACATATTTTCAATTATTAACAGGCCAGAATTGTGGTATAATACGTGTGGATGTGAACAGAATTAATTATGATCCAAAGCTAGTACAAGAGGACATGGCCTTGTGGGTGACAATCGAGGGGCTCTGTTAGAGCCATTGCTCATCCCCAATGGTGTAGAAGCAGGAATAGCTTGTAGATTTGGCCTCCGGGTTACCTTTTTCCTGACAGCCCGCTTAGGAAGATGAGAAATGAAGATTATGATATTAGAATATAAATTTGGTCTCTGGAGAAGCACTTCCAGCTTAAAAAAACTATAGCAATCTTTAAAATACTCAGAAACCATTTCACATGCACAGTGACTCCCTGGAACTATGGAGCTGGCCACACATAGCAGCGAGAGTGTCTTCATTCAGAAGAAGACAAACAACAGCACTGCCTTATACTGCGATGACCACTTGCCATGCTAAGGGTAGTCCTTGGAAATGAAAGCTGCCAGGACATTCTGCTGGCCTGTAAGCTTTCTGACAAATGTGGTTAATAGCAATAAGTGGAAAAAAAAAAAAAAAAGAGGCCTGGCCTGTGCTTGGGGTGCTAAAGTAGCTTGAAAATCCATGGGGTTTATCAAGCATTACCCCCTTTCCAAGACCTCCTTTCGATGTGGTGAAAAATGAGGCACTAGAGCAAGTCCTGGATGCCAACTTTTCACTCTGGGTACACGTGGGGAAGACAGCCAGGGTGGGACTAATTCATTAATCTCCTTTACGCTTTCTACCATTACTCACAAGGCCTTACATGAAATGCTCTGTTTCATTTTTTCTGGAAACAGTGGAGCTCTATTTACATCAGAAGGGACATCAAGTACCACAACAATCACTAAAAATGAAACCCTGTAGCTCAGCCTGCCATGCAGCATGGAAAGTGTGCAGCTGTAAATGCATTTCACAAGGCAAGTCACGCGCCAGGAAGGGAAGACAGCCAGATGCCAAAATAGCTTATGGAGAGCATGAGAGAGGGGCAGCCCGAGAACGGCAGGCAACAAAACCTTTAAGGCTCACAAAAGAGAAATAGTTGGCTCAGCTCTCTAGAAACAGACAGACAGAAAGAAGGATAACAGAGAGGGCAAGCTGGGTCTGCAAGGGCAATGTCTAGCCCAGAGATAAGACCTGCCCAGAGGGCTGGTGGCTGCAAAGGCGGAGTCATAGCCCTTTGAACCCAGGGTTGACCCTGAGTTATATATCAAACTTGACAGCTGTTTTTGATACTCTCACTGTCTTCTGTGTCATTGTTAAATATAAAGGGCAGGAAACTAAAGAGTTGCAGAAACATCTTAAATATTAAAGCTATACAAACGACACTCTCAACAAGAGATCACAGCCATAAACATTTCAGAAAAGGTTGTCTAAATGCTCTATGTATCTGTTATTTTTATATACTCTGATACCTCCATGTAGGCCACAAAAATGGGAATATATATTTCAACTTAGGTTAGCATCTTCCCTTCTCTGCTGTTCTATTAGCTTGTTGACCTTTGTTTCCACATATCTGAGCGACAAAACACTTAGAAACAGTGCAAGTACGACTGATGCAATGGTTTCTTATAGTCTGCATTCACATGTATCCTCGTTTTCTAAAATCTGAGCCCATTCATACCTCGAGGGAATTCTCCTTGCTTCTCAAAAGATCCTACAGTACTTAATCTCTATTCATGTGAAACAAGAAACAATGTCCTTCTCATTTTATTCTAAAGCCATCTTTAATGCCAAAGATGAATGTGGATATGAGGGAAGTTGACATTTACTTAGAATTATTATTCAATCAAAGTTCTATTTTCTTCTTTATGATGATTTCATTTGTCAGAGTAGTTTTAATGCAAAGCTTGTGATCTCTCCCTCTTCCCCGCCCCTCCCCCCCAAACAACTGATGTTACCATCTGTGCCACCTGAGGCTTCCTTTTGTTGATTATTTTTACAATGTAGCCTCTTGCAATGAGACACAATGAAAACATAAATAATATGAGCATTGTTTTTGCTGGGAAAGACGGTTCCAGATGTTAGTATGTTGCCAGAGTACTGATTCCAGAGGAGGTAAGGCAACATAATAGTCTTCCCACAAAAACAGGCCACTTTTTTTCATCCTCTTTAAAATTCTTTGTTTAGTTTGATTACAGATCCACATCAGAGGCTTCTTTCAGGTCATGGGACCTGCCTGCCTGGGAACTTCCCACTGTGCTGATGAAGTACCATTCACCCAGTCTGAGCCTCTGGAGTCAGAACAACCCCAGGGCATTTTTGTTTTCTGTTTTATATCTCCTTTGTTCTTTCCCTTTGTTCTCCTCTATTCAGAGGTAGGTGAGTGCTAATGCCAAGTTGTTAAAAGTGTATCCAGCCAGGGGAGGATATGAGCCGTTTGGATTCTTTAAAATAGTTCTTGCTGAAACCGGTTTGGCTCAGTGGATAGAGCATCGGCCTGTGGACTGAAAGGTCCCAGGTTCGATTCCGGTCAAGGGCATGTACCTTGGTTGTGGGCACATCCCCAGTAGGAGGTGTGCAGGAGGCAGCAGATCGATGTTTCTCTCTCATCGATGTTTCTGCCTTTCTATCCCTCTCCCTTCCTCTCTGTAAAAATCAATAAAATATATTTTTAAAAAAAAATAGTTCTTGCTTATTTTGCCCAGTGCTTCAGATAACAATTAGAGGGTAGACTTCCCATTGATACAAGGGGCTTACTCCTCCCATATCAGAGGTTAGAAATTGTGTTGATCACTAAAAACCTATAGACTTTGACGATTTGCCCCAGTTCTCTCATAATTAACTCTTAGCCTCCTCCCTCCATGCCCAGTAGAAATGCTTTTTCTTTCTATAACAGAGCTGTCTTCCAAAAATTAGATACATTGGAGATTGACTCTGAGAAGTTATGTTTAGAGAATGCTGGATTCCAGCATGAGTTGTATTTTCTGCTATCTTTCCACACCAGGCATTCTCTGGCCTGGCCTCTTGGAATAGCATGAAAATGAAAGAAAGTGCTGAACTAAATTAATAATCCGGTAATATTTTTTTAAATTATAATTTTCAGAATATATCATCAGTTGGGGTGTAATAATAAATTAATATCTTTGTAAATATTTTTAAGAGCTAGAGTTTTGAATCAAAGCTCATGTCAGGTTATTGACCCATGCAGACTCCTGTGAGTTGCTTCTGATTGATTCTTATTTTTGCATGATTGTGCTCTCTCTAGCACACACGCATAGTCTTTGGAAATACTGGTAAGCATTTATCAGCCACAGGAAGTAGATTCCTCTAACGCCCTTTTATGCCAGAAAAACCATAAGGAACCATTCATTTTCCTCCTGCACATATTTCCCCTTCATAGCCAAAAGAGAACCAGATTTCAAGCAGCAGAACTTAGAACCAACAGGTGCTAGAGATTTTGACTTTCTACATAATTCTTACACAGAAAGGTTGGTTAAGTATGTTTTACTCAATTAACCACAAATGTGCCCTGTGCACCACTAGTTTGTAATTGCCCTAATTGATTCTGAGGAGAGATCTTTGGTAAGAGTCAAGCCAGATGTAGGCTGTGTTAGTGATTTTGATGGAAATAACCCCAGGAAGCTTCATTTTTACAGTTTTCATATAAAAATGCCCAAGAAGCTTGCCCAGGCTTCTCTGCTTACTTAATTACATATATACTAAAGGTCCGGTGCACGAAATTCATCCATGGGGGGGGTGTGTCCCTCAGCCCAGCCTGCACCCTCTCTAATCTGGGACCCCTAGAGAGATGTCCGACTGCCCGTTTAGGCCCGATCCCACCAGGATCGGGCTTAAACGGGCAGTTGGACATCCCTCTCACAATCCAGGACTGCTGGCTCCCAACTGCTTGCCTGCCTGCCTTCCTGATTGCCCCTAACTGCTTCTGCCTGCCAGCCAGATCCCTCCTAACCCAGGGGTGGGCAAACTTTTTGACTCGAGGGCCACAATGGGTTCTTAAACTGGACTGGAGGGCCGGAACAAAAGCATGGATGGAGTGTTTGTGTGAACTAATATAAATTCAAAGTAAAGGAGCGGAGGGGAGAGCAAGAGAACCGGATAGAACAGCCAGATCCGGCCTGCGGGCCGTAGTTTGCCCAAGGCTGTCCTAACCACTCCCCTGCCAGCCTGATTGATGCCTAACTGCTCCCCTGCCAGCCTGTTTGCCCCTAACTGCCCTCCTCTGCAGGCCTGGTCACCGCTAACTGCCCTCCCCTGCAGGCCTGGGTCCCCCCCAACTACCCTCCCCTGCAGGCCTGGTCCCCCCTAACTGCCCTCCCCTGCAGGCCTGGTCCCCCCAAACTGCTCTCCCCTGCAGGCCTGGGTCCCTCCCAACTGCCTTTCCCTGCAGGCCTGGTCGCCCCCAACTTCCCTCCTCTGCCGGCTTGGTCACCCCTAACTGCCCTCCCCTGCAGGATTGATCGCCCACAACTGCCCTCCTTTAGAGGCCTGGTCCCTCCCAAATGTCCTCCTCTGCTGTCCATCTTATGGTGGCCATCTTGTGTTCACATGGGGGCAGGATCTTTGACCACATGGGGGCAGCCATCTTGTGTGTTGGAGTGATGGTCAATCTGCATATTACTCTTTTATTAGATAGGATGGAGGCCTGGTGCACGGGTGGGGGCCCACTGGTTTGCCCTGAAGGGTATCCCAGATCAGGGTGGGGGTTCCCTTGGGGTGTGGGGCGGCCTGGGCGAGGGGCCTGTGGTGGTTTGCAGGCTGGCCACGCCCCCTGGCCACCCAAGTGGAGGCCCTGGAATCTGGGGTTTATTTATCTTCTACAATTGAAACTTTGTAGCCTGGAGCGGAGCCAAGCCTTCTGCTTGCTCCTTGGAGGCAGCCATTTTTTGGGGGATTCATGTATCTTCTATAATTGAAACTTTGTAGCCTTAAGCAGAGGCCTGGGCCGACCAGGGCTGCAGAAGCTTGGCTTCCTCCATCACCGCGGGCAACCCTAGCCTCCTGCTCTCTCCAGCTCCATGGCTGCCACCATTTCTGTTTGCATTTATGTATCTTCTATCATGAAACTTTGTAGCCTTAAGCGAGGCCTGGGCCAGCCAGGGTGTGTGGAAAGCTTGGCTTCCTCCATCGCCAGGGGCAACCCTAGCCTCCTGCTCTTTCCAGCTCCGTGGCTGCTGCCATTTCTGTTTGCATTTATGTATCTTCTATCATGAAACTTTGTAGCCTTGAGTGGAGGCCTAGGCCGGCAAGGGCAGGCGGAAAGCTTGGCTTCCTCCATTGCTGGGGAAACCCAAGCCTCCCTCCTGCTCTCTGTGGCCATAGCCATCTTGGTTGGGTTTATTTGCATATTTGCTCCTGATTGGCTGGTGGGCGTGGCTTGCGGTTGTAGCGGAGTGGTGGTTAATTTGAATATTACTCTTTTATTACATAGGATATATATATATATTTAAACATATTTTATTGATTTTTTTTACAGAGAGAAAGGGACAGAGAGAGAGAGTTAGAAACATCGATGAGAGAGAAGCACCGATCAGCTGCCTCCTGCACACTCCCTACTGGGGATGTGCCCGTAACCAAGGTACATGCCCTTGACCAGAATCGAACCTGGGACTCTTCACTACACAGGCCGACGCTCTATCCACTGAGCCAAACTGGTTAGGGCCTTAATTATATTTTTGATAATTTATTTTACCAATTGACTTCTAGCCAGGCCAGGTTATGTTTAATCTTGATGAGGTTGCACAGACTTGTGGGAGAGAAGGAAATGTCCTAGCTCATCATCTTTTAATCTTGCTTTATCAGACCTGTATTCTGAAAATTGTATGCAAATTCTGATTCTCAGATATTTTCTTTAAAAAACTGTTTCTTCCTTTCTCTCCCAGTTTCTGAATCATTTCATTACCATAGGATGAATTGTCTGTTTCCTGTCTTCTTATCACTGATGTTGGAGATTTTCACCATTAGCCACATATTTTGCTATCTTATAAGCATTGTCTTCCCAAGCCTATCCAAATAATAATATAATTTTTGTAAAATGAGAATAGAAGATTGGGTTAAGATAAAGTTCTATTAGGCACTACAATCAGATCAATTCAGAATTCTCAATTAATTCTTAGAATTTAATAATAAAATAGTGTAGATATTAAGGTTTTAAGAGGTTAAAATTCTAATATATTTAATTGAAGCTACTTGAAATAATAAGAGGGGACAACAATAAATATGAATGTGCTTTGGCTAAGAAAAGGTGTGAGGAGTAAATATGCATTTTCTTTTCTTTTTTTTTTTTAAATATATTTTATTGATTTTTTACAGAGAGGAAGGGAGAGGGATAGAGAGTTAGAAACATCGATCAACTGCCTCCTGCACAGTCCCTACTGGGGATGTGCCCACAACCAAGGTACATGCCCTTGACGGGAATCGAACCTGGGACCCTTGAGTCCCCAGGCCGACGCTCTATCCATTGAGCCAAACCGGTCAGGGCTAAATATGCCTTTTCTTAAAGGAAATGAGTGCACTTTAAAAAAAAAAAATCCTCTCCTAAGGATTCCCTCACCGCCTCCCCCTCACCCCCCAATGATTCCCAGAGGGAGTGGAAAGGAGGGAGGAGGGAGAGGAAGAGAAAAACATCAGTATGAGAGAGACACATTGATTGGTTTCCCCTAGGGCCCGGAATTGAACTTGCGACCCTTTAGTCTGCAGGCTGATGCTCAAACCACTGAGCAAATCAGCCAGGGCAAGAGCACTTTTCTTTAAATTAGAACTTCTGGTTATTAAGGGCAATCTAAATGTATACAGAAAAGTAGAGGAGAGAAAGAGAGAGGGAGAGAGAGAAAGAATTTTACCTTGTGTAATGAAGCTGGCTAAAAATTGAACTATTATTATTAGGGTTCTAAAAAGTAAGTGTTAATATCAATGGTGTTCTTATTGAAAGCTAAAACAATTTATTTCATCTGCTAAAATTATTAAGTATTCTTGGACTATTGGTCTACTCCTGATAAGAGATTGTAACAGGTTTTCCTTTTCAAGTAATCTGCTAAAAAAACAAAGACTCTTTGTTTTATGAAAATAATTTCCTGTTTTATGTTGTTTTAAACAGGTGTTTGTCTTTAATTACTTAAGAAATTGTATCTTCTCAATAGTAAGAGCTAGCCTTCTGTGCATGTGCTTGAAATCTTTTATTGCCACTTCGATCAAATAGATAATTAAGTATTATTTCATAATAATCTGTGATTTATTTAGTTCAGTGTTTTAAAACCTTTTGATACTTTTGCCTAACTTTTCAAGAATCAAATTCTAAATGATGTCTTTTGACCACACACTGTCTTTGAAGTTTTTAAGTGGGTCCTTTAAACATTTCAAAATATTCTCTTCCCTCATAAAAGGGCAATATTAACTAATTAGACTTATTTGGTATTTTAAATTACATAGGAAGCATCTGTATGTACAAAAGCCCAGCGACCATTATGGCGGAAGGACTGGAAGGACCAGAATGACCAGTCGACCAGTCGCTGTGATGAGCACTGAACACCAGGGAGCTTCCCCCTGGTGGTCAGTGTGCTCCCACAGGGGGAGTGCCACTCAGCCAGAAGCTGGGCTCATGCATGGTGATCCAGGGCAGCACTACCAAGCAGCAGCAGCAGGAGCAGTGGCCGGGATGAGCATGAGCTGCGCCATGCTTGGCCTTGGTTCGGGCTCCTCCCTGGCTTCCTGGTGCTTGGGGGATGTCCGACTGCCAGTTTAGGCCCAGTTGGACATCCCCCGAAGGGTCCCGGATTGTGAAAGGGTACATGCCGGGATGACGCTCAATGCAGGAGGAGGGGGAGGGGGAGGGGGCACAGTGAGGCCTGGAGGTGCACACTATAGCCCAGGGATCCCAGGAACCCCAAGGCCAGAGCTTGCTTTCCAATAAAAAAAATTTAAAATAAAAAAGTGGCCGGACACCACTTCCCTTGGAAGAGTGGCTTCAGGAGGGAAAAACCTCCCCAGGCCCCATCCTGCCAGGCTGGTGCGCTGCAAAGGACCACACACTGACCATGGCAGCCCCCCCCTACCCCACTGCCCCTTGGTCCCATGGCTCGCAGCGACTCACCAGTGACATGCAGGAAGTACAGCCCCTCTGACTTCAAAGCCAGCTGTGCTGACAGCTGCTTCCCATCCTGCTCCATGCAGATGGAGCACCGGGCTGTGCTGCATCAGCTCTGGCTTCCTGCCCTCCTCTTGGTATACTAGTACACTAGGGGGCATGGCTTCAGCCTCCCCGGCCAATAGCACTGCAACACAGCCAGAGAGTGGCAGGACACAGCCACCAGGGCTGGCTGGGCATTGATTTGGCCACATGACTGATGTCCATGTCCAGTTACACTGCTTACATTTGTAAGGAAGCAGGGCAGCCCACTCCTACAGGCTAAGAGAGGCCCGCTGATCTCCATGTTTCTCCTCCCGTCCAGAATCAAAACCTCTTGGGGATGAATGATCCCAGCTATGGCCCCAACGCATGCTTGATGTCACTGTCACAGACATTCCCAGTCATTACAGCCCGTTCCTCAGCCCGCAGTGCCCTGCTCCACCCACTGCCACTCCTCACCTGTCACCCCCTGAGGACCACCTTATATTAACCTATCTGAAATGTGAGCAAGATCTCAAATGCCCCCCTGTCAATAGCTCCCTTGCTCTACCTTTCTTCCTCTAAAAACCCTGCATTTAAAAAAATATATATTTGATTGATTTCAGAGAGGGAAATAGAGATAGAAACATCAATGATGATAGAGAATCATTGATTGGCTGCCTCCTGCACATTCCAAACTGGGGATCAAAACCTCCCGTGGCCCCTCCCCCTGGTCGGCAGGCCCTGATAGGGCAGTGAGGGGAAGAAGGGGAGGAGGAGGCGGGGAGGTGGGGAACCTTATCGGCCTGATCGCTGGCCAGGCCTAGGGACCCTACCTATGCTGAATTTCGTGCACTGGGCCTCTAGTTTTAAAATAAGATATGATAAGCCTTCTTAGGTTATGTTGCATGGGTTAATGTAAGTTGTTCTAGAAACTGTATAAAATTTCTAAAAATCTGATATGTCCTGGTATAATGTTATCACTTGAAATTCTAGTTATTTTAGAATATTGTATGTCACAGAAAAAAAACAAATTTCCTTGTGAATTTTATTGTAGTTGCTTCTCATTAGATCTTTAACAATGGTCAAACCTTCTTACTGTTATTCTCTTACCTTCTAAAATTGCTGTCATCAAAATTGAGGCTCACACTAAAAGGACTAAACTTGAATATCAGGAAAATGTGCGAGCTGACTTTCATGCACAGGTAGCAGGAACAAAATCTGTAAAGGCTGTGGCACACGTGCATGAAGTCCATTCTGCTTCTGCAAAAATGACCCATTACTGGCCAAATTTTGCCATCCTGATATTCTTGTAAAATGGGAATAGCTGGCTCATAAATCAGAGAAATTAAGATGGGTAAACAATGCTTGTAAGTTAAACGAATAGTCAAGTACATGGGAAACCCAAGACGGACACTTGGTTCTTCCTACATCCATAGAAAACCCCATTTTTGTGGTTTATGTATTCCTTCCTCTATCATAGTACACCTAAGAAAAACTATTTTGTTCCCAGAGGCCTTGGACCTCCTCCTATGAATGCGTTGAGCACCTAGCTGGACTTCAGCTGCCATTTAGTATTGGTTATTAATATGATCTTGTTGTTGTAGATATGTTTTCTGGATGGGTTGAAGCCTTCACTTGCCACAAGGCTGATGCCCTCACAGTGGCAAATAAACTGTTAGAAAATATGTTTCCATTTTACAGGAGATAGTCACTAGTAGACTAGTGTCTATTGGTGTAAAACCTTCTGTTAAGCCCTTGTTGTCTCATGAGCTTGTATGACCAGCTACAATAGCATTTAATGTCTTATGCTCAAGCCTATTATTAACAGAGCAAGAAAGCTTTTCTGGATCCCAATTCAAGGGATCATGTTGGCTATTCTAGAACCTGGTTGCTGGATATGGAGGCCTCATCAAAGGAGAATAGCCATCAAATCCCATTGAAAGGGTCCTTACCAAGTACTTCTGACCATTGACACTCCTGAAAATCTAGAAGGCATTGAGCCTTGGATAGATATTTCACAGCTAAAGAAGGTTCCACTGTAATGAGGAATGAATACACTATCCTGATATAAAGCAATCCATATTAATCTTAGTAAATGTTCAACCCAGCTTATTACTTTAACCTGATTTTTCTCTCAAAACTAGAAGTTACATGTTAAAAGTTGGGTTTTTGTTGTTGTTGTTGTTGTTTTTAGTATACTTCACAACCCAGCACTTTCAGTTCCTGTGTGAATCTAAAGATCAGCCTGACTTTCAAGACCTGGCTAATGCCGACTGCCCAGACACAGGAATTTCACCAGATGGCCAACTCAGGGATGCTGATCATGAGACTCCATATCAAGACCAGCAAAGATACTGCCTGTTCTGTTTTTTCCTCTCCATATTTATAAAAACCTCAACCTGCACTGAAATTTTAAGGTGGGGTTTTTAGGACTGGGAAAAGTCCCCATCTTCTTGAGATGCTGGCACTCAAATAAACCTCTTTCTTTTTTTCACCACCAGCTGCCTCACACATTTGGCTTTCATAGCGACAGGCAGCTAAATCTGGGTTCAGTTACACCTGACATCTGACCCTGCTCAAATGCTAGAGATCTTCAAATCAAATTGACTAGGGAGAGAAGTAGCTGAAATTGATGTGGACTGCTTCCAACCAAGATGCCAGATCAAGACTTCCTACTTAAGGTAAGCAAGAAACCCTTTCTTTGTTTCTTTCTTTTCTTAACTCTAGCATTGGCCTGGGAAGGTAATGATATCATCCATAGCAAAGGGGGTGGGGGTGGGGGGCATGAAGTGAGGGAAGTTTAACCTCTAGAATTTAGAACATTTTATTTCAGGCTAGGAAAAAAATCTAACTGACCACTGGTTGGAATGGACAGTTATGTCTCAATAGGATTTGTCTTTGGTGGTTATCATTCTCCTTTGGTCTATAAATGCCTAGATTGCTGGCACACAGCTGGGAATGCCTCCTAGATTACCAGACTGGCTCCTAACTGTTCTAGGAAGGACTTACCCAGAAGCATTCATGCTTTAGGAATAACTTCCATTGGCAGGGTCATATTTTTCAGGCTGGAAATAGATACAAAAGGAAATATGATTTAAAACCTTTAAGTATCTCTTGGGGACATTGCAGATTTCATTGCTAAGACATTAGCTACCCAGAAAATATCCTTAGACTCTCTGGCCAAAACTGTTCTTATTAATAGAATAGCACTTGATTATCTTTAGCTGAAAAAGGAGGTATCTGTGCTGTGGCCAACACCACTCACTGTACCTGGATAAACACTTCTGGGGAAGTTGAAACTCAGTTAACGTCATTGAGCAAGCCATTTGGCTTAAAAGGTGATGCCTTCAATGGGGTCTTTCGTTGATTGGTGTGGGTATTGGGACTATGGCTCCAAAGTGCACTCTAAAAATTGGAAATTATTTATAGCTATAATAATTTTCTTCCTGGTGTGTTACATTCTCTCAAAAGTTTTAAATGCATTGTTTGTAACCACTGACCACTAGGCAAATCATATCCCTGAAAATGGAATGTCAAAAACAAAAAAACAACAACAACAACAAAAAACAAAGGGAAAGACTGACTGACCAACTTAAAGATTGTGAACCTGCAACTGTGACCTATGAGTATCACAGTGATTACACAAAGACATCATAATTTGTAAGTATCAAACAAAGGTTCAGTAAGAGCTGCAAAAACTGCGGAGCAACAGCTGAGAGTGATGCTAATGCCTTAATTTTTAAAAATCACATCTCTTAGTTAAACTAAGAATCTGATCAAAAGGGGAGAATTTTTAAAGAGAAAACCACAGGCCCCAAATGGTGTCACTTGTGCTCAAGCCCATGATAACCAAACCTACATGTAATACCTAACCTAATCGCAGTTTCAATCATTTCAGGAAATGTAATCTTAATCAACTGCTTTGGACTTCTGGTCCACACCAATGACAATCTGACAAGTGTCCCTCTCCATTCCCATAGGAAGAAGAGGCAATCTGTATGACAAAGCCCTTGCCCACCTTCCTCCCTCCCCCATCCCCATCATAAAAACAATTCATGGTCTAGAAAGATCCCTTTCTTTCCTTTGCTAAAACTCCCTGCTATACCCTTCTTCTTATAAAAACTTACACTGTACAACCCCTTGGAGTGCCCTTCTAGTTGCTAGATGGGATAGTGTCCTATTCATGAATCACTTAATAAAGCCAATTAGATGTTCAAACTTACTTGGTTGAATTTTTTTAACAATATGTAATATATGTCTGTGTGTGTGTATATATATATATATATATATATATATATATATATATATATATATCTGTGTGTGTGTGTGTATTAAACAAAAGTGATGGGAAACTTGATCAGATAGCTTTTTATTTAAAAAATAGAGCTAAAGGAATATTGTTGTAGACTACAAGGGGTACAGCTTTTGTAATGGAATCATGGGGTGTCACAGAATTTTAGAATTATACACTGAAAACTAGACCAAAACTCCAGTTTTTAAAACATCCTTTATTATATTGAGCTTTAAATTTCACCAAACCATTTCCCTGGTGCTGCCATTTAAAATTACTTCTAATAAGAAATTATTTTTATACATGGTAATTCTTCATTTAAGAATTAATGTAGATTAATTTAATAAAAAAAATTTGAGATTAATTGTAGATAATAATAATGCAATACTGATATCATTGTAATTAGTTAGTTATTAATAATAGAAAAGGAGCAAAAGGGAAGCCAGACATTGTAAGCATGGCCATTTGGGCAGCTTCACCAGAAAGCTGCAATTTCACACTCCCCAGGGAACCACAGGCCCATTCCCTGTAGAATTACTATGGGAAGAGGTCCAACAAAGGGAAGATAGAGCATGTGCAGTGAAGTTGGGGTGATGAGGGATGGTGCTTGTCAGCCATACCAGGGTACAGAGATCATTGGCCAGAATGGGTGTGACTGCTGCAAGCCTTTGATAATTTGGGAATACATAATTCCCTAAAGGAGTCTGCTCTCTTGTTGTTCTTGGCTTGCTCTTGGCTCCCTGATTCCTTTGGTTTTGCTCTTGCTTCCTTGCATTTGCCTCTGTTCCCTACATAGCCACGTGGCCCTGTGAACCTACAAGCAATGGACTAATGGACTGCAGCAGGGAAACACAAACTAACCTAGCCTGATACGGAATTGAACTATGCTCTAACAAGGAACAGAAACTCTGGACACCAGCTGCACTTCTTCTATGACTGAACTAAGGAAATGGAACCTTGGAAATTCAGGGATGTAATTCCACAGAAATAAAGCTTCCTATAATATTACATCCCCCTATGCGAGCCTCAAAAAATTCCTTTTCTCGAGATATGGCAAGATTTCCATTCCCATAAGCAATTGGTGTGGGTCAGAACCTCTCCTGGTAACAATATTCTCTTATATTTGGGTAGTGCTTTAAAGTTTTCAAATATCTATCTTATTTTATTTCCAAAAATATATATGAAATGAGAAAAGTTAACCTTAGAAAAGTTAATCAGATTAGGAATTTTCTTGGCACTAAGTGATCAGGTGATAGATAACAATTTCAAACATGAAGTAACAAAAGGAAGAATGCTGATTCCAATGAAAGGTTGAACAACCAGGCAACCAATACTATAAGAGAGAGCTGACCTCAGAACAACTCACCCAGCCTAACAACAGGGCTTCCTCTCTATTTAACTATCTTGTTTAGCTTTCTGTTTATCAGCTTCTTTTTTACTGTGGGTTGCTTTCCTTTCTTTGCTTTAACATCATCAGTAGTAGCTTCTTAGCTGTTATCTCCCAGCTTCGGCACAAATCCCATGCTGGGCCTCATGGACTTATCAGGATCATCTTCCTACACCTGCCACAACAGTGTAGTTAGACACAGTGTAGCAGGTCCCATGGGAATGGTGGATAGTTTCTAGAAAGTCACACAATTACTTATTAAATCAATCAAAATTATAGATGAGAAAACTGAGACTTAGAGATACTAAGCAATTTATACAAGAGAGTATAGTATCTCTTACATTTGACAGGTCAAAACATTCAGGTATTCTGGCACCTTGCCTTTCTTTGATTTTTAGCAGTTTCCTTTTTACTAATTTGCATTGCTCTCATTTTAAGCTAATTATCCTTATATAGTCATCCAATTACACTTTTCTGCAAATGTTCAATTCATGAATATTTTATTTAGAATTTAGTAAAATTAATTTACAGAGCAAGGAAAAACAATCTAAATATTTCTCCTAATGCAGTGGTCGGCAAACTGCGGCTCGCGATCCACATGCAGCTCGCGAGCCACATGCAGCTCGAGAGCCGCGGTTTGCCGCTCTGTTGACTAATGAGTTTGCCGATCACTGGGATAGGGGCTTAATCACAAGGAACGACAACTGCCTGTAATTATTGGAATCGAGAGTCTAGGTCAGTGGTCGGCACTGCCCCAGAGCAACAGCCACCAAATCGCAGCCAACACTGCCCATAACAGTAATCATAGAATGAAACACATATGCACAAAAAGACACGTATTTTGGAAATTAGTCCTGTTATATATTTGCTCTGTGAAGGGCATGCTTGAGATTCTAATGACAGACTCATACACATGTTTTGTGCTTTATATTTCTCAAATGACTGTTTTTCTAGTATTATTCTATGAGACTTCTGAAATTTCTATAATAAAACTGTAACTAATCTTTATAGTATAAAGAAATAGTTGATTTTAGAATCCAGTTGAAATCATTTATCAGATTACACTTCTCCAGAACATTCAGTATACCAAAGAGACACTGCTAGAAGACAGTGGGACACCATCTTGATATAAGTAGGTTATCCCAAAGAAAAAGGTTAAATTTTAGAAAAAATACAATTCATTTTTTTCATGCATTGTTTCATAAAAGCACAAATATATCTCAGTAGCTTAGTAAACAGAAAATCATTTCAATAGGTGGATTAAACAGAATTGGTAAGAAACTGAATTCAGGCCAGTCATAAAAATTTACTAAAGTTTGCCATCTAGAGGTCTACAGGGGTATATTTTGGAGAGTATTTTCAGATGCATTTTCTATAATCTAAAGTCCTAATATTTGATATGTTTAATGTATTAGATAAAATAAACACTAATGTAATGGGAGATCACTTTATTGATTACTGTATCTACACAGAATATTTTAAATTTTGGACTTTTAGTCTTAAATGAAAGCAAATATGCATCTATTTTTACTTATACAATCATTTTGGTAGTTACATTATAAGAAACCTTTTTGGCAAGCCCACTACAAATTGCTTCACACTAAATGAGAGAAAGAAAAAGGATACATTACACGTTGATAAATTTATCATGGTGCATGTGATAATTAACATTTTCTTGATTAGCAAGACTGCCTATTTAAGGATTATTTGTATTCCTGGTGAGTACTGCTGTTGGATAAAAAAAGAAAGTTGTTCAGGTCAAATAACTATAGGAATGTGGAAAGCAAAATTCCTGATAATACTAGAAAAGGGCATCACTCTAAAACTTTGTTCTGAGGCCCGATACTACATCCTCAAGTGTGTGGACGCATGGTAATCAATGTGAATTTGTGAATTATGGTACTTTAAGAAGTAATTGTAATGCATAGATCATTGTTGAAATAGATTACCCAGTGGAGGCATTTATCAAGACTGCAATTGTGTTTTCATGAATGTTTTACAGTTGTCAGCTTATCAATGTTAAAACAGAGAATAATGAGCTTTAAAATGTAGGTTATAGGGCCACAATAGAACCTACTTCTAATGAAAACTTTACAATCAACTGCATTGAAGGTTAGGAACTTTGAATTCTCACAGTGTCACAGGGTGCTGGTTTTGGTGGTAAGAGAGACAAGATGTTACTGTTGCTGTCACTATTAATGCTTTACTTTGTCAGGAGAAAGTAGTGAGCATTCCATGTGATCCAGATAAACATGTTCAATTTTTAACAACCGTGGGGAAAATACTGAAAGGGCTCTGTTTAACATTTAAAAAAATTTTTTTATTGATTTTTTTTTTTTTTTTTTTTTTTAGAGAGAAAGGAAGGGAGAGGGAGAGGGAGGGGGGAGAGAGAGAGAGAGAGAGAGAGAGAGAGAGAGAGAGAGAGAGAGATGGCTGAAACATCAATTGGCTGCCTCCTGCATGCCCCCTGCTGGGGACTGAGCCCACAACTGGGGCATGTGCCTGACCAGGAATCTAACTGGCAACCTTTGGTGCAAGAGATGATGCCCAACCAACTGAGCCACACTGGCCAGGGCCTATCTTTAATTTTTTTTAAAAAATTATTTCTATACTATACCAATAGTAGATCATTGTATTTATTTATTTTTCTATTTTAAGAGACCATCTAGTTTAAGATGTACCTTGGAATTAAAATCAACGTTTAGGGGAAGAGTATCACCTCACTAACTTTCACATTTACATTTGATTTCAGGATGTTAAGATGCAGTGTGATGTCAGACTTCCTATATGGAGACAAAAGTGTTTCTTAGAATTGAGAAATTGCTGTAATAAAAATGGCTTTATCTAGTAGAAGTAATATGCACCTCTGTAATTAAGTATCTCATGTTATGGTGTAATTACTCCATGTCCTTATATTGACCTCCAGGAAAAGAGTGTCTAAATATCACATTACAATTTCAGCATTTGTCTTTTTAAATAGTCTAGGTCCTGTGAAATGCAGTGCATTGTGTTGATAAAATATCCAAGACTATTTCCCAAAAAAGGGTTATACCAGTAGCAGTGACTTGCTTTTGCCTCATTCGAAAACTTTTATATCTTGAAATTGACTTAAAAACAGTAGTGAGGTATGGACACCATGTGAACTGTGGCTGTGTTCACAGCCCACTGAAGACAGCAAACATTTTACATTAACAGAACCAAGTCTGATGATGAGAAAAGCTGTTTTGGAGTGTTTCCTGAACCTAAAGCAACCACTTTTACTTTGGTCCAAGCATGCTGTTTATCATAGCAGGAATTCCTATCTACTGGTAAGTTAATAAACTTAATGTCATATGGAATTTTCCTGACCCCAAGAGCCATCTTCCCATTGTGATTGTAATTGTGTGTGTGTGTGTGTGTGTGTGTGCACTTGTCAGTGAGGATACTGTGCTGCTTTGTCTTCAAAGATAGCATTGTATATATTTCAGTAGTCATTGTCTTCAAATTGTTGCCTTATCAAGGGAAGGTAATTCATTTTCTTTTAAAAATGGAATCCACTAATATAAGTCTCATACATTTAGGAGCTTATAAGTCTCATACATTTCACTTCTTTAAAGATGCTAACTTGGCATAATGGTTAATCTTATGACTGTATAATTAAACCACTTATGTTTATATATCCCAGTTTCTGCCTAGCTCTGTAACCTTGGGAAAATTACTTAAAATTTTTCTGTGGTACAATGATCTATGATTCAAATAGGAAAAATAACTGTACATAGCCTTATTGAGAGGAAACAATAACTGAAACAAAAGAGGTAAGTAAGTATTCACTATTAGTATGATATTTCATCACCAGGCAATAGCCTTGAGACCTGCTTGCTTGTCTAGTTTGTTTCTCCATGTCAACAAAATCTCTATTATTCTTTCTGACAAGATACTCTTAGGTAAAAATCAACACCTGGATTTTATAAGAAGGTTTTGAGGTTATTAAGTGTAAGAGGCAAACTTAGTTTCAATTTGACAGAATTCTGCAATAATTTTAAAGATACATGATTTTCTAAAGAACTAAATATACATTCTACAATATAGCACATAATATTGAAGAATAATGGGAGGCAGTGTTGTTATTAGAGTGAGTGTTGGTACCATACTGAGTTACAATTACAGGTCTGTCACTTGGTCAACATCTTTAGGTCTTATATTCCTCATCTATAATTTAGAATGATAATGCTTTCATTAGGGTGGTTGTGAGGCTTAACCAAGATAATACAATTAAATCATAAGTAAGAGCTGATAAGTAGTAAATTTCTGTTTTGTGTTTGTTTTAATAGGGAGAAAAGGCAACAGGGCTGGAGCTGGTGAAATGTGGACATATCACCCTTACCTTCCCTTAACAATTCTGATTGTTTTTCTCTGTTTGTATGAACTATACCCCGTGGCCCTCCTTACTTACCACTTCTTCTACTAAAGTCTCCTTTTGCTTCATGTTTGTTTCCTCTTCACTTCCCCTTTCCTCTTACTGTTACTTTCCACTAAGCCCAAAGTAGCATTTTGATGAAAATATTTTTCTAAGTTTGCTAAAAATGATTCATGTTGAAAATTGTCTATGATGTAGACTATAACATGGCTAGCATGCATGGTTTTGAGTAAAGAAAATATAAACATTAAATATATAAATATACAGTATATGTCTATCACCAATTGATCTGATATTCTTTAAGCCAGAGATTGGCAACACTTTTTGCCAAGAGCCAGATAGTAAGTATTTTATAGTTTGTGGGCCATATGGTATTGGTTGAAATTATTTAACTCTGTCACTATAGTGGAGAATCTGACTTAGACAATACAGAAAAAAAAAATAAGCATGGTTGTGTTCCCACAAAACTTTATTTTCAAGCACTGAAATTTACATTTCATGTAATTTTTACAAATCATGAAAAATAATTAAATAAAAATTTCAACTCTTTAAAAATGTAGAATTACCATTAGGCCACAGGGCATACACATACAGATGATAAGCCACATTAAGTCCATGGGCCGTAGATGGGAGTCCCCTCCTTTAAGCTATGAGATTTATGCTGATGTTAAGGAATTGTACATGCAAAGCCCCAGCTAATTAAAAACACTTTAGGAGAAAGTATATTAGATTGAGTGAGAACAGATTATAGAAGACTTGGAATAACAAGAGGCATTGAGATAAATTATGTTTTCAGTAGGTTGCTTTATTTACTCTAAGCAGGAGAATTAAGTGGTTCAAACAATGTTTTAGGAAGATTCATCTGGAAGTGCTGTGCAGTGTGGACAGCAAAAACAACACCACCCACGAATTAAAGTGAATTCTAAGCACACATTTGTCCTAGTCAGGTGTCAGCTTGAGCTGGCCTTCACATGGGTAGTGGCTCTGAGAATTGTGAAGGAACCAAAAGATAATCAACAAAACTTGAGGAACAGTAGGAATTCTAGCTTTTCTGAAGAGATTCACAGGAGAAGGCCCTCTAAGGTTCCCTTGTTTGCTTGTTTCCATCTTTGTTTCTTCTTAGTTTAAAATGTTATTTTATTTTTTATGTTGTAGTCAGGTAAGTCAGTATGCTTGCTAATGAATAGGGACTAACAGGGACAAGTTAGTGGCCCAGGTGTGAGTAAAATAAGAAAAGGTTCACATACAAACCCTACAGCTAACAAGTGAAGTCATGGTAGTTAATAAAGCATGGAATATGTAAACACACTTGTTTTTCTTTGTTCTATTAGTAGATAATGAGAGAAAAATGGCTTTGTTCAGATCCCATTTTTCTGGACATTTTTACAGCACTCCATTCAAGGATGTTCATTCTAAGTAAAAACATTTATGTTACCTGAATCACTGAGGATTAAATAACTCAAGATTTTCTCTAGAAATCTCAATTTTTAAACTATCATGTCTCATTCCTTTCCAAGGATACTACCCTACTCATGGCTGTCCTAAGTGAACTTTTTATCCATTGTAATTATGTAGTTTTACTCTCAGAGATATCTTGTGCTTTTAAGAATTGAGTACAGAATAGTACCTTAGAGCTCTGAAGTTCTAATTTATTTTAGCCAAAAAAAACCACACCACTGTTCTTTTAAATAAAGTATTCCCCTAAGCACAGACTGAGTTCAAATAACACATTTGGTGGATTCCCTGAAATTGGGTGGTGCTATGTGACAAGTTAAATGCACTAGTTTTTATAGGGTAGCTGACAAATGTCCATGTGTGAAGTTGCTTTGGTCCTTGTGGTGTGTCTTTTTGTACTTTGAATGACAACCTCCCATTTCCTTTTGTAAACTAAGAAGCAAAAGCATCTTTCTCTATTTTGAGTAGCAAAATGATATCCATCTATAGAAGCATGCTGTATCTACATGTCTTTGGGACTGTAGTTTGTGGCTGGCAAAACAGAAAGCTTTCTATCAGAATCAAATAGGTTCATTAATTAAAAAAATTTATTTCATGCAGAATCACAAAATAACCTATTGTATGCATACTTTAAAGATTTCTACTAATCTAAATTCTATAAATATATGCTCATTTTTTAATGTAAGACCAAAGTTGTTTTTTGCTCATTTTTTTTTTTTAAAAAACGGGCCCAGTTCATTGTCTTTCTGTCATAAATTATACATATAATATATCTTGTATGAAACCCTGTTGTTTTATTTATTTTTTTAAGTGAAGCAGGAACTTAAAGACCATTATGAAGTTAACTAACCCAGGTATAGAAGCCTTTATGTTTAATATTTCCCCTTACATTGTTTAAAGTTGTGTCTCCTGAAGACAGTTCAGCCGTATTGGCAACTTAACTTTTATTGAGTCTTAGCAAAGTATTCAACTTAGGCCCCACAGAAATAACAGAATCAAAGAAAAACATTCACAATCATATTTTATCAGTTTAAGCAATATATGGTCAAACTACATAATTGCAATGATAAACATAACTTATATAATCAAACTGTACTTGGTAACAACAAAAACATAAAAATCAAGTAGTGGAAGGAAAAGTATTAAAACATATATGACAGAGCCTATTTTTGAACATCCAGTATGCTATAGATATCAGATATGATGTCATAGAGCATATTAAGAATTTTGGTTAATATGATGAAGTATTTAAGTGGTAGTTGTATGGAAAATGTATTGGATTTTACAGTCACTCTATTTAAATTTTTTGACAATTTTTGAGATGTCTAGAAAGTAAGTTTTCAGCTCTTGAGAGCAAGGGATGAATCTTTATGACCAGTGCCTACTACAGTGCCTGAATTATTATGTGAATTATTAAATTAATGGATGGTTTAATAAATATCTAATCCAAAGGGAATAAAGGATATTCTTTCTTTTACATGGTTTCACAGGACATGCCTCTAGATTGCTAAATTAATTCCACCACAAAAATATATTCACCTTTATATTACTATGGGAAATGTTTTCTTTGCTCATTATATAATAACTAGATGCCCGGTGCATGAAATTCGTGCACAGGGGGTGTGTGTCCCTCAGCCCAGCCTGCACCCTCTCCAATCTGGGACCCCTCAAAGGATGTCCGACTGCCCGTTTAGGTGGAATAGGGCCTAAAAGGGCAGTCGGACAGCCCTATCACAATCCAGGATTGCTGGCTCCCAACCACTCGCCTGCCTGCCTTCCTGATTGCCCCTAACCACCTCTGCCTGCCAGCCTGATCATCCCCTAAGCACTCCCCTGCCAGCCTGATTGACGCCTAACTGCTTCCCTGCCAGCCCGATTGCCCCTAACTGCCCTCCCATGCTGGCCCAGTCACCCCTAACTGCCCCCCCTTGCCAGCCTGGTTACCCCTAACTGCCCTCCCCTGCCAGCCTGGTTGTCACCAACTGCCCTCTCCTGCATGCCTGGTCACCCCTAACTGCCCTCCCTGAAGTCATTTTCAAGATCCCCTATTTCTTACTTCTCTTCAGTTGGGTCAAGTTTCTAAACTTTCTAAATCTCCATTTTCTGGCTAATGAAAAGAAAATAGGATTCTACCAAGTCTCCTATCTACCTACTCCAGGACTTCTGTGAGGATCAAATGATATGAGTCATGTGAAAATGTTTCACAAACTTTTGGTTAAACTGTAAAATTTTTGCACCTGCCTATAAAGCAAGTCTGGGTTCCTGAGCTGAAGAAACTCCAAGGAGGCTAGTCGCTAGGGAGAGGAAGCTGGGCGTTGCTATGTGATGTCATTACCTGGAGCTCACAGTGACTGTTTCCGGGCTGGGCTGGGCTGTGGGCTGCATTTTGAGCCATGGGGTCTCGGCAGTGTTGGCTGTGATTTGGCAAGCCACATGTGGCTCGTGAGCCATGGTTTGCCGCTCTGTTGACTAATGAGTTTGCCAACCACTGGACTAGACTAAATGTTACCATGTAGTTGGAAGCTGTGAGGATTAGGAAATTGTGGCATATTGTGTGCAAAGAGGTAAAGGGTAGTATATGACAGTGGTCGGCAAACTCATTAGTCAACAGAGCGGCAAACTGCGGCTCATGAGCCACAGTTTGCCGGCCACTGCTCTGGGGGGATGGCGGGGCCTATTTCCCACTTGGGGGAAGCCGAGAGTTGCTTTGTCAGCACCAGGTCCACAGTGCTGATTCTTTGTAAATGGCCAGTCCGTGTCACGGCAGCTCCTGTGTTGAGCATCTTCCCCCTGGTGGTCAGTGCGTGTCATAGCAACAAGTCGGATGGCAGGAAGGACACTTAGCATATTAGCCTTTTATATATATAGATAGGTAGAAAATCCATACTCAGTATAAATTTACTCTGTCTTCAATTAGCTCAGGTAACTAGGTCCTACTATTTCTCATTTGATTTCCACTCTCAACAGAATTGAAATAATTCAAAGATTAAGAGTGATAGTGATCTAAATACCTAATTATATAATTTTTGCAAGTTAAATCAAGTAGATTCTCTGGATAGCTGGTCATCTATTTTCATTTCTTATTTCTTACACTCCTATCCTTGCAACCTATATACAATTTCCAAAATGCAAAAAAAATTAGTCTACCTTTCAAACTAAATTAACTCTGGGTCATCTGATTCTCCAACTGTATTTTACAAGTACCTTTACTTTGCATCATAAAAATAGTAAAATAGTAACTTCTGATTCCAAAATGGCATGCAGGCTTCTTATTTTTGCATCAATAATAATTTCCCACTGTAGTTTAATTGCGATAGTTGGTGTAACTTTTCTGACTTTTAGAAATGTTAATAATGACAGACTTTTAAAAAATCCTATCTAATAAAAATGTATTATGCAAATTGACCGTCACTCCAACACACAAGCTGGCCACCCCCATGTGGTCAAAGATGGCCACCACAAGATGGCTGGCAGGGGAGGGCAGTTGGGGGGGATCAGGCCAACAGAGGAGGGCAGTTGGGGGGGACCAGGCCAACAGAGGAGGGCAGTTGGGGGGAACCAGGCCTGCAGGGGAGGGCAGTTGGAGGCAACCATGCCTGCAGGGGAGGGCCATTGGGGATGACCAGGCCTGCAGGGGAGAGCAGTTTGAGGGGGACCAGGCCTGCAAGGAAGGGCAGTTGGGGGGGACGAGGCCAGCAGGGGAGAGCAGTTAGGGGTGACCAGGCTGGCAGAGGAGGGCAGTTAGGGGCAATCGGGCTGGCAGGGGAGCAATTAGGCGTCGATCAGGCTGGCAGGGGAGTGGTTAGGGGGTAATCAGGCTGGCAGGCAGAAGCAGTTAGGGGCAATCAGGCAGGTTGGTAGGCGAGTGGTTAGGAGCCAGCAGTCCTGGATTGTTAGAGGGATGTCTGACTGCTCCTAGGTATCTTAATATTTTTGTTGCAATGGTAAATGGGATTTTTTTTTTCAGTTTCTCTCTCTGTGAGTTCATTATTGGTGTGTAAAAAAGCCATAGATTTCTGGGTGTTAATTTTGTATCCTGCTACATTGTTGAATTCATTTATTCTAGTAGTTTTCTGATGGAGTCTTTAGAGTTTTCTATGTACAATATCATGACATCTGTGAATAATGACAATTTTACTCTTTCTTTTCCAATTTAAATGCCTTTTATTTCTTCTTCTTGTCTGATCACAGTGGCAAGTACTTCCAGTACTATTTCTAGCAGGAGTGGTGAGAGTGGGCATCCCTGTCTTGTTCCTGTTCTTAGGGAAAATGGTTTCAGTTTTTGCCCATTGAGTATGATGTTGGCTGTGGGTTTGTCATACATGGCTTTTATTATGTTGAGGTATGATCCTTCTATTGCACCTTGCTGAGAGTTTTTATCAAGAAAGGGTGTTAGATTTTGTCAAATGCTTTTTCTGTATCAATTGATATGATTATATGGTTTTTATCTCTAAATTTGTTTACTTAGTGTATCAAGTTTATTGATTTGTAGATATTGTACCATCCTTGCATCCCCAGAATAAATCCCACTTGGTCATGGTGTATTGTCTTTCTAAGGTAATGCTGGATCCAGTTTGCTAGAATTTTGGCATCTATGTTCATGGGGGATATTGGCCTATAATTCTCTTTCATTGTATTGTCTTTTTCTGGTTTTGGGATTAGGGTAATGCTGGCTTTGTAGAAAGAACTTGGAAGTGTTCCTTCCTCTTGAATTTTTTGGAATAGTTTGAGGAGGATAGATTTTATTTCTTCTTTGAATGTTTGATAAGACTCCCCTATGAAGCCATCTGGTCCAGGGCTATTGTTTATTGGAAGTGTTTTGATTACTGCTTTAATTTCCTCCATAGTTATTGGCCTATTCAGATTTTTTTATTCTTCCTGACTGAGTTTTGGAAGGTTGTATTTTTCTAGGAATATGTCTATTTCTTCTAGGTTGACCAGTTTGTTGGACTAGAGTTGTTCATAGTATTTTTTACGAGTCTTCGTCTTTCTGTGGGGTCTGTTTTTTTTGCCTCTTTCATTTCTAATTTTGTTTATTTGGGTCCTCTCTCTTTGTTTCTTGGTGAGCCTGGCTAGAGGTTCATCAGTCTTGTTTATCCTTTCAAATAAATAGCTCTTAGTTTCATTGGTCTTCGTAATGTTTTTTTTTGGTCTCTATGTCATTTATTTCTGCTCTGATCTTTATTATTTTCTTCCTTCTGCTCACTCTGGCCTTTTCTTGTTGCTGTCTTTCTAATTATTCAAGTTGCAGAGTTAGATGATTTATTACCATTTTGTCTTCTTGTTGTTTTTTTTTGAGGTAGGTCTGTAATACTATGAACTTTCCTCTCAGAACTGCTTTCACTGTGTCCCATAGATTTTGGATTATTTTGTTTTCATTGTCATTTGTTTCCAGGATGTTTTTTATTTCTTCTTTGATCTCTTTGGTAACTCAGTCATTGTTTAATATCATTCAGCCTCAGGTGCTTGAATTTTTGTGATTGTTTTTACTGTAGTTTATTTCTAATATTATGCCATTGTGATCTGAGAAGATGCTTGATATCATTTCAATCTTCTTGAATTTGGAGAAACTTTGTTTGTGTCCCAATATGTGGTCTACCTTTGAAAATGTCCCATGTGCACTTGAGAAGAATATGTATTCTATAGCTTTAGGGTGGAATGTTCTGAAGGTGTCAATTAAATCCATCTGATCTAGTGAGTCATTTAGGATTACTGTTTCTTTGCTGATTTTTTGTCTAGAGGATTTATCCATTGATGTTAATGGGGTATTAAAGTCTCCTACTATGATTCTATTGCTGTCAATCTCTCTCCAGATATCTTCCAGAAGTTTTTTTTTTTTTTTTTTTTTAATGTATTTGGGTGCTCCTGCATTGGGTGCATATATGTTTACTAGAGTTATATCCTCTTGTTGTATCTATCACTTTAGAATTATAAAGTGGCCTTCCCTGTACCTTGTTATGACCTTCACTTTGAGGTCTATTTTGTCAGATATAAGTATTGCTACCCCAGCTTTTCTTCATTTCCATTTGCCTGAAAAATATTTTTCCATTCCTTCACATTCAGTCTGTATGAGTCCCTGGGTTTGAGGTGGGTCTTTTGTAGACAACATATATATGGGTCATGTTTTCTTATCCATTTAATCACTTTATGTCTTTTGATTGGAGCATTTATTCCATTTATGCTTAATGTTATTATTGATAGGTACTTGTTTGTAGCCATTTATATTCTTTGTGCCTGTGTTCCTTCTTCCCTTTCTATTTCTTCTTTTTACAACAGTCTCTTTAGCATTTTTTGCATTGCTGGCTTGGTAGTGATAAACTCCGTTAGTCTTTTTTGTCTACAAAACTCCAGATTTCCCCTTCAACTTTGATTGATAGCCTTGCTGGATAGAGTATTCTTAGATTCAGTCCCTTGCTTTGCATCACTTTGTATACTTTATTCCATTCACTTCTGGCCTTATGTGTTTCTGTTGAGAAATCATTTGATAATCTGATGGGAGATCCTTTGTAGGCAACTCTCTGTCTCTCTCTTGCAACCTTTAAGATTCTCTCTTTGTTGTTAACATTTGCCATTGTAATTACAACATGTGTTGGTGTGCTTCTTTTTGGGTTCGTCTTGTGTGGAATTCTCTGTGCTTATGTGACTTTTTTCTTCCCCATATCAGGGAAGTTTTCTGTCATTATTTCTTTAAATAGGTTCTCTAATCCTTCTGCTCTTCTTGTCCTTCTGGCACCCCTATTATATGTATGTTACTTCATTTCGAGTTGTCCCAAAGCTCCCTTAGGCTCTCCTCCTGCTTTTTAATTTTTTTTTCCTCTAAATGCTGTTCAGATTGGGCTTGTTTCTCTACCTTATCTTCTAACTCACTAATTCGGTCCTCCACTTCTCCTAGTCTACTGTTGAAACCTTTCATCGTGTTTTTTGATTGTAGCTCTATCACTTTTGACTTCCTCCTGATTCTTGCATAGGTTGTTGATTTTCTCGTTCATCAGGTTTATGAACTGTGTGATCATTCCCCTGAATTCTTTTTCTGACATATCGCTTGCCTCCATTTTATTCAGTTTCTTTCTTGGTGATGCCTCCTTCTCTTTCCTTTGGGGTTTGTTTTGTTGTCTCCCCATTTTTGCTATCACCAGAAGGTCCAAGTGCCAAGTTAATGAGGCCTGAGCAATGTGTGGCAGGAGCGCTGCACAACCTGAGCGTCACTGAAGAGCTCAGGGACCAGGATGTGTGGTTGCCATGGTTTGGTGAAAGCTGTGCATGCTGAGTCAGAGTCTCCGTGCATGTGCCTGGAATCAGAGTCACATGTGCTTGGTGCAGCCTCATGCACATGCTGAGAATCAGAGTCTCCATGTATGTGCTGAGAATCAGAGTCCTCATGTGTATGCACCGAGAGTCAGAGTGCCTATGCGTGCATGCTGAGAATTAGAGTCACTGACGCTCGGTGTGGCCTCATGCGCACACTGAGAAACAGAGTCTCCACATGCATGTGCCGAGAATCAGAATCACTGGCACTCAGTGCAGACCCAGGTATGTGCCGAGTATCAGAGTCCCTGCGCACACATGGTGAGAATCAGAGTCACTGTTGCTCAGTGTGCCCTCGTGTGCACATGGAGAATTAGAGTCCCCATGCACAAGTGCCAAGAATCATACTCACAGCCACTGGTCCGGTTGTCACAGATCAGCAGGGGGACTCCTCACCAAGAATCAGAGTCACTGGAGCTTGGTGCGGCCTTGGGCATGCTCTGAGAATCATTGTCACTGGTGCTCGGTGTGGTCTCGCGTGCACACTGAGAATCAGACTCACGGGTACTGGGTACAGCTGCCGTGGATCATCAGGGAGACTCCACACCAAGAATCAGAGTCCCTGCATGCACGTGTACCCAGAATCAGAGTCACAGGCCTACTAGGGGCCTGGGTTGCACGGCCACCCTGTGTTGGCCAGAGGCTTGCTCAGGGGCCGTGGGTTGCATGGGCCCTATGCTGCTGTGACTCACAGGAATCTGCGGCTGGGATGTCTGGAGTCTCAGTGTCTGTGGGTCTGTAGCTGTGGTAGCAGATCTTTGTCCAGAGTGGCTGTAGGCTTTCGCTTTGCATCTGAGGCCAGTCTGGGTGGTGGTGAGGCAGGGTTCCAAGTCACAGCAGTTGTGCCCTTCAAGATAGCATGGTTTCTGTGCCTGGGAGTGTTTGCAGTGGCAGCAGGGTCTCGCAGTCTAAGACTGCCCAGTCTGCCAGCCCCCTAAAGTCCTGCAGGATCTAACTGTCCCTAACACACACACACACACACAGACACACACACACACACACACACACACACACACACACACACACCACATGTCCACACACTACCCTTTTGGTCCCTCACTCTCTCACACTTTCTCCCTCACTGCCATCCTGCTGGTCACGATCTTCTGCTCTCAGCACTCCAGACCAGATCTTGATTCAGCAACCTCAGTACTTGAGTTCTGGCCTGGAAAGAACTCAGAGTCAAGACTCAAACTATAAGAGAAAGTTTATTTTAAAAGTCACAGAAGTAGAAGTGAATCATAGAAGAAATGAGCTCAGGAAACAAGTTACAGAGGCAAAAAGAAGGGGGCCCTTAAGCTTAGGAGAGAGAAAGGTAATATGTAATGCACCTGGAGGGAAGAGGAGGGGGAGGGTAAAGGCACAGTGTACTCCTCTGGGTCCTCAGTCTTGAGGTCTCAGGGGAGTAGCCCAATAAAATATTCATGACTGTTAGGTGTGTCCCTTCAGAGTCGTGGTCTCCGCTGATTAGTTTGCACTGGGGTAGGGGGTCATTAGTCAATGCAGCTGGTTTGCTGCTTTTCTGGGCTTGGAACTGAAACACAACTGAGACCTAGATACATTTGATGCAGGTTAGAACCTCCCTGTCCTGGGGGTTTAATGCTTAAGGCTATTCTCTGCCCTCCTTGCTTGTTCTCCCTCTATAGGAGGGTCTAACCTGCATGACTGGCAACATGCCAAGGGATGAAAGGTCAGAGGAGGTCAGAAGTGTATGAGCAGCAATATGAAAGGTCAGGGGGTCTAAACCCGCATGATCAGCGATATGCTAGGGGAGGAAAGGGGCAATGAAAATGCATTTCATGCACTGTGCTTCAAATAGCTCAGGGTTTTTCTGTAGCATGCCACGTAGGAAATCAGGAACTGACATTGGGAATCTAATTGTGAAGTGTAGTGTAATTACTCTGGTTTATAGTCCTAGGAAATAGAGGCACTGTGTTTGGGAACTACATCTGGCATGAAAACCCAGCTTTCATCATTATACGTGTTGCCCTCAAAATGTAATAAAAAAGGTGGACATATAAGTGGACATGAATGCTTAATGGATTACTGACCATGTACACAGTTGTCAATTGAGGAAAGTGTATTTACTTTATTCATCATAAGCAAAAAAAATAATGATTTACTTTAGTTTTTAAATTTTATTTATTATTTGTTTATTTTTAATTTATTGATTTGAGAGAGAGGAAGGGAGAGAGACAGAGAAACATTGATTTGTTGTTCCACCTATTTATGCATTCATTGGTTGCTTCTTGCATGTGCCCTGACTGGGAATCAAACCCACAACTTTGGCATATTGGAATGATGCTCTAATCAACTGAGCTACCCAGCCAGGGCCTCATTTTTTATTTTAGACCTCATATTTAGATGGTGCCATTCTCTTAACTCTAGCTGTAGTCTTTGTCTTTAAATGATAGAATTGGATTTGATAAATTGTATAGGTCCTTCAAGCTCTAATGTCTCTAAATTTTCATTGTTAATGGTTAAAAGGGCTGTGTTTAGTAGCAGATAGAATAAATGTACTCTTTTAGAGGTCAAGAGTCACACTAGTTCGATTATTTAAGAGAAGTTGATATTTGTCAATTATACCTTAATAAAGCAGAAGACAAATAATTTCCCCCCATTTAATAATCTATCAATTGTGACTCTGATTTACATGACAGTAACAAAAAAACAACTAGGTAAAAACTTGAGAGTGAAAAACATCAACTAGTGGTTTGGGCTATATTATGGAAATAACGAAGTTGAAATTCTTTTCATTCTCTTCTTCTCACTGAATTAATTTGTGGTTTTTATTTTACATAAACACATTCATTAAAGAGCCTAGAGCTGCTTGAACTTGACAGTCACCCCTCTCCTGACACTTCTCAGAACAATGGCTTGAAAGACACATTTTTTAACTTCCTTTTCCTCTTTTTCTTTTGTCTTCTTGGAGTATTATATATCTAAGTGACAGGAGTCTTACAAATATTTAGGAAGATAAACACCCTGAGTCTGTTGGGTACAACAGAAGGATTCATACATCATTTACGTGTCTGGTGCAGGGGAGGACAATCACCCTGGATGGGTTCACTCCATTATGGCTGATTGCTGTCCAGGACATCATTAGTGGTGATTTTGTCTTGTCATTTGTTTATAGATGCTATGAAGGATACTGATCCCAAAGTGGAATTTCTGCTGCAGGGCAAAGAATCATATATTGTTATTCACTTGCAAAATGATGAATACTATAAGATTTGGAACAGCTTCTGCAAATAATTTTCAAAGAAATGCACATTTTATCATTTTCTACAAGAGGCCCACTTTTGAAAAGTAGGTGAATAATCACTATTTTACAAATAATTCTTGCTATTGTAAATGTTTTTAATGGTCAACTCTCAAAATATTAATCAATTTTTCTTTTGCCAGGAAATAGAAATCTGGAAAACCTAAGTCTGTAACACTTCTAGTGAAAAGTCCAGAACATCAATTTCCCCTAATTTCATATGAAACCAGGTTGACTATCTTTTATTTTTCTCTCCTCAGTGAATTGATTACGTTGAGGCTAAATTACTTGCTTAATTATTACGCATGCATGACTTACATTCCATAAGGAGTCTGGGTCATGGCAGGCTCCTCAGGAGATTCATGAACTTATGATTTATGGACCTGCTGCCAGTTTTGCAGTTTCCCTCACATTTAGCATGACTGTGGGCTGTCATTGCCATTCTCCTTTATCTGAAAGATGGTTAAGGAGATGGAGAAGGAATACTGGGAAATCCTCACATAATCAGAGGCTATCCCTTAGGGTCTGAGTGTTATGCCCAGATTTCGTGATCCCCAAAGACCACCAGGGAGCCGAGTCCGATGCAAAAGCAAAGAGCCTTTAATCGAGCTAGCTCGAGCTCAGTCCCACACACACACACCGGTGCAGCGGCGAGGTGGAGAGAGAGAGAGCCCCAGTCCCCAAACGCGCTGATTTATAGGGGGCCTGGGAGAGGTAGGAGGGGTGAGGTAGTGTGGTCTCTGCTGATTGGTCGGGATCAGGTTGCACATGGGGGCAGGGTGCGGCTTACTTTCCCCTTGCATTTCTATTGGCTAATTCACAAGTGTGGGTTGGGCTCTTGGAGAGGTTCTAGGGCGGGAACCTGACTCCACGAGGTGGAAGACATGGAACAAAGGGAACATGGAGTCGGTCTCTCCCCGCCCTTTCATGAGTAACCATACTAGGTGCACTACCTTCTCCCAAACGTCAAATGTTACCTTCTAAATAATTATTATGTTTACTTAAGGGAAAATGAAATAAAGTAATGTAAATGTCATTTGAAGGGTAGCCATGCTAAAGAGGCCTTCTGCTACCTTTGCACTGGCTATGGTAGATGTGGGCATATGTTTTGGGAACCTGTTTCATCCATAAGAGACACCTGAGATTCAGAAATTATTTTGCATTTGCTTGACAAAGGAAGCCTCCCCCAACTTCCAGGATTGTATCTCTGTGTCACTCATGATCACCTTTCCATGACAGCTTTTCCTCCTCAAATACATTCTATACTAAAACCCTGCTTTCCACAACTCTTGCATGGCTCTACATATGAAATACTAAAATATCACCAGTTTTAATGAAATAGTCAACCAATTACTTGAAGAATTTATATTTATAGCCTGCTGACTAGCTACCATCCAACATGAGCTAGGTGATACATTTCTGGAAACTTCAAATTAATCCTTTTTATTACAGAAGTAGGTACCCATGCAAATGAATAGAAATAGCTGATCTCATTAAAGGCCGAATTGAAACCAATTCTTATGGTGGCAGTAGCTACAACCTGTGATAATTTCCCTAGCTGCTATATGAGTTAAGTCCTGCAATTACATTTAAAAATTCTAAATAGCATAATTTTAGGTAACATTATATTTTTATGTGTATATTTGTATGTGTGTTGACGAACGAGGTGTAGAGATGTATTTAAATAAGCTTGAATTTTAATTAGGTTGGCTTGATTTTTATGTTTGTATGGCTTTATATATGTCTTTCTGCAGATAACATTTTCCTCTAATTCTTTTTGATTCTCTTTCTCATTTTGAGAGACTGATGCTTAGATTATGATTCTCATTATAAATGCATACTAAGCTAGAGGTCTATTTTTATGCTCATGGACTCAAATCATTCTGGGACTTTAATTTCTTTTCTATAGTTTGAAACCAATTTTTAAATTTAAAATGATGAAGACATTTGTCCTTGCCCTAAAGCCCTGATTTAAGATTTAGACTGAAGGTTAAATATCAAAACTTTAATACAAATCAAGTGCATGCATTTCTGAATAAAGGTCTGACACCATCTGTACAGGCATTGATTCCTCTAGCTAGAGGGCTGGAGTGTCTGTTTACAAAAGAATATACAATTTAGACAGAACAAGGGCCCTTCTATCAAATAGAAGAGAAGAGTCATGTTCATTTGTCATTACAAGCACACCATTTCCTTTTCGGTGAGTTAATGCCCTTCCTTAAAAGGAGATTAGTCCTTCAAAATAAAGACATTGGAGCTGGCAGGCAGCATCCAGGGGTAGATACAGATTAGAAATTCTTTAGAAGCCTGAGGTCAGACCCATTCAGAATCTCTTTAAAACATCACCAGAGAATACTGGTGTATCCACATTCGCCCACCAGGATTATTTTAGAATCATGATCACATAAGTTTTCACAGTAAGAATTTGCATACAAACAGACATCAGTTCTCAATAGACAATGTGGAAACTTTGGTTAATGCAATGAGAAAGCAAACACAAAGACAGCGAAGGGAAGATTCTCATCTTAATGTATGAAAGAAAGGGTCATACTTGATTTGAACTAACTTCTGTCCTCTACAAGTAGATGACCCCAGTTTTTTAAATAAATTACCCTCAAAATTAGGTTCAATGGTTAATTATCCTGGAAGAGAATTTAAATTCAGCCTTTAATTCCTTTCATAGATGAACCTCATATTATAAACACAAGGATAATAATAGGCCAAGGAACATTTAAATATTTATGCAGATTCTACTTCCATTTTTATCTGGAAACTTTGCAACCCTAGTAGAAAGAATGTTTCTCTTATCCTTGCATGTTATCATTTCTAGGACTTTATTTTTTATTTTAGTTTTTTAAAAATATATTTTTATTGATTTCAGAGAGCAAGGGAGAGGGAGAGAGAGAGATAGAAACATTAATGATAGAGAGAATCATTGATCGGCTGCCTCTTGCATGCCCCCTACTGGGGATTGGGGCCACAACCCAGGGGTGTGCCTTTGACTGGAATTGAACCTGGGACCCCTCAGTCCACAGTCTGAAGTTCTATCTATTGAGCCAAACCAGGTAGGGTCATTTCTAGGACTTTAAAAGTAAATATGTTAGTACAGAAAAAGGCAGTGAAGCCCAGTGATGCTATAGCTTTGAATTAATCACAATCAGGAAATTGGCTGAGAAAAACAACATGTATCATAAGTAAATTGAAAATTATTTCAGCTATTATAGTGCAATACAAATATATAACATTGATACCACATTAAATATATTTATATATTTTAATATTTCCTTAATATCTTTGGAGCCACTTAGAAAACTTACATCAATTTAGAAACTTCATTAATGGCACTGTAACCTTGTGAAAAGAAATTAGTTTTAAAGTTATCTGGTTGTTTGATTTTAGGGCAAAGCCTGATTATTAGCATAATTTGTTTTATATCAACCAAAGTTTTAGACTTTTTTTCAGAGAGTGATTCTGAGGTGTATTATTTCAATAATGATACTGTTGCCCTTGTTTTTATAATAGTTTTGATAGAAAAACAAAAAAGTATGAAGTCTATGAAAGCATGTTGTTATAGGTAGAATAACAATGAAAGAAAGGGAAGAAGTCTGAAAAGATGTAGTGTAACAAAACAAAAAAACAAAAACAAAAAACAAAAACAAAAAAACCCAAACCACATCCTTATACTTGGTTCAAATCCTGGCCTTAAAACAGACTAGCTGAGTGATATGGAGCATATAACTGTAAAGGTTATTGTTTCTTTATCCATAAAATATGAAACATAGTTTGTACTGTGCTTAGTCTTTGCAGGGGTTAAAGGAGATGATAAAATGATATATGTGAAGAGCTTGGAATATAATGCTCATTACATGTTTCTACTCCCACTACCCTCGCAGGTGATAGAAAGGTCAGGATGCAACAGTTACTCACATACCAGGCTGTGTTAGAAGGCCTCAAGAGAGATTTCTCCATTTCTCAATTTTTGGATTTTCCTTCCAGGTAGATATGCTAGCCAGTAGTCCAGGCAGAACTTCAGGCACAGCAACCTTCTGATTTATTATGGACACTGATATAATGGAAGTCAGTGGGCAAAGCAAATGGTAGGCACTGGAGCTCAGTGAACTTGCAGATGCAATTTAGCCATTTTATACTTAGCTCAAATGCTTTTCATCAAAACTTTTCAGTTTTGTCTGCAACACAGATGCCTACTATCCCTGATTTAAAACCTAACCCTCAAGGTAAATCTTAACAGACCTCATGTGGCCCAACCTGAACTGTACACTTTATTTCCAAGCACTGTTATAATAATACTAGAGGCCCGGTGCACGGATTTGGGTCCCTTGACCTGGCCTGCGGGATTGGGCTGAAACCAGCTCTCTGACATTCCCCAAGGGGTCCCGGATTGCGAGAAGGTGCAGGCTAGGCTGAGGGACCTCACTGGTGCACAATCGGGGCCAGGGTGGGATGTGGGAGGTTGGCCAGCTGGAGAGGGACCGCGGGAGGGCTCCAGGGTGTGTCTGGCCTGTTTTGCTCAATCCCAATCAGCCAGACCCCAGCAGCAAGCTAACCTACCAGTTGGAGTATCTGCCCCCTGGTGGTCAGTGCATGTCATAGCAAGCAGTTGAGCAGCCTTAGCATATCATTAGTATATTATGCTTTGATTGGTTGAACGGCCGACCGGATGACCAGACACTTAGCATATTAGGCTTTTATTATATAGGATTACCATGCGAGGGATATCACTGCCCAGTAGGTTGGGGTGGGTTCTGTGGTGGACAAGTTTTTCTGAAAACAATATAGAACATGCTTCAACTTCCACATTGTTTATGGTTCTCTTCATTTGTAGATATAAGGATTCTATAAAGTGGTAGTAAAAAGTAATTGTGTAGGTAACATAGTGGATTAAAGCATCTAGTCATTAGCCTTATATTGGTCAAAGAAAAAAACAAAGAATAGTCACTAAAAAGAAGTGTGAAAATTAACTTATTACATGTCTCAAACTTTATAAGAAGAGAAAAGGTTCATTATAATACTGCTCTTCTTTCCACCTCTAACAATCCTTAATATCCAAAGCTCCTGGAGTATGCTTTCTCCAACCTCCTATCCTCTAGTGCAATCTCTTTTTTCCATTTCCCCCATAATATTGCATCATAATAATACAAATGTCTGCTTGGAATTACAGGATGATCTTCATCATTTGGGGAAGTGAATAAATTTAACAAGCCAACCCAAAAGCATTTTTAGTGGGAAGTAAATAGGGAAAGGCTAGAACTATTGTTGTTATTTTTATTTTGCTTTTAAAAT
The DNA here is from genome assembly GCF_963455305.1 of Plecotus auritus. Lineage (NCBI taxonomy): Eukaryota > Metazoa > Chordata > Mammalia > Chiroptera > Vespertilionidae > Plecotus > Plecotus auritus. The sequence continues at coordinate 130,876,233 of NC_137771.1, read as the reverse complement.
ATGCAAGCTTAAAGTGCCAATGGGCAGAGAATAAAAGAGGTATATTGGACAATGAATATTGTCAATGGACTACTGAAGCAACTTAGTAACAATGGGGGGTGGTCAAAGACAGCAAATCATTTCTGCTTTATTAATGTTTGATAATTTCTTAGGGAAATTAACTTTGGAAAATAGAAAAAAGACATGAATCTGAGTTTTGTATTCTGGTTGAGTGGAGTTTACTCCCTTCGGATACTGCATATCTGCTATTTGGAGACATTAATTTTCTCTCTCCTTTTCAGAACTAATCAATAAAACCAATGAAAAGTTATAAATGCTTTTATTGCTTACTGCCTTAGTAAACAAAAAATAACTGATGTCTGATAATAATTTATAAATTAAGATTAAGAGGTGTTTATCCAAAAATATCTCCTGAAGTTGTTTAGGATCAAGAGAAATGTTTTGTGTAGTCCATTATCTGTGATGCCTGTCTTTATCATGCTTTCAGGATACTTCAATCCTGACATAGGCAGAGGTGTTGACCAGGTAACTTTATGCTACCTTCCATGTTAAGATTCTACAGTAGTCAGAATAAGTCACAAAAGTTTCTTTATAAAAAGTGTGAGAGCAAAGAGGAAGTAAAGAAAACTAAAGCTTGTGTATAGGTATTCAAACACAAATAACAATACATTCACAACAATATTCAATCCTAGAGTGGCTGGGAAAATGATTTTATTTTCTTGCCCTAAAAATTTTATAATCTGGAATTCTATCTGGGGTGCATTATTATTTTAATGCAATAGCAGTATAGCAACACAACCATGTAATGCTATGTTAATCCTATAGAAAATGTGGAGAATTGTTTTGAGTCAGATACAGCCAAGGTTATCCAGTGAGGAAATCATTTTAAATCAGATGCAGGAGTAGCAAACTGTAAAAAAAATTAATATTTCAAAACATTCCAGGTAACATTGGAGAATATCAAACAATAAAGAAGATAATTCTAGTATAGACAATGTTTGATGAAAATGATTTCTTGGTCCCAGCCAGTGTAGCTCAGTGGTTGAGCATCAACCTATGAAACGGGAGGTCATGGTTCAATTCCAGTCAGGGCACATGCCCGAGCTCAATCCCAAGAGTGAGGCATGCAGGAGGTAGCTGGTCAATGATTTTCTCTCATCACTGATGTTTCTATCTCTCTCTTCCACTCTGAATATATTCCAATAAAATATATTTTTAAGAAAAGAAAATGATTTCTTGGAAGAACCTAAAAATAAATATATAACATTATGTTTCATATTATCAGTATTCTTATGCAGAACAGCCAGTAGCTTATTGGCAGTATATGTAGCTCATAAAACTAAACTAAATAATTATGAAGAAGACAACTGTAATATCCATTTCTTTTATAAAATTGGAAATGTTATTTTAAAAAATCCAGGTATGTCTGAAGTAGACTAACTAGCAAGTCTCAGGATTGTTTATTCCAGTTGGAAGAAACTGAGGGATTAGCACTTTCTCAGAACCCTGCAAGAAAGGTGTCAGGGGGCAGGGAAGGACCAAACACAAACATAAGTTGTACATTGTTCACCTGAAATAGTTGTTCACATCTATTTAGTGCTTCTCATATAATATACTAGAGGCCCAGTGCACGAAATTCGTGCACAGGGAGTGGGGGGATGGAGAATGGGTCCCTCAGCCTGACCTGCACCCTCTCCAATCTGGGAGCCCTCAGGGGATGTCTTACTGATGGCTTAGACCCACTCCCTGTGGTTCTCTGCTCTCTGCAGACCTGCCTGCTCATTGCCGTCACAGGCCCTGTTGTCTGCTCTCTGTGGGGGCCTGCTTGCCCCTCACCACCATGGCCAGGGGTAAGCAGGGCCCTGATGTCTGCTCTCTGGCTCACTGCCATGGCCAGGGGCAAGCAGGGCCTTGGTGTATGCTCTCAGTGAGGGGCAAGCAGGGCCCTGTTGTCTGCTCTCTGCAGGGGCCTGCTTGCCCCTCACCATGGTGTAGCGCTAAAAGGATGACTCTGATGGGGCTGAGGAGACTGGGCGCCACCATCTTGTGTCTATGGGGACCACCATCTTTGTGAGGGAGTGATGGTCAATTTGCATATTCCATCTTTATTAGATAGGATAATAGTTCCAATCAAGCACCTGAGAAGACAGGCACCACTGTAAAGTATTTAGTCACTTTCTTTTATTTTCTAATCCTTTCTATGTTCCACTTTCATTTTATTTTGTTCCAAACTTGTGTTGTGCAATCCTCTCTTAGCTACTTGTCCCTATATTTACTTGTACTCCCATGAACAGAATCACTCTAACAAAATCATCAGTTCTTCCTAAAGCCAGTGTGGGGTTCCATTGGGGTACACATCAGAATCACTAGGTACCAGTTCTGCCCCACTTCTTTCTAAGTAGATGATCTTGGGAAAGTAATGTACATATTTAGGCTTCTACTTACTCTTTTATTAAATTACTACCTCATTGAATTATCCCAACAATCCATTAAGAAAGTTTATACTATTATTCCAACTTTAAAGATTAAGTGAAGAACTTGCCCAAAGCAACTGTCATATGTAAGAATCACTTCCACGCAATCTAGCTCCAGAGTCCAGCAATCTTGACCACTATGTTACATTTCCTCTGTAATATTATATTATATCCTAGATCAGCCTTGGGCAAACTACGGCCCGCGGGCCAGATCTGGCTGTTCTATCCGGTTCTCTTGCTCTCCCCTCTGCTCCTTTACTTTGAATTTATATTAGTTCACACAAACACTCCATCCATGCTTTTGTTCTGGCCCTCCGGTCCAGTTTAAGAACCCATTGTGGCCCTCGAGTCAAAAAGTTTGCCCACCCCTGGAGATGCTGTAACTTGGATCTTAATACTCTTCAGCTGTATGTTTAAGGGTAATAAAATCTTCTGTGCTGATATTTATATCATAGGAAACTGTGTAATTTACATTACCAAAGTATTTAACCTTGTGTGAATAGTCAAAGGAAAATGACAAGTAATACCCAATCTGTTCTGTTATGATGAGTGTTCAGTTTGCAATGAGTGAATTCAAATTTTACTTTTGCTTCATTTTGTTTTTTCTTCAACAGTTGGAGTCATTCTTGGGTCTTCCTCCATGATTACCCAGGAACTGTTACTTTACTGAATACTCAGGCAGTGAACTGGGTAGTAGAGTCAGAAACTCTAACTCATGTTGAAACACTCCTGCTGTATGTAACAGGATAATGGTTTAGGTAGTATTTTGGACCATCATCCTAACATCAGATTTCATCATCCTATGTAATAAAAGGGTAATATGCAAATTGATCCTAATGGCGGAACAACTGGGAACGACCAGTCGCTATGATGTGCACTGATCACCAGGGGGCAGATGCTCAATGTAGGAGCTGCCTCCTGGTGGTCAGTGCGCTCCCACAGGGGGAGCTCTGCTCAGCCACAAGCCGGGCTGATGGCTGCGAGCGCAGCTGTGGTGATGGGAGCCTCTCCTGCCTCCTCAGCAGCACTAACTATGTCTGACTGACAGCTTAGGCCCGCTCCATCAGTCGGGCATCCCCTGAGGGCTCCCGGGCTGCCAGAGGGATGTCTGACTGCTGGGGGATCGGGCCTAAGCTGGCAGTCAGACATCCCCCGAGGGGTTCCGGACTGCAAGAGGGTGCAGGCTGGGCTGAGGGACACCCCCTCCCTGAGTGCATGAATTTTTGTGCACCAGGCCTCTAGTCTATATATACAAAAGCCTAAGTGACCATTTGACCATTTGACCATTCAACCATTCGACTGGTAGCTTTGATGCGCAATGACCATCATGGGGCAGACACTTTGACCTGTAGGTTAGCTTGCTGCTGGGGCCCTGTCGGCCCCAAATCTGGTTCACCCACACCAGATTCCCTTTCAATGTGCACGAATCCATGCACTGGGCCACTAGTCTATAGTAATTCTTAAAAGATTCAAATTATAATTGGTTTCATTTTCCCTTGGCTTGATCTGTATTACTATGTTAAATCTAACCACACCCCTGATAAATTTGAATCCATTTGGTGTCTTCAATGGATCTTCTAATTTCTAAGTACTCAAGAGGTGTTTTTAGAAAGACTTTTTAAGTTTTGATATTCAAAGGAAGGTGGCATTCAGATATTACATAATACTCATGGAAGATGCTGCTGATACATCTGCAGACAGCCTTCTTTTGAAGAAACCTGCATTTTTATTTATACAACTGATGGTGCCAGCATTGTGAGGAAGAACATGAGTGAAATGCCTACACACTATACAAAGGGATTGCTAAAAATAACCCCGACTTGTCTGAGAATCTCCTATAAGGTGCTTCCACCCCCTTTGCTTTTTTGTTTTGAGTGTTCTTCCTAATCATATTGCAGGAATCTGTCAGGTGCTTATTTGTATTATGGCTGGTTTGGACAATGCAGTGCTATCCAGGCTGTAGAGGGGGTGGTTACAAATCCAAAACAAATACATTATCCAGCACTTACTGTCCGCTCCCTTTGCATGCCTTCATGAGTGTGAAGCTTTTTTCATTTTCCTAATTGAGTCCCTAGACCTATTATTAACATATTATGATTTATAAGAGAGTGATTTTTTTAAATAACAACACTGAGAAAGCAAAACCAATTTGTTCCTCCCAAGGGTTTGAGAGCACATTATAAGCACAGGGTGGTCAAAATAAAAATAAATACAAGTACACAGACCCTGATTGTTCCTAATTGGAGAAAACACCCATTAGAGCCAAAAGGCTAAGAAACAAATTGTTTGCCACAGTAAATCATTCTCCTAAATATCATTATTTAAAACATTTGAACTCTGTTTAAGGATATAAACAGTGATGTGGGCTTCACAAGGAACACTGAGACAGTTGGCTGCCTTTAAATCTCAGTAGCAATCACATCGGAGGCTGCCAGGGCTTTTACTGCTCCATTTTCGCTAAAGGCTGGATTACTGAATCCCCATTACATCCTCCATCTCATTTTCATCTCTATTGCACCAATTAGGCTGCATTGAGGCTTATAGGGGCTTACATTGAGTTTCAGATAGATGAAAGAAGCCAGTCTATACTCTTTGTGATAAAAATAGTCATTAATTACTGAGACTTGTAAACTGTTTAGCAGCCTTCCTAATGTGGCCCGCCAGGTGCTTCTCATCCTATAGCTAATCAGCAAAAGAGGAGAAAAATCCTCAGGGACTAGATGATCTTTTTTGCCAAAAAAGAAAGTCAAGGTTAAAAATCAATCTAAAATATAATGAAAACCTAAGTCAATATGCCCTCACTGGCAAAAGACTGCCTTGCTTTGCTTTCAATCAATGTTTATTAGAGAAAAATATCTTACAATATTGTTCCATGGGGTAACTAATTACCAATAAAATATTTTCCCCCTATGTGATAGAAAATAATGTGTTCTGAGGAGTTGAATGCATGAAAACACATTTATAAATAGATCAAGTGGAGTTAGATAATTACCTAAGAAAAGTGAAATGTCATAGGAATTAATGAAGTAATTCAGTAGAGCGGGAACCCAACCAGTAAAGAGTCTGCTGAAAGAAACAATGGATAATCTCACCTTTGAATGGACAGCTTAAACATGCTGGTGGAATTTCAGGTTAGTCTGGTTCAGAATTGACTGCCATATTCAGTATTTTAATTTTTAACAATAACCTTATGTTTAATTGGCAAAAATGTCCATTATGTTACTTCATTAAGGCAATCAGAAGCATGGGGTAGTAAATATCAGCATGATTAACAACTTTCATGTGGTAGACAAAATAGAGATGAATGGTTTTTGTGTATACAAGTATCCCACAAGTTGGAAAGATAGAAAGCATGCCTGTATGGAGTGGAAGCATGCATTGAAGGCTTCTTTCTTAAAGTACATATTTCATAAGTAAAAACCATGCTTTTAAAAGGAATGCCGTGCAGCCATGTTTCCTGCATTTCAATATGACCAATATTCTTGAATGGGAGTACAGTTTTTCAAAACAATGGCCAAAGAAAATTGGAGTGATGGGAAATCGGCTAAATTGATTTTTACAAAAGCCTTGTAGAGAGCTTTAAAAATGAACATTGTGTGCAGGGGAGAAACAACTATGAAAGAAATTACAAGTGGGTTGCACTACATTATAAGCTTGAGATTGCTTATTAAATGCATAACTTGTTTTTCTGCTATACCAGTCATTTTACATAAGTGTGTGATTTGGCTTCCATTTATAATGTATAACTGCAGCATGCTTCAACAGGGCCACAGGGAATACTTGTTATGGGTTGAATATTTGGTTAAAAACCTTGGAAAAGTTCCAAAAGCATTTCCATACCCCTGACAGATTTGGATAAGCATTTCTTTTCAGGTTTACTCCTCTCCTTGGCAAATGGAGAGGAAACAACTGCCCTCCAGACACAGGACAGACAATACATTCCCATTTCCTTTCTTCGTACTCCAAATTTTTATAAATTGATGGTATTTGTATTTGAAATTAATTTAAATTTATACCACTCCTTGGGGAAAAGGTATCTTAGAATCTGCTTATAAGATGTTGAGCTACTAATGTGCACTATATTTATACATAATTATTTTAATAATAAGTAATTATTATATTTAAAACCAACGATGAAGTATTGATTCCTTAGTACAGTTTTTAAGTAAAATTCCATTGCACACCAATCCTGAGGAGCAGGAAGGAATAGAGAGGAAGTGTTGTAAAAGCAGGTAAGTAAGAAGAAATTTGCCCAAAACATAGAGAGGTAAGTCCTTATATGCTTGACCAAGTGTAGATTCTGACAAAGGGAACAAGAAATGGGACTCAAGGTTGCAAGAATAGAGGAGAAACTTTTAAACATATTCCAGGACTGTTCATTTTCTAACTGCTTTGCTATTTCTTGCACACACAATTTGAAAGGCTTTGCAGGAACAATCTGTTAGCAGAGGGAACACATCTTATTTTTCATTTAATAAAAAGCATGTAGAGGAGAGAACCAAGATGGCGGCATAGGTAAACGCCTGTACTTGCTGCCTCCCACAACCACATCAAAATTACAATTAAAATACAGAATAACTATCATTCAGAACTGTCGGAAAGCTGGCTGAATGGAAGGACTACAACTAGAGAAGTAAGGAAGAAAGCACAGTGAGACTGGTAGGAAGTGCGGAGGTGCAGAACGGGCTGGTCTGGCACCTTTAATCCGGATGGAGATCACCTTTGTGGAGGCTGCCCAGAGGAACGAGGGGTCCCAGCCCCATACCAGACCCCCAGCCCAGGGTTCCAGAACTGGGGAAAGAAGTCCCTATGGGCAGCAAGAACTACGGGCTGCAAAAACCAGTGTGCATTGGATCTGAGTGACACACAGGCTGCTGGAGACCCAGCTGCTCCTCTTTAAAGGCCAGCACCACGAACTGAATTTACAAGCTCCCACTTCATCTGAGCTCCAGTGCCAGGCAAGGCCCTGGGGGACCCAGACACATATGGGGAGAAATTGGACTGTCTGGCACCGGGGCAGGAACTTGGGGCAGCTTTCTTCCAGATGGAGGTACATAGATAAACTCCTGTACTTGCTGCCTCCCACAACCACATCAAAATTACAACTAAAATACAGAACAACTATCATCCAGAACTGTCAGAAAGCTGGCTGAATGGAAGTATTACAACTACAGAAGTAAAGAAGAAAGCACACCGAGACTGGTACTGGTAGGATGTGTGGAGGTGCAGAATGGGCTGGGACCTCCCCAGTGCAGGGCTGACTGGCAGCCATTTCTGTTTGCTCTGCCCTGGTGATTCCCTGAGACCCCATCCTACCCAATTTACAACCCCACCCAAGCTGTGCACAATGGCTTTTGCATATGAATGGTCTGTCCTTTCTCAGGCTAAAAATCTGTCAAACAAGCTGCAGCTGAGTCAGGGAGCTGAAAACGTATCAACAAAAGGCCCAAGACCTGGCACCAGCACCAGTCTGCCTTGCTTCACAGGTAGGCCTCACCTGGGCACTTCCAAACCCCATACAAAGAGGAGGAATCTGCAGATCTGTCTGTAGCTCCTGCTGGGTGGCCCCAGGTGGTGGTTGACTTTGCACCTCCCTGGAGACCCAAGAGCCAGGGTACGCAGTGGTCAGGGGGAGGCCATACCAGATTACAACTCTTCACATCCATAAGAGACACACTCAAGGGGAAGACTCAGTGAGCACGAAAGCCCCAATGAAGCAAGTCCTGCTCCATAAGGGTGTCTCCTGCACAGCAGCTCTCCACTGTAGTCATAGCTGGTCCTCACAGCCAATTGGCCTAGAGGTCATTTCCTCTCAGTGACACCAACAGCAATCAAGGCTCAACTACAACAAAACTGTGCACACAGCCCACAAAGGGGTGCACCAAGAGTGTCCACCTCAGGTGATTGGGGAGGCTGAGCCACTGGGACCCTACTACACAAGCTACCCAATACATAGAAACAAACACAGGGAAGCAGCCAAAATGCAGAGACAAAGAAACATTTTACAAGTGAAAGAAATGGAAGAAAGCAAACTACTGGATGTAGAGTTCAAAACCACAGTTATAAGGTTACTCAAGAATCTTCTAGAAACCTCCAAGGAACTTAGTGAGACTTTCAAGGATCTTAGTGGGAATGCCAAAAAAATGGAAAAGGACCTGTCAGAAATTAAGCATACACTGACTGAAATAAAGAATAATATTCAGGGATTAAACAGTAGACTGGAGGATCCCGAGAATCAAATCAATGACTTGAAATATGAGGAAGCAAAAAAACACCCAACCAGAAGAGCAAAAAGAAAAAAGAATCTGAAAATATGAAGATAGTGTAAGGAGCCTCTGGGACAACTTCAAGCATACCAACATCCGAATTATGGGGGTGCCAGAAGAAGAGAGAGAGCAAGATATTGAAAACCTATTTGAAGAAATAATGACAGATAACTTCCCCTACCAGGTGAAAGAAATAGACTTGAAAGTCCAGGAAGCACAGAGAACCCCAAACAAGAGGAATCCAAAGAGGACCACACCAAGACACATCATAATTAAAAAGCCAAGGGCAAAAGACAAAGAAAGAATCTTAAAAGTAGCAAGAGCCAAAACCGGTTTGGCTCAGTGGATACAGCATCAGCCTGGGGACTGGGGGGTCCCAGGTTCGATTCCGGTTAAGGGCATGTGACTTGGTTGCGGGCACATCCCCAGTAGGGGGTGTGCAGGAGGCAGCTGATCGATGTTTCTGACTATCTATCCCTCTTCCTTCCTCTCTGTAAAAAATCAATAAAATATATTAAAAAAAAAAAAAGTAGCAAGAGAAAAGCAGCTCGTTACTTATAAGGGAATGCCCATACGACTATTAAGAGATTTATCAACAGAAACTATGCAGGCCAGAAGGCAGTGGCAAGAAATATTCAAAATGATGAATAGCAAGAACCTACAACCAAGATTACACTACCCAGCAAAGCTATCATTTAGAATTGAAAGTCAGATAAAGAGCTTCATAGACAAGAAAAAGTTAAAGGAGTTCATCACCACCAAACCAGTATTATATAAAATGCTGAAGGGTATTTCTTAAGAAGAGGAAGAAGAAGAAAAAGGTAAAGATAAAAAAATATGAACAACAAAGTGACAACAAATACATATTTATCAACAATTGAATCTAAAAATCAAAAGAATTAAAAATCTGATGAACAGAATAAACTGGTGCATGGAATAGAATTGGGAAATGGAAATGAAACAGACTGATGATTCTCAGAGGGAAGGGGGTGTGGGGGTGTGGGAAGAGATTAGACAAAGATCTTATATGCATGTATGCATTACCTATGGACACAGACAATAGAGTGGCAAGGGCCTGGGGTGGGGTGAGAACCGGGTGGAGGGGAGCTATTGGGGGGAAAAAAGAGGGACATCTGTAATAATCTCAACAATAAAGATTAATTTTATAAAAAGCATATAGAGACTGAGAAATGATGTGGAATATTTTTTCCTTTTCACATTGTCACTTTGCAGTCTACAGTAGGCACCTAAATATAATGGACACTTAGAAACCATTTCTTTCTCTGACATCCCTTCTTTCACTCCATTGCTCCCCAACTCATATACCTTAATTCCTTCCACATCTTTTCCAATGGTATGTGCTGTCTTCATTAGTATTTTAGGGCCTTGGTTCCCTCCTAATAGGAAGCTTTAAAGTCAAGATCTAGAAGAAAAATCCTTGGTTAGGTTTCGGTGTGGCTGGTATCAACTATGTACTCATGTCTTTAGGAGGAATAGGCCTAAGTCTTTCAAAATAATCACGGTGCAGCATCAAAACACCTCCTCACCATCAGAATTGAGGAAGTGAAGTAATAAGAAGAGGAAAAAAGTCCTTTCTGTTATTCTTCCTCTAATAATCTATGAGTTTTCAGAACAGATAGCTGTTTATTTTTCCTCAGTGAGTGGGTTTGTGTTTCAGGGTTTGGAGGTAAGACATCTCTAAGTACTACATACCTAGGCGATGTCTTTCTTGGACATAATTGGCAGATCATAGATCAGTTATGCAGAGGAAAGAAAAAAATTAAAACTGAAGTAAAGAGGAGCACCATGGGCTCCTATAATGGAATAAATTGGAGCACAGTGTGGTCTGAGGCTGAAATATTTTCATCATAGGCTACATTTATTGATGTTTTTCACCTTCTTTCTCTTGGTTTTGGCTTTCCTCTTCAGCTTCAAATATCACAAGTTGGCTGTCAGCACTTTGAGAGTAAAACCGTTGTCCTATTAAAAAAAAGGCATAGATTTGCATTCTGCTTTATATAATGGTTAGGAAATAGCTAGTCAAACAGAGCAGTTTTAATTGACTAAAGATGGGAGTGATGATATAATTATTTTCTGAAAGCATGGTTGAGTCCCCTGGCTATTTCTTAGTAGGAATAAGACTAAATATCCTGTGTTTATTTTCAGAATGGAGCATCTACAGGTAAATAAACCTTTCTGATGCCAAAATTGGCTGTGTTTCTTAGTTTAGATTAAATAAAGTCACCTTAGAACCCTTCCACCGTGGACAGAACAAAATATGACTAGAAGGTAAAATATCTCTTCCCATCACAATTTATTTAATTCCCACAAATATTTATTAAGGCCCTACTATAGACCAAAGACATACAATAGAAATATATTCCTTGACATTATGTATCATATGGATATTTGATGATATGGTCCTTTGATTTACTTAAACATTTTGTTTTTGAATCTTTCTGAAGTTCATGTGAGAACTAATGATACTTTCTACTCCATAGGTGAAGTCAGTGCCACATATGTGGGAAAAAGGCTCATCTTCCATCAGAAACAGTTGCCAACACTAGTCAGCATCTGAGCATGAGGAAAAACCCTGAAAAGTGAGAGCAGAAAAGTGAGGTTCATCAAACATGGAGGTCCTCAGGCAGGTCACGGACATTAGTGCTGGGGATTTGAGTCTGAATCTATACTTCTAGGTTGCTACCAGAAAATCCAAGGCACATGTGTGGGAGTTAATTGGGGTAGAGTTGATATTTAATTTAGGATTTTGCTTAATTATCTTAAAAGTTTACACTGAGTGGCCAGATTATTATGACCACCTGACGATTGTAGGCAAATTAGCCGTACACTGCATCGTATGGGATATGGAAGCCAAAGGCCTGTTTGCACACCTTTGCTGTCTGCAGTTACCAAGATAAAACATCTCCAATTCGCATAGGAACACAAGGATTGGACAGTCGAGAATTGGAAAAAAGTCATGTGGTCCAATGAATCACGTTTCCAGTTGCATCATGCAGATGGCAGAGTGAGAATTTCGCAGAAGCAGCATGAAAGCATGCATCCCACATGCATGAGTACAACCCTTCAAGCTGGTGGGGGCAGTGTTATGGTTTGGGGCATGTTTTCCTGGCATGATTTGGGCCCTTTAATTCGTGTCGAACAACGTCTGAATAGCACAACATACCTAAGTATCATTGCTGATCAAGTTCATCTGTCATGTTGATGATGTATCCTAATGGAGATGGAGATGGCTTCTTCCAATAAGACAATGCACCATGCCACAGTGCTCGTATTGTGCAGGAGTGGTTTCAAGAACATGAGGGAGACTTTACCTTGCTTAGGTGGCCCCCACAATAATCAGATCTCAATCCAATTGAGCATTTGTGGGACAATGTTAAAGGAGCCATCAGGCAGCTGGTTCCACAACCATCAAATCTCACAGAACTGGACAGTGCTATTCATCAGGCATGGTATCAGATTCCTCACATCACCTTTCAACATCTCGTGGAGTCAATGCCAAGAAGAATTGTCACAGTATTGAAGGCAAAAGGTGGCCCAACCAAGTACTGATGAGGTGGTCATAATAATCTGGCCACTCTGTGTATTAATAAGCATTTTAAGTAATATATTCTGTTAACAGAAAAGTTGTTTTGCTGAAGTTGATAATTTCAGATTTTCTGAAATGTTCTCTGTCACACAAAAAATGAACTGTTGATGAAAGGTTACTTACTGAATACCATGCCTGGCATATTGAACCCAAATTTTTTTTTTTAAATTTTTATTAAGGTATTATATGTGTACATATCTTACCATTGCCCCCCACCCCCACCCCACTCCCATACATGCCCTCACCCCCCAATGTTTTGCATCCGTTGGTTACTCTTATATACATGCATATAAGTCCTTCAGTTGATCTCTTATTTCCCCCACCTCTCCCTAACCTTACCCCTGTAATTTGACAGTCTGTTTGATGCTTTACTGCCTCTGTAACTATCTTTTTGTTCATCAGTTTATAATGTTTTTCATTATCCCCAAATGAGTGGGATCATGTGGTATTTTTCTTTCATTGACTGGCTTATTTCACTTAGCATAATGTTCTCTAATTCCATCCAAGTGCCTACAAATGGTAGTAATTCCTTCTTTTTTACGGCAGCATAGTATTCCATTGTGTAGATGTACCATAGTTTTCTGATCCAGTCATCTGCTGATGGGCACCTAGGCTGTTTCCAAATCTTAGCTATTGTAAATTGTGCTGCTATGAACATAGGGGTGCATATATCCTTTCTGATTGGTGTTTCTGGTTTCTTAGGATATATTCCTAGGAGTGGGATTACTGGGTCAAATGGGAGTTCCATTTTCAGTTTTTTGAGGAAACTCCATACTGTTCTCCACAGTGGCTGCACCAGTCTGCATTCCCACCAGCAGTGCACGAGGGTTCCTTTTTCTCCTCATCCTCGCCAACACTTGTCGTTTGTTGATTTGTTGATGATAGCCATTCTGACAGGTGTGAGATGGTATCGCATTGTTGTTTTGATTTGCATCTCTCGGATAATTAGTGACTTTGAGCATGTTTTCATGTGTCTCTTGGCCTTCCTTCTGTCTTCTTTCGAAAAGATTCTATTTAGGTCCGTTGCCCATTTTTTTATTGGATCCTTCATCTTCCTTTTATTAAGTTGTATAAGCTGCCTGTAGATGTTGGAAATTAAACCTTTATCAGTGATACCATTTGCAAATATGGTCTCCCATACAGTGGGGTTTCTTGTTGTTTTGTTGATGGTTTCTTTTGCTGTGCAAAAGCTTTTTATTTTGATGTAGTCCCATTTGTTTATTTTCTGTTTGGCTTCCATTGCCCTAGGGGCAGTATCACTGAAAAAGTTCTTTTGGCATATGTCTGAGATTTTGCTGCCTGTGGATTCCTCTAGTATTTTTATGGTTTCCCGTCTTATATTTAAGTCCTGTACCCATTTTGAGTTTATTTTTGTGTATGGTGTAAGTTGGTGATCTAGTTTCATTTTTTTGCATGTATCTGTCCAATTTTCCCAACACCATTTATTAAAGAGACTGTCTTGACTCCATTGTATGCTCATGCCTCCTTTGTCAAATATTAAATGCGCATATTGGTTTGGGTCGATATCTGGATTCTCTATTCTGTTCCATTGATCTATATGTCTGTTCTTGTGCCAGTACCAGGCTGTTTTGAGGACAGTGGCTTTGTAATACAGCTTGAAATCTGGTATTGAGATCCCTCCTACTTTATTCTTCTTTCTCAGGATTGCTGTGGCTATTCGGGGTCTTTTTTTATTCCAGATGAATTTTTGGAGAGTTCTTTCTAGGTCTGTGAAATACGCCGTTGGTATTTTAATGGGGAGTGCATTGAATCTATAGATTGCTTTGGGTAGTATGGACATTTTAATGATGTTGATTCTACCAATCCATGAACATGGTATGTTCTTCCATCTGTTTACATCTTCCTCTATCTCTTTTTTCAGTGTCCTGTAGTTTTCCGCATATAGGTCTTTTACCTCCTTGGTTAGGTTTATTCCTAAGTATCTTAATTTTTTTGGTGCGATGGAAAATGGGATTGCTTTTTTAGTCTCTCTTTCTGTAAGTTCATTGTTGGTGTATAGAAATGCCATAGATTTCTTGGTGTTAATTTTGTATCCTGCTACATTGCCGAATTCATTTATTAAGTCTGTTAGTTTTTTGATGGAGTCTTTCGGGTTTTTTATGTACAATATCATGTCATCTGCAAATAAGGACAGCTTTACTTCTTCTTTTCCAATTTGGATGCCTTTTATTTCTTCTTCTTGTCTAATTGCAGTGGCTAATACTTCCAGTACTATGTCAAACAGGAGTGGTGAGAGTGGGCATCCCTGTCTTGTTCCTGTTCTTAGGGGAAATGGTTTTAGTTTTTGCCCATTGAGTATGATGTTAGCTGTGGGTTTATCATATATAGCTTTTATTATGTTGAGGTATGATCCTTCTATTCCCACCTTGTTGAGAGTTTTTATCAAGAAAGGGTGTTGGATTTTGTCAAATGCTTTTTCTGCATCAATTGATATGACTATGTGATTTTTATCTCTCAATTTGTTTATGTGGTGTATCACATTTATTGATTTGCGGATATTGAACCATCCTTGCATTCCTGGGATAAATCCTACTTGGTCATGGTGTATGATCTTTCTGATGTACTGCTGGATCCTATTTGCTAGAATTTTATTGAGGATTTTGGCATCTACATTCATGAGGGATATTGGCCTGTAATTCTCCTTCATTGAGTTGTCTTTATCTGGTTTTGGTATTAGGGTGATGCTGGCTTCATAGAAGGAGCTTGGAAGTGTTCCTTCCTCTTGAATTTTTTGGAATAGTCTGAGGAGGATAGGTTTTAGTTCTTCCTTGAATGTTTGGTAGAACTCTCCTGTGAAGCCGTCTGGCCCCGGGCTTTTGTTTGCTGGAAGCTCTTTGATGACTGCTTCAATTTCTTCCATAGTTACTGGCATGTTGAGATGTTTAGATTCTTCCTGATTGAGTTTTGGAAGGTTATATTTTTCTAGGAATATGTCCATTTCCTCCAGGTTGTCCAGTTTGTTGGAATAGAGTTGTTCGTAGTATTTTTTAACAATCCTTTGTATTTCGGCGGGATGAACCCAAAATTTTTTAAAAATTATGAAATATTGGATTGTGGCCAAAATGTGTACATGACCTTGAGTGATGAAGAAAATATTTATAATCTTCATCAGTGGTTTAAGGTAAGAAATTTCTTTACTGAACCCATGTATTGGTTTTTTAACACTGTATCAGACATTATAGTTCTTATCCTCAAAAAATTCATATTTTCCCAGGGATGATTGATTCTATTCATTTATTACCATGTGCCTAAGATGGGTCAAACACAGCACTTAGTTCTAGGGAAAAACATGATGGAAACAATTGATTTGTTCCCTGCCCTTTTGTAGCTTAGATCCATTGTTGAAAGATGGGGAAAATATTTAATCAAATAATCTTACAATGTAATTGCAAGTAGGATAAATGGTGTCAAGAAAGGGTTTTGGTTCTGAAGAGAGCATATTGGAGAGATTTGGTCTAGTTGATGAGGCTGGGAAGTATTTCTAGGAACATAATATTTAGCTGATATCTGAAGGATGCTTAAGATTTAATTAGAAAAGATGGGAAAGAGACTAGTCGTAGAGGTCAGTACTGAGGCCCTGAATGGGAGGAAACATAGCTCCTTCCTGGAGTTGAGAGTGCTATGTGACCAGAGTACAGATGTTATTGAAATCAGGGGCTGAGGGAGGGGTGTTAGACAACTTGGCTTGGAGGGCATAGTAAGGTTTTAGACATTGTCCTAAGAGTTCCGGGAAGCTACTGAAGTGTTTAAAGCAGAGTGTGGGGTGTTTGAATTACAATTTCATTATGATTGCTCTGGTGGCTGTATATGGAGAATAGATTGGAAAGGGACACAAGCAGAACTTTCAGACAGCTTTTGATGAGAAAAATTACCATCATCCAGACCAGTAGTGGTGAAGATGGCATCCTATATATAGATCTATGAGATATTTAGAAGTAGGGTGGGGAATTGGAAAGTGGTAATGCAGTTACTATCAGGAACCAAAAGAATTAGTTAGAGGTCTACTTACTCTGGCAGTGGGTGTACTGGAGGATCAGATACCTACATGCTTCCCCAAGCAAACAGCTGTTGATAAAGTCAATTCAATGCAACCTACATTCCAGGGCCCCTGATTATTCCTGGCCAAATAACCAGAGACAAAATAAACAGATCTGGAAGGTAGGGAACCATTTTATCAAGTCCTTGCCTTGATTCAGCTCTTGCTCTAAAGAGAAAATTTTCCAATTAGAAACATTGTTCTTTGAATTATTTTTATAACAGCTAATAAAAACCAAATCTGATTGCAAATGTCATACCTTTACAAGAAGACACTAAAACCTTAAACAGCTTTGAGTGCTTTTTACTTAATGTTCAATTTGTTGCTAATATACTACAGGATTTAAGTGTTTAACCTGTTAAGAGATTGTAAGTTAACTTGGATGTTTAACAATGAGCTGTTTTAAAGAGTATTACAAGTGAGCAGGTATATAAGAGAGTGGATAATAATTTAAAGTACCTGACTGAAAAATAATGATATGTATGTGTTAATGTGTTTAGTAAAAGCGCTATGAAAAAAAAAAAAAACAACAAAAAAAAACCTGACCCAGCAAGGCAAAATAGTGCATTTTGCATTGTTATTCCTCACATGATCATAATGCTAAAATTTTAAGTTAAAAGACAGCTTAGAGACCATTTATTGCATCTTTTCACCATCCTTTTAAAAAACATATTTCCCCATTTTACCTTCATCAACTTTCCCACTTTTCTATCCTTTTTTATAACAAAAATCCTAAAAAGAGTTGTTTACAATGAACCTTAATTTATCTTCTCTTATTCTCTCTTACATCTACTCAGTATGTTGAGGTTGCCATCATATCTAATAAAAGGGTAATATGCAAATTAACTGTCACTCAGTCACAAAGATGGCAGCGCCCATAGCCACAAGATGGTGGTGCCCAGTCCCCTCAGCCCCGCCAGAGTCCCCCAGTCCTGGGGGGGTGGCTGCTGAGAGCGGGCAGCATGAGTGGCCTGGCGGAATGCTTGATTTGTTGTTGCAGTGATGAGGCAAGTGTTTCACCCCAGCCACATAGGGCCTCTGGGCAGTGGGCCCGGAGTACCCCGGCCACAGAGGGCCTCTGGGCAGCGTGTGCATGTGGAGCAGGCAGGGCAGGATGCTTGTGTTGTTGCTGCAGCAACAAGGCAAGTGTTCCGCCTCGGCCGCGGAGAGCCTCTGGGCCGTGGAGAGCCTCTGGGCCACGGAGAGCCTCTGGGCCACAGAGAGCCTCTGGGCCACGGAAAGCCTTTGAGCAGTGGGCACGGAGCGGCCAGACCCCGCAGAGAGCAGAGAACCACAGGGAATGGGCCTAAGCCATCAGGGCTCCCAGATTGGAGAGGGCTACCCTGAGGGCTCCCAGATTGGAGAGGGTGCAGGTCGGGCTGAGGGACCCACCCCCCATGCACAAATTTTGTGCACCAGGGCTCTAGTATTATAAAAATTCTCCATCAAGGGCACCAATGACCTCCACATTTCAAAATCCAATTGCTCATTGTAATTCTCATCTTAGTTGATATCTCAGAAGGATTATGTAAACTAATTTTCTCCTCCTTTGTAAAGTATTTTTTCACTTGGCTTATGGTGTGCATTCTTTATTGTTTCTCTTTTTCCTCATTTTCAGTTCCTCTTCATTTTCCTGACATTTTAATGTTAGAAGTCCATAGATGTCTCTTGTCTTTCTACATTCACTCTCTCCCTAATATTGTTCCATTTCATGACTTCCTTTGTGGAACCCTAAATAAGATATTTAGAGTGAATAGCTATAAAATAATAATTATTATTCTTGCAGCTATGCTATATTAAGCACATGCTCTATTTCAGTTAATTCATATGCATTAGCATTACCTACTCCACAAATATGAAATTTATTTTACTTAGTTCAATTACGCCCCAGAATCCATATATATCAGAATTCATTTGTTGTACTGAGAATGAGCACAGTATATTAAGACTGAATCAAAGACATAGAAACACTCCAGAAGACCATTGAAATAGAAGCTTATAATATAACTAGAGGTCCAGTGCATGAAATTCGTACATGCACTGAGGGGAGGGGGCTGTCCCTCAGCCCAGCCTGTACCCTCTCCAATCTGGGATCCCTCTCACAATCCAGGACAGTTGGCTCCCAACTGCTCGCCTGCCTGCCTTCCTGATTGCCCCTAACTGCTTCTGCCTGCCAGCCTGATCACCCCCTAACCACTCCCCTGCCAGCCTGATTGATGCCTAACTGCTCCCCTGCCAGCCTGTTTGACCCTAACTGCCCTCCACTGCAGGCCTGGTCTTTCCCAACTGCCGTCCTCTGCAGGCCTAGTCACATCTAACTGCCCTCCCCTGCAGGCTTGGTCCCCCCCAACTTACCTCCTCTGCCGGCTTGGTCCCTCCCAACTGCCCTCCCCTGCAGGCTTGATTGCTCCCAACTGCCATCCCCTGCTGGCCATCTTGTGTCCACATGGGGGCAGGATCTTTGACCACATGGGGCAGCCATCTTGTGTGTTGCAGTGATGGTCAATCTGCATATTACTCTTTTATTAGATAGGATAGAGGCCTGCTGCACGGGTGGGGGCCAGCTGGTTTGCCCTGAAGGGTGTCCCAGATCAGGGTGGGGGTTCCCTTGGGGCATGGGGCAGCCTGGGCGAGGGGCCTGTGGTGGTTTGCAGGCCAGCCACGCCCCCTGGCCACCCAAGCGGAGGCCCTGGTATCTGGGGTTTATTTATCTTCTACAATTGAAACTTTGTAGCCTGGAGCGGAGCCAAGCCTCCTGCTTGCTCCATGGCGGAAGCCATTTTTTTTTTTGATTTATGTATCTTCTATAATTGAAACTTTGTAGCCTTAAGCGGAGGCCTGGGCTGGCCAGGGCGTGTGGAAAGCTTGGCTTCCTCCATCGCCGGGGGCAACCCTAGCCTCCTGCTCTTTCCAGCTCCGTGGCTGCCGCCATTTCTGTTTGGGTTTATGTATCTTCTATCATTGAAACTTTGTAGCCTTGAGTGGATGCCTAGGCCAGCAAGGGCAGGCGGAAAGCTTGGCTTCCTCCATTGCCAGGGAAACCCAAGCCTCCCTCCTGCTCTCTGTGGCCGTAGTCATCTTGGTTGGGTTTATTTGCATATTCGCTCCTGATTGGCTGGTGAATGTGGCTTGTGGGCACGAGTTGTGGGTGTAGCGGAGTGATGGTTAATTTGCATATTACTCTTTTATTAGATAGTACTAGAGGCCCGATGCACGAAGATTCGTGCAAGAATGGGCCTTCCTTCCCCTGGCTGCTGGCACCTCCTTCGCTCCAGCTGGAGCTGCCTTTCTGCCTTCCCATGCTGCCCAGAGGCCCAGAGCAGTTGGGGCAGTGCGGAAGCCCTGCATTGTCACTATGGCAACAACACAAGTGTCCTGCCCCACCCTGGCTGCTTGGCGCCTGTGTATGCAAATTAACATGCCATCTTTGTTGGGTTAATTTTCATACTCACTCCTGATTGGCTGGTGGGCGTCACGAAGGTACAGTCAATTTGCATCTTACTCTTTTATTAGTGTAGATATTTTGTTTTGGCACTTGGAAGAATGTTGGAGGAGGTTGAGGGATGTGACCACCATTTGACCCCAGAGCTGGACACAGTCAATCAGAGGCTCCTCACCCTGATCCCTGTCTTTGGAATGTGTGTTCCACCCACAATTCCCACAGTGGGAAACATTGAAAGGAAATGCCTTGAGTGAGTAATATATTCTTGAGACCTTATGAGGTAAATATGTGACTGACTCCTGTTAAGGTCTCTATATAAACTTTTAAGATTATGGCCAGGTATGACATCTACTCATCTTACAGCTGCCCAAGACAAGCCTCATATAAAAGTTCCCTTGTTTATTAATTCTGGCACCTACCAATCTGGAGTTTATTAATCCTGGAACCTACCAAGCCTCTTTCTTCCGTCTCTCCCTGCCCTCTGTGGAGCGGAACCAGTTTCCAATTTCTCCTGGGAAATTTCTAAGGTTTCAAACCAACAAAAAGTTGAATAGTTTTAGAGATGATAAAAATTTTCTCTTTCAGAAGTACAAAATTCACTTCAAATACCTTATTGATTATTCATTTACTATTATCTATAGGCAGCAAAACTCATACTTTCTCACTGCATGTTACAACTTGTCCTATAGTTTCTCCTTGCACTGTTTGATCTGCTGTTTGGTATCTCTGGAAGCAGATGTTGCAATGGAATTTTGATGTCAGGATGTATATTATAGAAACCTGTGAAAGAAAAGGAAAGGAGGTGTGCTTAAGCAGAAGAAATAGTCAAACAGACTAGACAAAACTTCGGTCAAACCAACAAGAGGCTCTGGAACAAGTTCATGTGTTAAAGTGATGTGCATCAGGCTGACCCATCTAAACTTTATCTTTCTCACTTAGTAACCAGTTATGGACTCTCCTAGAAAGGATGTGACCTCAGATAAAAAATATTAAAACTCTTTCCCTAGCAGGTTTGGCTCAGTGGATAAAGCGTCAGCCTGTGGACCACGGGGTCCTAGGTTTGATTCCGGTCAAGGACACGTGCCTTGGTTGCATGCTCCTCCCTGGCCTGGGCATTGGTCAGGACGTGTGCAGGAGGCAACCAATCAATGTGTTTCTCTCACATCAATATTTCTCTCTGTCTTTCCCTCTCTCTTGCACTCTCTCTAAAAATCAATGGAAAAATATCCTTGGTGAGGATTAAAAATAAATAAAACTCATCAGGTTCTTCCTTTAAGGACTCATCAGCCCTTATGTATCCCTTGCACCCTAGGACCTGTTCCGTACATATTGGGATAGCAGCTCTATCTCTAGTCAGGGTCCAAGGTTTTCCTACTCAGAGCCCTGTCCATGGCATAACTGACTTGCCTTGGTTGAACATTTCACCTTGTTTTTTGTTGATTACTTAACCACTTGGTCCTTGGCTTGGTCTTTGCCTTTTTTTGCCCTGACATATAGATAATAAGAGTGTCTTTGTAGGCAACCAAATAGGCTTGTGGTTTTCATACTTAGATTTTGATTGTCTGCTATCTCAGATGCTTGTGTGGGTTTTTTCCCCCCTAAATCAGTGGTTCTCAACCTTTCTAATGCCGCGACCCTTTAATACAGTTCCTCATGTTGTGGTGACCCCCAACCATAAAATTATTTTTGTTGCTAATTCATAACTGTAATTTTGCTACTGTTAATGAATCGTAATGTAAATATCTGTGTTTTCTGGTGGTCTTAGGCTCTACAGCAGTGGTTCTCAACCTCTGGGTCGCAACCCACAGGTTGAAAACCGCTAGCAGGGTCGCCTAAGATCATCAGAAAACACAGATATTTACATTACGATTCATATCAGTAGCAAAATTACAGTTATGAATTAGCAACAAAAATAATTTTATGGTTGGGGGTCACCACAACATGAGGAACTGTATTAAAGGGTCGCGGCATTAGAAAGGTTGAGAACCACTGCATAATGAGAATCAATGGCCCTTAGCCATTGCCACCTCATCCTGTTATCTTTACATCTACTAGTTCCTCCTTAAGTTACAATGTCTGATATTACCTGTGCTTATTTGTTACCCACTTCCCTAGTACACCCTCCTAACTTACCACTGTAAAACATTAACTGCCACCTTGTTGAAAGAATATTTCTGACCTACCACCAGTGATGGTATCCCCATTGCCTGCAGGTTCCTTGGTCATCTAGTCCCAATACACCATCTTATGGCCTACTTTCTTGGACTCCATTTGTGAGCTGAGTTTGAGCTTGGGATGAAAAGTGTTTATTAATGATAAACTTCTTTGAAAGAAAGAGGAGGAGGTGAAACTTAGTCATGAAAGTAGTTGAATTGCAATGTAGGCCCCACAAAGCCCCAGACAAGTTGGTAGGGAGTTTTGGAGTGAGTAGTGCCCATTAGAGTATTGCATCAGGCCAAAATTCCTGGGACTTTATACCCTCACCTTGCTCAGTTATTTGATATGGTCTCAAAAATGGTGTGACTTCTGAAAGTGAGGCAGACCCTGAAGGAGCTGAGAGCTGAAGGCTACCTGCTGAATATGCCGTAGTTTTGCAGCAGGTTCATTTTTGAAAATATGTCTCTGGGCGGTACATATTTGTGTCTACCACAGAACTCTTATGTTTTGTTGATCAATAAATATATTTGTTATAGATATAAGTATATCTTTGATTTTTAATATTTTCTGCCAGAAACCAATCATTCTACCACTAATAGAAAGATGTGGACAGGAAACTGGGAAGGCTGGTCAACAACCTTAATTGTTTTGATCACTCACTGTTTAGTTGAAACATTGTTAGCTGAAGCAGCCTCCACCTGTTTGTTTCTCCTATGTAAATTTCTGTTATTGGAATTTCCTGCCTAAATGTTATGGGCGTATCCCATAGTCTCAATAAAAGGGATTGTAAGGCCAGAGCAAGGGGTAGTCCTTCCACTAGAGTTGGGCTCCCGCCTGGCCCCCAATATTTCCAAATTAATACTTTTCCAAGTCTCTTTTCATTTGTGTGCGGCCTTCTCCAGAACCCGAATCCTAAACCAGAACCCTGAACCACGCGGGACGTGAAAGGGGTTCCCGCATCTGGCGCCTGAACTCGGGACTTCTGGAGGAGATGATATTTTTCGCCTAAGAGCGAAGGAAAGGAAAAAATTCACCTAGAAAAAGGTGATGGAGGTTCACCGCACACAAAGCCCACGGACTAACTGCAGAGTCTCGACCTGTAAGTAGGGTGGGAACGTCTTTTTCAGCTAGGCTAATGGGGAAGAATTAGGTTATAAAATAATGTGGTTTCTTATTCAAATTAAAATCTTAATTGGTATTTGGAATTTAAAATCTGTAATAAGAAATGAAACTCCACTGCTGAAACCACCTCTGGTGCGGAGAAATTCAAAGGTGGCAGGAGAGGGCAGGGCTATCTGCTCTCCCGCAATGAGATTACTTAAGGTTTCGTTTAAAAATTATAAAAGAACTCGCAGGGAAATGCAAATCTTGGCCAAATTGGGTGCTAGTTATTACTTCGGAAAGCGAAAAAGAAAGAAAATATTTAAGATCTGTCTATCTTTTAAGCATGAAAAGAAATTCGGCCAGATCTGTTGCTGAAACTTCCCCTGAAGTAAGCAGGATGTTGTTATTAACCTAGGAACTACTAAATGTTTGACTTGCCAGCTTTAAAAGTTCAAAGTGCAAATTAAATTGGGAGAAATTATATAGTTGTGGTAATTAAATGTCTAAAGTATAAGAACTTATTTTTGAGAAAAAAAATGTATTTTCGCTGAAAACAATTAGGAATTCAAAATAAATTGCTTATTGGTCTAATTAAAAGAGGATTAATTCTGTGATCCCAACCAAAATTTTTCTATGCAAAAACTAGTTTAAAATCTAATTGGTATCTTAAAATAATTATAAAAAGTATTATAATCTTTAAATCATATATGGATATTTATATATTTGGTAGTTTTTTCCATGTTAAAATTTCAAGGCTTTAACAGAGATGATTCTTGGAAAGCTCCAAGGGCCCGGAGTAACACAGGAAATTTATTCTCTCTTCTTAAAGGAAATATTTTTGAAATTTAAATGATTGATACTTGAAATCACATGGAAAGCTTTATCAAATATAAATTAATATATTTTACTTTTAGATGTTATAAAGGTTTTGGCCTTTAAAGTAGGAGACTATCACTACTTGCTCCTGGGAGAGGTGCAAAAAATGTAACTAAGACCTTGTCTATACAAAAAGAAATTGCCAGCCAGTTTGAAATTGAATTGCCATGACCTAAAGCAAAGAATATTCTTACATGATATTATTCTACAATGTCATTATAATTTTTGATATTTTACAACAGCATATTGAACAATTATCCCAAACAAACTTACAAACTAATTCTTTGCATGTTAGGCAGCAATTTAAAAAAGGACATGAAAGGATTTAATCCCTTCCAGAAAGGAATTAAGGCCTCCCTGGGAAGGCACTTGAGCATTCTATACAGGCCTTTTTGCCAAGAGAGACCCTCCCACAGCTGTTGCCTGAACTTTCTGTTCATGCTGAGGTTGAAGCCTCGTGATGGCTGGTACCATGGATCTGTCTCAGGCCCAATGGCTTGAGCTGGGCCCTCCCTGGAGAAGAAACCTGGGTTCCCCAAGATATGTGATCAGTGCCGGGGCCCTGCCAGCAGGCAAGGGGATCCCAAGGCAGGTGCTGGGCGTGGAGGCCACGGGGGCATAGGCTACCAAGGAGACAGAACTGAACCTCACATCACCCTGCTTGGCCCCGGAGGATGGCTGGTTAGCCAGAGACGGGTAAGATTCCTCAAGGAAGGAACAACCTAAGACAGGCACAGTTGCAGAGGGGCCATCAGGAGAGAACTTGGGGATCAACAGAGGTGGGGCACAGACCCTCACCCCCCCCCAAACCTTGCAGGGGCTTGAACCCTCGCCCCGTCTGAGGGAGGTCTCCTGCCCCCATGGCTGCTTCGCGCTTCCCACACCCAGCTCAGATCGGGACCCAGACAGAGACTTGGCCAACAGCAGCTGCCCTATATCTAAATCCAGCCTAGCACCAGGAATGCTCAGGGCCTACTCAAGAATGCAAATAATCCTTTCCACTAATATTTACAAGGTAAACTAAGATTGCTGGTAGAGTATTAAATTTGACAGTAAAATAATAATCAAGTTTTTAGATTAATTTAAATAGGCTAATTGAAATAAGTGAATATTCAAGAAAATTTAATTGTACTGGACAAAAAGCTGTTCCTAAACTATTAACTAAAATTTCTATTGGTAGTTCATCTCATGGTAAAATTACTTAACAGGCAAAGAACCTAAAGCAGTCATATTTTTGTGCAAAAAATTAAAATTTAAAGTTAACCAAGACTGCATTATAAAATTTCCAAAAGCCTCCATTAATCAAAAAAAAAGGGGGGGGGGAATAGTGGAAAAATAGCATGTAAGGAAAAAATATCCTGAAAGAAAATTACATCTAGAAAATTTTTACTTTAAAAAAATTTCATTTTCATTTGTAATGCTAACAGCAAGACACCAATGAAAAACATACATGGTATCAAAATAGGCCAAAGGAAAATCGTTTGGGCAAAAATAAAAAGGATCCCAAGTAAAATTTATAGAAAAGATTACTTTATTCACTTTTGGTCGAGAATATGTTTGTATATTTTCAGAAAACAACTCCAGGACCATGTGGATTCCTGCAACAGAGAAGAATTGACAGGTCTGCTCCAACCACGAAGACAAGAGGAGAAACAGTCCAGAGATGGAAGACGCTGATGACGCCTTACCACGCTAGCAGTCAGCAGCTGTGTGTCGCTGCAGGTTGCCTAGGACCAAACCAGAGAGGGTCAGACCTGCATTGCCACCATCCAGATATCATTGCTGACGTATACACATAAGGAACTGTTTGACATTGAAACTGGAACTCAGAACTGTTGGACATTGAAATTGGGACTCAAACATTTTTGTTCTTATGTGTTTATTTCTGGTCTGCAGATGCAAGATTTTTTTTTTTTTTAAGGAAAGAAACGGGGGAGATGCTGGAAACCAATCATTCTACCACTAATAGAAAGATGTGGACAGGAAACTGGGAAGGCTGGTCAACAACCTTAATTGTTTTGATCACTCACTGTTTAGTTGAAACATTGTTAGCTGAAGCAGCCTCCACCTGTTTGTTTCTCCTATGTAAATTTCTGTTATTAGAATTTCCTGCCTAAATGTTATGGGGTATCCCATAGTCTCAATAAAAGGGATTGCAAGGCCAGAGCAAGGGGGACGTGAAAAGGGTTCCCACAATTTTCATTGCAATTTTTGGAAATTCTGCTCATCCTTACCATTCTAATCAAATAATCTCTTTCACACACCTTCAATCTCAACTTTTTTTTTTAATCCTTTCCTGAGGATATTTTTCCATTGATTTTTTGAAAGAGTGGAAGAGAGAGGGAAAGAAAGACAGAGAGAAACATCAATGTGAGAGAATACATTGTTTGGTTGCCTCCTTCACGAGCCCCAACCAGGGCCTGGGCCAGGAGGAGCCTGAAACCAATGTAGATGCCCTTGACTGGAATTGAACCTGGGACCCTTCAGCTGTAGGCCGACACTCTATCCACTGAGCAAAACCAGCTAGGGCTTCAATCTCTTAAATTAATTTAATGTTCCCCCTTTTTGCTTTCATAGTATTAGGATTATCTTCCTATGCCATACTTGTAATGAGATTATAGATAAAAGGAATAGTACTGGTGAAAAGTTTCTATATGTGTTCTCCTTAATAGAAAGAAGTGTTTTTTTTCTCCCTAAAATCTAAGAGAGATAAAGATAGAGCACTTGAGCTAGAGTTAGTGGTGGTTTTTGTGTGTGTAAGAAGCAGATAGAGTATTTCTCCATACTAGAAGGATGTACCTGATACTGCTGCCTCAGAAGCTTAGGGGGAAGACTGAATCTCGTGGAGCAAAGTATGCACATGGACAAGGCTATGATGAGAACACAGAGGAAACCCAAAATGCAACAAGAATTGAGGTGTTCTTGAGACAGGAAAGGAAAGTAGACCTTGCTGAACCCACAGCAAAGAGCAGCTAGAATCCAGAGGACAGAAAAGAGTGTCTACATCCTCAATGTCCTGTAAGCTCCACCTCTCCACATATTCATTGGTTTCTTGTGAAACAGTAGTGGAAATAGAAGAAACAACAGTGATGGGAGTTAAACTTTGAATTAACTGAATAATTAATACATTTAAATAAGAATATCAAACAGACTTGAAAATAATAATCATTGCTATGCACTAGGGTGAAGACTTGAAGCAAGATTAGATCACACATCCTATCTAATAAAAGAGGGACATGCAAATTAACCATCACTCCGCTACACCCACAAGCCACGCCCACAAACCACGCCCACCAGCCAATCAGGAGCAAATATGCAAATAAACCCAACCAAGATGGCTATGGCCACAGAGAGCAGGAAGGAGGCTTGGGTTTCCCCAGCAATGAAGGAAGCCAAGCTTTCCGCCTGCCCTTGCCGGCCTAGGCCTCCACTCAAGGCTACAAAGTTTCAATGATAGAAGATACATAAACCCAAACAGAAATGGCGGCAGCCATGGAGCTGGAAAGAGCAGGAGGCTAGGGTTGCCCCCGGTGATGGAGGAAGCCAAGCTTTCCACACGCCCTGGCCAGCCCAGGCCTCGCTTAAGGCTACAAAGTTTCAATTATAGAAGATACATAAACCCCAACAGAAATGGCTGCCGCCACCAAGCAAGCAGAAGGCTTGGCTCCGTTCCAGGCTACAAAGTTTCAATTGTAGAAGATAAATAAACCCCAGATACCAGGGCCTCCGCTTGGGTCGCCAGGGGGTGTGGCCAGCCTGCAAACCACCACAGGCCACTCGCCCAGGCTGCCCCATGCCCCAAGGGAACCCCCACCCTGATCTGGGACACCCTTCAGGGCAAACCGGCTGGCCCCCACCCATACACCAGGCCTCTCTCCTATCTAATAAAAGAGTAATATGCAGATTGACCATCACTCCAACACACCAGATGGCTGCCCCCATGTGGACACAAGATGGCCGCCACAAGATGGCCATCAGGGGAGGGCAGTTGGGAGGGACCAGGCCTGCAGGGGAGGGCAGTTAGGGGCAATCAGGCTGGCAGGGGAGTGGTTAGGGGGTGATCAGGCTGGCAGGCAGAAGTGGTTAGGAGCAATCAGGAAGGCAGGCAGGCGAGCAGTTGGGAGCCAGCTGTCCTGGATTGTGAGAGGGATGTCTGACTGCCCGTTTAAGCCCGATCCTACCTGGATTGGGCCTAAATGGACAGTAGGACATCCCTCTAGGGGTCCCAGATTGGAGAGGGTGCAGGCTGGGCTGAGGGACTCACACCCCTGTGCACGAATTTCATGCAACGGGCCTCTAGTGAAAAATAAATTCCCTCATTTTTCAGCATACATGTAGAGTATAAATTGCAATGTTTTGTTTAGCATTCCTAAGGGGATTGCAGGCTCCCCTGTTCAGACACAGCTCCTCCTCATCTTTTTAATCTTTAGGCCTGAGAGTTACAGGTCCTCAGTTAATGTTTTCACCCTTTGAATAGGGGCCTTGTTTCATTTTTCTGCATTCCTAATAGTGCCAAAAACTGAATTTTGCAATTATAGGTCATTTAGAAAATACTCTTTATGTTTAATTGTATAATTTATAGTGTGTTAATTTCTTCTTCTGTATGTATATGGACTTACCATTTATAAAAGAAGTGTACTCCAAGCATTTTGACCAGTTTTGATATTTATCTGTCCTCCTTCTTTTCTATGTATTATAAAGTGTTTGTGAAGCTACTTTCCATTTCAGCTTCAATTATCTTTTGGTTTTAAATTTAATAGATTATTTTGGTGCTGATTTTTCTTTGCTTATATAGTTTTAAAAATATCTAATACACTACAAGTGCTGGGAGGATGTGGAGAAGAAGGAACCCTCGTGCAATGCTGGTGGGAATGCAGACTGGTGGAAACTAAGGAGAAAATAAACAAATGGGACTACATCAAAATAAAAAGCTTCTGCACAGCAAAAGAAACATCAACAAAACAACAAGAAAACCCACTGCATGGGAGAACATATTTGACAATGATATTTCAAAGAAGGGTTTAATCTCCAAAATTTACAAAGAACTCATACAACTTAACAGAAGGAAGATAAACAATCCAATCAAAAAATGGGCAAAGGACCTAAGTAGACACTTTTCGAAAGAGGACATACAGAAGGCCAACAACCATATGAAAACATGTTCAAAGTCACTAATCATCTAAGAGATGCAAATCAAAACAACAATTCGGTACCATCTCACACCTGTCAGAATGGCTATCATCAACAAGTCAACAAACAACAAGTGCTGGCAAGGATGTGGAGAAAAAGGAACCTTCATGCATTGCTGGTGGGAATGCAGACTGGTGCAGCCACTGTGGAAAACAGTAAGGAGTTTCCTCAAAAAACTAAAAATGGAACTCCCATTTGACCCAGTAATTCCACTGCTAGGACTATATCCCAAGAAATCAGAAACACCAATCAGAAAGGATATATGCACCCCTATGTTCATAGCAGCACAATTTACAATAGCTAAGATTTGGAAACAGCCTAAGTGCCCATCAGCAGATGAGTGGATTGAAAAACCATGGTACATCTACACAAGGGAATACTATACTGCTATAAAAAAGAAAGAACTCTTACCATTTGCAACAACATGGATGGACCTGGAGAGCATTATGCTAAGTGAAATAAGCCAGTCAGAGAAAGATAAATATCACATGATCTCACTCATTTGTGAAATATTTGGGTCGCCAGGGGGCGTGGCCGGCCTGCAAACCACCACAGGCCCCTCACCCAGGCCGCCCCACAATGTTATTCATTGTTTATCAGTTAATGAATAACATAAACTGTTAAACAAAAATAAATTCAGAGACAGAGAAGCATCAAACATACCATCAAACCTCAGAGGGAAGGCAGGGTAGAGATCAACCAAAGGACTTTTGTGCATGCATATAAGCATAACCAATGGACACAGACACTAAAGGGGGGTGAGGGCATGTGTGAGGGGAGAGGGGGTGACAGGGTAGAG
Source organism: Plecotus auritus (assembly GCF_963455305.1). NCBI lineage: Eukaryota > Metazoa > Chordata > Mammalia > Chiroptera > Vespertilionidae > Plecotus > Plecotus auritus. The sequence continues at coordinate 130,846,261 of NC_137771.1, read as the reverse complement.
GTCAATGGGGGACAAAGGAGACATATGTAATACTATATGTAATACTTTAAACAACCTAGAATTAAAAAAATACTTCTTAGCAAGAAAATGGGCCTAATAAGAAGTATTTATTGCTAATTTACTTAATTCTTAATATTTCTTTACAGGTTTTTAAATATGAATAACATCATTTACTGGAACAGAAAATTTTACAAGGTTTTTACATTAATCCTTTCTCTAATTCTTACCAATTTGCTGCAACAATGTAATTGCATTGCCTCCATTATGGTTAACAGGAAAGATTAGGTATGTAGCATTTTATTGTCTTTGACAGCTTGATGAATTGTGACTTGAAGTGAGCAAGTGCTTTGTTCTAATTGTCTCTTTTTCATTAAAGCTGAGAACTATCCTGGGACTTTAGGGGAATACTCTTCTTACTGCTTTTAAGTTCTAGCTGTTCATGCTGATAAATGTTCTCCACCTGAACATTGTGCAGCCAGCTCTTTGTTTCTATTCCACATTTTTTATCATTTCAAGGATAAAACTGATGAAGATTAATCAATACAACACACTAAAACAACTGTTAGAAAAAGTGATTCCATTTTCCTGCATTTCAAAGAAATAGAAGAATAAGATAAAAGAATATTTGATATTATGCCATTTTCCCATGTATACACCTGTGCAGCATGTATAGGTGTTTTTTTTATACCTGTGCAAGTTGAATCTGTGGTTCATTAACCTGATTATCCAGCATAGTTAATGCAGGTTGGACATCATTAGTTTGATCCTTTGGAGTGAACATTTGCATTTCTCTTTTCCAGAGGTATAAATAATTTCTGACTAGTTGTTCCACAGAGTCATTTATCCACTTGTTCATTCACAACTAATTAATTTCATTCAATTGACACACTCTTATTGAGGGTCAACCATGAGCCAGACTTTGTATTATAAGCAGTGTGGAAAAAAGATGAATGCAATATGTCCAATCCTTAAAGAGGTTATATTCTGCTCTTAAGGGAAATCAGATGAGAGACTTTGACTTCAATCCCATCTTTTTGCTTCAAATAATAATCATATTATTATTTCTTTTATGGGATAGAAGGACAACTTCATGCAGGGAATAGCTGAAAAGAATGTGTTGGACATGTTTACTGTACTGCACAATTCCAGTCGGTAACTTTAACATGGTTAGACTACACAATGTCCCACTGGTATAAAATGGGGAAAGAGAAATATGTTTAGAGTATGTTATCCTCTTTGCTAGGTTAAGGAATTTGGTAACTTTATTGTGAAGTTAGGAAGATCCATTGAGAGTTTTAAGAAAATAAATGATGAGATTATCTCTGAGTTTTAAAAAGCTAAATGGTGGCATTGCATGTCAGTTAAAAGCAGGGAAAAGAGTAATTTCAATATTCCATTTGAGATTAGGTGAATGTAAACATTTTTAATACACTTGTGGTGAAAAATGGCAAGTGTGTCAACTAATTTAATTCCAGGTAATGATGACTATTGTACAGGGAAGGGAGGTGGTTGGCATTTCTCTCTTCCTTTCTGCTTGACTTCTGCCACTTTTGTTTTCTCTGGTGACTCCATCCAAATGCCCTGTTAACTTGTGCTTGACTCCTGGGTGGTCTCAGAGGAAAGTATCAATCTTTAAGACTAGGTAGTTTTGCAAGAAAATGTGTGAAACTCAGTAAATTGAGGACATTAATCAGGGTGCATTTGATGGATTATTTACAATACTAGAGGCCTGGTGCACAAAATTCGTGCACGGGAGTGTGTGTCCCTCAGCCCAGCCTGCACCCTCTCCAATCTGGGACCCCTCAAGGGATGTCCTACTGCCCATTTAGGCCCTATCCTACTGGGATCCTACTGGGATTGGGCCTAAACGGGCAGTCGGACATTCCTCTCACAATCCAGGACTGCTGGCTCCCAACTGCTTGCCTGCCTGCCTGCCTGATTGCCCCTAACCACTTCTGCCTGCCAGCCTGATCACCCCCTAACCCCCTAACTGCTCTCCTGCCAGCCTGGTCACCCCTAACTGCCCTCCCCTGCAGACTTGCTTGATCGCCCCCGACTGCCATCCCTTGCAGGCCTGGTCCCTCCCAACTGCTCTCCCCTGCTGGCCATCTTGTCGCAGCCATCTTGTGTGTTGGAGTGATGGTCAATTTGCATATTACTCTTTTATTAGATAGGATGTTTCGAAGAGTTGTTCTGGTCAAGAACACTCAAGTCAAAGGGAATGCTGCTGTTGGGTAAGTGAACCACTACATTCCTGAAAAGAGAAATAACTCTAATGGAAGTGTCTGAAGAAATAAGCCATAGATGGTGTTCAGTGGCTGGCAGAATAGTGTCCCGAGCTAGGAGAGGTCACTTTGATACTTGGTTCCCTTGCCTGACTCACATTGCATTTTCTACTTAATGTTGATAATTTTGGAGTTCTCTATTCCAAATTACTTTTCTTTTTACTGACTTCATTTCTTGGGCTCAGTGATCCTGGTCCCATGTTTAGTATCTCTGAATAATTTGAAAGATGTTTACTTGAATAGTTCAGAGCCAGAGCTTAAAGCCATGTCTCCACCAAGAAGACATTAATGTTTATCTCACTTGACTAAACTTTAGACAAGTTTCTTCTAGTCTCTAGGCCCCTGACCTCCCTTTTCTTAGAAAATTTACTATAGAAAACTAGTTAGAAATTCTTCCCATCCTTTTGAGGTCTAAATTTTTTAAAGGCTTCTCACCAGCCAGTTTTCCAACCAAGCAGTCTTTCTCAGAGGCCTGGGAGCCATCCCTTTAATATACAATCAGCTTGGAAGATAGTGTCTCTGTCTCCCAATATCTGTGGGAAAGGAAGAGCTTAATTTAGGCAGGAGACCTTGCTCTAAATTGAAGAAGTACCTCCTGAGACAGAGATAAGAGAGTGAATAAAGCCAATTAACAAACACAGATGACCAATGTTTCCCCATTCCACCTATGCTACTGCCTTCAAGTTTTCTCTAAACTCTTTCTTTTTCTTTTTTTGCATATGGAGTGGTGGATCAATGACTCTTGCATAATAATATGAAGGGAGTTATATCACTCCTTTCTAGGCCATTGTGTTTTTGGAAATAGCAGAGTTTAACTATATTCTCTCCTAGAGGAAGGAAAAATGGAGGACTTGTAACTAAGTATATTATAGACCCAGATTAGGTGAGTTATCCTTGGTGTTCTAAGCACTAAAGAAAATAGATCTCTGCTTAGATATGTTCAGTGGTTGGGAAGATGGCAGCAAAATCCATAATCTGAAAACTCAGAATGATGAATTTCCTGAGAAAGAAAGAAAGAAAACACAGTAAGGTGGCTATTAGTAAATAGTGGAAATAAAGCAGGGCTGGGTAGTAGGAAGAATCCCATCTACACTAATAAAAGAGTAACATGCAAATTGACCGTACCTTCACGACACCCACCAGTCAATCAGGAGTGAGTATGCAAATTAACCCAACAAAGATGGCAGGTTAATTTGCATATGCAGGCGCCAAGCGATGGGGGCAGGACGCTTGCATCGTTGCTATGGTGACGATGCAAGCATTCCGCACCGCCTCAGATGCTCTGGGCTTCTGGGCAGCGTGGGAAGGCGGAAAGGTGGCTCCGGGCCAGAGCAAAAAGGTGGCTCTGGCCCGAGCGAAGGCGGTACCAGCAGCCAGGGGAAGGAAGGCCCATTCTTGAACAAATCTTAATGCTTCAGGCCTCTAGTTCAGTATAAAAAACTGAAAGCCAGAGGAATGATATCATTACAGAAGAACTTTGCTGGGTCCAGTGGCTGTACTGAAGATGAAAGCCTAAAATATATTTAAGATTATTATAAAAAACAACAGCAATTTGGAGCAGAAATTGTAGGTACTTGTCCTAGAGAATAAAATTATTTGAGAAAAAAAACAAGATATGGGCTGCTCAGAAATGCATCCAGGCTGATTGACTTCTATCAATACTTGGAATTTATTTGGCTACATGAGTACTGAACAATGCAAATAATCTGCCCTACCTGGTTTGGTATAGAGCATCTGCCTGTGGACTAAAGGATCGAGGGTTCAATTCTTGCTCAGGCATGTACCTTGGTTGCAGGTTTGATCCCCAGCCCTGGTTGGGGTTCATGCAGGAGGCAACCAATTGATGTGTTTCTCTCACATTGATGTTTTTCTCTCTGTCTCTCCCCTTACCTTCCACTATATCTAAATATCAATAGAAAACATATCTTCAGGTGAGGATTAGCAACAACAGAAAATCAAACAATCCAATGAATTGATGTGAAAACCTGGATTATTGAATTTAACAAATTATACATAAATCTTTTAACTAACTGTTAATCATTTTGTTGGGAGGAGAGCCCTAATAAATGAGGGGGTTCTGGACTGTGTCAGTTCTGTGTTATCCTACTTTCAATTAACATGAATGTTATGAGTGCATACTGATATGAACCTACTGATCAGATACATTCATTGTGACTCTTGGTGGTGGTTTCTCTAGTATTTGAATGCATGGTTCAGAACTGCTTGTAAGCTTAAAGTTTGTCAAGGTTCTGACAGTGAAATAATGTCACCTCTCACAAGAAGAAAATAATTTACTCTCCTCATCCAAGCATCATTGGAGGCAGGGGTGCTATAAACAAACTCCCATTCTGGCCAGTGAAAAGTCATTAAAAGTCACTGGTACTTGGAGACTTACTGTGGGCTATAGAGGCTTATAAAGAAGGAACTGTTGTTCTTATGATGCAGCATTTCATTACAGTGACTGAACAAATAGCTGTCACCAGTGATATTTTATATGTAACCTCGGGCATTGCTAAAGTCCTCCTTTCTATACTCTTAAAAAATCCCCAAACCAGTTGGTCTTCACTTAACAAGTAACAGTGTGTTTTTACTCTCCCAAGCTTTCCATGGAAGTGTCATCAGGAATTCAACAAACTCAAGTACAATGTGAACTTTTAGATGAGGTCTAAACATCTATGATATTAATGATATTTTGATAGTGGTTCCCACTGTAAAATATCTTCTAATTATATTACATAGCATCCTAGCCCAAGTGACTAGATATGAGTGGGACCTTCAATAAGAATAAACTCCAAGGCTCTGCCACACAACTAACCTTGGGAACTAACTATACTGCAGTCTTTAGAGACATTTCATGGCATATTCAGTATAATTTGCTTGCTTTTCTGTCTCCACTGTAAAGAAGGAAGCACATCAATTGTTTGACCTCTTTGGATAGTGGAGGAAATGTGTTCTATACTAATTTTACTAAAATAATTATACCAAGGCACAAGTGGCCAAACTTGACTGGCAGATTCATGTTATATCTGTAATGAGCCTTAGCAAAAACAACCTAAATCAAAACAAAACATAACAAACAAATCCTCCACTGGCATTCAGTGGTTTCTAGGCTTTTGTATTTGAAAACTTATTCTGAGGTCTAGCAATAGCTGCTGGCCTGTGATGGGGCAACTCATCCTCACTACAAGAAGAGTTTTACTTTTCTTACACTTTTTGACTTTTTCTGTAAGGCATCATCAGTGAATCATACATCTCATAAGACAAGATAACCCTAAAAAAAATCTGTTGTAAAAAATGGACATAAGACAACCAATCAAGAGCTGTGCTTGGTTTCTTAGTCTTGGTCAGCATCATAAATAGGCGACCCAATACTCATTCCTCATCAGATGACTCACCTAGAGTTTCATCCAAACTGTGAGATCATAAGGGTCTTGTCAACAAGATTTTTCACCTTAAAATAGGGCATGAGTCACTGATAAAAAAAAAGGGCATGAATCACTGAATCACAAAGAAAACAGAAAACAACACCCTCTTCCAAGGTGGGCAAATCCTATAGAATGCCTTAACAACAGGCCAAACATATTGAGAGTGAATTGTTGGTAACCCACAGTGGTTCTATGCTATGGACTGAATTTTAGTCCCAATCAAGGAGCAGCATTCCTGGCATAGACTGAAATAAACATCTACATAGATGCATAGGTACATGACAAAGAATCTCTCCTGGACTAACCTCTATGAGGCTCCCTGGACTTTTCAACTAGACCTCCAGTTTTGGACTTCAACGTTTATCTCTGAATTGTCCAATTTTAGCAAGAATTCTGCTAAATTGGTTTAGCTCATCAACTGTAACACTTGATATATTCAGGAATTGAGTGAATATGCTTGTTGCTACATATAATACTAACCTGTAAATCCCAATACTTAAATATATATATATATATATATATATATATATATATATATATATATATAATGATTTTAGAGAGGAAAGGAGAGGGAGAAACATCAATGATGAGAGAGAATCATTGATTGGCTGCCTTCTGCATGCCCACACTGGGGATAAAGCTTGCAACTCAGGCATATGCCCTGACTGGGAATTGAACTGTGACCTCCTGGTTCATAGGTCAACACTCAACCACTGAGCCACCCTGGCCGGGCTACTTTTATTTTAACATCATCTTTTTCAACGTTGTTTCCTTTTTAATACAAATGTGTAGACTCATAAGTTTAACTGTTGTATTAAAACATTGTTACATGTCAAGAGTGTGGTTATAACCTTTATTTATATAAAAACAAATATTTAGTCAATTACCGTGTCTTAATTTAATCTTTTTATACCTTCCATTTTAGACTCCCCCAAATGTCTTCATTACCCTATTGTCCACGTTCATTTTAAGTAGTTAAATCAGTGCCATGTTATAACAAAAATGTAATGATATAACTAACCAGTCATTAAATATTTACTTCTACATCTTAAATTTTTGTTCATATCTTATCATGTTTGATAATTAATCAGGTTCCTCATCCTCTACCATATCCCAGGTATGTCTTATCACCATGTTCTACCTTCAGCAAGAATCCTATTAAATGGTTTAGCCCAAATCCCCCCTTATTCCTCATATTTTCTCTTAGTAATTTTCTATCCACAAACCTACACCTTGCCACTTGGCTATAAATTCCCACTAGCCAATGCTGTATTTGGAGTTGAGTCCAATTTCTGTCCCCAACTACAAGACCTATTGCTGTGGTTTCTACACCTATTGCAATGGCTCACATTGAATAAAGTTTTCCTTGCTATACTTTAACAAGTAGAACAAAACCACCATAATTGATAGGAATGCCTGATGAGAAAAGTTTTGACACTCATGGAATCCTCTTTTTGCCACCTATTCTAGGCTCCCCATTAATCACATTTACAAGGCTAGCTGGATGGCTGCCTGCTTTTCTTTAAAAGTTCACACTGTTATATCTATTTTGCCTTGGCTCAGCAACAGTGCCCCCAGGAGTCATGGAGTAGTAAGAATCTGAGGAAGAAGATTTGGCCATCTTCAATATTTTTAAAATTTCTGTTTTCTGTGGCAATGGTGTAGAGATGAACAATTTATAACCTTTCTGAATATGTGGATAGTGTGTGTTGCCAAGATTGAGGCCCCCTGGAGAGACATGACTCAGGATAGTCACTTTGCTTCTCACTGTCATCTGATTACCTTCTATGCTCAAAAGTTGCTTTTGATAACAAAAGGGTGACTTCTGAATCTCTGAATACATTTTCTAAGTAAATATACATTCTAACTTATAACCAAAGAGGGATCACAGACCTCAATTAGTCAGGCATAGATATTTTTGCCCCCAGAAAGTATGTGGATTTGTGTAAATTTCCTATTTCAGATATGGATGAAAAGGTGGATATGGTCCTTCGCAATTGCTTCAAGCAGTGGCTTGCTATCTGTCCCAGCTGCCAGAGACCTCCCAGCAACTTTGCAAGAATCACTATGACCCAGAATCCATGAGCATTAATGGGAAGATAAATACTTAATGAGCCACTCAGGGCCAGGGGTAGAGTGAAGAGAGACAGATTTGGATGACTCTGAGGCTCATTATCCTCCTCCCCCAACTCTCACTCTCTTTTGGAAACGTAGCAAGCAGCTAGCATAGCAGTTTTGAATCAGCTCAACAGTGAAACAGCATGATACCTGAAGCTAAGCTCATAGTCTCTCTGGCTGCTCTACCTTAGCTCTCTACTCAATGCCAAGAGGTTAGAGGAGTCAATCACTCTGCTGCATCTCTGCTTGTGAGTTTTCCCAACAAACCTTTTATTTTACAATTATATCTATAGTGCTGTGGTGGATGTGTGTCCCTGCCTGACATGCAAAAACATTATAAATATCATTTCTACCCATGGAACTTTGTTTAAACTCTAATGGTGGGAAGTAGGAAGATCTATTAAGAACCCAAGAGGAATCATAGATTTGTCAACATTATTTCAAGTAGATGTGGATAATTTAAAACCTTTGAATATATAATGCATAACTTAAGAGGTTTCAAATGTAAGATGCAAATATATTTTAGTAGGCTGTTCCTCAAAAGACAGAGGGAAATATTACAATGCCTTCCTTTACTGCATGTAGATAATTCTGCTTCTATTACCATTAGAGTATGACTAATATCCAGATATGAAGTACAATAAATCACAATGCACAGTTTCAGCTCAGTGAACAATGCTTCAAATGAAAGTGATCTTACATACTGGAAAGGAAAACACAGGAGTTTTCTTTCCAGTGAGATTTCCATAAAGATGGCATACTTACTACAGATCATTGAAGCTCACACCAACTACAAATCTTATTTTTATTTTGAATGCTTTGTGAGACCAATGATGAAATTGGTGTTTCCATATGGCATTGCGTGGAACATTTGTGACTTCAATGCAATTCTATGAGTTATAAAACAGTTTTATTTTAATTTTTGTTTTGGGAGATCAGGGGTCATGATTAATAAGAAATACAACCTATACTTTTGTATGGTTTGGTATGTTTGAAAACATGAACTATAAGAGGGCAGTTGTAGAGGAATTCTGCATCAGTAGTACAGGAATGAAACTGAAAGATGGAATGTGGAGTGATTTTCAGGAAAAAAAAGGGGGGTGTCTTGCAAGTTACTAGCAGCTGAATTCATAGGTAGAGAACTCAAAGTCTTAGTGTCAGTAAGGACAGGAATAGCCTCTATTCACTCTGGACACTTTGAAAGAACTGATAATGCTCCTCACCATTGGACTTATTAAAAATACATTAGGACAAAAATGATTACTTTTAATATGGAAAATCAGAAATAGTTACAGATAATGTGATTCATGAATCTTCAGGAAGAAACAGAATAAAGATAGCTACAGTTTTATTTTACTGTTAAAAATGCTGCACTTCAAGCTTTTGGAAATTACTAAAAATTTTAGTAGCATAACTTCAGAAATGATAAATGGCAGGGCTCAGAGGACCAATGGTCATTGTCCTCTAATAGGAACAGAATTAAACCTAAGGCAAAGCAAAAGTTTCAATATGATGATGAACTTGGCCTGTCAATTATTAAAGACTAAGCCAACTCTTCTACCAGAAAATCATGAAATTCCTTCCACTTGATGAAATACTTAATATTCTTATTTAATTTTCATGAATGCTATACCAGTGCATGTTCTATAAATTATAGTTGAAACCTGGATGGACAGCCAAGGTCCTCACAAATGAAGCACTTATACATTTTTGTCATATAATTTGGAAATATTTTCAAATCATGTAGAAATGATCCCAGTAAAATAAGAATACCAAACAAAAATTGGAACTTCTTTGGAAATTATTGAAGCCTGTCCATTGATTATTTACTGGGTAACAGTATTCTATTTCTATAAACTATTTCTAAATCTTTTTTTTTTACTTTGGGGAAATGGATTAAACTTAAATATACATACAGACATAGGGAAATATTACAGAGCCTTTCTTTAGTGCATATAGATGATTCTGGATGTCCCCCAAAGTGTATACACACAATTTGAATGATTATAAAACCAGTGTTTATTAACATACAGTTCATTTTCAAACTTTAAAAAAAAAGTAATATTTTTGTGTCAATGCCTATTTTCAAACTGATGACCCTCTGGTTCAGGACTGCTGATAATGTGAAGCAATAATAGCAAACATTAAGAATAATTTTATTCAGTATTTGTGTGCCCTCAGTCTATTGACTGTTGCTTGTTTTGTACTGAAAACTTTATCTTTTATGCATCCCCATGAAAAAAAATCTAGTGACACACTTTAGGATAAATTTTCTTTGTTCTCAGTTTAGTCTGGCTTCACCCATTATTTGAAATCAGCTAGACCTGAAAAAGAGTGAAAATTGAGTTATCAGCTGTTAAATTGTGTATATATATTTTTGTATATATATGTATACATATATAATTCAATGGAATTAATTATAATATTGTGCAACTATCACCACTATTTCCAAAATCTTTTCATCACTCCAAATGGAAACTGTAATTATCTATAACAATAATAAGGTAATATGCTAATTAGACCGGACAGCCAAACATCCTTCTGGACGAAGCCGCTGTGGTGGCGGCCGAGGCAGAGGTAGTTTGGGGTGATCAGGCAGGCAGGTGAGCAGTTACGGGCTATCAGGCAGGCAGGTGAGTGGTTAGGGGTGATCAGGCGTGTAGGTAGAGTGGTTAGGGGCAATGAGGCAGGCAAGAAGAGAGTTGGGGTGAACAGGGAGGAATGCAGAGTGGTTAGGGGCAATCAGGCAGGCAGGTGAGTGGTTAGGGGGGATCAGGCAGGCAGGCAGAGTGGTTAGGGAGTTCAGGCAGGCAGGCAAGTGGTTAGGGGCGATCAGGTAGGCAGGCAGAGTGGTTAGGGATGATCAAGCAGGCAGGCAAAGTGGTTAGGGGCAATCAGGCAGGCAGGCAGAGGCAGTTAGGGGCAATCAGGCAGGCAGGCAGAGGGGTTAGGGGTGATCAGGCAGGCAGGCAGGCAAGCTGATAGGAGCCAGCAGTCTTGGATTGCAAAAGGGTGCAGGCTTGGCTGAGGGACTCCCCCCCCCCTAATTCCCTGTGCACAATTTTCATGCACCAGGTCTCTAGTTAAGTAATAACTCCCTATTTCCCTTCTTGTCAGATCCTGGTAACCTCTACTTTCTGTCTCTAGGAATTTGCCTATTCTAGATAGTTCCTATAGGCAGAATTATACAATATTTGTCCTATTGTTTATGGCCTACTTCACTTAGTAGAATGTTTTCAAGGTTCATTCATATTATGGCATTTACCTGAACTTCATTCCATTTTATAGTAGTTGAACTAGAGGCCCAGTGAACCAAATTTGTGAACTTGGAGGGGGCCCTTAGCCCAGATTGTGAGAGGGTGCAGGCCAGGCCAAGGGACCCAACCAGTGCAGGATTGGGGTCTGGGAGGAACATGGGAGGTTGGCCAGCCAGGGAGGGACTGTGGGAGGGCTCCAGGGCATGTCCAGCCCATCTTTCTCACTCCCGATCGGCTGGATTGCAGCAGCAAGTTAACCTACCAGTCAGAGCATCTGCCCCCTGATGGCTAGTGAACGTCATAGCGACTGGTTGACTGTCTGAAACCTGGTGTTCAGTGCATGTCATAGCTACTGGTCTACTGGTTGACTATCTGCCCCCTGGTGGTCAGTTCACATTATAGCAAGCAGTTGAGCAACCTTAGCATATCATTAGTATATTACACTTTGATTGGTTGAATGGCAGACCAGATAACCAGACACTTAGCATATTAGTCTTTTATTATATAGGATTATATTTTGTTGGTCCATTCATGTGTTGATGAAACCTTTGATAATTTCCACCTTATGGCTATCCTAATATATAAAAAGCCGGGGCCATCACGACCTAAACGACTAGATGGATGACCAAACAGCAGGCTGCATGGGGCAACCAGGCTGGCAGGGGGTTAGTGAGGGACAACCAAGGGACTGAACAGCAGGCTGCATGGGGCAACCAGGCCATTGGGGGGGGAAGTTGGGGGGGACCAGGCCAGCAAGGGAGGGCAGTTGGGGGTGTCCAGGCCTGCAGGGGAGGGCAGTTGGGGGGGACCAGTTCTTCAGGGGAGGGCAGTTGGGGACGACCGGGTCAGAAGGGGAGGGCAGTTAGGGGTAACTGGGCCAGCAGGGGAGGCAGGGCAGTTGGGGGCAACCAGGCCTGCAGGGGAGGGTGGTTGGGGCAACCAGGCCTGTTGGGGGGGGGGCACTGGAGGTTCCTGGGATGGCAGGGTAGGGCAGTTGGGGGCAATTGGGCTGGTAGGGAAGCAGTTAGGTGTTGATCAGGCTGGCAGGGGAGTGATTAGGGGGTGATCAGGCTGGCAGGCAGAAGCGGTTAGGGTCAATTAGGCAGGCAGGCAGGCGAGCGATTGGGAGCCAGCAGTCCTGGGTTGTAAGAGTGATGTCTGACTGCTGGTTTAAACTGGCAGTCGGACATCCCCCGAGGGGTCCCAGATTGGAGAGGGTGCAGGCTGGGCTAAGGGACACACCTCCCCTCAGTGCACAAATTTTGGGCACTGGGCCTCTAGTCTATATATATAAAAACCTACGTGACCATTCAACCAGTAGATATGACATGCACTGACCACCAGGGGGCAGACACTCAACACACAGGCATGGAAACATGGAACAGACTGATGTATCTCAGAGGGAAGGGCGGAGTGGGGAGGGTGGGAGGGAAGTGATTAACCAAAGACCTTATATGCATACTATATAGAGGCCCAGTGCACAGAATAGTGCACTGGTGGGGTGCCTCAGCCTGGCCTGTGGGGATCAGGTCGAATCTGGCAGTACAACATCCCCCAAGGTTTCCTAGATTGCGAGAGGGCCTCTAGTTGTGAATAATACTGGAATGAACATTGGTGTGAAAATATCTGTATGAGTCCCTGATTTCAATTCTTTAGGGCAGTGGTCGGCAAACTCATTAGTCAACAGAGCGGCAAACCTCAGCTCGCAGTTTGCTGACCACTGCTTTAGGGTATATACTTAGGAGTGGAATTGCTAGATTATGAAGTCCTTCCATGTTTATCTTTTTGAGAAATGAGCAAACTGTGTTCCACAATAGCTATACTATTCTACATTCTTATTAGCAATATATAAGGATTCAATTTCTCTATATTCTCACCAATACTTGTTTTCCTTTCCTGTATTACAGCTATCCTATTAGGTGCAAAGTGGTATATCATTGTGATTTTGATTTACATTTACCCAATGACTAATGATGTTGAGCATTTTTTCATGTGTTTATTAACCATTTATATATCTTCTTTAGAAAAATGACTATTCGAGTTTGCCCATTTTTTAATTGGGTATTTTGTTTTTTGTTGTTCTTGAGTTGCAGAATTTCCTTATAATTCTGCATATTAATTCCTTTCAGATATATAATTATTGAAATTTTCTCCCATTCTTTTGGTAGTCTTTTTTACATTTTTAATAATGTTCTTTGATGCACAAATATTTTATATCATGATAAAGTAAAAATTTCTTTTTTTTCCCCTTTGTTACTCATGCTTTTGGTGTCATGTTAAGAATCCATTACCAAATCTAAAGCCATGAAGATTTATCCCTATACTTTCTTTTAAAAGTTTTATAGTTTTAGTTCTAATATTTAGGTCATTGATTAAGCTTTAGTTAATTTTTGTGCATGTTATGAAGTAAGATTCAAAATTTATTCTTCTGCATGTGGAAATCCAGTTGTCTCATTATCATCTATTGAAATTATTATTCTTTTCCCAAGAATGGACTTGGTGATTTTGTTGAAAATCAATTAGCCATAAATATTCAGGTTCATTTATTGACTTTCACTTCTATTCCATTGGCTGATTTATCTCTCTATCCTTATGCCAGTAACACACTGTTTTGATTATTGTAGCTTTGTTGTAAGTTTTGAAATTGGGAAGTGTGAATCCTTCAACTCTATTATTCTATTTGAAGATTGTTTCAGCTACTCAGGGCTCTTGGAATTCCATATGAATTAAAGTATTGGCTTGTAATCAGTGTAAGTATGTGAAACACATCAAATAGGAAACAGAGATTGTCACATTGGACAAAATATATGCAGTCACAATAGAATCTCTTCAAATATATTGTTAAAAACAGATGCAATAAACTGAGTCTCAATATATTTTAAAAGATTGAACTCATGCAAACTATCTTCTCTGACTTCCTATAGAATGAAACCAGAAATCAATTACAGAAGACAAACAGAAAAAAATTTAAAAATATGTGGAAATTAAAGAACACACTCTAAAACAACTAATAGGAAAAATTTAAAAAATCATAAAAGAAATTAGAAAATACTTAGGATGAATAAAAATGAAAATATAATTAGTCAGCAAAGGCAATGTTCAAGTATAATTTAGCTGTATATTCCTAGACAGATTTCTCTGAAGGTTTTTGGGATTTATTTTAAATTTATTTATTTTTATTGAGATAATTGTACTTTCACATAAAGATATAATAAATAATAAAAGAAAGCTTATATACCTTTATCGAATTTTCCAGCTTTCTGCAATAGTTACATCTTTGATAACTAGATGTAACAATTAAGATATTTATGCAATCTACTGATCTTATTCAGGTTTCACTAGTTTTACTCACACTAATGTGTGTGCATATGTATTTGGTTCTATGGAATTTTCTCATATGTTTAGATTTGTGTGATTACCATAATACTAAAGATATAGAACAGTTCTGTCATGAGGATCTGTCATCTACCCCTTTTATAATCACAGCCACCTCCTTCAATAGCCTTATCTACTTGCTTTCTAACCTCTATGAGCCTCTAATCTGGTCTCCATTTCTATAAATTGTCATTTAAGAAATGTGACATAAGAGAAATCATATACTGTGGGACTTTTTGAGATTGTCTTTTCCACCCAGCACAATTCCCTTGGGTTCCATCCAGGTTGTTGCATTTATCATTGCTTTTTTCCTTTTTATTCTCCTTGATGAGGATATACTACAGTTTCTCTTTGTCCTTTGAAAGTTCCTTGGGTTGTTTACAATTTGGACTATTATGAATAAAGCTACTATGAATATCCCTGCACAAGGTTTTGTGTGAACCTAAGTTTTCATTTTCTGGGATAATTACTCAAGAGTGCAAATGCTGAGTTGTATGGTAAGCCCAAGTCTAGTCTAGTAGATTGCATTAATTTCTTAATTGTGATATTGTACTCTAGTTATTCAAGATGTAACTATTGCAGAAAGCTGGAAAACTGGGTAGATATATAAGGTCTCTTTGTATTATTTCTTATACCTGCATGTGGAGGTATAATTATCTCAAAATAAAAAATAAAGTTTTTTTTTTAAAAAATCACAAAAACTCGCAGAGAAATCCTATCTAGGAATATACAGCTAAATTCCATACTGCTTTCCAGAGAAGTTGTAGCATTTTACATGACTACCTGCAATGTATGAGTGATCCTATTCTCTAACAATTTTAGGTTTCTCTGCTGCTGTAACCAGTAATATTGGCTGACTTCAGAGCAGGTCCAGGGAAGAAACAAAAAACAAAACAAAACTGAACGACAACAACAAATCCACCAGGGATTCCTCATGCATTCTACAGCTGAAGAGTTTCTTTGTCCCAGTCTTGTTGCTTTAAAATAAGGTTTCTCTGGGACATTTTCCTGTGGATGCCCTCTGTGTATTTAGGGGCTCAGCTTGCTCTTAGATCAAACGTGGAAGATAAAAGAGGGAAAAAACTCTTAATTCACCACTCTGCTAGACTTTCTTCAAGTGTTGATACCTCTCCTCAATCTGTCTGTTATAGTCTATTTTTGAGAGTCCTTTTGTCATTTCTTTTTGTATTCTGTCCAAAGTTTTAGTTATTAGCATTGCAAGCTATTGTGAGCTTCCTTTATCGTGGCCATTACTGGAATCATTTCACACAACATGAATTGTCAAACTGTCAGTACATTTTCAAATATATTGCTGCTCCAGCATTTTTTTTTTCAGATCTCTTTGATCTCTTTCTCTCTCTCTCTCTCTTTTTTTTTTTTTTTTTTTTTGCCAGCTGGGAAAGATACTTGTAAAAGTGTTCTAAAGTGAACAATGGCTGAGTGATAAATGTCATCTATCTGATGATCTAATATATGAGAATACAGCTTCTGACAGTGAAAATGATGAATAATGTCAATAGTAGAGTGTGCCTCAAAAGAAACCAGAGAATATTTGGTATTCTTTCATGGTGTCCCCAATTGGAGTACTTAGGAGCTTTTACATTCTTCAATGGGAGATGATTAAGTAAAAGGCTTGCAAAGTAAATTCTTTTATGTAAAAAAATGGTGAATCCAGTTTCTATTTTTGTTTCTTCTGATGTTTTTTCCATGCTTATCTTGAGGTGAAAAAAAATCACTGTAATTTCAAAGGCATGAGTTTAATTCATGATATATTAGGTGTCCAAATTCCTTCTGGGATTCTAGTCTTCCCCTAGGAGAGATAGTCATGTACAAAGTTTCACCTAGTGGTTTGTCTTAACAATTGGTTTATCTCATTTACCTTTCTGACTCATCACTTAAGGCTGGAACCATGATTGGCAAGGATGTAAAAAAGAAGTGATCCTCCCTGGGACATATCAACAATAGGAACCCTAAGTATTGCATTCTAGTGTTAATATTAAGGTAGTATGGCAACTTTTTAAACAAGAACTCTAGGATATTTTCCATTCCTGGTGGCCTGGGAAGTCCACAAGAGCTTCAAATCTAAAGGATTAACTTAACAACCAGGTCTACTATTTGCAAATATGTTACTTTGGATAGTTTATTATTATGAGCCTTAGAATAGGTTTCTGAAATCAAGATGCAATTAACATTATCAATCACCAGGATTTTGTTTTGAGTTCTAAATAAACACACACACACACACCCACACCCACACACACCCTAAATAAAGAGGTAAATTAATGCAAGGTCAAATTACCAGAAATTTAGTTTATTTGGGGCTAGCAGAAGAATTGCAGTTCTGGAAATGCATGCTATGGTAAGCCACAGGTGAAGTCTGTTGAGGGTTTCGGATGAAGTTTATTTATGGACAAGGAGAGCAAAAAGGGGGAGTCCAGCCTGAATCTAAGCAGTAAGTTCATTGGCTTGAGGATAGGGAGAGATGCTTGGTGGATATTCATTGGTCAGGAAAAAACTCTCAGTCATCTGTAAATCAGGCATATGTATGAGAATCTACGTCTAATATCCTTCAGTTCCATTTTAGATTGAAGTTCTCTCTCTCTCTCTCTCTCTCTCTCTCTCTCTCTCTCTCTATATATATATATATATATATATATATACACACACATGCACACACATACACTATATGTATATGATGTATATATATAATGAATCATATATAAATATTTAGTTTAACATTTAAACACATGTGAGTGCTTTATAGGATTTTAAACAGCACAAAAATAAATATTATTTTCTGTAATAATTTATGCCTAAAGTGCAATTTTTCCCCCAGTGAAAAGGAGGCTTAGAAATATTAGTAAATTCCCAGAGGATAGTTATTAGAACAGTTTCAGTATTTTGTACTGTATTTTCACTAGAAATATCTTTAGGTGATTGCAGAAACTGAGGATTCTCTCTATCCTGATTTATAATTATACTAGTATTTTGCAGCTCTCTTTGAGGTTCTGAGCTTTTGTATTCAACATTTCAGAATCTACATAGGAATTGCTGTGCCCTGTCAATTTTACTATAATCAAATACATTTCAAAGCCAAATATTATGATGTTTAAAAAGGGACAGGACAATTATATTTGACAAACAATTTTTACATGACCTGAAACTGTCTTAGGATTAAACACCCTTTTATGCTCTGATTTGCTTGGAAGTGTTTGCTTAGTTGAAACTTGTGGAATCATTTCACTTTACTTTGTGGGTTGATTAAAAAAGTTGGAAAAGTCTCAACCAAGATTTTAAGTTTTGCCTCTTTGCTTGCTTGAATGAGAGCTCCCAACAGAGGAACCACCAAGTTAGTATTGAACACATTTTGAGATGTTACAACTAACAATGTAATCATTTATGCAATTTCCATGAATACCCAGGAGATGGTAATGCTTTTCTGTTTGTGGATGAGTACAGAGTCATTGCTCAAAACACTTGACATAACTATGAGAAAACATCCAATGTTGAAAATATAAAACAGTTTTCCCTTTGTTATGTTTAGTATAAAATAGAAGCATTCATGTTTTCCTCACAGTTTAAAACTAGGCATGTGGAAATTTTTTGTGTCATTCAGAGGGCAAATAAAATAAATAATTCACACTGAATTATCAGTTCTGTTTTAGAGTCTGAAAAATTTCCCTATGTATGAATTTCAATTAACCCTGTTTTTAATAATCATATTTCAACTCTCTAGATATATTCATTTTTCAATAAAAATTTATAAACTGATGGAAAGGTTAAAAACAAATACTAAAATGTTAGGTAATAAAATTTGAAATGTGCAATATTTCTCATTTGTCTCCCTGATTGCCCTATTTGGAGATTCCCTTAATAACCCACCAACCTGCCACTCCATCCTCAATTTTTGTAAAAAGGGTATTTTAGATTTCAAAACTTCAAAGTTTTTAAGAAAGATTCAGAAGATTAATGCTATTTTGAAAGATTGGTTCTCAAAATAAGCACATAAAGGAAGCACATTTTCTGAAAAGAATTGGAGTAGTTTTGATGTTCTTTTCCTGAAATAAATAACTTAGGGAGATAGGGCTGCACCTTCAAAGCCTCTGTTTCTTTAACAGAGGTCCCAGAACATAAACACCTCTATTCTTTCAAGTGAAGGATTTTACCAGGTTGGAATTAATTCATAAGCACTCCTGGAGATTAGTAAAAAGGCCACCTCTCACCCCTGGAAGGAAAAAGAAAAACATTTCCCCCTCAAGATTAGAGAAGATGAAGGATAGGCTCTTAATTCCCTAAGTAGAGTTCAATGTTCGATTTTATAAACCCAGTAGCTAAAGGTCAGGTTATTGTTATAACATCACACACACACACACACACACACACACACACACAGTGCTCCTATGAATGGTTTTTTGGGGGCCGCTTTCCTGTGAGAAGTCACCAAACAAGAGATGTCTTTGGCTAGTATTGTTATTTTTTTACTTTTTGGTTAACCATAATAAATCTCAGCAACAAAATTAGTGGTGATATAACCTACACTTAAGAGTACAGGCATGATGTCATTCACCTTTAATTCAAATCCTGGTTCTAAAGTTAACTAGCTATGTAACTTTGGACATCTTACTTACACTCTCTGTGCCTTAGTTTTCTCTTTCACAAAGGAAGAATAATAATCAAACAAAACTGATAAGGTTTCTCTAGGACAAAGCAATGACTCAACATGTAAAATATGCTACATGATCAGCTTTCAATGGAATTTAGATGTTTTTATTATGATCATTCCTGTTTTAATAATCATCAGATCATCACTATTACTAGCATAATCATCATTATTACATTCAGAATTTCTGTTTTATTGGATTACTGGAGGCCCGGTGCATGAAAATTCATGCACTGGCTGGGGTGGGGGGTGGGGGGTGGGGGGGTCCCTCAGCCCAGTCTGTCTTCTCTCACAGTCCGGGAGCCCTCAGGGGTGGGAGGCCACCCGGCAATCAGGGGAAGGCGATGCCCCATCACACCTCTACTGCTGCCACTGCTGGCAGCGCAAGCCTCAGCCAGCCCTGGTTACCTGAGCATCTGGAAGCCCTGGGCGGCTGGGCAGCTGCCATCTGAAGTTTGCCTGTGCCTCAGGCTGACCCTGGGTGGCTGGGGGGCTGAGGGGACTGGGGGACTTTGGAGGCAGGCGCCTGGCAGGGCTGAGGGGACTGGGCACTGCCATCTTGTGGCTATGGGCACCGCCATCTTTGAGGGTGAGGCAGTCAATTAGCATATTCCCTCCTTATTGGCTGTGGGCATTGCCATCTTTGCGATGGTGTGAGTGTCAATTAGCATATTCCTCTTTATTAGATAGGATATCAACCTTTTATCTTAGTGGATTAATTTTGTTCCTGTATTTAGTAGAGGAAAGTGCATGTATATTGTGTTGGGGCATTTAATAGTTTTTTCTCTCAATTCCTCAAAGGCTATAACTTAAGAATAAAATAATGCATCATATTGAGCAATACATATACACTTAGATATATAATTATTTTAATTTTATGCTCCAAAAAACACTCAAAAATGCCTTAAGAACATTGCATTTTAAAAATTTAAATTTAAACATTTTGTAAGAGGTTCTTAGATACTTTAAGCATATTTTTTAACTCATATAGAAATCTACTGTACATTGAAGGTAAAATGAAAATTCGTACCATTTCAGTACACAGTCAAGTGAGGAATTGAAAAGGAATAAAGTAAAAGAAAAATAGAAATCCAACTTTATAGCCTAACTCCATATTCATTCTAGTACTATGAATAAAATTATCCCTTTTCTTTTAAAAAAGCTGTTATAGGGCTTTTCTCTTTGGTACTGAGATATTAAAGATCATATGGTTCTACATCTTCTCAATGAAAAAAAAATATAAAAGTAACCCTCCAAGATGCTGTATAGCTGGGGGTCGGGGGGGGGGGTATTGTGGTGAGGGGCACGGAGTAGGATAGAATGAATCCATAAGGGAAAAAACAAAAAGTTCCATTTAAAAATTAATCAGGCTATATGTTCCAGAGGATCTATAATCAGGAGATATTGTTCAGAGGATATTTAATAATATATTCAGGAATATTGTTCAGAGAGAGCTAATATATTTATTTATACATTTCACATATTATTTCTTCTTCTTCTAAATCTATACTCCCCTCTCTTTGCCTGGATAAAACTACTGTTTTTCATGTCTCTGCTAATACAGAATTTCTGCCTCATCTTCTTACTTTTACCTTACTTTTCAATCATACCTCCTATCAAGGAAACAATAAAACAACTTAAAATATTTTTAAAATTTCTAATTACAGTTAATATACAATACTATACTAGTTTCAGGTGTACAATCCCATAATTAGACAGTTATATAACTTATGAGGTGATCACCCTAAGTCTATATATACAGAAGTTATTATAATACTATTGACTATATTCCCTATGCTGTACTTTACATTCCTGTGACTAGTCTTTAACTATGAACTTGTATTTCTAAATCACTTCACCTTTTTCACCACCATCCCCAATCTCCACTCCCATCTGTAAACCGCCAAAATGTTCTCTGTATCTTTGAGTCTGTTTCTGTTCTGCTTGTTTATTTATTTTGCTTTTTTCAGATCCCACATTTAAGTTAAATTACCTGGAATTTGTCCTTCTCTGTCTGACTTATTTCACTCAGCACAATACCCTCTACATCTGTCCATGTTGTTGCAGGTGGCAAGATTTCATTCATTGTCGTTTTTTTAATGTCTGAATCATATTCCATTGTATAAATGCACCACTTTTACTTTATCCATTCATTTATTGATAGACAATTAGGTTGGTTCC